>NW_028327181.1:20908000-21518666 GCF_987537825.1 Furipterus horrens | reverse complement strand
TGTTTTTCTCAGATTTTAGGGCATAAAGGGGATTTTATTTATTTCTTAGTAAGTTTGGTGTATTTCCAAAATTTCTGTTGCTTTCATTGAGAGAATAATGTTGTTCAAAGCTGCCAGGACAAAGACAGGAGAAGGCCCCGGGTTGCGTGGAGTTGGGATTCGTGCGCAGATCTTCATCACCGCTTGCTCGGGTCCAGGTGCAGGGGCATCGTCCCCGGCGCAACAAGGGGCCTTGGCTTAGAGGCATAAGCTGATACTCTCAGCTCAAACCCTCTGAGGCCCCTGTCCGTGATGGCTGCATGGGTGTCACACCATCCAAGGGGAAGATGCCTGAAAGTGGTTTCTCTGGGAATTCTGTCCGGACGGTGGCACGTCAGCCGGGCTGTGAAATCATCTAGTTTCAGTGGGAGCCTGTTCATGAATGTGGCCTCTGCCAGGCAGAGGGAGGTTTTTCTTCTTCTCTTTTTATGGAAACGAACTTGATTTAGGGTAGAGCCGCACTAGAGTTCAGGGCGCCGTCCTCCAGATTGGGAAGAGAAGGAAACAGCGAGGCCCAGGGCCCAGAGAGTGGCCCACTGAAGCTCCCTGGGGAAAAGACTTTCACTCTGAGCATCCCTAGTCTTCAGCTATAAGACAAGACCTATGCGGTCGTTCAGAGAATTCAAAGAGAATGAATGAGTAACAAGCCCAAAGATGTCTGATGCCAAGTAGGGTCCTCATGGTCGTTCCCTTAGCCATGACCCATGTGTGAGCTTGTGAAGTCCTGACTCCATGAGACAGACCTCTGAGGGCCCCTGTGTTCACCTAGAAAAGTTCAGGGGCTTGTCTGCAGTCACAGCGGGTAGGTAACCCACTGGGGCTCCTATCCCAGGTGTGCAGGGGGTGCACTCACAGTGAAGACGACGTGGGGAAGCCCCCCTGGCTGTAGTGCGTCTGGCTCTGGGAGTGAAACCACCCAGATAAATGCTCCAACCCCACTCTCTCCCCAAGACAGGGGCATGTGCATCAGCACTGCCCCGCCTTCCCCCTCCTGAGTACGAACTGCACGCTGAAGGTCAGGAGTGCCACGCTGCAGACTTCAGCCGGGCTGTCAGTATAGAGGCTGTTCCCTGCTGTCTCAGGATAACCATACCGACCAATCATTCGTTGTTTCATCTAACATTTTGGATCATCTGATGTGTGCCAGGCACTATTCCAGGTGCCAAGGAGAAAGCAGTGAACACAGCGCATGAAACTCTTGATTTGGGGAGCCGTGATTCCTAGGAGTGGAAAGAGGCAAAATAAACATCAAGGAGGAAATGCTATAGAATGAATATTGGGGTAAGGACTCCGGAGAAAAATCAAACAGGAAAGGGACGTGCCAAGTGTGGCAAGAGATTTTGCATCATGTATATACACAGTTTTACTGATAAGTTAACACTTAACAGGTGAAATATGGGTGGCACAAACATATAGCAGCATCTGGAAGAAGTCAGGTAAAGGCAGGGAACTGATGGAAAAACTCGTTTCCAGCCCTTCCTCCTTTCCCCCATATGCCCTTTCCCCTGATTAATCCAAATATGTGCTCCCCTTTCTTCCCATAACACTCAGTGTAAGTCTCTCCCACTGTGATGATGATTTACGGTCTTTGTCTCCCTTGAAAAGGAATGAAGACTCTTGGAGCTGAGATCCTCCTCCTCCCCTCACTCATTTCTCCTGGGCTGGCTCATCCAACCTCAGCGATGCTGCTATACTGGGAAGTCCGGCCATTGCTGGAGAATTGGGCTCTGATCTGGTGACCTGCTTTGTGACGGATGTAGTACTGCTGGAGGTTACGGTACCTGAAAGGGACGGAGCAACCCACGGATGCTTGGTGACGCCAGCTTTGTTACATCAGAAAGAACGTTACCTGGATGTGAAGTGAGATATGCTCCGTGCAGACCAACAAACAGACATACGACCGAAGCGAAGAGGTGCCAGGGAGAGAGATGCTATAGCAACTTTAATTACTATCTCATGATAGATCTAATAAAATGAAATGTGGGATCGGGCTGGCCTGAGTTCTGAGTAACTGGAGGAATGCAAACGCAGACAGCATGTACCCTCTCCTGGGAACATTTTAGAGAGGATGCAGGTGGTTTGATCTGATATTTATGATTCTCTGATTCTAGTGGGATGCCTGAGGGCAGCTGAGGGGAATAAATGAAGCTGGAACTTCACCCTGGGACCTTGTGAGCAACGGGCCCCAGGATGTTCCAGTTGCTTCTGCTGGGCATCGTCACGGTGCTCTTCATGGATGAGGGTGAGGCCTGGGGAGGGAGGCAGTGAGGGCTGGGCAGAGAATACATGGGGAGGAAGGAAGGGATTTCTAAACTTGGCTCTGGAAGCTGCTGGAAGCTGGTTCATGGAGAATTTTCCCTCTTCTCTTCACAGGAGACAGAGTCCTGACCACAAAGTGTATGGTTTGCCGTTCTTGGATAAATAATGCTACAACGAGAGGAGACGTCCTTGAGTTCTTCACACGTTGTCCCTCTATCCTCCCTGACTCCACTCCACTCCCCTCACTCACTGCCCTAGTGTCTTCTTTCTGCCCCCAGCCTTGGGTGTGGGGGCAGGGTGCCCTTGGCTCCCTGAAGGGTCATAGCTGTTCCCCACTCCAAGGAGTAAGGACCCCTGGCAGACGTGGGGGAGGGTGTCGACTCCATTTTGTGAAGTTTGCATCACCTCAGTATCAATGTTTACAGGTGGGGGAGAGTCTGACTTCACTCCCTTTCTTTAGGGATTCGATTTTGCAATAAATGTAATTTCTATAATGGCACCCATTGCATCAACACAATGAAGAGTTGCTGGAAGTTGAACGCGATGATCCACAACAGGAGTTGTCGAACAGACCACTTTTACTTCAGCAACCGCTTTTCAGGTGGGTGAGGGTTAGCGAGACACGGAAGACCACGGCCGGCACCCACAGTTCCTGGAGTCAAGCTGTGGGGGAGACTGGGGCCCTGGGAGAGCGCGGGGATGCTGGGCCTCTCCATCCCCAGCCTTGGGGTGGGGGCTGTGGGAGGCAGATGGCCTTTGCCTGGTCCTGCCTAAAGGGGCAGAGAGGAGGTACAGACGCAGCCTTGGGTTCATTCACCCCAGACTCCAGAAAGCTGGGAAGGTTCTGGAGAGAGGCCGTTGCTGGGAAGACAGGGAGATGAAGCAGGGTGATCGCATTTGCTTTCCTTCTCTTTAGGGACCTACCTGTATCGTCACACGAAACTCTCCTGTGAAGCATGTGAAGAAGGAATGTTCCAGGTATTCCATGACCTCCTGAGGGAAACCTTTTGCTGTACTCACAATGACAGGTGTAATGAGCCGGATGAAACTATGGATACCGTAAAGGAGTATGTACCTCATGAAGGCAACAGAAATCCTTGACCAATAATAAAATAACTAAGTCTTTCCACCATGTCTCTCAGTCCCTTTGCCCTTCCCCCAGCGGATGGCAACATCAGCTTCCACTTCTCAGCACTCAGACCCTGCTCTCTTCTCCGACCCAGCAGGCCTACCCGTGGGAGCATCACCTCTCCTGCTCAGGGCTCCCTTCGCAGGCCAGTGTGAAACCACAGGCCACGAAAGCCCCAGCTCTGCTTTCTGGTTGCACCCCACGTCTTTAGCACCTGACACCCCCTGGCAACCTCGCCTCGCCCTTAAGCTCTGATGTTCTACCTGGAGTAACGTCAGAGTTCTAAAGTTTCTGGCAAGGGGAACGAAGTGTTTTTTCCGGTAGAGCTTCTGAGGGAATATCAGAAGAAAGCAGACTGGATAGAAATTGGGACGAGAAACCACAGGAGATTTTAGAAATATTTGGAAGGACAGTAGAGGAGGAGGTATTTGGTAGGGGCTAGGGAGGGCTTGTGTAAGAAGGGACCTGAGAAGGACAACGTGAGATTAGAAGACACTAACTTCCATGAAAGCAATAGTCAGCATACCAAACCTGAGTCTTAGAGTCTGCCACTGTTTTGAGAAACTATTTTAATTACACCTACTCCTGGCCTGATCACCATGTTTCTGATAATTTCATCCTGCTCTCATGGCCAAAGCCAAGTGTACCAGGACACTTGGCCAAGTACTCTGTTAGCAGATAAAAGGATCATATACGAATCATTAATTTTTGGTGAGTAAAAAAAATCATTGCAAAATGTAATGGCTTAAAATAATCACCAATTATTTTTCTGTGTCTGAAGAATTCAGATGTTCTAGGGGTGCTCAGCTGGGCAGCTCTGCAAATCTCAACCAGACCCTACTCACTCACCCAGCTTGTGGGTCTCTGGAGAATGATTGGCTTAGGCTGGCCTTGAGTAGAGGGACTCAGCTCCGCTCTGCACGCTTACCTTCTTCTGGGACCAATGGACTAGCTTGGACATCTCTTTCTCATGGCCTTGCCAAAAACATAGAGCAAGACCCAAGCTCATTTTCCACCTCTGCGTACCTTAAGTTTGCTAACAACTCAATGGTCAAAGCAAGTTAAGTGACCAAACCTACAGTTAAGACACTGGGCAAGTCATCCTACTTATAATGGCAGGACATTGAAAAATTGTAGGTGAAAGAATGGAAACATAGGAAGGGTGAAGAATTGGAGCCAGATTATGCACTATACGACACGTTATGGTCAAATGAGTCTCATGTCAGGGATGCAAGATTGGTTCAATGTTAAAAATACCTATTATAATTACTAGGAAAAATCAGATGATTGTCTACTTAGAAAACAAGAAGTCATTTCACAAATTTCAATACCCATTCATATAAAAAAACAAAAGTGGCATTGATAAATATGTATTTAATATAATAAAATGATATATAGCTTAGTCCAAAGAGCCAATATTTATTTAACATTGGGTTTCATGCTACATTAAGGGATAAGACAAAGATGATCAGTAGCTCTGCAATTAATTAATGTAATATTAGAAGATTAAAATGTCCATACTACTCAAAGTAATCTATAGATTCAACACAATTCCTATCAAAGTATCAATGGCATATTTCACAGAACTAAAAGAAATATTCCAAAAATTATATGGAGCTACAAAAACCCCAATTAGCCACAGCAATCTTGAGAAAGAACAAAGTTGGAATAATCACACTACCCGATATCAAACTATACTAAAGGCCATAGTAATCAAAACAGCATGGTACTGGCATAAAAACAGACACATAAATCAATGAAATAGAATTGAAAGCCCATAAATAAACCCATGTCCTATGGTCAATTAATATTTGACAAAGGAGGCAAGAACATTCAATCGAGTAAAGACAATCTATTCAATGAACGGTGTTGGGAAAATTAGACAGATACGTGCAAAAAAAAAAAAAAAAAAAAAAGGTCCCCTTCTTACACCATGTACAAGAATAAACTCAAAATGGAATGAAGACATAAATGCAAGACTCAAAACCATAAAAATCCTAGAAGAAAACATGGGCAATAAAATCTCAGACATTTCTTAGAGCTATGTATATTTTTTTCTAATATATATCCTGGGGCAAAGGAAACAAAAGAAAAAAATTAACAAATGGGATACATGAAACTAAGAAGTTTTAGCACATCAAAGGAAATCATCAACGAAATGGAGAAACAACCCACTGAAGGGGAGAACATACCTGCCGATGCTGCAACTCCACTACATTTGTTAATTAGTTCCAACAGTGTTTGGTTGACTCTTTAGGGTTTTCTACACATAAGACCATGTGTCATCTTCAAATAATGACAGTCTTACTTCTTTCTTTTCTATTTGTATGCCTTTCATTTATTATTCTCACCTAATAGCTCTGACTCTGACTTTAAGTATATGTTAAACAAGAGGGGTAAGAGGAGGCAGCCTTGCCTTGTTCTAATCTTAGAGGAAAAGCTTTGAATTTCTCACCATATATACAATGTTGCCTGTGAGTTAGTCAGATATGGTCTTTATTTTGTTGAAGTATTTTTTCTTCTGAGAATTTTTATCATAAAAGATGTTATATTTTGTCAAATGTTTTTCTGCATCTAATGTGATGATCATATGATTTTTATCTTTCATGGTAGTGTAGTATAAAACATTTATTGATGTGCATATGTTTAACCACCCTCGCATCGCAGAGAGCAGTTCTACTTGGTCATGATGTATCATCATTTCAATGTGTTGTTGAATTCGGTTTCCTAATGTTCTGTTGAGAATTCCTGCCTCTATATTTATCAGGGGGTATTAGTCTGTAGTGTTCTGTTCTTGCAGTGCACTTAGCTGGCTTTGATATCAGGGTAAAGCTTGTCTTGTCAACTGAGTTCGAAAGTGTTCCTTCCTCTTTAATTTCCTGGAAGAGTTTGAGGAGGATTGGCATTAATTCTTTAAATATTTGGTAGAATTTGCCAGTGAAGCCTCCTAGTCTTGGGGTTTTCTGTGTTGAGAGTTTTTTGATTACTAATTTAATATCCTTAGCCATTATTGGTCTGTTCAGATTTTCTATTTCTTCCTGATTCAGACTTGGCAGGTTGTATGTTTCTAGGAATTGATCCATTTCTTCTAGGTTAACTAATCAGTCGGCACCTAATTGTTCTTGGTAGTCACTTACGATGTTTATCATTTTTGTTATCAGTCGTAATGTCTCCTCTTTTATATCTGATTTTATTATTTGAGTCTCCTCTTCTTTTCTTAGTCAGTCTAGCTGATGTTTGTCCATTTTGTTTATGTATTTGTAACACCAGCATTTAGTTTCATTGATTTTTGAAATTGTTTTTATTGTTTCTCTTTCTTTTCATGCTGATCTTGTAATTTCCTTGCTTCTGCTAAGTTTGGGCTCAGTTTGGTGTTTCGGTTTTGGGGGCTTTTTTTTCTTTTCCAAATTTATAAGTGCAAAGTCAGATTGTTTTTTGGAGATCCATCTATTTCTTAATATATACATTTATCACTATAAACTTCCCTGGCAAAACCACTTCTGCAGTATTCCAGAGGTTTTGGTATTTTTGATGTCATTATTTTCCTTTTTATATTGGTTTGCTCAAGATATATTTTTTTGTTTGTTTAATGCCAGATGGTTTTACTTATATGTGGGATTTGAAAAACAAAGTAAACAGACAAGCAGAACAGAAAGGGACTCATAGACTCAGAGAACCTTTTCACAGCTGCCAGATGGGAGAGTGACAGGGGCATGGGTAGAAAAGGTGAAGGGATTCAGAAGTACTAATTGGTACTTACAGAATAGTCATGAGGACGTAAAGTACAGCACAGGGAGTATAGTTGATAATATTATAATAATTGTATATGGTGTCAGATGGGTACCAGATTTATTGGGGTGATCACTTCATAATCATATAAATGTCTAATCACAGGGTTTACACCAGAAACTAATATAATATTGTACAACAATTGTCATTTTCTTAAAAAGATATATTTGTTTATTTTTTTATGCCTTTTTTGAGCCTTTGGTTATTCTGGAATGTGTCTGTGTGTGTGTGTGTGTGTTTTTAGTTTTCACATGTTTTCAGATTTCCAGTTTCTCCTTGTTATTGACTTCTAGTTTCATACCATTGTGGTCAGAATGGTTGCTATATCTTCTTGATAAATTGGCCCTTTTATCATTATATATCGATCTTCTTTGTCTGTTGCTACAGTTTTTGACTTAAAGTGTGTTTTGGTTTCCACTTGCATGGAATATCTTCTTCCATGTCTTCACTTTGAGCCTATGTGTGTCTGTAAAACCGAAGCGAATCTCTTGTAGGCAGCATAGAGTTGAGTCTTTTGTTTCAGCCATTCCGTGTTTCAGCCACTCTGTATTTTGATTGGTGAATTCCATCTCTTTACATATAGAGATCCTATTGATATATAAGGAGTCAGGCCATGAGATTAATTGCTTTCTGGTTGTTTCATTTTTATATTGTTTCTTCTCCCCTCTGCTTCTACCTGCCTCTGTCCATTGGTGGTTTTCCATGGTGGTTTGCTCTGCTCCCCCTTCTTTATGTCTCCTCTAGGGTTTTGCTTTGGGGTGCTCTGGTCCTTTTTTTGCCTATTCCAAAGTTACAAATGCACACTATGCTCTCTTCTAGAAATGCTACTGTTTTCACTTTCACATTAAGCCTACAATCCAAGCTGAATTTGTTTTGTGTGTGTGTATGTTGTGAAGTAGAGGTAATGGGAAGAAAAATTGAACTGAGTAGAGAATCCAGAATTGGTGTTAAGTGCTAATGAAAATTCAGTGTATTATGAAAGCGTCATCTCAAATTTGTTGAGAAAAAGAGAAACTTTTAAATAAATGTTGGGCTAGTTAAGTAGCCATATGGGAATAGATTGAATTGCATGAAGTTCTTACAAAGATAAATTCCAAATGGAGAATCTAAATGGGTTTTAATCCATATAAATATTAGAAGAAATCATGACTGAGTTATTTTCTAACTTGGGGCATAAAAAGTGGCGAAACTTTACTATTTATTTGGAAAATGCAAGATTCCCTTCACACCCACGAGAATAGCTAAAATTTAAATGACTGGTATGACTATATACCATCACCCCTTTAGCAAACTCTTTGGCAGTTTTGTTTATAGCTATGCACACATCTACCTTGTGACTCATAAGTTTTACTTTTACTTACCTTCCCAAGAGAAATGAGCGTGTATGTCCACCAAAAGTCTTACACAAGAATTCTATAGTTAGCTTTATTCACAACAGCCCAAACCTGGAAAGAAGCCAATGTCCCTCGATAAGCAAATTAATTTAATAAATTGTAGTATATGTATACAGTGGGAAAAGGACCCAACTTGTGGTATAAGCAAAAACATTCATGAATGTTATGGCCAGTAATAGAAACCAAACTCAAGAGAGTATTTTCTATATAATTTTATTTATGATAAGTTTAAGAACATGTAAAATTATTCTCTCATGATATAAGTTAAAATCATACCTTTGGGTGGTTACCCAATGAAAATTACTGGGATGATGCAAATGTTTTATATTTTTATTGGAATGGTGGTTATATAGGTTTATACAGTTGTCAAATCACACCAAACCGTATACTTAAAATATGATTTCATTATATGTGGTTTCTACTTCAATTAAGAAAGTAAAGCAATTATATTTCAACTCATAATAAATAACGGATCTAGTTAATAATAATCAATGGAGGCTAAAGCTCTGAGATAAAAGATTGAAGGGAAACTTTATGTTGTAAAGTTAAATCTGAGAACAAACCTATGTGATCATTCTTGACACTGTGAACACTAGGAAAGTGTGTGCCTTCAGGTATTTCTAAAAGCACTGGGCCAGGCATTTTTTATAAGACCTTGGCATAATTGTATTCATTATGAATTTTAAAGTAAGATTAGGGAATGACTGTTTGAATAATCCCATCAAAAGTAATTTTTGGTTAAGATATTTAAATACTGGAGGGTCCGTTAACAAGAAATATCCTTTGCACAATTGCTTTGAGGAAAACACGAGTTATAGCGACACCTGGAGTGAACATTCTTTGTAGAGGTTACTCCCGGTATGCCCAACAAAGTAGGAATGCAGCCAGAAAAAGCATGCAGGCCTCGTCAGTGCTGCAAGCTAAACAGAGGCAAAAGAAAAATCCCATCAGTTTTACTGGTTGTCCAATTCAACAACAGAGATGAGTAAGACATGGTCCCTGTTGTGGCCGTGATTTATAACCTGCTGGGGCTAATTAGACAAGCAGAAATGATTCGTTAGAAGAGTGTGTCAAGAAAAGCACCTAGCCCTGGCCAGGTGGCTCAGTTGGTTGGAGCATTGTCCTGTGCTTCAAAAGGTCGCAGGTTCGATCCCCAGTTAGGGCACCTGCCTAGGTTGTGGGTTCCATCCCCGGTTGGGGCGCATACAGGAGACAACCAACTGATGTTTCTCTCTCCCTTCCTCTCTCTCCAAAAGCAATAAACACCCTTGGGTGAGGGAGAATGTGTACAGCAATGCTGTGGGTGCTAGGGAGGTGACCGTCGGGGTGGGTGGCCAAAAAAGAAGTGGAATAGAGAAAGATTAGGAGAGGAAGAGGGAAAAAGGAGAGTAGAGATGTATCTGGAGCATACATCTTGGCAGGCCCAGCAGGGCCGTGTGTAAGCAATGAATGTTACAGACGCAGGAAATCCCTAATTTGCTGTTTCCGGCTAACACTGTGTACGGATATACTTTGTAAAGGCCAAGAAAACCACAGCTGAGTCTGGAGTGGACACTGTCTACTGGGGAAAATAATTCTGTGTCCATAAAGGAAAATCTTGAGTGTCCATCATCCAATTTGTTGCTATTTCTGCTTCACTGGAGTAATAATAAATAAATATCTTACATACAAAAAAAAATTGTGAATTTTCAGCTGAGGGAGTTCTAGTTTATCTCAATGAGCTAAGTGAATCACAAGGTTCTAGAATGGTCTTGTTTTATTATTATTATTTTTTTTTTAGTTTTTTAAGTATATTTTATTGATCATGCTGTTACAGTAGTCCCAATTTCTTTTCCCTTTGCTCCTCTCCTCCCAGTATCCCCCTCCCCGCCAGCAATCTCACCCCCCTTAGTTCATGTCCATGGGTCGTGCATATAAGTTCTTTGGCTTCGCCTTTTCCTATATTATTCTTAACTTCCCCCCGTCTATTTTGTACCTACTAATTATGCTTCTTAATCCCCGCACCATTTCCCCATTTCTCCCCCTTCTGCCTCCCAGCTGATAACCCTCCAAATGATCCCCATACCTATGAGTCTATTTCTATTCTGGTTTGCTAAGTTGGATTTTGTTTTTATCTTTTTAGGTTTTGTTGTTGATAGTTGTGAGTTTGTTGTTGTTCTAATGTTCATAATTCTGATCCTCTTTATATTAAATAAGTCCCTTGGACATTAGAATGGTCTTGTTTGAAATGTTGCTGTACTGGGCCTCTCCCTGCAGACTGCTTGGGGTGTGGACAGGCCAATTCCTGTAATGGGGGAACCTGCTGTTGAGAATCGTTATCCTCTGACTGAGACAGGAACCAAGCTGGGGGTGCCGGGAAGGAATGAACAAGATAGCTAGGTTGCTTCCAGGAGGGACCCAGCAGGAGACAGGGGCAGGCAGAAGGTGAAGGAGGAGAGGCCGCGGTCACGTTCTATGAGGAGACCTCAGGACGGCAAACGTCTCACCCCTGGAAGTTACAATAATCGTACTCGCAGCATTCGTGAACATAAATCCAGTCACCATATAACGTCAGGTCGCTGCAGAATCTCTGGCACACCAAATATGATAACTGGAGAGTCATGTCTGTAAGAGAAGCAACCATAGAAAATGAGCCAGTGATCTAAGTTCTCTTGGGGCCACTCACGCCTGGCACCAGCCCAGCGGGGGGAGATGTAACTAGGCGTCAGGGTAGGTTTCGGGATGGCTTCCCAGCTTACACTTTCCCAAGAGGCCCCCGGCAGGTGGTGTAGAAACCAGGGGCCCTTTGCCCGCGGTCCCCGCCACCCTCAGCTCCGTGCAGAGCGGCTTCATTCCTTTTCCTGCTAGATTAGCACCGGGTGCTGGCCTGTCTTCAGAGCTGGGGTCGGTTCGGTCAGTTTCCTTGGGAATATAGAGTCCCCACCTTCTTTCGTCCTGTCTCATTTTCCCGAACCCCCTTCTGTCTGCAGGCACTGGGACCCGCGCTGGGTGCGTTCTGCACCTCAGCTCCTCTCCTGGACCGGCCTTAGTCTGAGGTATAAAATGCCTGAAGCACTCTCCGAAAAATGTTCTCAGGCTCTCACGGCAGCCCTGACCCCGGCCCTCCACCTTACCGAAGTCATAGATCTTTAAGGTCATGCATTTCTCTTGCTCCTGAGCAACACAGACACCGAAGCCTCTTCTACAGCGATCTGTTGGCAGGTGCAGGTGACAGGTTATGCACCTGAGCGCTGTCACTGCTGGAGAGCACAGAGCTGGTGTGAGGCCTGGGCCTAGGGAGCCGGATACACAGAGTATCTGCGGGGGGCGGGGGGTGCACGGGCTGGCGGGCAGTGGAGGAAGAGCGGTAACAGCGTGTCAGGCAGGAAACAGCCTGAGTGCTCACCAGCTCCACATCCCAGGGAAAGGCATCTCCCACAATCACTTGTTTTAATTTTAATATAAAGTCCCTGACAAGGTTAGCAAAGGCCATTGTCCCACTAAATTATTAATTAAAGAGAGACCAGCACCCCCAAGATATGCATACTGACTTATAACTGGAAAGCATGTCCCAAGGAAGACCTTGTTAGGATTTGGGGTTCTGGGGAACGGCAGGGAGAGAATGCGGAAGCTGTGTGAAGGGGCAGCTGGAGAGGCTTCCGCCCCTGCTGGGGATGGCAGAACGTTGAGAAGGTCGGAACATTGGCCAGGAAGGCCAAGGGAGCATTTTGAAGGGTAGCTTCCGCTCCCTTACAGACGTAGTCAAGGCTCAGCCCCGCGTGGTGTAAGTTACACAGGTGGGGTTTCCTGGGGCTCCCTAAATCCCATCTCTGGGGCCCGCGCCTCAGCTCTGTGACTCACCCTCCATGCAGCAGAAGAGGGAGAAGACCAACAGGAAGTGTTTGTCCATCCTGACACAGCAGTCCCCTGATCAGGGAGGAGAGAATCCAGAGAGGAAAGAAGGCAGGGGCTGCCAGCCGGGCCTTGAGGCTACCTACTGGGAGGAAGCCTTCTCCGTCCCAGGCCAGGGTTATTCATGCATAAGGGAACAAACCATCCCACGAGATTTCCCCTGGGAGCTCAAGTGCATTTCTCTCCGCCCCACAGCAGAGAATTATGGTAATTAATAAATGCAGGGGTTTACATTAAGCAAACTTTGCTTTTCACCCTTGTAATTATTATTAGTCCTATAGTTATGATATTCTAATTCTTGTTCCCGGGAGGAAACTGGATTTAGTGTCTTATTCAAGATCACATACCTAGTGGCTGACAGGGCCAGGACTCAGAGCAAGACTCTCTGATTCGAGAGGCCATACGTGAACCACCTTGATTCCCTGCCTCTTGGAGATTTATTCATCCACTCAAGAAATATTCCCTGAGCACTTCCTGTGCCAGACACAGTTCTCTGTTAGAGAGCACAGCCACGAATCACTCAGACCAGCTCCCCTAGCTCCTTACCTTATGGGTGAGAAACAGGAAAGTGCAAGAGAAGAAACGATGTATAATCTACGGCCAAACTGGGTCTGCAACCCAGAACTTCTGATTCTCGGCCCAGAACTCTTTCACTTTACCAGCAATCTATCCTCCATGGCCCGGGTCTGGTAAATGTGTAGGGCTGGGGTATCCCCCTAGAATGATCACACAGCTTGACCTTTAGCACATTTATATTGTGGATCTGGCCGGTTTTGTCCATGATGTAGGTAATCTATCTCTGCAAAAGTGAACTCAGTTAAGGTTCCCCCTGGGTAAGGCACTGGGAAATTATGACCAGTCCTGGGAGTCTAAATCTCCTATACCTGTCAGTGAGCTGATAGGACTTGGGTTAGAGATGCTAAGACTCTTCCATGCGGATTCAATGACATGCTCTTCAGTTGTAGGAACAATGTGTTCCATAAAACATTTCAAGTCTGACATTTTGAGACATCAGACATGGATTGCATGAAATAAAGTCTTAGCTCAAATGCCACAAAATTGACCACCCTGCCTGCCTAGGAAGAGAGCCAGAAGCCTTAGACACGAGGGAATTGGTTCTGAAATGAACTGATTCTAGACGGGGGAGCGAGGTTGTGAAATCATTTTTGTCCTCTGCCATGTTTCCGGTGAGGATGCTACAAACTGGATGGAACTCTTCAGGGCTTTCCAAAGGCTTATCAGGAAGGCAAACCTCTGCATCGAGGATGCTCGGCTTTACAAGATTGTCAGGGTATTTCATTGGTTACAGGTTTTCTTTGTTTTGTCTGTTTAAAGACAGGGACTCTAGAGTCAGACTTCGGCATAGAGTCAGGATCAGGCTGCTTAGTTCCTGGGTCCCCAGGGGGCAGCGGTGATTTCCCAGAGTGTGTATAGAACCTGGAGTGAGACATAAGGATCCTTTAAAAAATCTGATGGGGAGGTACCTGCTGGTGGGGGCCCCCTCACACCTCTGACTGCTGGTGGGAAGAGCAGGAAAGGAAAGAACAAGTCCCACCAATCCACGTCTCCCTCTCTCCTTTTAGCTCTATCTCTTCCTCCCCCTCTCTCTAAAAGCAATGAAAAAAAAAAGTCCTCGGGTGAGAATAAAAAACAAAAATCCTGCCGAGCCACCCCCTGGCTGGGAAGCCTTCCCTGGTTAGGCAGTTAAATTGCAATGTCCCTCCTCTCGGCCCTCCTGGACAGCTGTGGTCTCTAAAACGGGGCTGTGACATCTGTGAGACCACCGATTTGTGTCCTGGTTTGCTTGTCTTCTCTTCCTGTGATACTGGCATTTCATATGCGTTTCGTAATTATTTTGATTACAAAATCAGTCACCGGGAGGCAAACCAGACCCATTTCACCTCTGCTCACCTTTTTCCTGAAACTTCCTTTCCCTAAGGCACAGAAGGGGCCCGCCTGCGCTTTCCCCTCTGTCAGATCCCACCTGCAGTCCCGAGCATGTTTTCTGGTGCCTCAGTCTATGTGAGACAAAGAGAAACTTGAGATTATTGAACAGTGACTAGGTCAGTGAAAAGAGCTAAAAGGAACTAAGGTGTCCAAATCCTGTCTTGATCTATCTGAAAGGTTAAAATGTTAAAGAGAATGTTGACTTTACCTGCACAGCTCAAGGCTTAGCTCTACAACAGTGAATCTATGTGTATATTGGCTCATCATTGAAGAGCATATAGCCCTGGCTGGTGTGGCTCAGTGGACTGAGTGCGGGCCTGTGAACCAAAGAGTTGCCCTGGCTGGTGTGGCTCAGTGGACTGAGTGCCAGCCTGTGAACCAAAGACTCGCTGGTTCAATTCCCTGTCAGGGCATGTGCCTGGGTTGCAGGTCGGGCCTCCAGTTGGGGGCATGCAAGAGGCAACCACACATTGATGTTTCTCTCCCTCTCTTTCTCCCTCTTTTCCTCTCTCTCTAAAAAGATAAATAAATAAATTTTTTTTTTAAGAGAGAATTTTAAATTTAGATGCCTTAGAGGTTGAGACTCCAGTGGGTGGTTTGGTTCTGGGAACATGGGGGGGACTGTCTGTCCCTGAAATTTTATGCTTCTGTAGTTTAGACAAATGGCCCAAGGACAGGTCCCTGGAGGAGATGGACCGGCACCTTCGTCAGGATCTGCACACGCCCCAGGTCCCAGGATGCTCGTTCTGTTTTTGTTGGGCATAGCCTCTCTGGTTTGGACAAATAATGGTAAGTCCCAGAGACCAAAAATGAGCTGGCTGTTGGTTAGGAGAGGGACACATGTTGGGGGAGGAGAAATTTCCAAAATTGGTTTTGGGGCTTTGGGGCTTTGGGGCTTTGGCAGCTACAGGTGAGGTTATGACAAGAATGATTCTTCTTCTTTTCACAGGGGCATTTTTGGAACATGTGATAGGTATGACCACGCCTGGCCTCAAGTCCTTGGTAAACTTCCCCTCCATCTTCAGCGAGGGCTAGCAGACATTCTTCCTATAGAATCCTAGGAGTATTCTCCCTGACCAACGGAGTCCATTTCTTGTAGTAAGGAAGCTAAAATCCCTCTGCTACTCTCTTTTCCTCATTACTGACCAAAAATCATCTAGATCTTGGCTAAACAAGGGGCTAACTACTTGGGGTCCATAGATAAATTTGACAGGAACTCCGCCCTTTGGAAATCATATACAACATTTGATTTATGTCTGGGCCTGTTGTCTTTCACAAGATTATAAAGGAGAAAGATTCAGAGCCACTAGGCAAGAGGAAGCTCTGCTAGAGAAGCCCACGGCCCGGAGAGGCTTTCCCCGAGCACACCCGCTAAGCGCCTCTTTTCTGTGTCTGGCAGAGCCTGCAATCCTCTGTTTTGAATGTAAAAAATACCACCTGGGGTTCTGCTATGACAAAATGGAGTCCTGCGGCCTGCAGTACCAGCAGTCCTGTGCTGTTGAGGACATTTACGTCCTTCCAAGTAAAGGTAGGGTCGGGCACAGAGTGACTGAAGCATACGCCCCTCCTCCCCGTAGGGACAAGGCTGCCCTCAGAGTGTGTGAGTGGGGTGCGGTGGCCCTCCAGAGGGGATGGGTGGCAAGAACGCACTTTTCCTTAAGACATCATTGAGCGAAGAGGAGGCTGATGTGCCTCCCTGGCTAGGGAACGAAGTCCATCCTCTGGGTCAGGAATGAGCAGACTCAGCTTTGGGGCTCATTCAGGGCCCAGAGAAAACTGAGGGGGGCTCTGAATAAAGGGGGTTCCCGGGCATGTGGTCGTAGAAAACAGACTCATTGCAGGTGTATTCCCTCTCTTTTACCTCCTTAGGGCGGAGTCTACACTTTTATTCAAAACTGTCCTGCATGACCTAGTGTGAGGACGCCAACTTCCTGGGTTTTGAGAAGAGGACAGAGCTCATCTGTTGCAAACATACTAACTTTTGCAACCTCCCCGAGGGAAGCTAGTTCAGCATCTCCCCTGGATTTTGGGTCACTCATGCTTCAGCTCAGCACGCCCTTACTTCTTACCCCAAACCTGTATTTTGCTCTCCTCTGTTAACAATGGTGGAAAGCGAGGAAGCCAGCTGGGAGTGAAAGAGTGGCCAGAGGTTGAGGGTAACCGAGTCTCGTGAATTATGGGGCATTAGACTGATTTTTGCAAATCTCTGTTGCTCACATCTGGCAGGGTGTTGGTTGCCCTCTGCTGGGGATGCCATGAGGTAGGGTTGGGTTTTAATTTTTTTTACTTATTTTCTCCTACATGGAAATGCAAAGACTTGGGTCTAAATAATCCCAAGCTAGTACTGAGAATTCTATGACCACACTTTCCCCTCATTCTCTGGGTTGGGACTCTTTGGATTAGCCCTGACAGCCCCAGTTCATGTCTAGATTGGGCTCTGATGTGCGCAGGCACAAGAACCCCTTCAGTCTGGTACCATAGATGCATAAACTTTGTGAAACTGTACATGGCTTCTGTGTCTTTCCTTTATCCGACGCATTGAAAACCTCCCAGGAAGTTCCAGCTTTAGCTAAATTTAAGTAGGTTATCTAAATGATAAGATGCTTGAGATCTTAAATAGCCTCTATGCAAACAAAGGCAGAAGTCAGGTAATCTAGGATAAACATGTTGTTCCTTGTAATAGGAGCCTTCTCCTCACTAACTGCAGTAGGAAGGAGGAAGGTTTTGACTTCCTAACTAACAGAGGTTAATATGTGAGTTAAAATGATCTGGGGTCTTCAGAAAATAATTGATAAGCTCCTGTTGTTACAGAAACAGGGGAGTCCAAAAACAAACCCCAGAGATTGCCGCTGGGAGATAGGCAGCAGGAAGCAGCTTTCAGGATGCCCTTGCATGCCTGGAGCTAGTGGCTGGATACATTGTTGCAAAGATCAGCTTTACTTCCAAGACTCAGGAAGATGGGAGGGATCTTGGACTGTGGGGCTGGTAGGGAAGAAGCAGACAGACAGAACTGTTTGCAACACCCACTGCGTGAGAGGACGCAGGGGGAGAGAGGAGGCGGGGAGGAAGAGAAGCAGCTGCGAAGATCTTGGGCTGGCTCTGGCTCTAGGAGGCTCTCTCTCTCAGGCTCTCTCTGGCCCTCACGCCCTCACTCTCTGGCTCTTGTGGGCTCCCTCCATCTGGCTTGGAGCAGGGGTCTCCAGGCTGCTTTAAGAAGAGGCTCTTGCCAGGCTGCTTGGAGAAGGAGAGGAGATCCATGCGGTTTGCAGGAAGAAGGCAGTTTGCAAGGCTGAGAATCCGGGCGGTTTTGCATTGAGAGCTGGAGGGCACCACAGCACAGAAAGGACCTCCCCACTGGTAAAGCTGAACTGTGCCTAGGAAGTAGGGAAACAGTGTTTCTGACTTTCCTAAGACTGGCCAGGTCTGGGAGGGGGAGGCAGGACTTTGTGTAAATAAACAATTCTTTTCCTTTTCACCAAACTCTGGTATTCACAGTTATGATTCTGGCGGCAGGCAATCGGACCCCTAACTAAACAGCCCGTGGGTTCTGTTTCAGTCGGAGCAGCCCAGGGGTTCTGTTACACTGTCACGGTGTGTTAAAGCTTGGGGAATTTTGCTTGACTTAGACTTGGGGGGACAGTAGATTGTCTCCCAAGAATCCTGACCCTCCCTGGATGCTCCCTTCAACCTTTTCCAGCTAACTCTCTCTTCTTCCCTCCCCACAGTAACCTAGAGAACACTACCTATTCCCAGAGGTTGGTACATCTGGTAGGACTTGTGGGTTGCCAGCAAATCTCCAAGAGCTGGAGACTGTAGAAATGAAAAGAAGGCACGAGAGAGAGTTTCTAGACCACATACCCCCCATGGCCATATTTCTAATAATCTTTTCTTGCTCTCCTGGCCAAAACCAAGTACATCAAGATGGGCACTTGGCTGAGTGTTGGCCAATTACTTTGTTTCCTGGCTTGTGGTAGGTCTCCACTCCCCTGTCCTCAAAAATAGTTCAATATTACCTTGTATTGAATGCATTCACTGAGAGGAAGTTGGGTGTTTTTGAGCTACTACACTGCCCCGTGACAGATTATGTCAGGGAGAGATTGGTTTCTGATCTTCCCTGCTGTTTTTCTAACAAAATTATTAGGCCATGAAATGATGAAAATTAACTCTTTAATTATTATTCACTTACTTTAGGTTTAATTTTTATTTTTTTTTACCATGTTAAGCTTTCTATGGGTTGGAATCTATATACACTGTTAAATTCATTTTTTTAGCTGTGTAATATTATCCCAGGTTTAGTAGTATTCATCTTGACAACCAGGCTTATACGTTTGGTTGTTAGTTTCCACCCTGTTATATTTTCACAAGTAAAATAAAATACTTTAATATACAGATTAATTTTAAAACATTTGCATAATATGTATGCTGGTATTTCCCCCCAAATTTTATAATGTTAGAATGAATATTATACTATACTTTAGCATCCTGAAAATACTTTAGTTACTTTAGCACCTTGAGGTAGAAAATACAGTAGATTCTTGCATTCAGGGTTGGTTAATTGGTTTATATGGGTAAAATGAAGGTACGTTCTGGCAGTGTCTTCCAATAATGAAATCATTCATGGAAGAATTACGGTGACGTATGGTTAGTGTCTCAAGCAAGTCAAAATCAAACACTAAGAGGAAGCTTCAAATGAGAAAACAGACACAATGTAGATGGTGAAGGCGGCAGCTGGTAGCAGGAAGAGTAGCAGACAGAGAGTGAGCGATACAGACAGACAGAGGCCGACTGACACACATTTATGGCTAAGCTTGAAGTGAAGATTCACAAACCACTGTGGCAAAGCCCCCACATTTTCACACCCACACTGGCCTCCAGGTCCAGTCTTCCTGAGCCTGTCCTGTGATGTTTCCTACTTTAGTTTTCTAGGAGGTTCTGATTCCCATATTGCCCTCTGTTACAATACCCCGTCGCCCCCTGATTTTCCCGGTGCAGCTGAAGTACATCTCTGTTCTTCACATTTTAACATATATATATATATATATACAACTAAGAAGTAAAGGGAACCATAAAGGAGGCCAGACCCCGAGCAAGGGCACTTGTTCTAGACTCAGGTCCAGAACACTCTTCCAGGCCAATAATCCCGTATCTACCAGAAAAATATGAAAGCAATTATTCTTTAGAATATGTGTATTCCTATTTACATTTAACATTATTTACAATAGCCAAGCCATGGAAACAAATCAAGTGTCCACTGACAGAGTGGATGAAGAAGGGGTACTACATGTATACAGTGGAATATTACTCAGTCATAAACGGGAAATATTGCCATTTGTGACACATGGATGAATCTTGACAGTATTTAGACTAAGTGAAATAGAGAAGAACAAAAACCTTACGATTTTACTCACAGGTGGGCTATCAATCAAAACGTAACAAACAAGCTAACAAAACAAACAGACAAAAAACAAACTCAGAGATACAGACAGAACAGTGGTTACAAGCGGGGACAGAGGGTGGGGGTGGGTAAGCGGAGAGAGGTGCTCAAACATGTGGTAACGAAAGGAAACTGGACCTCAGGTGGGGGCACACAATAGACTACACGGATGTTGAATTATAATCTTGCACACCTGAACATTATAACGTTATTAACCAATGTTACCCCAATACATTTAATTAAAAAAACAACAAAGAAAAAAAAAATTAACCCAATAAAGATGACTTAAACGTAAGACGCAAAAATAACAAACCCTTAAAAGAAACAAGGGAAAAACTTCATGACATTGGATTTGGCAACTATTTCTTGGCTATAATATAAAAAGTATAGATACATTGGGTTACATCGCCAAATATAAACTTCTGTTTATCAAAAGATAGAATGAGCAAAGTGAAAAGGCTGCTCACAGAACGAGAGATCATATATCTGATAAGGGGAGATATTCAGGGCTTATAAAAAACTCCAACCACAGCAACAATAACCAGCTGATTAAAAAATGCAGAGAAGGACTTGAACAGATATTTCTCCAAAGAAGAGTCACAGACGGCTCAACATCACACCCAAACCACAACACGACACCACTTCGCACCCATGAAGGTGGCGACCATCGGAAAGACAGGAGATGACAACGGCCGGTGAGGACAGGTTCGCGATTTGAAATGTTTATTTAGCAATGGTCCTGCGGGCCTGTAACATAGCGCTTGGGGGTAAAGTAGAAACAGCAATTTCCGGAGGTTGCTTACACAAGTCATGGCGCCTGCAGCACCTGAAGTTCACCAGGTAGGTGCTCCATCATGTGCGGTCCACGTTCGCACAGTCCTTCAGGCAGCCCATGAAGGGGAGCCGGAGGCTGCCGTCATCTGCAGAGGGGAGGAGAAACCGTTCTGCCAAGGAGCCCCTCCTTCCCAGCCGCCACCAGCACAGATGCGCGAAAGCCACCTGGTGTTTGAGGCTCTGTTACTCACACGTGAAGACTTGGAAGGCGATATGAGCTGGGGGCTTCCCAGACCAAAGGCAGTGGCAGAGCGGCTGGCGGAAACGGCTGGTGGCGGGGAGAGCCTGACAGTGGCAGTTTGGGGGTTTTGCCAAAGCTGGATGTTTCCATGGCGAATCAGCGCTGGTTTCAGTAAGGGTATAAACGCCAAGGGGTCGCTGAGCACAGGGGGCAGGAGACTAAAGAAATCGTGATGCTTAGTCTTACTCGTCCGGGCCATTGAAGCCTATCTCTGCGGCTGCCCTGGCCCCTCTAGGCCAGAAGTTGGAAACCACCCAAAAGGAAGTCCAGGCCAGGACAGAGGCAGGGAGCGGCCCTCCCGGCCCCTGCACCCAGCTGTTCTCCAGCCAGTTTCCTCTCTTCTGTTTTCTTCCGGCTTCTCAGAATACAGTGTTCCTCACTTATCGCGGGTATTACGTTCTAGACGCCCCCGTGGTAGATGAAAATACGCGACGTAGGAACCTCACATTTACTTTAGTATTTCTATATATTTTAAGGCTTTATAAACCCTTCCGACACACCTATAAACCGTTCCTAGTCCCTTATTAACCTTTTTCACACTTTTATAAACACTACTTATGTTCTTAAGCATATTTACACACTTAAACCTACATAACTTTAACAACATACATATACAGTATCGCAAAATTCCATGATATAGCAAGAAATCCCCGATAAATAATTGAATGCAATCGTTTTTAAAATCCTGCGATACAGGGGTGCTGCGATAAGTGAACCGCAATATAGAGAGGGACTGCTCTACTGGTCCTCCAGCTACAGACCAGGGCCCTTAGCGATCACCGTCATCTCTCATCATTCTGGTGCACGATGAGGGTAGAGACACCAGCCACTCCTCGGCAGAGACTGCCTGGAGTAAAGTGTGGCCCCTCCTTATTATTGTGGCCGACTTGTCCCTGTCTCGTTCCTGGACCCCTTTTCTCTCCCCTCAACCCACAACTTACATTTGAAAACCCTCCCGATTGTGCAAGCCTCTGCCACTGCTGCCGTACACACTCCTCTGCCTCTGGAGCAGCTCTCTCCTGGGAACTGGTTGTGGCACATCCTGCACTGAATGATGTCTGTAATTTGGACCAGAGAGCAGGGGAACAAAGTGAGAGCAGGTGTCACTTGCCGTGAGAGGACCCATCTCCCCTTTCCAGCTGGGATTCTGCGTGGAGCCTGGGGGCTTTGCCAGAGGTCCATTCAGCATGTGCACCTGCCTCTATTAAAACAGGCTGGACCAAGAGAGGGGCTGGGGTTTATGTCCTCAAGAGTTTTAACCTGAAAGAAATGGGAGGGGAGAAGAAGGAAAAGAGGGACGAGAGCCAGGCCGAGAGGATCAGATCAGGTCCTCTTCAGACTCACCTGGCAAGTTCTTTTTATCACCAGGTATGTGATAGGGTGCCCACAAACCTGCAGTCTGCCTGACACTTACCTCCGGCATCAGGCCCTTTAACCCTTGCAATGCATGGGGTACATTCTGTGCTCGTAACCTGGAGCCATGCAAGGCCACGCAAGGTCCCTCCAAAGCCTGGTCACCCATCTCATGGCACCTCTGCACCTGTTCCCTCTTCTCAATTCTCTTCACCTTGCTATGGCCTCTCAGACTCCCCTACCCATTCCTACAGGTTGCAGCACAGACCAGAAGGGGAAAGATAAATACACTGTTTTTTTTAAACCTCATTCAACCCTGTGTGGCCGTCTTATCACTGTCGGTCGTGTCTGGAAGCTGATGATGGGGGGAGATGCAGCTGAAAGTCATTAGTGACACTTTGGATTTGACCAGTTAGTACCTGTGTGGGCAGCGTTTCCCTTCTACTCGCCCTTTCCCTTGTCCTTGATTAACTCGCCGGAAGCCTTGTCATCTGCTGTCCTTGTTCCTTAACATCAGCCCCCCGCCCAGCCCCATCTGCTGGAAGAGGTTGCTGAGTGTGGAAATGCAGGGTCTACTCTAGGTTCCTTTCAATACCCAATGCCTGCCCTGCCCCTCCCCTCCCCCACCCCCACCCCGAGGACCTCCCCGCTCCCACATCACTAATGCAGGTCTACTCACTGTGCATAGAAGGTTCTCTGTCTATAAATGACCCAGAGAGAACTGTCGGGGGGGGGGGAGATACAAACTCTGCAGACCTCATTTTAACAACCTCTCCCCCACCCCCACTTCTGGGAAAAGCCTCTCAATTCCTATAATCCACCCATGTTCTTCTTTAAGGGCAGCTTGGATGGCGACCCCAGGGACTTGAAGCACTGCGGTGGAAGGCATGGCATTAGGACAATGGCCTCTGTCCCCATAGGGCGCCCATTAAAGGATCTCTGCCATGGGAACCCTGACCCATTTCAGGACCCTCACACATCTCTGCAGCTGCCACCCCCAGGGACTCACCCCTGAAGCAGCAGAGCAGGATGGGGAGTCCCAGCAGGCAGGACTTGTCCATTTTGGAGGGAGAAAGGAGTGGGTTAGGGCAGGAAGCTGCAAGTTGCCTATTTATGCATCGGCCAGGTTGGGCTTCCCCAGGCACGGCTAGGGATGGGAACACGGTGGAAGTCCTTCAAAGACTACCCTGCTCCCAGGGAAACAAGGGACTCTGTCATTTCTCTTTTTGGCCAATGCGGGGAGAGGGACTGGCTGGGTAAATCCTGATTTATTCCAGTCCTATCGCAGCATTTTTGATGTCATGTTCTACAGTCTTTTCATGATACCACACTGTGGGAAGGCACAGGTGAGTCAGGACTGGGCAGGTAGGATTCAGAGTCTTCTTCACCGAGGCGCTTGTTAAAGCAGAGAGGGTATATGAGTGCATAGAACTGGGGTGCAGAAAGGCCCAAAGAAGGCTGAGCGCAGAGTCTTAAAAGGGTATGCCTCCGGGGAATGGGGAAGACGGGGTAGGGCCTGGGGTGGGGCCAGTGAGGCTCAGACACATTGACAGAGGATTCCCACTGCCACAGAGGTAGTTTCCCGCTGTCAATCATCCGGGAATGAAGCAAACCCTGGGGTCGAAGATGAGAGTTGAGGAGAAAACTGCTTCCTGTTCTTGGAGTTCCCAGTGGTTGAGACCTTTGATGGAAGATAGAGGTTTGAGATTCCTTCTCCTGGAGGGAGGTAAGCTGGTCCTTCCCCCTGGAAGGCATGGCAGGCCAGGTATTAGGGGGTTTTACCTCAAGTCTGAGAGTGATATGGATTCAATCAGGAAAGTGGCTGAATGTGAGTCCGATGGAGGGACTGAGCCAGTGGGTTCAGTTTTTTAAATGTTTCTTTTTAATATTATTTATTTTTAGAAAGAGGAAGGAAGGGAGTAAGAGAGGGAGAGAAACATTGGTATGAGAGAGAAACATTGATCAGTTGCCTCTCCCACATCCCCGATCGGGGACCTGGTCCGTGACCCCGGCATGTGCCCTCACCAGGAATTGAACCAGCCGCCTTCTGGTTTGCAAGACAACGCTCAACCCGCTGAGCCATACCAGTCAGGGCTGAGCCAATGGGGTCTTAGAGCAGCCATATCAGCATCTTGTTCTAAGTTTTCTGTTAGTTTCCTTCAGTTATTCCTATACCCTCAACAAATTGTAATGGAAGTTGCAGCTTAGTCTCTGCTTTTACTGCAAGGAATGGAAGGTGGGATCTCTGTCCACAGTTAAGGCAAAGCCATATGGGGGAGAAAGAGCAACCGGGAGAACGCAGCTTGCAATAGGGCACAGTGTAGGCCTACGGCAAGGCGGGCAGTAGTCTCAGCCAGATGTTGGCTGGTGAGGTCGGGGACAGTGAGTGACTGATGTACGAGAAAGGTTTTTCCCCCGTGGTGCACTGGAAGTCATGACTACAAACAAAAGAGCCAACTGGCTTTTCCATGCAGGGAGGGCGAGGGAGGAGAGGTGTAACTAGTTAGCTGCCTACCTGGGGCACTGAGAAGGTGAAGCTGTGTAATAGCACCACTAAGTATGTGTGTATCACACACACGCACGCACACACGCACAGATGACATCGCTGAGCTTTGTGTTGTGCCTGCACACTGGCAGGTCTCCCCTTCCCCTGCTCTCGTTGCCTTGACACTTAGGAGCAGGAGCTGGGGAAGGAGCTCTCTGCTTAGGCAGATCCCACGCGTGATAAGGTGAGTCAGCAAGATGAAGATCCACGGTCACTGTTCCTACGAGGCACTGATAGCCTTGGGCTCCCAGACTCTCCCAGTACCCATAGGACATAGGCCAGTGATCCGGCAGGGGAAGAACTGCTTCTTCTAGATCAGGGTTTGAAAGAGCAGTCAGATCAGAACAGCCTGTCCCTCTTTCCTGCACAGGTGAGTGGCACAGCTCTGGGTGCCTGGGACCTGCTGAAACCAGAGAAGTTCTACCCCCTTGAAGCATCTGAAGATGGAGAATTTTCAGATAACATGTGCGGATCCAATAAAGAACACAGGTGAAGTGTCTCTGGGGAGCCTGGAGGTGTTCTTTTCTACCCTGAGACTTGCCACCCTAGAGGATTTCCTGGGAATCTCAGAATTGTCCCAAACGTCCACAGGTCCCTAGATAGCTCCTTCCTGTGATTCTGAGGTCTGGAGAAGGTGACCTCATTTGTTCCTGTTGCAGCTTACATCTCAATACAATGTCCTGTGCTGTCAACAAACCTAGCTATCACCAGAAGGATGCTTTCTAAGGGTGACCTCAGCTAAGAAGAAATTAGGGACTCCTCTTCTCCTCTCCAAGGTGACCTCAGAGTACATGAAGGCCATGCTCAGAGACCTCTTTGCAAACTGTCAGCATGTTATAATTATAAAACTACTCTTACAAATGTCAGGTTATGAAAATAATCTCTCTGTGTTCAGAGAGACTGTCCCTGTCCCTGACCCGCCTTACTGATGCAGATTCCCCCTTGTTATTTCCTGTGCGTGTGTACAGTTGTGGGATTTGCATATTGGTGAAAAATAATACATACACCAAAAGGGTGTAGAATATAAATACATATATGAAATTATTTTAATTTTTTTACCCTCACCTGAGGACACGCTCATCGAGCTTTTAAAGAGTGGGGACTGGAGGGAGAGAGACGGAGAGAAACATCAATCAGTTGTCTCTTAGGACCAAACCCCCAGCCCAGGCCTGTGCCCTGATGGGGAATTGCAGGTCTGAGGATCGAATATACAACATGTCGACTAGAGGTGATAACACTGTGTTGTATAGTGAAATTTGCAAGGAGAGAAGAACTTAAATGTTCTCACCAAAATAGAATAAAGTAAAATTAAAATGTGAGGTGATGGATGTGTTAGTTAACTAGGTTAGTTGGGGGGGAGGGGAGATCCTGTCACTATGTATATCAGATCGCCATGAAGCACACTTTAAATAGCTTACCATTTTGTCAATTGTAACTCTAAATTGTTGAATTTAAAAAAAAAAGAAAAAAGGCTGCGTGAGCCCCAGTGGCAGGCCCAGGCTAGAATCCCAGTTCTGCTCCCTAACGCTTTGACCTTGGCAAATCATTTAACCTTCCTTCGCCTCCATTTTAAAACCTGGAAAGTGGGCAGCTGGTGCCCCAAGGAGAACACAGGCCAGGGCGATGTCTCTGAGTCTCCTTCAAAGGCCTCCCTCGGGAACAGAGGGGGGGGTAAGTTTGATCACCCAGGCCGTGCAGAACTAGAAGCCGCAAGGTAGAAGCAGTGTGCCTAGCCCCGCTGCCCCCGTCAAAGGGTCTATCTGACCGTGACAGTGACAGCGCTACTGGGAGGGGGTCGCCAGAAGGCAGGACGCCGGCTTCCGGCCACGGTCGCCGGAGCCGGCAAGCAGGGCGGGACCCGTCACCCGTTGCTCCCTTGAGCCTTAGGAAACGGACGGGACCGACATTTCTATATCCGTGTGTGAGATGTAGAGGCAACGTTAGAAAAACTGATTGCTTGCTGCTTAAAAGAGTGTATTAACTAAAAAGAGGAGGAAAGGGCTGCAATGAAAAGTCCCTGGGGTCCAAAGTTGATATTTTTATTCTTCCCGAGTGTTGGTCTTTGGGTCTTTTGAACGCCTGTCATTCTATAGTACAGATTTTTGAGCAAAGTTAACCTAGAGACCTTTTTTGGTCTTACTCGGAGACTGTTCTTTTTCTTGTTAAAAAATAACAATGACTATAATTTTGTAAGCACCTGCTCTGTTAGAAACCCTGTAAACAAATTATCGTTTTCTGAGATTTTTACTTTTTTTTCAATTACAGGTTACATTCCATATTATTTTGTATTAGTTTCAAGGGTACAGCATAGCGGTTAGACAATCCTATACTTTACAAAGTGCGACACCCCCGGGGATATTTCCAGTACCCACCTGACCCCATATGTAGTTATGACAGTGTTATTGACTGTATTTCCTATTCTGTACTTCGCATCCCATGACTGTTGTGTAAATACCTGTCTGTACTCAACCCCTCCACCCAGTCCCCCACCCCCACCCCTCTGGCAACCATCAGCCTGACAAACGCGTTGTCTTAAGCCCTCGCCTGAGCACACTGCTGCGGGGCTTCTGATGCCAGGTAACGGGCAGTTCCTGAGGATCCCAGCTCTCAAAGGCACTCCAGAAGAAAGAAAGACACTCCTAATGACACTCATTTTGTAGCTGAAAACCTCCTGACAAGGAAAGTTCAGATGGCTTTGCTGGAGAGCTCCACTGAACATTCCAGAAAGGAAGAACACTAATTGTCAAAAACGTCTTCCAGGAAACTGAAGAGGAGTTCGCTTGTCCTAACTCGTTTTATGGAGCCAGCATTACCCTGATGCCAAGACCAGATAAAGACACCACAAGGAAAGAATCCGATCTGTGACACAGCTTCCAGTCTCTACAACTCTGCATGTGCCGTCCCTCCTGAAGGAATGCCCAGTGCTCTTGGTTCTGCTTGGCCAGGTCCTACAATTCGTTACGCTGCACCCCCTCCACAAACTGTTGTTCTCTTGAGGTACTCAGTGAGCACTGATACTCCTCCGAATAGATTTTAGTCTGATTAGGTGGCCTGTACCGTGAAACTATCCGAAAGGAATTGGGTTCTATAGCAGTGAACTTTGGAATAGGCGTCTTGGACAACGAGAAATGTTTTTTATTCATCCTCCTCGGGGGGGAAATGTTTGAAAAGGACACAAGGGAACTAACTAGAGGACCAGCAGAAGCAGCTACAGCAGCCAGGCTGGAGAGGTGGAGGCTGAGACTTGGGTTGTGTTCACAGACATGGTCCAAATATAACTCAGTCAAGAGACGTGGGAAAGGAAAACAAGTGGATGTAATGGGTTCCCAGGAGGGAGGGAGAGGGGGATAAAGAGAGAGAGAACCATGTTGGGGTGTGTGCAACTTTTAAGTCTCCTTCCCTTTGAATAGGTGCCATGGTTTTTCCTTCACATAGACAGTAGTCCCTCTCTGTATCGTGGGTTTTTAAAAATATTTTATTTAATTTTTTATCATGGATTTTTCATTATATCGCAGAATTTTGTGGTACTGTATACGTATGTTGTTAAAGTTATGTAGGTTTGAGTGTAGAATATGTTTAAGAACATAAGTAGTGTTTATAAAAGTGTGGAAAAGGTTAATAAGGGAGTGGGAAAGGTTAATTGGGGACTGGGAACAGTTTATAAGTGTGTGGGAAGGGTTTATAAAGCCTTAAAATATATGTAAATACTAAAATAAATGTAAGATTTTTACTTCGTGGATTTTCACCAACCCCTGGGGTGGTGTCTAGAATGTAATACCCACGGTAAGTGAGGGAATATTATAATCTGTTCGTCTGAGTGAAATGGAATTGTTGCAAAATATTGTAAATGCCAGTTGCTCCTTTGTTTTTCCTGCATCCGATTTCTCCCCACTGTGGCACTGAGCCCATTCCTTTTCCATTCCCTGTCCTGTAATTGGCTCACCACGTGGGACAATCTGATGGGGCTATGTCCTGGGTCCTTGTGCTAGACATGTGTTCTTGAATGATACAATCTGTAGTCTCCCACGTGATTCTTATCAGACATTCTGAAGCCCTGAGCTGAGCTGGGTCCTTACCTTCACCTGAGTGGCCACGCCCCTTACCAGCCTGGTGGTGTGTGATTTGGCCGAGTCAGGGACTCCAACACCACACATGCGTGTGCCACGCCCTCGTGTGCCTGCGGGACAAAGCCTGATCCCGAGGCGCAGTGGGCCAGCAGGTAACGTCACACAGAGTAAGCTGAAACAGCAAAGAATCTGTGGGATTGAAGGGGGCCCCACCTCGGCTGCAGTTAGATCCCCTGCCTTTTCTGGGGTGAGCTTGTGACTGTGCTGTCTTCCTTTGGCCACCTCTTGGCTGTACAAATTTCTTGCTCCGGGCCCCGCCCTGGCTCTGGAATGGAGAGAGAAAGCAGTACACCCACTCTCTTAGGGGCAGGGCCTCCCAGTACAGGAAAGAAGTGCGCTTTTTACAGCTCAGGAAGCAAAGTCACAGAGCAGGGGGCTGGGAGGGAAGGGCAGCTCCATCTGGACCCCACACCCTGCCGAGGGTCCGTCCCTGAGCCCTTCCCGGAGCTTGGTGTCCTCTCTCATCATTGTTTCCCAACGTACATGGACAGGCTCCTGTGCCTCCTGCTCCCAGGAGCGCTCCTGGTTCTGTGCTGGCCTTCCACAGAGGGTGAGTGCCTAGCAGGGAGCCCCAGCGGGCAGCAGGATGGGGTCAGGGGTAATGTGCTAGAAAGTCCGGATGAGGAGGAGAGGAAGCTGCAGGGACAGCGTCTGCTGAGTCCGGGCCTGGAGCCTTCGGCTGCGGCAAATTCCCTTCCCGGCCATGGAAGCTCCTCCTGGGGACCCTGCTGTGCCCGCTGCTCAGTAGCTCCACCAAACTCTAATCCCCTGATGATGGGAAGGGAAGGGGTGATAAACGGTCATTGGGGGCCCTGACCGGTGTGTCTCCGTGGGTTCAGCACTGCACCACAAGCGGAAGGTCACAGGTTCGATTCCTGGTACAGGCACATTCCGGGGTGGTGGGTTCAGTCCCCGGTTGGGGTGCGCGTACCGAGAGGCAACAAATCGATGTTTCTCTCTCCATTGATGTTTCTCTTCCTCTCTTCCTCCCTTCCCCTCTCTCTAAAAATCAGTAAATAAACCAAACGTTTCTATTTTTTTAAAAGAACCACTGGGGGGTCTATACATGGGCAAATTAGAGAACAAGAGCATCTTTTTCTCTCTGCTAAGACCCAGGTCTTGATAAGTAACTCAAAGTAGAGATCCTCCTCTTCCTCCCCGCCCCCCATCCTGGGTCTTCTCTCTCTGCCGACCCTGCCTAGCTCTACCAGCAATAAAACACCCGTTTCAGGGCCCCTTTAGAAGCCACAGATGCGGACTGAGCCTAAAAAGAAAGAAGGGAGAGGGCTTCCTGGAAACCGCATGACTCCTGAAACCAGGCTCCTTGAGATAGATCTGGGCTGTGCGGGCAGGGTCCCAGGGCTAGGACGAGAGACCTGGCAAGTCCTGGGTCCCGCTCTCAGTCCCTGTCCCTGGGGGGCAGCCCCTCCTCCTTCCCTTACTGTCCAGCATCCCATGTCTCACCCCATGTTTTCACCTGACGCCCAGATCCCACAGGGAGATTTCCTGTCTGCACCTCGTGTGATGAATTTGTTGGCAAGACCTGCAGAAGGAATTTAGGTTCCTGTCATTCCAAATACCCCGCCTTTGCCTGCCAGACCAAAGAAGTGTATACTCGACATTTCACTGGAGGTGAGGGGAGCAGAGGGAGGAGAGGAGACAAAGATGGGATGGGAGGTGGAACTTTATGACGTGGCTTGGGGGCAAAAAATAAGAAGCCATAGGTCAGGGGTCAGAATCTTTTAGTTCCACCAGCTCTGGCATGAACTCACGTGATGGCCTAAGGCACACCGCTGAGTTCCAATTTCTCCTCTGTCCAATGACTGAGTTACAGCAGATGACCTCCAAATCCCACCCATCTCTGATAGCCAGTGACGGAACCCCTAATAAAGAACAAGCTGTTACAGCTTCTTTGCTGTAAATCCATGTGGATGTTGGGAGCAGGAGGGAGTTGCTCTGGAAGGAGGACGCTCCATTTGTGGGAGGTTCTTCCAGCCTCAGGCTCTGCCTAAGGGGACAGGCGGGAAGGGAGGGACCGATCCCTCAGCCACATTCCCTGTCCCATCACACGTCTCACCTGCGCCTCTCTGGTATTTTCCTACCCTCTTCAGAATACATCTACCAATATTCCATCCTGGGCTGCCCAAAACGCTGTGTGGAATATACACGCATCTCCAACAGGGAGAAAAATGTGTTCTCCTGTTGTAACGAAAGCTACTGCAACAGCTTGTCAGTAAAGGATGAGGTTCCGTACGGTCCCACCCAGTTGGGGAAGTTCGAATTCAGCTGACTGTGGGACCTCCTCCTGGCTGCACCCTGCCTGTCCTTTCTGAACGAACATCAATGTCCAGAAGAGCCTTTGTGCTCAGCCACCGCCAACGCTGTCTCTTGAGAGTGAAGCGGCCCGGAGTAATGAACTGTGGCGGAGGAAGGACCGTGTGTCACTATGAAATGCGTCTGGGCCCACGTCTGGCCTACCAGGCCTGGTAGTCTGGTTCTGCTGTGTTGGCTGGGGCTAAACCCCAAGTGTAGGTGGGGTGAGAAAGTCAGGGAGACTTCACTGGAATCTGGGGCCCTGAGTGAATGGCAATAACAATTCTGATGAATAACAAGACCAGGTACAAGCAGCTCCTGGGATGTCTCTAGTGAACCTGGTACGGAGAAAGGGATACCGGGCAGAGGAGAGTCTGGCAAAGGCCCCCAAGTCATTTCATTTCTCAAATGTCTGGAATCCGAAATACCATCAGGCCTCTGGCATTTTAGGCCTGGGGACGTCCCGGAAACAAGGGGGACCTGACCAACAGGGACTGCTTTTCCTGGGATGGGGGGAGGGGGCTCCTCTGCCTTCTTGGGGCTGGCTTGAATCAGGATGTGTGATGAGGGCAGCAGGAAGGAAATGTTTCTGGCCAGTGCATGACTTAAGTATTAAAAACCACATATTCTGGAGAAGATCGCGGGTTGCCTGAATTTGAACCCTGCCATTCCATCTGCCTGGCACTAAGGTCCTCGGACAATAACTTAGCTTTTCTGTACCCTGGCCACCTCCTACTTTACACTGAGGATACAAAGGTTAAGTGAGTCTGTAGCTTTCAGGTGCATATCAAACACAGGTGTTTGACGTTTCTCATCCCCTACACGCCAAGTCCTGGGCAGGACACTGTACATACACGCCATGTCCCAAACCCTGCAATGCAGTGAGATTATCGTCTCCATCGAGGTGATGAAGAAACTGTGGGTCAGAGAGTTTCGTTTACTCTGCAGAGTGTGCAGAGCAGCTGAGAGTCATCTGCCTGCACTCTGTCCCCTCTGCACCCCTGTGCTCGCCCAGCAGTGGGTGCCCCACAGGGGTTCCCAGAAAAGTCACCGCCTCACCTCGGGAGGCTCGGCGGAAAGTACAAGCTTTGGCTTCAAACAGACCCGGGCAGGCAGCAGCGCTCTGGCCCTTGCCGGCCGCAGGACTCTGGGCAGACACCTAACCACTCAGAAGTGCCTAGAATGTGCCCAGAAACGGACTGGGCTCCATTCTGCACGTCAGCAGTTGGAGGGGTCAGTGGGAAGCTCAAGGAACTGTGCAATGGGCAGGTGGACAGGGAGCCTCAAAGTCCAAGAAGATTCCAAGGCCTGAGGAGAAAAGATGGGATCGTGGGCCTTAGACGCTACGTATGTACTCAGGATCCTCTGAGATCCTACGTCATGCGGCCCAAGGGGTCGTCCAGTGAGAGCAGAGGGGGACAGGGTGGCTGAGTCATAGACTCTAGAGACTAGAACAGTAAAGGGCAGTGACGGCCACAGAAGCCACATGACAGCGAGCTGAGGGAAGGATGGACTGGACAGGAGGGAGGAGTGAGTACGGGCGACTCCTCCAAGAAGTTGGGGCACAATTGAGAGAGTGAAATAGTATTTCCTGTAAGAAGAGTGAGTTTCAGCAAAGAAAGATTTACTTCTTCTTGGTGTTTTACATTTGTTTAAGGTAAACATCTTCTTATTAGAACTGTGACAATGGATATTTCTATGTCTTCTCATCCTTTATGTGTAGCGTTTTCTGCTCACTTTGTCAGCCTATTTGCTTTATCTTCTCATCTCCTGTTTTTAGCTTTATTTGTATTTTTATTACTTATTGACTATATTCCACTCACAATTTAAAATAAACTAAACGGAACATTTTACCTTTGTCTTGGAAAGACTAACAAGGTAAATTAAATGTGTCTTTAAAAAGACTTTATTTACTTATTTATTTTTAGAGAGAGGAGAAGGGAGGGAGACAGAGAGGGAGAGAAACATCGTTGTGTTGGTTGCCTCTCGCAGGCCCCCAGCTGGGGACCTGGCCGGTCACCCAGGCATGTGCCCTGACCGCGAATTGAACAGGGGACCTTTTGGTTCACAAGCCTGCACTCAATCCACTGAGCAACCCCAGCCAGGGCTAAGTTCATTTTCTGTATGTTTAATTTGGATAACATTTTTCAAAGTCATAAGAAAAATCTTCTAAATATTTACTTTCTGAGAATACCAAATTTAAATATCTGAGCGGGCGGGACTAGAAATGAGGCAGCCAGAGAAATGCGAAGGCCGCGAGGGGCCAGGCAGGCTGTGAGAGCAATGCAGGGAGAGGAGGGCTGTCGGGGGTTTGCAGCTGTGCATGCGGCAGAGACCTGAAAGCGGGGGTACTGAGCGTGCTCAGGGTCCCGGGGAAGGAGCCAGGGGCCAGGAGGAAGGCGAAGGGGGACGCGTGGAGGGCAGGGCAGGGCGGTGCGGGCTCCTGAGGAGCACACGGGACGGGAGATTGGAGCAGAGGTGCCAGGGACAGGAGAGGGTCCGGGGACGCCCCTGACAAAGGAATCATTGTTTCTGTTCCCGTCCCTTTCCTTGATATTTATTACACAAATCTTGACCTTTACAACAAAAGGTTGAAATCTTCAAGGTCTCATAAAACAAATGTGAAGGAGAACAATAATCTGAGCAGTCCAATTCGGTGTGGTTGTGTCTCCACCCACCTGGAAAAGAAGGAGATAATATTCAATGCCGGAGGACAATGCTTGGAACTCTCATAAGACCTTCCCCAGCTCCATGTGCCAAGCATTAGCTCCAGACTGCAGCCACGTGCACCTCTGGGCACGGGCCCCCTCAGCCTGGAGAGCCCCTCACAGTGCCTGAGGTCAGGGCTCTGCTCAGCACAGCACAGCCTGGCTCAACAGCATTACCTCTATCCATGAAAATGAAGAAATCCCTGGTTCTGCATCCTGGGCCTTGCTCCGCGGTGCAGCTGCTCTTGCCCCGCAAACAATGGCCTCTCTTAAGGTTGTAGCAGACCATGCACACTGTGGCTGGGGCTGCAGAAACAACGGGAAGGCCGCTCTCGGCAGTGGGTGGCTGAGACCAAGGTGGGCTAAGACATTGAGAGGACTGAATACTTCAAGGGGACAGTGTGACCCTAAATGCCTCCTCCAATACTCTCTTAAAGCCAGAAATGTTCCCATCAGAGTATGTCCGTTGATTCTTTAAGTATGTGGGGCTTTGACAGAAGGTTCTTGATTCCATTAAAAATAAAGGGAAACGTCTCCCTTCCCTTGGGGCCAGTATGCAGAATACAGGGAGAACATCGGCCTACAGCCACCTGTAGTTAGAAACCTGTTAGACTGTAATGGGATGTAATGACTGTCCTGCTCCAAAGAGGGGATGCAGTTCCACACAATTCCTACCACACCTCCCCCAAAGAGTCATTGGGTGTTCAGACATGTCTAAGTAATGACAGTTCACTTGCCATGAAACTATCAGCAACCTGTTCCAGCGAGAGCCCTGCCCGAGGCTGCCGCTCTATCAGAGTCTTGAGCAACCATTGGCTCCGCCTCAGGGCGCCGTCCAGACAGCCCCCAAGCCCTAAGTAGAGAAGGGTTCCCAGCTCCAGTCGGTGCCAAGGTAGCGACTGACCTCACTCGGAGACCTTGAACAGCAATCGGAACCCTTCCCCTGCTAGTCGTTAGGGTGGGACAGCACAGAGACACCTCAAACCCTGGCTGGCCAGATCCTCCCAGAGCCTCATTCTTGACCGCATCCCCTCCCAGGCGGTCAGAGCACCACCCCGGCAGTGCCCCCGCCTCCACGGCCTCACCTGCTCCTTGGAAGAACACAGCAGGGAAGACTCCCAGCAGTGGCAGCAGCAGCAGCAGGAGCTTGTCCATCTCAGTCCGGGATGGCAGGAGAAGCAGACGGGCTGGAGCAGGGCAGCAGAGTGCCGGGGCGGGTGGACAGGCTGCCCTAGTGTGCGGGTGGGAGGGCCTGGAGGTTGGCTCGTGGGCTGTGGGCAGAAGCTTCCGCTTGCCCTCTTGCCAGTGGGTGTTTCACTGCCACACAGGCCCAGGGAACGTTCCCTCAGCGCCAAGCCCCCTGGACACTTCTGAGGACGGAGCATGTGCCCGTGGCCCCTCTCGTTCCCTGGAGGCTGCCTCCTGATGAGAGGAGACGATGCCCGGCCAGACCAGCGGAAACCCCAGCAGTCTGCCCCTTTACTCTCGGCACATCCCACTGCCCCAGACCCAAGGACAGGGACTCCAGTGCTAAATACCCTTGTCCCCTGGGTCCAGGGACCCAGATGACCCCTCTCCTCCAGTCCTATGGCTTGGACCGATGCCCTGCCTCAGTGCCCAGGATGCTTCCCTCGTGGGTGCAATACTGTCACCATTGTGCGCACAGTAGCACCAAGGCTCTCTCCATACTGTATTGGTGTTGACAGCAGTGGGCATGCTCACAATAGTATTTACTTCAAGTTTTACCTAAACCAGTGTCTACGTCTGCTATCGTGCATAGCTTAATTAGGATGCATCTTCACCTATCCTAAACACATCAGACATACAGCAGAAACTACCCAAGCAGTCACAAAAGCACTAGAGAGGACAAGCTCACTTACAAGATACAAATCAATTCCTGCTACGTTACTTTTATTCCCATACCCCAAACTCCTGGAAATATTCTGCCTGCTGAACGGTGCCCAGTGAAAAATGCCCGGAGTGCGTAGTGAGGGTTAACGTTGGTGGTAGAGCGGCCGCAGTGGGTTACGCTGTTGGGGCAGGTGAAACCACCAGATGGGAGTTTTAGGAGCTGGGTTCACTGGTCTATACAGATGGGTTTTATAACTGACATTCCAGGCTAAGCTGCTCTCCCATTGGTATATACTCTGTGTGTAATTGATGAAAACTAAGCAAAGCCCACACAAGAACGTATCACAAGGAGATGCGCGATCTCTGTGGTAGCTTGGGAAATGATGATGGAGGGGGAGGGCAGCCTGCTCTCCGACTCAGAGAAGCATCCTTTTTCTCGTGGCCTCTCCGATTCGTTGCTGGCCTGGATGGTGGCAGTAGGCTCCCAGGGAAGAGCGTGAATGAGAGGCGGTGAATGGTAGGAGAGGCGGGTACAGGGACGGGGCCTGCCTTTGGGAGAGGCAACCATGGCCACACTCTCTGTGTGATGTTTGGGGGAGGGGAACACGTGTCTGTATGTGTTTGCCAATGTGTGTACGCTGATTGGGCCAGACTTCCCAGGTAGGGAATCTCTGTCACCGGACATGAACCTGTGGTATTTCCTAGTCTCCACTTAACTTTCAAATCCCCTTAACTGAGACTCATAATTATTAACATGGAAAAAGAAGACTAATGTGAATAATCGAGCCAATACTTATGATAGCCTTACTCTGTATTAGGTATTGTGCTAAAAACCTCTCCGTATCAGTATTTTCTTCATTACTGCCATTCTATGACTGAAGTACAATGATCATCATCTCTGCTTAGTAAAGGAAATGAAGATATACAGAGATAATGTAACTTGCCATGACCTCAAAGTTTTAAAATGCTGGATCCAGACTCCAAACACAGACCTGCCTGGTCTCCGAGTCTGTGGCCAGCCAGGGCCCTCCCTTGTTGGGTCTCGGCCCAGACTCGTTACTGGGAGATCTGATGGGGCTGGGCGTGGGCCTGGAAGCTTGTGCTCGTTCTGGACGCCCACTGTCTGGGTGCTGCAGAGAAAGAGCTTCCCACACCGGGACACAGAGCATGTCTCATGCCTCTAAGCAGACCGACCATGTAATTTATTCTCTAAACTGGGGCATTTGGGGAGAAAAGGGGATAATTTAAAAAGTAAGCTTGAACTAAAGTCATGAATGAGAACTAACTCATTATCTCTCCCATCTTTCGGAGTCTGGAGGGAGGCCCTCTTGAGCTCGGGATAAATTTAATATATTATATCTATTAAGCTCTCAATTCTGGATGGACGTCCTTAGCCTCTTCTCCGGAAAAGCCAGAAAGTTTCCACAACATGCCACTCAGGGACATGTGTGTGTCATCCAGCATAACTCCACCACTTAAAATGACAGTTATCTTCCTGTGCAACCTGATGCAGAGACTTTACAGAATGGCTTTTCAGAGGCTTTATGAGGAAGACTGGATGAAGGAAGGCCAACCAGGAATCTGGGGCACCCTCTTCTTCTGTGAGATGACCTTGGCCTTCGCTGGTAGAGTTAACTGATGATGTCTCTACATGATTCCTGGGATGGATCAGATATACAGGCGGAGCCATTTTAGTCATACACCAACTTGATTTTATTTTGCTATAATTCTATAGTGGCCAGACATTTTCTAGTGGGGCCACATCCCATAAATCCATCAAAGAGAAACCAAGAAAGAACAGGTACGTGGTGCTAAAAGAATCCAGAGTAAACACTGTGAGGAGACACACTCCCACAGGAAGATTTGACCAGACCATTATTTTCGTTCTCTCCCACTGTCTTTTCCTAGGTTCCCCCGTGATAACACATCCCTTTCCAATATCACGTTATGCAGAATGTATCACCATTATTATTCCATTCTTCAAGTTTCACAAAATAGCATATCTTCCATAAAAGAATGCTACTGAAAAACAAACTTCTTTGGCAGCTGTAATAATTTGTTTATATCTCATTTATCCCATTTCTACTCTCTCTTCACCCCCTTTTTTTGCACAATGGTGATGGGGGTGACGTAGTGTTGGGGAACCGTGAGACCCCTGGAATTCAACTGACACTGTCAGAGGCACGCTGAATGTAAAGGTGACTCTGGGTTACTCAGGAAAATTACTGTGGGGACTGGGCAAGAAGTGGAATTGCTTAAACACACACCCGCACTCCTCCAGAATCTGCTGTGCATGACCTTTGACTTCTGGAGGCGGGGAAGGGGAGCTGCCATGCATGATGGCTCTGCTCTGGAGTGTGGGACGCAGGCAGATGTCCTGTCGGGGGTGCCTGAGGGTCCCTGGCCCTACCGCTCTCCCAGCTGCCCTCTGGGCGGGCCGGCCCTCGTGCGTGCTCCTTCACTTGGTCCGTGAGTCCTTGTTTGGCTGGAAATACTCAGTGCATGCCCTGACCACACACTGTGCCACGTTCTCCTGGCTCACTGGGGAGCATGGCTGCCAAGGTCTCTGCCATGAAAGGAGTGTCTAGAGGAAAAAGGACAGAGAGCAAAGAAACTGCTCCCCTCCCCTGGGATGATTTCGCTAGTGTGCAGTCCGCACATTGGGACCCTGATGCAGGATCTTCCTCCTTCCCTTGACTGGATCTCCACATATAAGGACCCTGGGGGAGGCTTGGCTATTTGTATGAAGCACCATGAGTGAGCTCAAGACACCTATAGAATATCAGGAGAAAATGGTAATTGAAAAATCAGAAAAATGTTTACCACTTAGTTTGTTTCTACTGATGGAGAAGCATCTGTAAAAAGTCGGGGCCTTCCAACCACGTCCTGCAGCAGTCAGCAAGCGCCTCCGTCTGCCTGCGTCCTGTTTGGTGAACGTGGGCCTCTTTCTAGTGGCTACGACAATAAGAGGTGAACTATAGCGGGAATTGTTTTATAGTTTTTAAAATAGCATGGCCATCTAGCTATCTATAAGGCCTCTCTACTTTGTTGTTTAGATAGTATTTGCAGTGTATCTGATATGTTTATAATAGGCTGGAGATATATCTTAAATGATGTATTGCATGATAGCAGGAGATGTAGATTTGATTCATAGAAAATACTACTTCATGGGTTTTATGATATATAACTTCTCTCATGATTTCCGACAGTGATTTAGTTCCAAGAGGTGACAAAAGCTCTCTAGTTTCACCGAACCTGAGTCTGGGTTTCTTGAGTACTCTCCCTGCCCGGTTCCTGACCTGGGCCTCACCCTTGACATGTCTTGTTTCAGTTTCAGCAACGATCCTGCCAGGTCAGTTAAGTGCAACCCTCTGCCTGGATGTTTGGTGTTTTCTTTTAGTAAGTTTGCATCACTCACCCCTAGCTGCACCTTGGGTATAAGCCACAGTTGTTCTTGTCATATTTAGAGGTGAGATTGAGCTCTCCCCCACTACCAAGCCCCAGTATCATGTCCCCTTGAATGAAGGATAGCTCACTGTCTCTAACAAATGCCATGAATACCTTTTTTCTTAGCATGGGCCTTGGTCCTGCTGTTAGCACAATGGCAACAGCATTGCACCCACAAGGGAAGCATCCTGGGCACTGAGGCAGGGCATCGATGCAGATTGTGGATGGCCTTGGGCCATAGGACTGGAGGAGAGGGGTCATCTGGGTCCCTGGACCCAGGGGACAAGGGTATTTAGCACTGGAGTCCCTGCACTTGGGCCTGGGGCAGTGGGATGTGCCGAGAGTGAAGAGGCAGACTGCTGGGGGTCCCGCTGGTCTGGCCGGGCATCGTCTCCTCTCATCAGGAGGCAGCCTCCAGGGAACGCGAGGGGCCACGGGCACATGCTCCATCCTCAGAAGTGTCCAGGGGGCTTGGCGCTGAGGGAACGTTCTCTGGGCCTGTGTGGCAGTGAAACACCCACTGGCAAGAGGGCAAGCGGAAGCTTCTGCCCACAGCCCATGAGTCGACCTCCAGGCCCTCCCACCCGCACACTAGGACAGCCTGTCCACCCGCTGGGGCACTCTGCTGCCCTGCTCCAGCCCGTCTGCTTCTCCTGCCATCCCGGACTGAGATGGACAAGCTCCTGCTGCTGCTGCTGCCGCTGCTGGGAGTCTTCCCTGCTATGTTCTTCCAAGGAGCAGGTGAGGCCGCGGGCTAGCAGGGCAGGGGTGAGGACGTGGAGGTGGGCGCACTGCCGGGGTGGTGCTCTGACCGCCTGGGAGGGGATGCGGTCAAGAATGAGGCTCTGGGAGGATCTGGCCAGCCAGGGTTTGAAGTGTCTCTGTGCTGTCCCACCCTAACAACTAGCAGGGGAAGGGTTCCGATTGCTGTTCAAGGTCTCCGAGTGGGGTCGGTTGCTCCCTTGGAACCGACTGGAGCTGGGAGCCCTTCTCTACTTAGGGCTTGGGGGTTGTCTGGATGGCGCCCTGAGGCGGAGCCAATGGTTGCTCAAGACTCGATAGAGCGGCAGCCTTGGGCAGGGCTCTCGAAGGAAGGAGCACTTGGACGGCTTATTTTGAATGAATATTTTCACAGCTCTGTTTTCACTTAGATCTGAGTGTGCTTGGCATGACTTCGGTGCTGCGGTAGGAAATCTTTGGAGACCAAGATCTGCCTCCCCGCCTCCCAGCTGCGTAGTCCTTTTGTCCCATCCGTTTTCCAGAGATCCTGGCCGGGAGTGGCTTTCAGTGGATGCTCTCCTGTGCTCTGCATGCGGCTCCACAGCTAAGGAGAGATGATGTCTTTAGTGAACCTCCCTGCGTTTTATGAGCTTGTGAGCACAGAGCCGGTCCTAGGGAGAGTTCAGCCAAAAGTTAAGGAGACCCAATGTCTTAGTGTTGATTAGGGGCGAGGTTGGCAATATCACTTGCATCTCACCTCCCAATACCTCCCATACCACCTGGTGGTAACATCTTCTGTTCTTGGTCAAAGCTTTTTTTTTTTTTTAATTTTTTTAAACAGCTTTAATGAGATATAATTCACACACCATAAAATTCACCCACATAGCATACAATTATTTATCCTTAAAGGATTTTGAGTTTCCCATATCAGAGACTCCATTTCCATAAATACCTAATGGAAGTAATCTAGTGGGGATATGTCCTGCCCCAGAATATGTATGAGAGACTTATGTAGAGTCATGCTTTGTCCCCAGACTCCAGAGTCCTCATGTGTCCTAGCGCTCGTTGGTCTCAGCCCATTCAACTCGGGCTCAGCCTTCATGTCTGTTTCTCCGCAGCCCCAGCCACACTGTGTATGGTCTGCAAGATTTTTAAGAAGGGCAAGTGTTTGGAAGGCAATGGCAGCTGCACCGCGGAGCAGGGCCCTGGGTGCAGAACCAGGGATCTCTCCTTTTTCACCCCGAGAGGTAATGCTGTTGAGCCAGGCTGTGCTGTGCTGAGCAGACACCTGACCTCAGGCACTGTGAGGGGCTCTCCAGGCTGAGGGGGCCCGTGCCCAGAGGTGCACGTGGCTGCAGTCTGCAGGCTGAACGTGAATCCTTCTCTTCCAGTTGGGTGGCACTACAACCACACTCAACTGGACTGCTCCGATCAGTGCAGAGCTTGGAAGTTGTTTCATGGAGGCCTCAAGGTTTCAAGCTTCTGCTGTCAAGGTCAAGATTTCTGCAACATATACCGAGGAAAAGCACGGCAGTGGATGGGGAAGTCTCATTAACGGCTGATTCCTTTGTCAGGGGCGTCCCCAGACCCTCTCATGTCCCCGGCACCTCTGCTCCAATCTCCCGTCCCATGTGCTCCTCAGGAGCCCGCACCGCCCTGCCCTGCCCTCCACGCGTCCCCCTTCGCCTTCCTCCTTGCCCCTGGCTCCTTCCCCGGGACCCTGAGCACGCTCAGTACCCCCGCTTTCAGGTCTCTGCCGCATGCACAGCTGCAAACCCCCGACAGCCCTCCTCTCCCTGCATTGCTCTCACAGCCTGCCTGGCCCCTCGCGGCCTTCGCATTTCTCTGGCTGCCTCATTTCTAGTCCCGCCCGCTCAGATATTTAAATTTGGTATTCTCAGAAAGTAAATATTTAGAAGATTTTTCTTATGACTTTGAAAAATGTTATCCAAATTAAACATACAGAAAATGAACTTAGCCCTGGCTGGGGTTGCTCAGTGGATTGAATGCAGGCTTGTGAACCAAAAGGTCCCCTGTTCAATTCGCAGTCAGGGCACATGCCTGGGTGACCGGCCAGGTCCCCAGCTGGGGGCCTGCGAGAGGCAACCAACACAACGATGTTTCTCTTCCTCTCTGTCTCCCTCCCTTCTCCTCTCTCTAAAAATAAATAAGTAAATAAAGTCTTTTTAAAGACACATTTAATTTACCTTGTTAGTCTTTCCAAGACAAAGGTAAAATGTTCCATTTAGTTTAAGTTGTGAGTGGAATATAGTCAATAAGTAATAAAAATACAAATAAAGCTAAAAACAGGAGATGAGAAGATAAAGCAAATAGGCTGACAAAGTGAGCAGAAAACGCTACACATAAAGGATGAGAAGACATAGAAATATCCATTGTCACAGTTCTAATAAGAAGATGTTTACCTTAAACAAATGTAAAACACCAAGAAGAAGTAAATCTTTCTTTGCTGAAACTCACTCTTCTTACAGGAAATACTATTTCACTCTCTCAATTGTGCCCCAACTTCTTGGAGGAGTCGCCCGTACTCACTCCTCCCTCCTGTCCAGTCCATCCTTCCCTCAGCTCGCTGTCATGTGGCCTCTGTGGCCGTCACCGCCCTTTACTGCTCTAGTCTCTAGAGTCTATGACTCAGCCACCCTGTCCCCCTCTGCTCTCACTGGACGACCCCTTGGGCCGCATGAAGTAGGTTCTCAGAGGATCCTGAGTACATACGTAGCGTCTAAGGCCCACGATCCCATCTTTGACCTCTGCCTTCAGTCTCAGAGCTCCCCTAGTATCTTCTGGAAGCTAGAAGCTACCGCTAGCTGGGAGCAGACAGTCAGAGCTCAGCTCAAGGCCTCCGGCACTGAGCCCCCGGGGAAGAGGTCCAGCCTTTGGATTCTAGGGTCTCCCAAGCGAGGCGTCTACAGGGGCATTTCTGGGAGCTCTCTGCCATGCAGTCCCCTAGGATTAGGCCAAACGAGGGCACCATGCCAATCCCAATGATGCCACCTGCTCCAAGGTGCCATGTCCCTCGTCATCCTCTGAGGGAAAGGGATGAAACAGCCTGAGTCCAAAGGAACTCTTCAGCTTACACCCCTCATTTGTGCAATATGTGGCATTTAGGGGACAGAACACTCCAGGCTCCAGTGGGAGTCGTAGCTTGCCGGAGTATGAGAAAAAAATGAAAATCACAGAAACTTTAGGTCCCTTTCCCTCTGATTTTGGCTTCATGATCTTTGATGCCTTCTGCCACCCGATCCCCAGAGTGTCTGAGAGCACCTCCCTGTGGGGACTCAACCTGGCTGTCCCCCGTCCCCGTGGGGAGTTCTCAGAGACACCTCTGGCATCGGAGCATGTCAATGCCATGTGCTGCTGCCAGGGTCCCAGCTGCAGGGTCCCACGCTGCTCTTCACATTAGTACTTTGTACTGAAAAATGTGTGTGCGCTGAAGCAGGAAGCCGGAGGTTTCAAACCCAAGGCCTGCGGAGTTTTCAAGGCATTGTCACTCCACAAGGACTGACGGACTACTTGTGGTGTGCCAGCTGCCCCGGTGGGCAGTGGCTCTGACAATAAGTAGTCCCTGTCCCCAGGGACTTCACAGTCTCCTTGTGAAGAGGCGGGAATAAGAGGGTCTGAGGGAAATCTACCCATCTCGAAAGGGTCTGGCCCAGCCCCCCTTCTAACTCGCAGGTGCCCGAGAGAGGCGGCAAACCCCAAGGCAGTTTTCAGGAACAGGCCATTCTGTTCACACACCTCTTTGTTGTTTGCTCTGAGTTACATAAAGATGTGTGCTCATGCCTTAAGGTTCTGGCTGATGATATTTTCAGTAGAGAGAGAATTCAGGCTTAAGAGTCAAAGCTATTTGAATAGCTGGAGGCTCAATTCCCTTTTGCTTTTCCTAAAGTACAAAAGTGCCCCATCGGTGATGGTCCCTTTGCACAGGGACAGGGCAAAACGAAGCCTGAGTGCAGCCGGCCTTCCTGGGACCAGCTCACTGAAGCGCTGTCATGACCGAGCCCTGCTGGAACAGGGACAAGACTGTTCATGCTCAAACATACAAGGAATGTATCGCCTTAGCTCTGAAAATAGGGTCTAGAAAGTAAATTTCATATGGAACTAAGGAAAAGTTGGCATCTTAAAGGGGTAAAAGCCTTCATTTCTTTTTTTAGATGAAAACCTTGTATTCCAGTTACAAATGATTCTGAGCCACGAAAGGGTTCTGCCCAACGTTCAAGGGTACCTATCAGGGCAGGAACCGCAGGCCTTAAGAGTTAAAAATGCTTTTGCTGTTTTCTTTTTTAATTTCATCCAGTGAAAGCGCTCATCATACTTGAGTGTTATTTCAGAATCCCGAAGCTGGAACTAGAAAGCTCAAAGCCCACCCAACGCCCCCCCGCCCCCCCCCACACGCGCCCCTTCTCACTCATCTGCTCGGTCAGAGCCTCCGGGAGGCTTTCACGTTTGCCTGTCCTCCTCAGTGGGACGCAGGTGTTGGTCTCCAGCCCTTCTCTGGGACATTTTCCACTCAGGACTTTTCCCCAGTTCCCGAGCTGCCTTGTCAGCCTTTCCCCGGGTCTTTCTGCCTCTCCCCTGCCCCCCTCAGGCCGACTTCCTAACAACCAGAGGCCTGGCATGCTGCTGTTTCTTGTGCCAGCTTGGTTTTCATCTCTACCCCTCCCACAGCCTGGGTTTCGGGGATCTTCCCTCTTCCGTCAGCAAGAAGCAATCAATGGTAGTAGCGCTGCCACCTGGGCTCGTGCCTTTGGGGCTGCCCTGAGCAAGGGACAGAGCCTCAGGGGTTGGTCTTATGACGGACGGAAGGCCCCGTCATCTGCAAGCCAGCGCCCTCCTGATCTTCATTGCCAGGTGGCACACACAGCCCCCACAGGCCCCTCCTGACCTGTCCTCTGCCTGGCCAAGCGCGCCACGCCAGCCCGCCCCCTGCTCAGCAACACAAACTTTGGGAAAGCATCTCTCTGGCCATCCAAGTGGAAGACCTTCTAACAGTCGCCACCTATGGGGGCTGGGGACATGAGCCTCCTCTTTGTAGGACGAAGCAGAAATAAGAAGGCCCGGGCTATGCCACCACTGCCTTCTCTTGGCGACAGGCAGCAGTCAGGCTGAGTACCGACTGGCTAATGAGGCTTCCTTGGCGAAACTGGGTCTCTACAGGCAAAGGAGCTCTCCCTCAGGGAGGTCCCCGCAGCGCCCAGGCGAACGTCCTGCTGAGGACCTACAAGTGGCTTCGGACTCAGCAAAGGGCACACCAACTGCACAAAGGGGGCATCCAGATGACCCGTGTGCCCGGACGATCCCGCTGAAAGAGGCACCAGCCGCCTTGGGGAGGGTTTAGCGGAGCGATAGTAGCTGTGTGCCCACCGCTGGTTGCCTCTGCCCCTCTTCTGGAGAGTAAGAGCAGTCCATGTTTCGCAGACATATTTCACCTATGTCCCTTGTCTGGCATACACTGAGTTCGTGGTAAGGGCCCCCTAAATGGGACCTAGTAACAGTCCAGAAGCTTTGTTTGTGAGGAGCAGGGACCCCCACCCTCCGGGTGCACGGATTTCCTCAGACCTCACCACACCCGGCCTCCGGCGTCAGGGTCTTGGCTTTCCCCCCGACCCCCGTGTAACGACCGTCCCCCTCACAGCCTGCGCTAGGGGCCTGCCCCACCAGGAGGCGTCATCTAGCTGGGGGCCTGCGGGAGCTGCCTTCTGATTCCCAGCTCCATCCGGTCACGGGCCACTTGCAAGGAACGGTGGCACATCAGTGGGCCTCACTATACTTATCTATAAAGTGGGAGGCTTGGTCTTCGAGTTCTCCAGAGGCCTCTCTTGGCAGGGGGTAAAAAAGAAGGCATTTTTGTTGATTCTTTGTTTTTTTCAGGACCAGCATCCTGGTCTTCTTCTGAATCTAATAACATAAGACACATGGAAAAGATATGGCCACAAAATGTCTGTTTCAAAGGTGTCATTATGTTGCCAGAAGTGGTAAGTTTGACCAGTCAAGAGTATTTCTATAGTTCAAAACAAAAACACACAAAAAAACAAAGAAACACTATTCTCCTGAAACCAGGGATATATATTAGAAGAGGGAAACTTTAGAAGTGATGCTGGATGTTTCTGGAGAGTCTCCACTCATTCTTCCGCCTGTGTCGTGAGACCCTCTGCCTGAGAGGGTCCATTTGTCAACCCACAGAGCCCAGGCCAGCCCTGAGAGCTGGACTCCCTCCAACTCAGCCAGCTTCTATGACACCCTCAGCCCACGTGGAGCACCGCCCCCTCCGCGAAGGGCCCTTGCGTGGGCAGAGCGAGTACGTGCCCTCCTCGCCCGGCCTTCCACGGCCACACTCGGTCCACCGCCCAGGTCCTTCTGTCCCTGTGGGCTGGTATGTCTACCGCTACCACTAGCCTGTGGGCTCCTTGAGGTCAGGGACAGCGTCTTCCTCTCTCCCTCCATGGAGCATGCCCATTTTCAGAGAGCTGACCTCCAGACAACAAATACTTGAGACACGTCCTAATCCAGTCACTAGCCGGGGGAAACGGCAGAGAGGGGTGCCCCTCACGGAACTAAAGAACAGAGACCTAAAGTTTTGGGGTGAAGACCGTGAGTTCATTTGGGGATGCTGAGTTTGGTGTGCCCATTGAATGGGTCCACCCAGCGAAGTGACGTGCCTGGACACACAGCTCGACCTCCGGCAAGCAGCTGGGAGGATGTTCAGAGAAACGGATGGATGCATGGGACAAACCAAGGACACAGGGACCGCCAGGCTACTGTAATTCTGGAGAGGTCTATGTTTTAGAGGACGCAAAAGCTCCAAGGTTCTCTTGGTTTCTGGGATCATCCAGAGCAGAGCCTGGGGAGACTGAACTCACCCATTGCTAGCCTCAAGGGAGGAGCATAAACTCCCTGAGTCTGTTTCTCTGCCTGAAAAAGAGAAAAGGAAGAGCTTTGCATGTTCTTATGTGAGGACTGGAATAATATAGTCAAAGCACTTGGCACAGTGACCAACAGCCACACTGGAGAGTTGCCACTATCCCGACAGAGGCAGCGTGGGGGTGGAGTTCACACCCCCATCTCGCAAGGCTGGTAGGGGAAACACAAATGGCTTCCGGGAGAGAGTGGGGATTAAAGTTAGCCTCCAAAGATAGACAGCGTTCTGTCTTAATTCTGATGCATTTATTCATTCATTTCTTCACTCAACAAACATTTGTGGAGTGGCTAGAATGTGCCTTATGCAGGTGTCAATTCTAAGGCTGGTGTAGTTGGTCCAGACAACAGGGCCCCGCATCCACGGTTTTGCAACCAGTCCCTGGAACATAAGCCACGCTTCCAGCTCAGGACTGTCCTAGCCCTCTTCTTCTGTGGCTTGCATTTGCATGAATGCTAGTCTGTGAATATACACAAATATAAGCGCCAATTCAAATACGGCCATATCAAAACGAGGCCAATTCAAAAGAGTAAGAATACTGAAAAAAGAAATCTTACTCATAAATATCTGAATTCTGTTTGACACTGTCTGTTCAGGACTGTGTTTGTTTATATTCAGGAGAGATATTGGTCTATAGTTTCTGCCTTTCTCCCTTCCACCTCCCTTCCTCCCTTCCTCCTCCCTCCCTCCCTTCCTCCCTTCCTTCCTTCCTTCCTTCCTTCCTTCCTTCCTTCCCTCTCTCTCTGTCTCTCTCGCTCGCTCTCTCTCGCGCTCTGATTGTGGTATCAGGGTAACATTAGTTTCTTAAAATGAGTTGACAAGTGTTCTCTCCACCTGTGTCTTCTGGAAGATATTGTATAGAATTGATGTTAGTTTTTCTTTAAACATGTGGAGATTTCATTTGGGGGAGTTTTTAGATTATAAATTCAGAGTCCTTAATAATTATAAAGCTATTTAAATTAGCCATTTCATAAGGAGCGAGTTTGTGGTAGTTTGTGTTTTTTAAGAAGTTGGTTTAGTTAAATAAGACATAGAATTTATGTGTGTAAAGTTGTTTAGAGTATTCCCTTACTGTCATTTTGATGTCTTCAGGGTGCCTAGTGCTATCCTGCTTCATTTAGATACTGGTAATGTGAATCTTGTTTTTTTCTCTGTCAGTCTTGCTAGAGGTTTTTCAGTTTTAATTGATCTTTTCAAAGAACCAGCTCTTTTCTTGATTTTCTCTATGTTTCTGTTTTGTTTTATTGATTTCTGCTTTTATCTTCATTACTTCCTCCTGCTGACTTTGAGTTTATTTTGCTTTTCATTTTGGAGGTTCTTGAAGATGGGAACTTAAACAATTGACCTGAGCCTTTTCTAAAGTATGCATTTATTGTTATAAATTTCCCCTTAGCGTTGCGTCGCTGTGTGCCTTTAATTTTCCTTTTCATTAAGTGTGATGTAGTTTATTTTCTATTTGACCTGTTCTTTAATTTCCATGTAATTGGATATTTCCCTGTTATCTGTTACTGATTTATAGTTTGATTCTCTTGTGTTTGGGGAAATCAACTATATGACTTCAATTCTTTTATTGTTTAAGTATTTTTATGGCCCATGATATGGTCTGTTGTCTTGTATTTTCTCTCTTTTTTATCCTCAACTGAGGACATTTTTTTTCCTATTGCTTTTAGAGAAGGAAGAAGAGGAGAGAGAGAGAGACAGAGAGACAGACAGGGGGAGAGAGAGAGAGACATCAATGTGAGAGAGAGACATCGATTGGTTGCTTCTCATATGTGCCCCAACCAGCGGTTGAATCTGGAACCTAAGGATGTGCCCTGACTGGGAATCGAACCCACAACCTTTTGGTGCACAGAATGAAGCTCCAATGAATTGAGCTACACTGGTCCAAGCTGTCTTTTGCATTTTGTGTGGGCACTTGAAAAATAAATGTATAAACTTGTTTGGTAGGGTGTATAAAGGTTGCTTAGATCCTTATGGTTTATGGTGTTTTGAGTTCTATATCTTTGCTACTTTTCTGTCTAGTTATTTGTATTTGTTGTTCATTGCTGCTGTAGTAAACTGCTGCACACTGGCTTAAAAAGCAACAAAATATCATTATCCTACACTTTTATAAGTCAGAAGTCTGACATGTGTCTCAAGGGGTTGAGATAAAAGTATTGGCTCGCTTGTGGTCCTTTCTGGAGATATTTCCATGTCTTCTCCAGCTCCTATGGGTTGCCCATACTCCTTGGATTGTAGCCGCTTTTCTCTAATTTCAAAGTCAGCAATAGAGGTTAAAACACCTTGAAGAATGTAACACTAAGACAAGGTGAGAGGGACTACTATGGTATTTCCACTATCCCCCTAAGCTGAGATAATCCAGTAACATAGTGTATGAGAAAAAAGATTTAAGCATTATGACTGCTTTTATCTATTTATATAGCAACAGATAAAAGAAGTCATCTTATAATTATGAGTAGACTCTTGAAGACTTCAAAGTGTCAAGACAAGTGAAGGGGTGAGTTTTGGACACCATGATGAAGAGAAGGGGATGGTGTCTCTCTAGGGATGGAAATGAAAGGATTCAGAGGAGGACCCTCCCTCTCTTTAAGCTTTTAAAAGGTTAATACCTACTTTGTATTCTTCTTCATGGTCTTTGCGTTTTAAAAGACATCTATTTCAATGTGTGGTGTGCAGGACACCTGGGTTTACTCTGCAACCATCAGGAAAAGAAGTCTGCCTGGAGTCTGTACTTTTTCACCATGAAAATTTATTGGGAAAGAAAAGAATGTTGAGGGATGGGTTTGGGAACAGGGAAAGCAGAGGACAGAGAAGTATGGGTAATGGCAGGAATGGGAGAGCAGAGATATTTTACTCTCCTGTTTAGTACAGGCAAAGGCACAGTTTTTCCTTTTAAAAAACTAAATATAAATTGAGCCCACGGAGTTGTTGGACTAGTTTTTGCTGCCTGAGGCAGAGCCAGAAGCAAGGAAGGCTTCTAGGGGTTGTTACACTTAGATTTGTTTTTGCAACAAATTATGTGCATTCTGGTCCCATGGGAGTACATGGTCATGGATGGACAGAAGCTCTCACAGCCCTGCACCATGTAGAGTAGTTTTCCAGTTGAAAGAAGCAGAGACAGACTGGTGAGCAGGAGGCTTCCCCTTACGACCTTAGCCTTCACCCCACGGTCCCCAGTGTCCTCATGCAGGCACGAGTGAGATCTGCCTTTCCCTTCATCACTTGCCCACTCCCTCTATTGAGGGGCCAGACAAAGCACAAGAGAAATCAGGCAATAACCGAGATCCCTTATTTTGGGGATGACGAGTGAGAAGAAGTTTAGAGAGGTGTGGGAATAGACTCAGACACGTCTGGCAACCTGTGGGCACAAACCGGTAGATAATTGCTTATTCGTTTATTCAGTATTTACTGGATGCCTACCCTGTACTGGCCATTGTACTAATAAGTGCTAGAAATAAATAGGCATGAAAAAAAGATAGACACAGCCCTGAGCTTGCAGTCACTGGCTCAAGGAGCAACTCGTCTTTCTTTAATAAAAAGATAGCCAGTCTCCCTGCCTCCTTTTAATACATCATAGTCCTGCAAGGAAGAGTCTCTACCTCTTCATCAGTAGCTTGAAAAGATAAGGTTTTCCTGAATCTCCAAGTTTCTGGGAACCAAAGCTTGGTCCCTTTGCAGGCCCCTGTCGCCCCGACCCCAGCTATCCCCCATGAGCACTCAAGTTGCTTGATGTGCATTCTGTTAAAGATTCCCTCGTGAAGCCCCCACATATCTTCAAAGATCTTCTTTAATATGCACTGCTGGTTACTCTGAGCAGAGCAGACTACATCTCCATGAAGACATTTTTCCTTGATCATTCATATAAGAGCATGTGAGGCATTTTAATGCTGGTCCTGAAAATTTAAGGTAAATCAAATGAAATTCTCTGTGGACCAGGTACACAGCCATGAGTCACACATCTGGGGCGGATGGTGGGCGACAAGTGGCCTCGATCCAACACATTTCATTTGTTCGTTCTTGTTGGGGATCTGCGGGCCCGGTGTCTGACAGAGTATGTTCTCCCTTCTGTCCCAAAGGAAACTCCTTCATTCTTTCTGCTTCATCTATGATGTTCATTGCCGATGAATCCCAAATTTATCTCTCTGATGCTCTTACCCCAATTCATACCCCCACTGACTTCCTGGAGATGGGTAGTTACATGCCCTTCTGCCATGTGCACCTCAACAGGAGCAAAGGAGAACTTATTACAGGAAGGCCTCCCTTTTCTACTGTACTGTGCTCTTATCCACGAGCAAGAACACACTTGGAGTAAAACTTGATTGATTACTAAGCTATGTTAGAATGCTCTAAGTTTGCAAACCCTGTAAAGCGTCTGTTTCATTCTCCTTTTTTCTAATTGACTCTACAATAAGGTCAATTTGTCACAAAGGGCATTCTCTCTGAAATTCTCCCATATGGCCTCTCTTACTATCTCCACTGCTGATTGCCTTGCTAAGGAAGCATAAGAAGGAGGAAGAATAGGGCTTTGCAGTCAGACCTAAGTTTGACTTCAAGGTTTGCTATTTTCCAGCCATGCGGTGTTAGTCTTACTTCTGTCACCTAAAAATCAGGGTTGCTAAGTAGTTATGCCGTGGGCGGGGTAGGAAGTATTTATATCTGGTCATAACTTGAGGCATCAAACCTTGGATCTTGTTTTTCCTTCCTCAAACAAGCCCTTTTTAGTAAGAGCCAAAGGAGTGCCGTTTTCATGGGAACTTATTCCTGGGTGTAACAAACTGTCTTCATGCTTTACTTTTCATGTTTAAACAGAAAAAAACAAAACAAAAACAAACAAAAAGAACCACCAGCGCTGGGTTTAATAAACAGTAGAAACCAGTCAACCAGCACCTGCCTCTGTGTGCGAGGACTTGGAGGACTAGTTCAGGGCAGGGAATACCTAGGAACGCGGGTGGGACTGGAAACACAGCACTGGGTCCCATCAGAGCCTGTGAGCCTCGGAAAGGCCTCCACGCGCGTCCGGGCCTTCCTACAGAGCCCGCCTGTCAGACTTGGGTGGGCGGCCTGAGGCACAGAAGGGATACCAGGGTCACGGCTCCAGTCACAGCCGTGCAGAGTGGGGAAGGTGAAGACCCCTGAGGTGGGCAGACCGCTAAGGCCGTCTCTCCGAAGACCCAGCTACTTCGCCTTTGACGGAGGCTTAGGAGTCCCCTACTCAGCGTGGGGTCTACGGGGTAACAAAGTAACGGCTCCAGCTACTTTGCCGTTAAGGGCAAGGGCTCCAGCTAATTTCCTGTTAACGGAAGCTTAGGAGTTCCCCTACTCAGCGTGGGGTCTACGGGGCAACCAATCAAATGCTCCGCGTTCCCGCTCAGATGCCCCGGGGCTTGCACATTACCCAATCCACACCTCAAATCCCTAACTTCTTCCTGCCTGAGGGGCGGGTCAAGAAAAAACATAAACCAATCAGACTGTAGAACTGGAAGAGGTTTACCCTCAGGACCTATAGAAGGGCTGCAGAGAGGGGCCCAGGGCAATCGACAGGAACAGAAGTCTGCCTGGAGTCTGTACTTTTTCACCATGAAAATTTATTGAAAAATAAAAAAATGTTGAGGGATGGGTTTGGGAACAGTGAAAGCAGAGGACAGAGAAGTATGGGTAATGGCAGGAATGGGAGAGCAGAGATATTTTACTCTCCTGTTTGGTATAGGCGAAGGCACAGTTTTTCCTGTTAAATACTCAATATAAATTGAGTCCACGAAGTTGTTGGACTAGTTTTTGCTGCCTGAGGCAGAGCCAGAAGCAAGGAAGGCTTCTAGGGGTTCTTACACTTAAGATTTCCTTTTGCAACAAATCATGTCCATTAAGGTCCCATGGGAATACATGGACATGGATAGACAGAAGCTCTCACAGCCCTGCACCATGTAGAGTAGTTTTCCTGCTTGAAAGAAGCAGAGACAGACGGGTGAGCAGGAGGCTTAACCCTCGGACCTTAGCCTTCACCCCACGATCCCCAGTGTCCTCATGCAGGCACGAGTGAGGTCTGCCTTTCTCTTCATCACTTGCCAACTCCAAGCACCCAGCTTGCTTCCTCCCATTTACATTTACCAGAAGCTTCCCTATCCCCAAAACACAGACCCCAAAGGGACAAGACTTCACATATCCTGTGTCCATTCACAGCTAACCTCGAAGCCCCCTAAAGCAACTGGGGCCGGCTCTCTGCAAGGGTTCACGGATGGGTCTCAGTCCTAGAAAGTCTGAGTGAAAACATGTCAGAACCCAAAAGGGCTTAGCTGCTCTACAAACAAAGGAGGTCTATCCCTCTGCCTGCAAGCTGAGATGGGCCCCTCATATGTCTTCCTTCAAAATGAGGTTGATTCAGCTGTGATGCTTTCGGAACTGCAGTGTGTCCTCCAAACTTCTTGTAAGGAAAGTAGAATCCGAACTAATGCAAGAGGCCCACCGCCACCCCGCACGGCCCCTGGGGAGGCTGTCAGGAGTGTGGCTGCCCTGCGTGCGGTGCAGGGAGTGTCTGCTCCCAGCAGTCTCACAGAGGCCAGGCTGGGCGAAGGCAGGGCTCCTACATCCACCTGCAGGGCTGTCTCCCCTGAGTTTCCGCACCTTCTTCTTCTCTCTTTGGGGCACTTACAAGCTTGTGGGGCGCCCAGCAGCTCCGGGGTGGGGGTGTGGGTGCAGGGAGAAGTGGGCACGCAGTGGTGAAGGAAAGGTCCGGTCCTTCCCCAGGGTGGGTGCGGGCAGGCCCAGGACAACAGCACTGCAGCCAATGCAGGCTCAGCCTTTGCCCACTTCCCCCTGCTGGGTGGAGGGCTCTATCTTTCAGATTCCAGCTCCTTTTTTCCACCCAGAAAACCGCTTTCATAACAGAGGCCATCCCTGACCCAGAGAATCCAGCGGGGGGCGGGCAGGGGCGTGCCCACACGGGGGGTGGGGGCGGCTTTTGGGTCCCCCTAGAGGCTTACTGACCCTGTGGGCTTCCTTCCCCCAGCCAAGGACTACCCAGAAAGCTCCAGCGCGGCAGCACGTTCCATTCCTCACTTTTTTGTGCTCAGTTTTGGACGACTCTCCCCTGCCTCCACGCCTGTCCTCCCCCCTCCCCTCATTTCTCCCTTCAGAAGGCGCTGACGCGGGTCCTGCGCACCGCCTGTTTGCTCAGGTTTTCCTTGTCACGCAGCCTCACACACACACACACACACACACACACAGGCCACAGGGACCCAAGCAGCGCTCAGCACTGGGCAGGGGGCCGCTCCCAGGGCTCCGCGTTTCCGGCCAGGGCGAGGGCCCCGGACCAACCCTTCCTTCCAGACGGCTGACGGCCCTTCCTCTTGAGACTTCTTTCTTCTCCCTTTTCTTTCAAAACCCTTGTAGGCGCTTGCAACCCAGAGCTCTACAAGAACTTGAGTCATGGGGGCCTCTTGTATCATTACTCTTAGATATCTAAATGTTACTTCCTTCTCTATATCTCAAGTTGAAATAAATCCCCTAGACACTCCAGAAAGTATCTTAATTCTTCACACTATCACCCACAAACATTACCTGAGCACCCGGCCCGGTCATGAGAATTCATGGAAGGGCCTCGAAGAGAACCCAACTTGCTCACCACACCCCTAAGAGGGACTAAAATTACAAAGAAATGAGGGTGAGGACTGTATTCACATTTTAAGTCCATCATCAGTAGTGAAATCCTTTAACAAACCAGGCACTTGTTTTCCAAGCACATGCTGTGGACTAAACACCATTTTCTGCTCTGAAAAGTAGGAGGCCTTTAATGGGGCTTTGTGGGTTGCATAGGCGGACGCACGAGCATGTGTGTGTGGACAGTGATCACCACCAAACTGAACACAGCACTATTTTCCCTGCCATCTAGAAAGGTGCCGGCAGGGGGAGGGGGGAGAATGGGCTCTCCTTGATTTGCTCCAGGGTTTGCATCTCATGGTTTATCAGTGCCCCTTTTTGCCTGAAGGGTCATGACAATAAAGAGGAACTGTTCTGTCCTTCCATTTCTCACGTCCTGGAGGTGACCCACCGGCAGGATGGGTTTTAATGCTCACATTGCGGCTCCTCCCAGGAAGGTGGAGGCCCCTGCAGATCCTCACTCTTGGCTGATCCTGGCTCTCTGGCCACCCAGCTGTGGATGGGCCCTAGGTCACTGATGGAGGTGCTATTTAGCACTTAAAGGTGGGAAGGGCATAGGACAGAGGGAGACCAAGGCAGAACAGAGTGGCCTTACTGAGTTTTCTCTTTGTTTTGAATTTCAGCCGTCTCAAGCTGATGCACCCCAACAGCTACCCCTCTGTTTGTGACCATGCTTTCCAGGAAAAAATGTCACGGTGGTGGGGCCTTCCATGTCTTCTTCTATGAACTTGACTTTGATGACAAGTGTTGGTCCTCTTCTCAAGCCTAGGCCTCTGCGTTCTGGTGGTACATCTTTGACCTCTGCCTTCGGTCTCAGAGCTCCTCTAGCATCTTCTGGAAGCTAGAAGCTACCGCTAGCTGGGAGCAGACAGTCAGAGCTCAGCTCAAGGCCTCCGGCACTGAGCCCCCGGGGAAGAGGTCCAGCCTTTGGATTCTAGGGTCTCCCAAGCGAGGCGTCTACAGGGGCATTTCTGGGAGCTCTCTGCCATGCAGTCCCCTAGGATTAGGCCAAACGAGGGCGCCATGCCAATCCCAATGATGCCACCTGCTCCAAGGTGCCATGTCCCTCGTCATCCTCTGAGGGAAAGGGATGAAACAGCCTGAGTCCAAAGGAACTCTTCAGCTTACACCCCTCATTTGTGCGATATGTGGCATTTAGGGGACAGAACACTCCAGGCTCCAGTGGGAGTCGTAGCTTGCCGGAGTATGAGAAAAAAATGAAAATCACAGAAACTTTAGGTCCCTTTCCCTCTGATTTTGGCTTCATGATCTTTGATGCCTTCTGCCACCCGATCCCCAGAGTGTCTGAGAGCACCTCCCTGTGGGGACTCAACCTGGCTGTCCCCCGTCCCCATGGGGGGGTTCTCAGAGACACCTCTGGCATCGGAGCATGTCAATGCCATGTGCTGCTGCCAGGGTCCCAGCTGCAGGGTCCCACGCTGCTCTTCACATTAGTACTTTGTACTTAAAAATGTGTGTGCACTGAAGCAGGAAGCCGGAGGTTTCAAACCCAAGGCCTGCGGAGTTTTCAAGGCATTGTCACTCCACAAGGACTGACGGACTACTTGTGGTGTGCCAGCTGCCCCGGTGGGCAGTGGCTCTGACAATAAGTAGTCCCTGTCCCCAGGGACTTCACAGTCTCCTTGTGAAGAGGCGGGAATAAGAGGGTCTGAGGGAAATCTACCCATCTCGAAAGGGTCTGGCCCAAGCCAGGGAGAAGCAGCCCCCCTTCATTGGACTTCCACAGAAGCCGTAGACCTGTCTTCTCCTGTCCCAGAGAATCAGGTATAAGTACTGAGTGGCTGAAAGAGGTAGGAGCAGGACTGTGCCAAGCCCGTGGGCTCTGACGGTAAAGCCGTAACTAAGGAATCAACTGGCTCAGGAGCGCCCAGAGTTGTTCTGGTTTAGCTGTTCCTGATTCTGAGTCAGATTGGTTTGGATAACTAAGATACTGGTCTTTCTTCTTCAAGGGCTGAAACACCTTAAAGAGGCCTCTTACACGTCTCCCCAGAGCTAGGGTAAAGGGCTCACCTCCAGCATATTGAAGCAGATAAAGACCGATAAGTATCATAATTTCATCTCAGCTTTTGGACAAAACCCTGATAGGGTGCCCAAGAGCAGTGAAGAAATACTGTGAGCCGAAGCTCCCAGTGTCGAGACACTGCTCTGGGAAGTCTAGAACCTCAGAATCAACCCCATGTTTGCTAACAGTGGGCTGTGCTCTGAGGTTCTCAACGTGGCCCTCCAGTGCCCATCAAAGAGGCCAGTACAGGGTTTGTTTCCACATGCGAGGTGGTGTGTGCAGGCTCGTTCCGAGTCACAGTTCTTCACTGTTAAAGAAACTCAGTGTGTGGTGTGCAGGACACCTGGGCTTACTCTGCAACTGACAGGAAAAGAAGTCTGCCTGGAGTCTGTACTTTCTAACCATGCAAATTTATTGCAAAAGAAAAGAATGTTGAGGGATGGGTTTGGGGAACAGGGAAAGCAGAGGACAGAGAAGTATGGGTAATGGCAGGAATGGGAGAGCAGAGATATTTCACTCTCCTGTCTGGTACTGTGTCATTAGTTTTTGATTGGAAAAGAAAATCAATATAAATTGAGCCCACAATTTTTTGCTGCTTGAGGCAGAGCCAGAAGCAAGGAAGGCTTCTAGGGGTTGTTACACATAGATTTGTTTTTGCAGCAAATCATGTGCATTCTGGTCCCATGGGAGTACATGAACATGGATGGACAGAAGCTCTCACAGCCCTGCACCATGTAGAGTAGTTTTCCAGCTGAAAGAAGCAGAGACAGACTGGTGAGCAGGAGGCTTCCCACTCCGACCTTAGCCTTCATCCCACCGTCCCCAGTGTCCTCATGCAGACACAAGTGAGATCTGCCTTTCCCTTCATCAGTTGCCTACTCCAAGCACCCAGCTTGCTTCCTCCCATTTACACTTACCAGAAGCTTCCCTGTCCCCAAAACACAGACCCCAAAGGGACAAGACTTCACATATCCTGTGTCCATTCACAGCTAACCTCGAAGCCCCCTGAAGCAACTGGGGCCGGCTCTCTGCAAGGGTTCACGGATGGGTCTCAGTCCTAGAAAGTCTGAGTGAAAACATGTCAGAACCCGAAAGGGCTTAGCTGCTCTACAAACAAAGGAGGTCTGTCCCTCTGCCTGCAAGCTGAGATGGGCCCCTCATATGTCTTCCTTCAAAATGAGGTTGATTCAGCTGTGATGCCTTGGGAACTGCAGTGTGTCCTCCAAACTTCTTGTAAGGAAAGTAGAATCCGAACTAATGCAAGAGGCCCACCGCCACCCCGCACGGCCCCTGGGGAGGCTGTCAGGAGTGTGGCTGCCCTGCGTGCGGTGCAGGGAGTGTCTGCTCCCAGCAGTCTCACAGAGGCCAGGCTGGGCGAAGGCAGGGCTCCTACATCCACCTGCAGGGCTGTCTCCCCTGAGTTTCCGCACCCTCCTCTTCTCTCTTTGGGGCACTTACAAGCTTGTGGGGTGCCCAGCAGCTCTGGGGGGGTGCAGGGAGAAGTGGGCACGCAGTGGTGAAGGAAAGGTCCGGTCCTTCCCCAGGGTGGGTGCGGGCAGGCCCAGGACAACAGCACTGCAGCCAATGCAGGCTCAGCCTTTGCCCACTTCCCCCTGCTGGGTGGAGGGCTCTATCTTTCAGATTCCAGCTCCTTTTTTCCACCCAGAAAACCGCTTTCATAACAGAGGCCATCCCTGACCCAGAGAATCCAGCGGGGGGCGGGCAGGGGCGTGCCCACACGGGGGGTGGGGGCGGCTTTTGGGTCCCCCTAGAGGCTTACTGACCCTGTGGGCTTCCTTCCCCCAGCCAAGGACTACCCAGAAAGCTCCAGCGCGGCAGCACGTTCCATTCCTCACTTTTTTGTGCTCAGTTTTGGACGGCTCTCCCCTGCCTCCACGCCTGTCCTCCCCCCTCCCCTCATTTCTCCCTTCAGAAGGCGCTGACGCGGGTCCTGCGCACCGCCTGTTTGCTCAGGTTTTCCTTGTCACGCAGCCTCACACACACACACACACACACACACACACAGGCCACAGGGGCCCAAGCAGCGCTCAGCACTGGGCACGGGGCCGCTCCCAGGGCTCCGCGTTTCCGGCCAGGGCGAGGGCCCCGGACCAACCCTTCCTTCCAGACGGCTGACGGCCCTTCCTCTTGAGATTTCTTTCTTCTCCCTTTTCTTTCAAAACCCTTGTAGGCGCTTGCAACCCAGAGCTCTACAAGAACTTGAGTCATGGGGGCCTCTTGTATCATTACTCTTAGATATCTAAATGTTACTTCCTTCTCTATATCTCAAGTTGAAATAAATCCCCTAGACACTCCAGAAAGTATCTTAATTCTTCACACTATCACCCACAAACATTACCTGAGCACCCGGCCCGGTCATGAGAATTCATGGAAGGGCCTCGAAGAGAACCCAACTTGCTCACCACACCCCTAAGAGGGACTAAAATTACAAAGAAATGAGGGTGAGGACTGTATTCACATTTTAAGTCCATCATCAGTAGTGAAATCCTTTAACAAACCAGGCACTTGTTTTCCAAGCACATGCTGTGGACTAAACACCATTTTCTGCTCTGAAAAGTAGGAGGCCTTTAATGGGGCTTTGTGGGTTGCATAGGCGGACGCACGAGCATGTGTGTGTGGACAGTGATCACCACCAAACTGAACACAGCACTATTTTCCCTGCCATCTAGAAAGGTGCCGGCAGGGGGAGGGGGGAGAATGGGCTCTCCTTGATTTGCTCCAGGGTTTGCATCTCATGGTTTATCAGTGCCCCTTTTTGCCTGAAGGGTCATGACAATAAAGAGGAACTGTTCTGTCCTTCCATTTCTCACGTCCTGGAGGTGACCCACCGGCAGGATGGGTTTTAATGCTCACATTGCGGCTCCTCCCAGGAAGGTGGAGGCCCCTGCAGATCCTCACTCTTGGCTGATCCTGGCTCTCTGGCCACCCAGCTGTGGATGGGCCCTAGGTCACTGATGGAGGTGCTATTTAGCACTTAAAGGTGGGAAGGGCATAGGACAGAGGGAGACCAAGGCAGAACAGAGTGGCCTTACTGAGTTTTCTCTTTGTTTTGAATTTCAGCCGTCTCAAGCTGATGCACCCCAACAGCTACCCCTCTGTTTGTGACCATGCTTTCCAGGAAAAAATGTCACGGTGGTGGGGCCTTCCATGTCTTCTTCTATGAACTTGACTTTGATGACAAGTGTTGGTCCTCTTCTCAAGCCTAGGCCTCTGCGTTCTGGTGGTACATCTTTGACCTCTGCCTTCGGTCTCAGAGCTCCTCTAGCATCTTCTGGAAGCTAGAAGCTACCGCTAGCTGGGAGCAGACAGTCAGAGCTCAGCTCAAGGCCTCCGGCACTGAGCCCCCGGGGAAGAGGTCCAGCCTTTGGATTCTAGGGTCTCCCAAGCGAGGCGTCTACAGGGGCATTTCTGGGAGCTCTCTGCCATGCAGTCCCCTAGGATTAGGCCAAACGAGGGCGCCATGCCAATCCCAATGATGCCACCTGCTCCAAGGTGCCATGTCCCTCGTCATCCTCTGAGGGAAAGGGATGAAACAGCCTGAGTCCAAAGGAACTCTTCAGCTTACACCCCTCATTTGTGCGATATGTGGCATTTAGGGGACAGAACACTCCAGGCTCCAGTGGGAGTCGTAGCTTGCCGGAGTATGAGAAAAAAATGAAAATCACAGAAACTTTAGGTCCCTTTCCCTCTGATTTTGGCTTCATGATCTTTGATGCCTTCTGCCACCCGATCCCCAGAGTGTCTGAGAGCACCTCCCTGTGGGGACTCAACCTGGCTGTCCCCCGTCCCCATGGGGGGTTCTCAGAGACACCTCTGGCATCGGAGCATGTCAATGCCATGTGCTGCTGCCAGGGTCCCAGCTGCAGGGTCCCACGCTGCTCTTCACATTAGTACTTTGTACTTAAAAATGTGTGTGCACTGAAGCAGGAAGCCGGAGGTTTCAAACCCAAGGCCTGCGGAGTTTTCAAGGCATTGTCACTCCACAAGGACTGACGGACTACTTGTGGTGTGCCAGCTGCCCCGGTGGGCAGTGGCTCTGACAATAAGTAGTCCCTGTCCCCAGGGACTTCACAGTCTCCTTGTGAAGAGGCGGGAATAAGAGGGTCTGAGGGAAATCTACCCATCTCGAAAGGGTCTGGCCCAAGCCAGGGAGAAGCAGCCCCCCTTCATTGGACTTCCACAGAAGCCGTAGACCTGTCTTCTCCTGTCCCAGAGAATCAGGTATAAGTACTGAGTGGCTGAAAGAGGTAGGAACAGGACTGTGCCAAGCCCGTGGGCTCTGACGGTAAAGCTGTAACTAAGGAATCAACTGGCTCAGGAGCGCCCAGAGTTGTTCTGGTTTAGCTGTTCCTGATTCTGAGTCAGATTGGTTTGGATAACTAAGATACTGGTCTTTCTTCTTCAAGGGCTGAAACACCTTAAAGAGGCCTCTTACACGTCTCCCCAGAGCTAGGGTAAAGGGCTCACCTCCAGCATATTGAAGCAGATAAAGACCGATAAGTATCATAATTTCATCTCAGCTTTTGGACAAAACCCTGATAGGGTGCCCAAGAGCAGTGAAGAAATACTGTGAGCCGAAGCTCCCAGTGTCGAGACACTGCTCTGGGAAGTCTAGAACCTCAGAATCAACCCCATGTTTGCTAACAGTGGGCTGTGCTCTGAGGTTCTCAACGTGGCCCTCCAGTGCCCATCAAAGAGGCCAGTACAGGGTTTGTTTCCACATGCGAGGTGGTGTGTGCAGGCTCGTTCCGAGTCACAGTTCTTCACTGTTAAAGAAACTCAGTGTGTGGTGTGCAGGACACCTGGGCTTACTCTGCAACTGACAGGAAAAGAAGTCTGCCTGGAGTCTGTACTTTCTAACCATGCAAATTTATTGCAAAAGAAAAGAATGTTGAGGGATGGGTTTGGGGAACAGGGAAAGCAGAGGACAGAGAAGTATGGGTAATGGCAGGAATGGGAGAGCAGAGATATTTCACTCTCCTGTCTGGTACTGTGTCATTAGTTTTTGATTGGAAAAGAAAATCAATATAAATTGAGCCCACAATTTTTTGCTGCTTGAGGCAGAGCCAGAAGCAAGGAAGGCTTCTAGGGGTTGTTACACATAGATTTGTTTTTGCAGCAAATCATGTGCATTCTGGTCCCATGGGAGTACATGAACATGGATGGACAGAAGCTCTCACAGCCCTGCACCATGTAGAGTAGTTTTCCAGCTGAAAGAAGCAGAGACAGACTGGTGAGCAGGAGGCTTCCCACTCCGACCTTAGCCTTCATCCCACCGTCCCCAGTGTCCTCATGCAGACACAAGTGAGATCTGCCTTTCCCTTCATCAGTTGCCTACTCCAAGCACCCAGCTTGCTTCCTCCCATTTACACTTACCAGAAGCTTCCCTGTCCCCAAAACACAGACCCCAAAGGGACAAGACTTCACATATCCTGTGTCCATTCACAGCTAACCTCGAAGCCCCCTGAAGCAACTGGGGCCGGCTCTCTGCAAGGGTTCACGGATGGGTCTCAGTCCTAGAAAGTCTGAGTGAAAACATGTCAGAACCCGAAAGGGCTTAGCTGCTCTACAAACAAAGGAGGTCTGTCCCTCTGCCTGCAAGCTGAGATGGGCCCCTCATATGTCTTCCTTCAAAATGAGGTTGATTCAGCTGTGATGCCTTGGGAACTGCAGTGTGTCCTCCAAACTTCTTGTAAGGAAAGTAGAATCCGAACTAATGCAAGAGGCCCACCGCCACCCCGCACGGCCCCTGGGGAGGCTGTCAGGAGTGTGGCTGCCCTGCGTGCGGTGCAGGGAGTGTCTGCTCCCAGCAGTCTCACAGAGGCCAGGCTGGGCGAAGGCAGGGCTCCTACATCCACCTGCAGGGCTGTCTCCCCTGAGTTTCCGCACCCTCCTCTTCTCTCTTTGGGGCACTTACAAGCTTGTGGGGTGCCCAGCAGCTCTGGGGGGGTGCAGGGAGAAGTGGGCACGCAGTGGTGAAGGAAAGGTCCGGTCCTTCCCCAGGGTGGGTGCGGGCAGGCCCAGGACAACAGCACTGCAGCCAATGCAGGCTCAGCCTTTGCCCACTTCCCCCTGCTGGGTGGAGGGCTCTATCTTTCAGATTCCAGCTCCTTTTTTCCACCCAGAAAACCGCTTTCATAACAGAGGCCATCCCTGACCCAGAGAATCCAGCGGGGGGCGGGCAGGGGCGTGCCCACACGGGGGGTGGGGGCGGCTTTTGGGTCCCCCTAGAGGCTTACTGACCCTGTGGGCTTCCTTCCCCCAGCCAAGGACTACCCAGAAAGCTCCAGCGCGGCAGCACGTTCCATTCCTCACTTTTTTGTGCTCAGTTTTGGACGGCTCTCCCCTGCCTCCACGCCTGTCCTCCCCCCTCCCCTCATTTCTCCCTTCAGAAGGCGCTGACGCGGGTCCTGCGCACCGCCTGTTTGCTCAGGTTTTCCTTGTCACGCAGCCTCACACACACACACACACACACACACACACAGGCCACAGGGGCCCAAGCAGCGCTCAGCACTGGGCACGGGGCCGCTCCCAGGGCTCCGCGTTTCCGGCCAGGGCGAGGGCCCCGGACCAACCCTTCCTTCCAGACGGCTGACGGCCCTTCCTCTTGAGATTTCTTTCTTCTCCCTTTTCTTTCAAAACCCTTGTAGGCGCTTGCAACCCAGAGCTCTACAAGAACTTGAGTCATGGGGGCCTCTTGTATCATTACTCTTAGATATCTAAATGTTACTTCCTTCTCTATATCTCAAGTTGAAATAAATCCCCTAGACACTCCAGAAAGTATCTTAATTCTTCACACTATCACCCACAAACATTACCTGAGCACCCGGCCCGGTCGTGAGAATTCATGGAAGGGCCTCGAAGAGAACCCAACTTGCTCACCACACCCCTAAGAGGGACTAAAATTACAAAGAAATGAGGGTGAGGACTGTATTCACATTTTAAGTCCATCATCAGTAGTGAAATCCTTTAACAAACCAGGCACTTGTTTTCCAAGCACATGCTGTGGACTAAACACCATTTTCTGCTCTGAAAAGTAGGAGGCCTTTAATGGGGCTTTGTGGGTTGCATAGGCGGACGCACGAGCATGTGTGTGTGGACAGTGATCACCACCAAACTGAACACAGCACTATTTTCCCTGCCATCTAGAAAGGTGCCGGCAGGGGGAGGGGGGAGAATGGGCTCTCCTTGATTTGCTCCAGGGTTTGCATCTCATGGTTTATCAGTGCCCCTTTTTGCCTGAAGGGTCATGACAATAAAGAGGAACTGTTCTGTCCTTCCATTTCTCACGTCCTGGAGGTGACCCACCGGCAGGATGGGTTTTAATGCTCACATTGCGGCTCCTCCCAGGAAGGTGGAGGCCCCTGCAGATCCTCACTCTTGGCTGATCCTGGCTCTCTGGCCACCCAGCTGTGGATGGGCCCTAGGTCACTGATGGAGGTGCTATTTAGCACTTAAAGGTGGGAAGGGCATAGGACAGAGGGAGACCAAGGCAGAACAGAGTGGCCTTACTGAGTTTTCTCTTTGTTTTGAATTTCAGCCGTCTCAAGCTGATGCACCCCAACAGCTACCCCTCTGTTTGTGACCATGCTTTCCAGGAAAAAATGTCACGGTGGTGGGGCCTTCCATGTCTTCTTCTATGAACTTGACTTTGATGACAAGTGTTGGTCCTCTTCTCAAGCCTAGGCCTCTGCGTTCTGGTGGTACATCTTTGACCTCTGCCTTCGGTCTCAGAGCTCCTCTAGCATCTTCTGGAAGCTAGAAGCTACCGCTAGCTGGGAGCAGACAGTCAGAGCTCAGCTCAAGGCCTCCGGCACTGAGCCCCCGGGGAAGAGGTCCAGCCTTTGGATTCTAGGGTCTCCCAAGCGAGGCGTCTACAGGGGCATTTCTGGGAGCTCTCTGCCATGCAGTCCCCTAGGATTAGGCCAAACGAGGGCGCCATGCCAATCCCAATGATGCCACCTGCTCCAAGGTGCCATGTCCCTCGTCATCCTCTGAGGGAAAGGGATGAAACAGCCTGAGTCCAAAGGAACTCTTCAGCTTACACCCCTCATTTGTGCGATATGTGGCATTTAGGGGACAGAACACTCCAGGCTCCAGTGGGAGTCGTAGCTTGCCGGAGTATGAGAAAAAAATGAAAATCACAGAAACTTTAGGTCCCTTTCCCTCTGATTTTGGCTTCATGATCTTTGATGCCTTCTGCCACCCGATCCCCAGAGTGTCTGAGAGCACCTCCCTGTGGGGACTCAACCTGGCTGTCCCCCGTCCCCATGGGGGGTTCTCAGAGACACCTCTGGCATCGGAGCATGTCAATGCCATGTGCTGCTGCCAGGGTCCCAGCTGCAGGGTCCCACGCTGCTCTTCACATTAGTACTTTGTACTTAAAAATGTGTGTGCACTGAAGCAGGAAGCCGGAGGTTTCAAACCCAAGGCCTGCGGAGTTTTCAAGGCATTGTCACTCCACAAGGACTGACGGACTACTTGTGGTGTGCCAGCTGCCCCGGTGGGCAGTGGCTCTGACAATAAGTAGTCCCTGTCCCCAGGGACTTCACAGTCTCCTTGTGAAGAGGCGGGAATAAGAGGGTCTGAGGGAAATCTACCCATCTCGAAAGGGTCTGGCCCAAGCCAGGGAGAAGCAGCCCCCCTTCATTGGACTTCCACAGAAGCCGTAGACCTGTCTTCTCCTGTCCCAGAGAATCAGGTATAAGTACTGAGTGGCTGAAAGAGGTAGGAGCAGGACTGTGCCAAGCCCGTGGGCTCTGACGGTAAAGCTGTAACTAAGGAATCAACTGGCTCAGGAGCGCCCAGAGTTGTTCTGGTTTAGCTGTTCCTGATTCTGAGTCAGATTGGTTTGGATAACTAAGATACTGGTCTTTCTTCTTCAAGGGCTGAAACACCTTAAAGAGGCCTCTTACACGTCTCCCCAGAGCTAGGGTAAAGGGCTCACCTCCAGCATATTGAAGCAGATAAAGACCGATAAGTATCATAATTTCATCTCAGCTTTTGGACAAAACCCTGATAGGGTGCCCAAGAGCAGTGAAGAAATACTGTGAGCCGAAGCTCCCAGTGTCGAGACACTGCTCTGGGAAGTCTAGAACCTCAGAATCAACCCCATGTTTGCTAACAGTGGGCTGTGCTCTGAGGTTCTCAACGTGGCCCTCCAGTGCCCATCAAAGAGGCCAGTACAGGGTTTGTTTCCACATGCGAGGTGGTGTGTGCAGGCTCGTTCCGAGTCACAGTTCTTCACTGTTAAAGAAACTCAGTGTGTCGTGTGTAGGACACCTGGGCTTACTCTGCAACTGACAGGAAAAGAAGTCTGCCTGGAGTCTGTACTTTCTAACCATGCAAATTTATTGCAAAAGAAAAGAATGTTGAGGGATGGGTTTGGGGAACAGGGAAAGCAGAGGACAGAGAAGTATGGGTAATGGCAGGAATGGGAGAGCAGAGATATTTCACTCTCCTGTCTGGTACTGTGTCATTAGTTTTTGATTGGAAAAGAAAATCAATATAAATTGAGCCCACAATTTTTTGCTGCTTGAGGCAGAGCCAGAAGCAAGGAAGGCTTCTAGGGGTTGTTACACATAGATTTGTTTTTGCAGCAAATCATGTGCATTCTGGTCCCATGGGAGTACATGAACATGGATGGACAGAAGCTCTCACAGCCCTGCACCATGTAGAGTAGTTTTCCAGCTGAAAGAAGCAGAGACAGACTGGTGAGCAGGAGGCTTCCCACTCCGACCTTAGCCTTCATCCCACCGTCCCCAGTGTCCTCATGCAGACACAAGTGAGATCTGCCTTTCCCTTCATCAGTTGCCTACTCCAAGCACCCAGCTTGCTTCCTCCCATTTACACTTACCAGAAGCTTCCCTGTCCCCAAAACACAGACCCCAAAGGGACAAGACTTCACATATCCTGTGTCCATTCACAGCTAACCTCGAAGCCCCCTGAAGCAACTGGGGCCGGCTCTCTGCAAGGGTTCACGGATGGGTCTCAGTCCTAGAAAGTCTGAGTGAAAACATGTCAGAACCCGAAAGGGCTTAGCTGCTCTACAAACAAAGGAGGTCTGTCCCTCTGCCTGCAAGCTGAGATGGGCCCCTCATATGTCTTCCTTCAAAATGAGGTTGATTCAGCTGTGATGCCTTGGGAACTGCAGTGTGTCCTCCAAACTTCTTGTAAGGAAAGTAGAATCCGAACTAATGCAAGAGGCCCACCGCCACCCCGCACGGCCCCTGGGGAGGCTGTCAGGAGTGTGGCTGCCCTGCGTGCGGTGCAGGGAGTGTCTGCTCCCAGCAGTCTCACAGAGGCCAGGCTGGGCGAAGGCAGGGCTCCTACATCCACCTGCAGGGCTGTCTCCCCTGAGTTTCCGCACCCTCCTCTTCTCTCTTTGGGGCACTTACAAGCTTGTGGGGTGCCCAGCAGCTCTGGGGGGGTGCAGGGAGAAGTGGGCACGCAGTGGTGAAGGAAAGGTCCGGTCCTTCCCCAGGGTGGGTGCGGGCAGGCCCAGGACAACAGCACTGCAGCCAATGCAGGCTCAGCCTTTGCCCACTTCCCCCTGCTGGGTGGAGGGCTCTATCTTTCAGATTCCAGCTCCTTTTTTCCACCCAGAAAACCGCTTTCATAACAGAGGCCATCCCTGACCCAGAGAATCCAGCGGGGGGCGGGCAGGGGCGTTCCCACACGGGGGGTGGGGGCGGCTTTTGGGTCCCCCTAGAGGCTTACTGACCCTGTGGGCTTCCTTCCCCCAGCCAAGGACTACCCAGAAAGCTCCAGCGCGGCAGCACGTTCCATTCCTCACTTTTTTGTGCTCAGTTTTGGACGGCTCTCCCCTGCCTCCACGCCTGTCCTCCCCCCTCCCCTCATTTCTCCCTTCAGAAGGCGCTGACGCGGGTCCTGCGCACCGCCTGTTTGCTCAGGTTTTCCTTGTCACGCAGCCTCACACACACACACACACACACACACACACAGGCCACAGGGGCCCAAGCAGCGCTCAGCACTGGGCACGGGGCCGCTCCCAGGGCTCCGCGTTTCCGGCCAGGGCGAGGGCCCCGGACCAACCCTTCCTTCCAGACGGCTGACGGCCCTTCCTCTTGAGATTTCTTTCTTCTCCCTTTTCTTTCAAAACCCTTGTAGGCGCTTGCAACCCAGAGCTCTACAAGAACTTGAGTCATGGGGGCCTCTTGTATCATTACTCTTAGATATCTAAATGTTACTTCCTTCTCTATATCTCAAGTTGAAATAAATCCCCTAGACACTCCAGAAAGTATCTTAATTCTTCACACTATCACCCACAAACATTACCTGAGCACCCGGCCCGGTCGTGAGAATTCATGGAAGGGCCTCGAAGAGAACCCAACTTGCTCACCACACCCCTAAGAGGGACTAAAATTACAAAGAAATGAGGGTGAGGACTGTATTCACATTTTAAGTCCATCATCAGTAGTGAAATCCTTTAACAAACCAGGCACTTGTTTTCCAAGCACATGCTGTGGACTAAACACCATTTTCTGCTCTGAAAAGTAGGAGGCCTTTAATGGGGCTTTGTGGGTTGCATAGGCGGACGCACGAGCATGTGTGTGTGGACAGTGATCACCACCAAACTGAACACAGCACTATTTTCCCTGCCATCTAGAAAGGTGCCGGCAGGGGGAGGGGGGAGAATGGGCTCTCCTTGATTTGCTCCAGGGTTTGCATCTCATGGTTTATCAGTGCCCCTTTTTGCCTGAAGGGTCATGACAATAAAGAGGAACTGTTCTGTCCTTCCATTTCTCACGTCCTGGAGGTGACCCACCGGCAGGATGGGTTTTAATGCTCACATTGCGGCTCCTCCCAGGAAGGTGGAGGCCCCTGCAGATCCTCACTCTTGGCTGATCCTGGCTCTCTGGCCACCCAGCTGTGGATGGGCCCTAGGTCACTGATGGAGGTGCTATTTAGCACTTAAAGGTGGGAAGGGCATAGGACAGAGGGAGACCAAGGCAGAACAGAGTGGCCTTACTGAGTTTTCTCTTTGTTTTGAATTTCAGCCGTCTCAAGCTGATGCACCCCAACAGCTACCCCTCTGTTTGTGACCATGCTTTCCAGGAAAAAATGTCACGGTGGTGGGGCCTTCCATGTCTTCTTCTATGAACTTGACTTTGATGACAAGTGTTGGTCCTCTTCTCAAGCCTAGGCCTCTGCGTTCTGGTGGTACATCTTTGACCTCTGCCTTCGGTCTCAGAGCTCCTCTAGCATCTTCTGGAAGCTAGAAGCTACCGCTAGCTGGGAGCAGACAGTCAGAGCTCAGCTCAAGGCCTCCGGCACTGAGCCCCCGGGGAAGAGGTCCAGCCTTTGGATTCTAGGGTCTCCCAAGCGAGGCGTCTACAGGGGCATTTCTGGGAGCTCTCTGCCATGCAGTCCCCTAGGATTAGGCCAAACGAGGGCGCCATGCCAATCCCAATGATGCCACCTGCTCCAAGGTGCCATGTCCCTCGTCATCCTCTGAGGGAAAGGGATGAAACAGCCTGAGTCCAAAGGAACTCTTCAGCTTACACCCCTCATTTGTGCGATATGTGGCATTTAGGGGACAGAACACTCCAGGCTCCAGTGGGAGTCGTAGCTTGCCGGAGTATGAGAAAAAAATGAAAATCACAGAAACTTTAGGTCCCTTTCCCTCTGATTTTGGCTTCATGATCTTTGATGCCTTCTGCCACCCGATCCCCAGAGTGTCTGAGAGCACCTCCCTGTGGGGACTCAACCTGGCTGTCCCCCGTCCCCATGGGGGGTTCTCAGAGACACCTCTGGCATCGGAGCATGTCAATGCCATGTGCTGCTGCCAGGGTCCCAGCTGCAGGGTCCCACGCTGCTCTTCACATTAGTACTTTGTACTTAAAAATGTGTGTGCACTGAAGCAGGAAGCCGGAGGTTTCAAACCCAAGGCCTGCGGAGTTTTCAAGGCATTGTCACTCCACAAGGACTGACGGACTACTTGTGGTGTGCCAGCTGCCCCGGTGGGCAGTGGCTCTGACAATAAGTAGTCCCTGTCCCCAGGGACTTCACAGTCTCCTTGTGAAGAGGCGGGAATAAGAGGGTCTGAGGGAAATCTACCCATCTCGAAAGGGTCTGGCCCAAGCCAGGGAGAAGCAGCCCCCCTTCATTGGACTTCCACAGAAGCCGTAGACCTGTCTTCTCCTGTCCCAGAGAATCAGGTATAAGTACTGAGTGGCTGAAAGAGGTAGGAGCAGGACTGTGCCAAGCCCGTGGGCTCTGACGGTAAAGCCGTAACTAAGGAATCAACTGGCTCAGGAGCGCCCAGAGTTGTTCTGGTTTAGCTGTTCCTGATTCTGAGTCAGATTGGTTTGGATAACTAAGATACTGGTCTTTCTTCTTCAAGGGCTGAAACACCTTAAAGAGGCCTCTTACACGTCTCCCCAGAGCTAGGGTAAAGGACTCACCTCCAGCATATCCGAGCATATAAAGACCGATAAGTATCATAATTTCATCTCAGCTTTTGGACAAAACCCTGATAGGGTGCCCAAGAGCAGTGAAGAAATACTGTGAGCCGAAGCTCCCAGTGTCGAGACACTGCTCTGGGAAGTCTAGAACCTCAGAATCAACCCCATGTTTGCTAACAGTGGGCTGTGCTCTGAGGTTCTCAACGTGGCCCTCCAGTGCCCATCAAAGAGGCCAGTACAGGGTTTGTTTCCACATGCGAGGTGGTGTGTGCAGGCTCGTTCCGAGTCACAGTTCTTCACTGTTAAAGAAACTCAGTGTGTCGTGTGTAGGACACCTGGGCTTACTCTGCAACTGACAGGAAAAGAAGTCTGCCTGGAGTCTGTACTTTCTAACCATGCAAATTTATTGCAAAAGAAAAGAATGTTGAGGGATGGGTTTGGGGAACAGGGAAAGCAGAGGACAGAGAAGTATGGGTAATGGCAGGAATGGGAGAGCAGAGATATTTCACTCTCCTGTCTGGTACTGTGTCATTAGTTTTTGATTGGAAAAGAAAATCAATATAAATTGAGCCCACAATTTTTTGCTGCTTGAGGCAGAGCCAGAAGCAAGGAAGGCTTCTAGGGGTTGTTACACATAGATTTGTTTTTGCAGCAAATCATGTGCATTCTGGTCCCATGGGAGTACATGAACATGGATGGACAGAAGCTCTCACAGCCCTGCACCATGTAGAGTAGTTTTCCAGCTGAAAGAAGCAGAGACAGACTGGTGAGCAGGAGGCTTCCCACTCCGACCTTAGCCTTCATCCCACCGTCCCCAGTGTCCTCATGCAGACACAAGTGAGATCTGCCTTTCCCTTCATCAGTTGCCTACTCCAAGCACCCAGCTTGCTTCCTCCCATTTACACTTACCAGAAGCTTCCCTGTCCCCAAAACACAGACCCCAAAGGGACAAGACTTCACATATCCTGTGTCCATTCACAGCTAACCTCGAAGCCCCCTGAAGCAACTGGGGCCGGCTCTCTGCAAGGGTTCACGGATGGGTCTCAGTCCTAGAAAGTCTGAGTGAAAACATGTCAGAACCCGAAAGGGCTTAGCTGCTCTACAAACAAAGGAGGTCTGTCCCTCTGCCTGCAAGCTGAGATGGGCCCCTCATATGTCTTCCTTCAAAATGAGGTTGATTCAGCTGTGATGCCTTGGGAACTGCAGTGTGTCCTCCAAACTTCTTGTAAGGAAAGTAGAATCCGAACTAATGCAAGAGGCCCACCGCCACCCCGCACGGCCCCTGGGGAGGCTGTCAGGAGTGTGGCTGCCCTGCGTGCGGTGCAGGGAGTGTCTGCTCCCAGCAGTCTCACAGAGGCCAGGCTGGGCGAAGGCAGGGCTCCTACATCCACCTGCAGGGCTGTCTCCCCTGAGTTTCCGCACCCTCCTCTTCTCTCTTTGGGGCACTTACAAGCTTGTGGGGTGCCCAGCAGCTCTGGGGGGGTGCAGGGAGAAGTGGGCACGCAGTGGTGAAGGAAAGGTCCGGTCCTTCCCCAGGGTGGGTGCGGGCAGGCCCAGGACAACAGCACTGCAGCCAATGCAGGCTCAGCCTTTGCCCACTTCCCCCTGCTGGGTGGAGGGCTCTATCTTTCAGATTCCAGCTCCTTTTTTCCACCCAGAAAACCGCTTTCATAACAGAGGCCATCCCTGACCCAGAGAATCCAGCGGGGGGCGGGCAGGGGCGTGCCCACACGGGGGGTGGGGGCGGCTTTTGGGTCCCCCTAGAGGCTTACTGACCCTGTGGGCTTCCTTCCCCCAGCCAAGGACTACCCAGAAAGCTCCAGCGCGGCAGCACGTTCCATTCCTCACTTTTTTGTGCTCAGTTTTGGACGGCTCTCCCCTGCCTCCACGCCTGTCCTCCCCCCTCCCCTCATTTCTCCCTTCAGAAGGCGCTGACGCGGGTCCTGCGCACCGCCTGTTTGCTCAGGTTTTCCTTGTCACGCAGCCTCACACACACACACACACACACACACACACAGGCCACAGGGGCCCAAGCAGCGCTCAGCACTGGGCACGGGGCCGCTCCCAGGGCTCCGCGTTTCCGGCCAGGGCGAGGGCCCCGGACCAACCCTTCCTTCCAGACGGCTGACGGCCCTTCCTCTTGAGATTTCTTTCTTCTCCCTTTTCTTTCAAAACCCTTGTAGGCGCTTGCAACCCAGAGCTCTACAAGAACTTGAGTCATGGGGGCCTCTTGTATCATCACTCTTAGATATCTAAATGTTACTTCCTTCTCTATATCTCAAGTTGAAATAAATCCCCTAGACACTCCAGAAAGTATCTTAATTCTTCACACTATCACCCACAAACATTACCTGAGCACCCGGCCCGGTCGTGAGAATTCATGGAAGGGCCTCGAAGAGAACCCAACTTGCTCACCACACCCCTAAGAGGGACTAAAATTACAAAGAAATGAGGGTGAGGACTGTATTCACATTTTAAGTCCATCATCAGTAGTGAAATCCTTTAACAAACCAGGCACTTGTTTTCCAAGCACATGCTGTGGACTAAACACCATTTTCTGCTCTGAAAAGTAGGAGGCCTTTAATGGGGCTTTGTGGGTTGCATAGGCGGACGCACGAGCATGTGTGTGTGGACAGTGATCACCACCAAACTGAACACAGCACTATTTTCCCTGCCATCTAGAAAGGTGCCGGCAGGGGGAGGGGGGAGAATGGGCTCTCCTTGATTTGCTCCAGGGTTTGCATCTCATGGTTTATCAGTGCCCCTTTTTGCCTGAAGGGTCATGACAATAAAGAGGAACTGTTCTGTCCTTCCATTTCTCACGTCCTGGAGGTGACCCACCGGCAGGATGGGTTTTAATGCTCACATTGCGGCTCCTCCCAGGAAGGTGGAGGCCCCTGCAGATCCTCACTCTTGGCTGATCCTGGCTCTCTGGCCACCCAGCTGTGGATGGGCCCTAGGTCACTGATGGAGGTGCTATTTAGCACTTAAAGGTGGGAAGGGCATAGGACAGAGGGAGACCAAGGCAGAACAGAGTGGCCTTACTGAGTTTTCTCTTTGTTTTGAATTTCAGCCGTCTCAAGCTGATGCACCCCAACAGCTACCCCTCTGTTTGTGACCATGCTTTCCAGGAAAAAATGTCACGGTGGTGGGGCCTTCCATGTCTTCTTCTATGAACTTGACTTTGATGACAAGTGTTGGTCCTCTTCTCAAGCCTAGGCCTCTGCGTTCTGGTGGTACATCTTTGACCTCTGCCTTCGGTCTCAGAGCTCCTCTAGCATCTTCTGGAAGCTAGAAGCTACCGCTAGCTGGGAGCAGACAGTCAGAGCTCAGCTCAAGGCCTCCGGCACTGAGCCCCCGGGGAAGAGGTCCAGCCTTTGGATTCTAGGGTCTCCCAAGCGAGGCGTCTACAGGGGCATTTCTGGGAGCTCTCTGCCATGCAGTCCCCTAGGATTAGGCCAAACGAGGGCGCCATGCCAATCCCAATGATGCCACCTGCTCCAAGGTGCCATGTCCCTCGTCATCCTCTGAGGGAAAGGGATGAAACAGCCTGAGTCCAAAGGAACTCTTCAGCTTACACCCCTCATTTGTGCGATATGTGGCATTTAGGGGACAGAACACTCCAGGCTCCAGTGGGAGTCGTAGCTTGCCGGAGTATGAGAAAAAAATGAAAATCACAGAAACTTTAGGTCCCTTTCCCTCTGATTTTGGCTTCATGATCTTTGATGCCTTCTGCCACCCGATCCCCAGAGTGTCTGAGAGCACCTCCCTGTGGGGACTCAACCTGGCTGTCCCCCGTCCCCATGGGGGGTTCTCAGAGACACCTCTGGCATCGGAGCATGTCAATGCCATGTGCTGCTGCCAGGGTCCCAGCTGCAGGGTCCCACGCTGCTCTTCACATTAGTACTTTGTACTTAAAAATGTGTGTGCACTGAAGCAGGAAGCCGGAGGTTTCAAACCCAAGGCCTGCGGAGTTTTCAAGGCATTGTCACTCCACAAGGACTGACGGACTACTTGTGGTGTGCCAGCTGCCCCGGTGGGCAGTGGCTCTGACAATAAGTAGTCCCTGTCCCCAGGGACTTCACAGTCTCCTTGTGAAGAGGCGGGAATAAGAGGGTCTGAGGGAAATCTACCCATCTCGAAAGGGTCTGGCCCAAGCCAGGGAGAAGCAGCCCCCCTTCATTGGACTTCCACAGAAGCCGTAGACCTGTCTTCTCCTGTCCCAGAGAATCAGGTATAAGTACTGAGTGGCTGAAAGAGGTAGGAGCAGGACTGTGCCAAGCCCGTGGGCTCTGACGGTAAAGCCGTAACTAAGGAATCAACTGGCTCAGGAGCGCCCAGAGTTGTTCTGGTTTAGCTGTTCCTGATTCTGAGTCAGATTGGTTTGGATAACTAAGATACTGGTCTTTCTTCTTCAAGGGCTGAAACACCTTAAAGAGGCCTCTTACACGTCTCCCCAGAGCTAGGGTAAAGGACTCACCTCCAGCATATCCGAGCATATAAAGACCGATAAGTATCATAATTTCATCTCAGCTTTTGGACAAAACCCTGATAGGGTGCCCAAGAGCAGTGAAGAAATACTGTGAGCCGAAGCTCCCAGTGTCGAGACACTGCTCTGGGAAGTCTAGAACCTCAGAATCAACCCCATGTTTGCTAACAGTGGGCTGTGCTCTGAGGTTCTCAACGTGGCCCTCCAGTGCCCATCAAAGAGGCCAGTACAGGGTTTGTTTCCACATGCGAGGTGGTGTGTGCAGGCTCGTTCCGAGTCACAGTTCTTCACTGTTAAAGAAACTCAGTGTGTCGTGTGTAGGACACCTGGGCTTACTCTGCAACTGACAGGAAAAGAAGTCTGCCTGGAGTCTGTACTTTCTAACCATGCAAATTTATTGCAAAAGAAAAGAATGTTGAGGGATGGGTTTGGGGAACAGGGAAAGCAGAGGACAGAGAAGTATGGGTAATGGCAGGAATGGGAGAGCAGAGATATTTCACTCTCCTGTCTGGTACTGTGTCATTAGTTTTTGATTGGAAAAGAAAATCAATATAAATTGAGCCCACAATTTTTTGCTGCTTGAGGCAGAGCCAGAAGCAAGGAAGGCTTCTAGGGGTTGTTACACATAGATTTGTTTTTGCAGCAAATCATGTGCATTCTGGTCCCATGGGAGTACATGAACATGGATGGACAGAAGCTCTCACAGCCCTGCACCATGTAGAGTAGTTTTCCAGCTGAAAGAAGCAGAGACAGACTGGTGAGCAGGAGGCTTCCCACTCCGACCTTAGCCTTCATCCCACCGTCCCCAGTGTCCTCATGCAGACACAAGTGAGATCTGCCTTTCCCTTCATCAGTTGCCTACTCCAAGCACCCAGCTTGCTTCCTCCCATTTACACTTACCAGAAGCTTCCCTGTCCCCAAAACACAGACCCCAAAGGGACAAGACTTCACATATCCTGTGTCCATTCACAGCTAACCTCGAAGCCCCCTGAAGCAACTGGGGCCGGCTCTCTGCAAGGGTTCACGGATGGGTCTCAGTCCTAGAAAGTCTGAGTGAAAACATGTCAGAACCCGAAAGGGCTTAGCTGCTCTACAAACAAAGGAGGTCTGTCCCTCTGCCTGCAAGCTGAGATGGGCCCCTCATATGTCTTCCTTCAAAATGAGGTTGATTCAGCTGTGATGCCTTGGGAACTGCAGTGTGTCCTCCAAACTTCTTGTAAGGAAAGTAGAATCCGAACTAATGCAAGAGGCCCACCGCCACCCCGCACGGCCCCTGGGGAGGCTGTCAGGAGTGTGGCTGCCCTGCGTGCGGTGCAGGGAGTGTCTGCTCCCAGCAGTCTCACAGAGGCCAGGCTGGGCGAAGGCAGGGCTCCTACATCCACCTGCAGGGCTGTCTCCCCTGAGTTTCCGCACCCTCCTCTTCTCTCTTTGGGGCACTTACAAGCTTGTGGGGTGCCCAGCAGCTCTGGGGGGGTGCAGGGAGAAGTGGGCACGCAGTGGTGAAGGAAAGGTCCGGTCCTTCCCCAGGGTGGGTGCGGGCAGGCCCAGGACAACAGCACTGCAGCCAATGCAGGCTCAGCCTTTGCCCACTTCCCCCTGCTGGGTGGAGGGCTCTATCTTTCAGATTCCAGCTCCTTTTTTCCACCCAGAAAACCGCTTTCATAACAGAGGCCATCCCTGACCCAGAGAATCCAGCGGGGGGCGGGCAGGGGCGTGCCCACACGGGGGGTGGGGGCGGCTTTTGGGTCCCCCTAGAGGCTTACTGACCCTGTGGGCTTCCTTCCCCCAGCCAAGGACTACCCAGAAAGCTCCAGCGCGGCAGCACGTTCCATTCCTCACTTTTTTGTGCTCAGTTTTGGACGGCTCTCCCCTGCCTCCACGCCTGTCCTCCCCCCTCCCCTCATTTCTCCCTTCAGAAGGCGCTGACGCGGGTCCTGCGCACCGCCTGTTTGCTCAGGTTTTCCTTGTCACGCAGCCTCACACACACACACACACACACACACACACAGGCCACAGGGGCCCAAGCAGCGCTCAGCACTGGGCACGGGGCCGCTCCCAGGGCTCCGCGTTTCCGGCCAGGGCGAGGGCCCCGGACCAACCCTTCCTTCCAGACGGCTGACGGCCCTTCCTCTTGAGATTTCTTTCTTCTCCCTTTTCTTTCAAAACCCTTGTAGGCGCTTGCAACCCAGAGCTCTACAAGAACTTGAGTCATGGGGGCCTCTTGTATCATTACTCTTAGATATCTAAATGTTACTTCCTTCTCTATATCTCAAGTTGAAATAAATCCCCTAGACACTCCAGAAAGTATCTTAATTCTTCACACTATCACCCACAAACATTACCTGAGCACCCGGCCCGGTCGTGAGAATTCATGGAAGGGCCTCGAAGAGAACCCAACTTGCTCACCACACCCCTAAGAGGGACTAAAATTACAAAGAAATGAGGGTGAGGACTGTATTCACATTTTAAGTCCATCATCAGTAGTGAAATCCTTTAACAAACCAGGCACTTGTTTTCCAAGCACATGCTGTGGACTAAACACCATTTTCTGCTCTGAAAAGTAGGAGGCCTTTAATGGGGCTTTGTGGGTTGCATAGGCGGACGCACGAGCATGTGTGTGTGGACAGTGATCACCACCAAACTGAACACAGCACTATTTTCCCTGCCATCTAGAAAGGTGCCGGCAGGGGGAGGGGGGAGAATGGGCTCTCCTTGATTTGCTCCAGGGTTTGCATCTCATGGTTTATCAGTGCCCCTTTTTGCCTGAAGGGTCATGACAATAAAGAGGAACTGTTCTGTCCTTCCATTTCTCACGTCCTGGAGGTGACCCACCGGCAGGATGGGTTTTAATGCTCACATTGCGGCTCCTCCCAGGAAGGTGGAGGCCCCTGCAGATCCTCACTCTTGGCTGATCCTGGCTCTCTGGCCACCCAGCTGTGGATGGGCCCTAGGTCACTGATGGAGGTGCTATTTAGCACTTAAAGGTGGGAAGGGCATAGGACAGAGGGAGACCAAGGCAGAACAGAGTGGCCTTACTGAGTTTTCTCTTTGTTTTGAATTTCAGCCGTCTCAAGCTGATGCACCCCAACAGCTACCCCTCTGTTTGTGACCATGCTTTCCAGGAAAAAATGTCACGGTGGTGGGGCCTTCCATGTCTTCTTCTATGAACTTGACTTTGATGACAAGTGTTGGTCCTCTTCTCAAGCCTAGGCCTCTGCGTTCTGGTGGTACATCTTTGACCTCTGCCTTCGGTCTCAGAGCTCCTCTAGCATCTTCTGGAAGCTAGAAGCTACCGCTAGCTGGGAGCAGACAGTCAGAGCTCAGCTCAAGGCCTCCGGCACTGAGCCCCCGGGGAAGAGGTCCAGCCTTTGGATTCTAGGGTCTCCCAAGCGAGGCGTCTACAGGGGCATTTCTGGGAGCTCTCTGCCATGCAGTCCCCTAGGATTAGGCCAAACGAGGGCGCCATGCCAATCCCAATGATGCCACCTGCTCCAAGGTGCCATGTCCCTCGTCATCCTCTGAGGGAAAGGGATGAAACAGCCTGAGTCCAAAGGAACTCTTCAGCTTACACCCCTCATTTGTGCGATATGTGGCATTTAGGGGACAGAACACTCCAGGCTCCAGTGGGAGTCGTAGCTTGCCGGAGTATGAGAAAAAAATGAAAATCACAGAAACTTTAGGTCCCTTTCCCTCTGATTTTGGCTTCATGATCTTTGATGCCTTCTGCCACCCGATCCCCAGAGTGTCTGAGAGCACCTCCCTGTGGGGACTCAACCTGGCTGTCCCCCGTCCCCATGGGGGGTTCTCAGAGACACCTCTGGCATCGGAGCATGTCAATGCCATGTGCTGCTGCCAGGGTCCCAGCTGCAGGGTCCCACGCTGCTCTTCACATTAGTACTTTGTACTTAAAAATGTGTGTGCACTGAAGCAGGAAGCCGGAGGTTTCAAACCCAAGGCCTGCGGAGTTTTCAAGGCATTGTCACTCCACAAGGACTGACGGACTACTTGTGGTGTGCCAGCTGCCCCGGTGGGCAGTGGCTCTGACAATAAGTAGTCCCTGTCCCCAGGGACTTCACAGTCTCCTTGTGAAGAGGCGGGAATAAGAGGGTCTGAGGGAAATCTACCCATCTCGAAAGGGTCTGGCCCAAGCCAGGGAGAAGCAGCCCCCCTTCATTGGACTTCCACAGAAGCCGTAGACCTGTCTTCTCCTGTCCCAGAGAATCAGGTATAAGTACTGAGTGGCTGAAAGAGGTAGGAGCAGGACTGTGCCAAGCCCGTGGGCTCTGACGGTAAAGCCGTAACTAAGGAATCAACTGGCTCAGGAGCGCCCAGAGTTGTTCTGGTTTAGCTGTTCCTGATTCTGAGTCAGATTGGTTTGGATAACTAAGATACTGGTCTTTCTTCTTCAAGGGCTGAAACACCTTAAAGAGGCCTCTTACACGTCTCCCCAGAGCTAGGGTAAAGGACTCACCTCCAGCATATCCGAGCATATAAAGACCGATAAGTATCATAATTTCATCTCAGCTTTTGGACAAAACCCTGATAGGGTGCCCAAGAGCAGTGAAGAAATACTGTGAGCCGAAGCTCCCAGTGTCGAGACACTGCTCTGGGAAGTCTAGAACCTCAGAATCAACCCCATGTTTGCTAACAGTGGGCTGTGCTCTGAGGTTCTCAACGTGGCCCTCCAGTGCCCATCAAAGAGGCCAGTACAGGGTTTGTTTCCACATGCGAGGTGGTGTGTGCAGGCTCGTTCCGAGTCACAGTTCTTCACTGTTAAAGAAACTCAGTGTGTCGTGTGTAGGACACCTGGGCTTACTCTGCAACTGACAGGAAAAGAAGTCTGCCTGGAGTCTGTACTTTCTAACCATGCAAATTTATTGCAAAAGAAAAGAATGTTGAGGGATGGGTTTGGGGAACAGGGAAAGCAGAGGACAGAGAAGTATGGGTAATGGCAGGAATGGGAGAGCAGAGATATTTCACTCTCCTGTCTGGTACTGTGTCATTAGTTTTTGATTGGAAAAGAAAATCAATATAAATTGAGCCCACAATTTTTTGCTGCTTGAGGCAGAGCCAGAAGCAAGGAAGGCTTCTAGGGGTTGTTACACATAGATTTGTTTTTGCAGCAAATCATGTGCATTCTGGTCCCATGGGAGTACATGAACATGGATGGACAGAAGCTCTCACAGCCCTGCACCATGTAGAGTAGTTTTCCAGCTGAAAGAAGCAGAGACAGACTGGTGAGCAGGAGGCTTCCCACTCCGACCTTAGCCTTCATCCCACCGTCCCCAGTGTCCTCATGCAGACACAAGTGAGATCTGCCTTTCCCTTCATCAGTTGCCTACTCCAAGCACCCAGCTTGCTTCCTCCCATTTACACTTACCAGAAGCTTCCCTGTCCCCAAAACACAGACCCCAAAGGGACAAGACTTCACATATCCTGTGTCCATTCACAGCTAACCTCGAAGCCCCCTGAAGCAACTGGGGCCGGCTCTCTGCAAGGGTTCACGGATGGGTCTCAGTCCTAGAAAGTCTGAGTGAAAACATGTCAGAACCCGAAAGGGCTTAGCTGCTCTACAAACAAAGGAGGTCTGTCCCTCTGCCTGCAAGCTGAGATGGGCCCCTCATATGTCTTCCTTCAAAATGAGGTTGATTCAGCTGTGATGCCTTGGGAACTGCAGTGTGTCCTCCAAACTTCTTGTAAGGAAAGTAGAATCCGAACTAATGCAAGAGGCCCACCGCCACCCCGCACGGCCCCTGGGGAGGCTGTCAGGAGTGTGGCTGCCCTGCGTGCGGTGCAGGGAGTGTCTGCTCCCAGCAGTCTCACAGAGGCCAGGCTGGGCGAAGGCAGGGCTCCTACATCCACCTGCAGGGCTGTCTCCCCTGAGTTTCCGCACCCTCCTCTTCTCTCTTTGGGGCACTTACAAGCTTGTGGGGTGCCCAGCAGCTCTGGGGGGGTGCAGGGAGAAGTGGGCACGCAGTGGTGAAGGAAAGGTCCGGTCCTTCTCCAGGGTGGGTGCGGGCAGGCCCAGGACAACAGCACTGCAGCCAATGCAGGCTCAGCCTTTGCCCACTTCCCCCTGCTGGGTGGAGGGCTCTATCTTTCAGATTCCAGCTCCTTTTTTCCACCCAGAAAACCGCTTTCATAACAGAGGCCATCCCTGACCCAGAGAATCCAGCGGGGGGCGGGCAGGGGCGTGCCCACACGGGGGGTGGGGGCGGCTTTTGGGTCCCCCTAGAGGCTTACTGACCCTGTGGGCTTCCTTCCCCCAGCCAAGGACTACCCAGAAAGCTCCAGCGCGGCAGCACGTTCCATTCCTCACTTTTTTGTGCTCAGTTTTGGACGGCTCTCCCCTGCCTCCACGCCTGTCCTCCCCCCTCCCCTCATTTCTCCCTTCAGAAGGCGCTGACGCGGGTCCTGCGCACCGCCTGTTTGCTCAGGTTTTCCTTGTCACGCAGCCTCACACACACACACACACACACACACACAGGCCACAGGGACCCAAGCAGCGCTCAGCACTGGGCAGGGGGCCGCTCCCAGGGCTCCGCGTTTCCGGCCAGGGCGAGGGCCCCGGACCAACCCTTCCTTCCAGACGGCTGACGGCCCTTCCTCTTGAGATTTCTTTCTTCTCCCTTTTCTTTCAAAACCCTTGTAGGCGCTTGCAACCCAGAGCTCTACAAGAACTTGAGTCATGGGGGCCTCTTGTATCATTACTCTTAGATATCTAAATGTTACTTCCTTCTCTATATCTCAAGTTGAAATAAATCCCCTAGACACTCCAGAAAGTATCTTAATTCTTCACACTATCACCCACAAACATTACCTGAGCACCCGGCCCGGTCGTGAGAATTCATGGAAGGGCCTCGAAGAGAACCCAACTTGCTCACCACACCCCTAAGAGGGACTAAAATTACAAAGAAATGAGGGTGAGGACTGTATTCACATTTTAAGTCCATCATCAGTAGTGAAATCCTTTAACAAACCAGGCACTTGTTTTCCAAGCACATGCTGTGGACTAAACACCATTTTCTGCTCTGAAAAGTAGGAGGCCTTTAATGGGGCTTTGTGGGTTGCATAGGCGGACGCACGAGCATGTGTGTGTGGACAGTGATCACCACCAAACTGAACACAGCACTATTTTCCCTGCCATCTAGAAAGGTGCCGGCAGGGGGAGGGGGGAGAATGGGCTCTCCTTGATTTGCTCCAGGGTTTGCATCTCATGGTTTATCAGTGCCCCTTTTTGCCTGAAGGGTCATGACAATAAAGAGGAACTGTTCTGTCCTTCCATTTCTCACGTCCTGGAGGTGACCCACCGGCAGGATGGGTTTTAATGCTCACATTGCGGCTCCTCCCAGGAAGGTGGAGGCCCCTGCAGATCCTCACTCTTGGCTGATCCTGGCTCTCTGGCCACCCAGCTGTGGATGGGCCCTAGGTCACTGATGGAGGTGCTATTTAGCACTTAAAGGTGGGAAGGGCATAGGACAGAGGGAGACCAAGGCAGAACAGAGTGGCCTTACTGAGTTTTCTCTTTGTTTTGAATTTCAGCCGTCTCAAGCTGATGCACCCCAACAGCTACCCCTCTGTTTGTGACCATGCTTTCCAGGAAAAAATGTCACGGTGGTGGGGCCTTCCATGTCTTCTTCTATGAACTTGACTTTGATGACAAGTGTTGGTCCTCTTCTCAAGCCTAGGCCTCTGCGTTCTGGTGGTACATCTTTGACCTCTGCCTTCGGTCTCAGAGCTCCTCTAGCATCTTCTGGAAGCTAGAAGCTACCGCTAGCTGGGAGCAGACAGTCAGAGCTCAGCTCAAGGCCTCCGGCACTGAGCCCCCGGGGAAGAGGTCCAGCCTTTGGATTCTAGGGTCTCCCAAGCGAGGCGTCTACAGGGGCATTTCTGGGAGCTCTCTGCCATGCAGTCCCCTAGGATTAGGCCAAACGAGGGCGCCATGCCAATCCCAATGATGCCACCTGCTCCAAGGTGCCATGTCCCTCGTCATCCTCTGAGGGAAAGGGATGAAACAGCCTGAGTCCAAAGGAACTCTTCAGCTTACACCCCTCATTTGTGCGATATGTGGCATTTAGGGGACAGAACACTCCAGGCTCCAGTGGGAGTCGTAGCTTGCCGGAGTATGAGAAAAAAATGAAAATCACAGAAACTTTAGGTCCCTTTCCCTCTGATTTTGGCTTCATGATCTTTGATGCCTTCTGCCACCCGATCCCCAGAGTGTCTGAGAGCACCTCCCTGTGGGGACTCAACCTGGCTGTCCCCCGTCCCCATGGGGGGTTCTCAGAGACACCTCTGGCATCGGAGCATGTCAATGCCATGTGCTGCTGCCAGGGTCCCAGCTGCAGGGTCCCACGCTGCTCTTCACATTAGTACTTTGTACTTAAAAATGTGTGTGCACTGAAGCAGGAAGCCGGAGGTTTCAAACCCAAGGCCTGCGGAGTTTTCAAGGCATTGTCACTCCACAAGGACTGACGGACTACTTGTGGTGTGCCAGCTGCCCCGGTGGGCAGTGGCTCTGACAATAAGTAGTCCCTGTCCCCAGGGACTTCACAGTCTCCTTGTGAAGAGGCGGGAATAAGAGGGTCTGAGGGAAATCTACCCATCTCGAAAGGGTCTGGCCCAAGCCAGGGAGAAGCAGCCCCCCTTCATTGGACTTCCACAGAAGCCGTAGACCTGTCTTCTCCTGTCCCAGAGAATCAGGTATAAGTACTGAGTGGCTGAAAGAGGTAGGAGCAGGACTGTGCCAAGCCCGTGGGCTCTGACGGTAAAGCCGTAACTAAGGAATCAACTGGCTCAGGAGCGCCCAGAGTTGTTCTGGTTTAGCTGTTCCTGATTCTGAGTCAGATTGGTTTGGATAACTAAGATACTGGTCTTTCTTCTTCAAGGGCTGAAACACCTTAAAGAGGCCTCTTACACGTCTCCCCAGAGCTAGGGTAAAGGACTCACCTCCAGCATATCCGAGCATATAAAGACCGATAAGTATCATAATTTCATCTCAGCTTTTGGACAAAACCCTGATAGGGTGCCCAAGAGCAGTGAAGAAATACTGTGAGCCGAAGCTCCCAGTGTCGAGACACTGCTCTGGGAAGTCTAGAACCTCAGAATCAACCCCATGTTTGCTAACAGTGGGCTGTGCTCTGAGGTTCTCAACGTGGCCCTCCAGTGCCCATCAAAGAGGCCAGTACAGGGTTTGTTTCCACATGCGAGGTGGTGTGTGCAGGCTCGTTCCGAGTCACAGTTCTTCACTGTTAAAGAAACTCAGTGTGTCGTGTGCGGGACACCTGGGCTTACTCTGCAACTGACAGGAAAAGAAGTCTGCCTGGAGTCTGTACTTTCTAACCATGCAAATTTATTGCAAAAGAAAAGAATGTTGAGGGATGGGTTTGGGGAACAGGGAAAGCAGAGGACAGAGAAGTATGGGTAATGGCAGGAATGGGAGAGCAGAGATATTTCACTCTCCTGTCTGGTACTGTGTCATTAGTTTTTGATTGGAAAAGAAAATCAATATAAATTGAGCCCACAATTTTTTGCTGCTTGAGGCAGAGCCAGAAGCAAGGAAGGCTTCTAGGGGTTGTTACACATAGATTTGTTTTTGCAGCAAATCATGTGCATTCTGGTCCCATGGGAGTACATGAACATGGATGGACAGAAGCTCTCACAGCCCTGCACCATGTAGAGTAGTTTTCCAGCTGAAAGAAGCAGAGACAGACTGGTGAGCAGGAGGCTTCCCACTCCGACCTTAGCCTTCATCCCACCGTCCCCAGTGTCCTCATGCAGACACAAGTGAGATCTGCCTTTCCCTTCATCAGTTGCCTACTCCAAGCACCCAGCTTGCTTCCTCCCATTTACACTTACCAGAAGCTTCCCTGTCCCCAAAACACAGACCCCAAAGGGACAAGACTTCACATATCCTGTGTCCATTCACAGCTAACCTCGAAGCCCCCTGAAGCAACTGGGGCCGGCTCTCTGCAAGGGTTCACGGATGGGTCTCAGTCCTAGAAAGTCTGAGTGAAAACATGTCAGAACCCGAAAGGGCTTAGCTGCTCTACAAACAAAGGAGGTCTGTCCCTCTGCCTGCAAGCTGAGATGGGCCCCTCATATGTCTTCCTTCAAAATGAGGTTGATTCAGCTGTGATGCCTTGGGAACTGCAGTGTGTCCTCCAAACTTCTTGTAAGGAAAGTAGAATCCGAACTAATGCAAGAGGCCCACCGCCACCCCGCACGGCCCCTGGGGAGGCTGTCAGGAGTGTGGCTGCCCTGCGTGCGGTGCAGGGAGTGTCTGCTCCCAGCAGTCTCACAGAGGCCAGGCTGGGCGAAGGCAGGGCTCCTACATCCACCTGCAGGGCTGTCTCCCCTGAGTTTCCGCACCCTCCTCTTCTCTCTTTGGGGCACTTACAAGCTTGTGGGGTGCCCAGCAGCTCTGGGGGGGTGCAGGGAGAAGTGGGCACGCAGTGGTGAAGGAAAGGTCCGGTCCTTCCCCAGGGTGGGTGCGGGCAGGCCCAGGACAACAGCACTGCAGCCAATGCAGGCTCAGCCTTTGCCCACTTCCCCCTGCTGGGTGGAGGGCTCTATCTTTCAGATTCCAGCTCCTTTTTTCCACCCAGAAAACCGCTTTCATAACAGAGGCCATCCCTGACCCAGAGAATCCAGCGGGGGGCGGGCAGGGGCGTGCCCACACGGGGGGTGGGGGCGGCTTTTGGGTCCCCCTAGAGGCTTACTGACCCTGTGGGCTTCCTTCCCCCAGCCAAGGACTACCCAGAAAGCTCCAGCGCGGCAGCACGTTCCATTCCTCACTTTTTTGTGCTCAGTTTTGGACGGCTCTCCCCTGCCTCCACGCCTGTCCTCCCCCCTCCCCTCATTTCTCCCTTCAGAAGGCGCTGACGCGGGTCCTGCGCACCGCCTGTTTGCTCAGGTTTTCCTTGTCACGCAGCCTCACACACACACACACACACACACACACACAGGCCACAGGGGCCCAAGCAGCGCTCAGCACTGGGCACGGGGCCGCTCCCAGGGCTCCGCGTTTCCGGCCAGGGCGAGGGCCCCGGACCAACCCTTCCTTCCAGACGGCTGACGGCCCTTCCTCTTGAGATTTCTTTCTTCTCCCTTTTCTTTCAAAACCCTTGTAGGCGCTTGCAACCCAGAGCTCTACAAGAACTTGAGTCATGGGGGCCTCTTGTATCATTACTCTTAGATATCTAAATGTTACTTCCTTCTCTATATCTCAAGTTGAAATAAATCCCCTAGACACTCCAGAAAGTATCTTAATTCTTCACACTATCACCCACAAACATTACCTGAGCACCCGGCCCGGTCGTGAGAATTCATGGAAGGGCCTCGAAGAGAACCCAACTTGCTCACCACACCCCTAAGAGGGACTAAAATTACAAAGAAATGAGGGTGAGGACTGTATTCACATTTTAAGTCCATCATCAGTAGTGAAATCCTTTAACAAACCAGGCACTTGTTTTCCAAGCACATGCTGTGGACTAAACACCATTTTCTGCTCTGAAAAGTAGGAGGCCTTTAATGGGGCTTTGTGGGTTGCATAGGCGGACGCACGAGCATGTGTGTGTGGACAGTGATCACCACCAAACTGAACACAGCACTATTTTCCCTGCCATCTAGAAAGGTGCCGGCAGGGGGAGGGGGGAGAATGGGCTCTCCTTGATTTGCTCCAGGGTTTGCATCTCATGGTTTATCAGTGCCCCTTTTTGCCTGAAGGGTCATGACAATAAAGAGGAACTGTTCTGTCCTTCCATTTCTCACGTCCTGGAGGTGACCCACCGGCAGGATGGGTTTTAATGCTCACATTGCGGCTCCTCCCAGGAAGGTGGAGGCCCCTGCAGATCCTCACTCTTGGCTGATCCTGGCTCTCTGGCCACCCAGCTGTGGATGGGCCCTAGGTCACTGATGGAGGTGCTATTTAGCACTTAAAGGTGGGAAGGGCATAGGACAGAGGGAGACCAAGTCAGAACAGAGTGGCCTTACTGAGTTTTCTCTTTGTTTTGAATTTCAGCCGTCTCAAGCTGATGCACCCCAACAGCTACCCCTCTGTTTGTGACCATGCTTTCCAGGAAAAAATGTCACGGTGGTGGGGCCTTCCATGTCTTCTTCTATGAACTTGACTTTGATGACAAGTGTTGGTCCTCTTCTCAAGCCTAGGCCTCTGCGTTCTGGTGGTACATCTTTGACCTCTGCCTTCGGTCTCAGAGCTCCTCTAGCATCTTCTGGAAGCTAGAAGCTACCGCTAGCTGGGAGCAGACAGTCAGAGCTCAGCTCAAGGCCTCCGGCACTGAGCCCCCGGGGAAGAGGTCCAGCCTTTGGATTCTAGGGTCTCCCAAGCGAGGCGTCTACAGGGGCATTTCTGGGAGCTCTCTGCCATGCAGTCCCCTAGGATTAGGCCAAACGAGGGCGCCATGCCAATCCCAATGATGCCACCTGCTCCAAGGTGCCATGTCCCTCGTCATCCTCTGAGGGAAAGGGATGAAACAGCCTGAGTCCAAAGGAACTCTTCAGCTTACACCCCTCATTTGTGCGATATGTGGCATTTAGGGGACAGAACACTCCAGGCTCCAGTGGGAGTCGTAGCTTGCCGGAGTATGAGAAAAAAATGAAAATCACAGAAACTTTAGGTCCCTTTCCCTCTGATTTTGGCTTCATGATCTTTGATGCCTTCTGCCACCCGATCCCCAGAGTGTCTGAGAGCACCTCCCTGTGGGGACTCAACCTGGCTGTCCCCCGTCCCCATGGGGGGTTCTCAGAGACACCTCTGGCATCGGAGCATGTCAATGCCATGTGCTGCTGCCAGGGTCCCAGCTGCAGGGTCCCACGCTGCTCTTCACATTAGTACTTTGTACTTAAAAATGTGTGTGCACTGAAGCAGGAAGCCGGAGGTTTCAAACCCAAGGCCTGCGGAGTTTTCAAGGCATTGTCACTCCACAAGGACTGACGGACTACTTGTGGTGTGCCAGCTGCCCCGGTGGGCAGTGGCTCTGACAATAAGTAGTCCCTGTCCCCAGGGACTTCACAGTCTCCTTGTGAAGAGGCGGGAATAAGAGGGTCTGAGGGAAATCTACCCATCTCGAAAGGGTCTGGCCCAAGCCAGGGAGAAGCAGCCCCCCTTCATTGGACTTCCACAGAAGCCGTGGACCTGTCTTCTCCTGTCCCAGAGAATCAGGTATAAGTACTGAGTGGCTGAAAGAGGTAGGAACAGGACTGTGCCAAGCCCGTGGGCTCTGACGGTAAAGCCGTAACTAAGGAATCAACTGGTTCAGGGGCGCCCAGAGTTGTTCTGGTTTAGCTGTTCCTGATTCTGAGTCAGATTGGTTTGGATAACTAAGATACTGGTCTTTCTTCTTCAAGGGCTGAAACACCTTAAAGAGGCCTCTTACACGTCTCCCCAGAGCTAGGGTAAAGGACTCACCTCCAGCATATCCGAGCATATAAAGACCGATAAGTATCATAATTTCATCTCAGCTTTTGGACAAAACCCTGATAGGGTGCCCAAGAGCAGTGAAGAAATACTGTGAGCCGAAGCTCCCAGTGTCGAGACACTGCTCTGGGAAGTCTAGAACCTCAGAATCAACCCCATGTTTGCTAACAGTGGGCTGTGCTCTGAGGTTCTCAACGTGGCCCTCCAGTGCCCATCAAAGAGGCCAGTACAGGGTTTGTTTCCACATGCGAGGTGGTGTGTGCAGGCTCGTTCCGAGTCACAGTTCTTCACTGTTAAAGAAACTCAGTGTGTCGTGTGTAGGACACCTGGGCTTACTCTGCAACTGACAGGAAAAGAAGTCTGCCTGGAGTCTGTACTTTCTAACCATGCAAATTTATTGCAAAAGAAAAGAATGTTGAGGGATGGGTTTGGGGAACAGGGAAAGCAGAGGACAGAGAAGTATGGGTAATGGCAGGAATGGGAGAGCAGAGATATTTCACTCTCCTGTCTGGTACTGTGTCATTAGTTTTTGATTGGAAAAGAAAATCAATATAAATTGAGCCCACAATTTTTTGCTGCTTGAGGCAGAGCCAGAAGCAAGGAAGGCTTCTAGGGGTTGTTACACATAGATTTGTTTTTGCAGCAAATCATGTGCATTCTGGTCCCATGGGAGTACATGAACATGGATGGACAGAAGCTCTCACAGCCCTGCACCATGTAGAGTAGTTTTCCAGCTGAAAGAAGCAGAGACAGACTGGTGAGCAGGAGGCTTCCCACTCCGACCTTAGCCTTCATCCCACCGTCCCCAGTGTCCTCATGCAGACACAAGTGAGATCTGCCTTTCCCTTCATCAGTTGCCTACTCCAAGCACCCAGCTTGCTTCCTCCCATTTACACTTACCAGAAGCTTCCCTGTCCCCAAAACACAGACCCCAAAGGGACAAGACTTCACATATCCTGTGTCCATTCACAGCTAACCTCGAAGCCCCCTGAAGCAACTGGGGCCGGCTCTCTGCAAGGGTTCACGGATGGGTCTCAGTCCTAGAAAGTCTGAGTGAAAACATGTCAGAACCCGAAAGGGCTTAGCTGCTCTACAAACAAAGGAGGTCTGTCCCTCTGCCTGCAAGCTGAGATGGGCCCCTCATATGTCTTCCTTCAAAATGAGGTTGATTCAGCTGTGATGCCTTGGGAACTGCAGTGTGTCCTCCAAACTTCTTGTAAGGAAAGTAGAATCCGAACTAATGCAAGAGGCCCACCGCCACCCCGCACGGCCCCTGGGGAGGCTGTCAGGAGTGTGGCTGCCCTGCGTGCGGTGCAGGGAGTGTCTGCTCCCAGCAGTCTCACAGAGGCCAGGCTGGGCGAAGGCAGGGCTCCTACATCCACCTGCAGGGCTGTCTCCCCTGAGTTTCCGCACCCTCCTCTTCTCTCTTTGGGGCACTTACAAGCTTGTGGGGTGCCCAGCAGCTCTGGGGGGGTGCAGGGAGAAGTGGGCACGCAGTGGTGAAGGAAAGGTCCGGTCCTTCCCCAGGGTGGGTGCGGGCAGGCCCAGGACAACAGCACTGCAGCCAATGCAGGCTCAGCCTTTGCCCACTTCCCCCTGCTGGGTGGAGGGCTCTATCTTTCAGATTCCAGCTCCTTTTTTCCACCCAGAAAACCGCTTTCATAACAGAGGCCATCCCTGACCCAGAGAATCCAGCGGGGGGCGGGCAGGGGCGTGCCCACACGGGGGGTGGGGGCGGCTTTTGGGTCCCCCTAGAGGCTTACTGACCCTGTGGGCTTCCTTCCCCCAGCCAAGGACTACCCAGAAAGCTCCAGCGCGGCAGCACGTTCCATTCCTCACTTTTTTGTGCTCAGTTTTGGACGGCTCTCCCCTGCCTCCACGCCTGTCCTCCCCCCTCCCCTCATTTCTCCCTTCAGAAGGCGCTGACGCGGGTCCTGCGCACCGCCTGTTTGCTCAGGTTTTCCTTGTCACGCAGCCTCACACACACACACACACACACACACACACAGGCCACAGGGGCCCAAGCAGCGCTCAGCACTGGGCACGGGGCCGCTCCCAGGGCTCCGCGTTTCCGGCCAGGGCGAGGGCCCCGGACCAACCCTTCCTTCCAGACGGCTGACGGCCCTTCCTCTTGAGATTTCTTTCTTCTCCCTTTTCTTTCAAAACCCTTGTAGGCGCTTGCAACCCAGAGCTCTACAAGAACTTGAGTCATGGGGGCCTCTTGTATCATTACTCTTAGATATCTAAATGTTACTTCCTTCTCTATATCTCAAGTTGAAATAAATCCCCTAGACACTCCAGAAAGTATCTTAATTCTTCACACTATCACCCACAAACATTACCTGAGCACCCGGCCCGGTCGTGAGAATTCATGGAAGGGCCTCGAAGAGAACCCAACTTGCTCACCACACCCCTAAGAGGGACTAAAATTACAAAGAAATGAGGGTGAGGACTGTATTCACATTTTAAGTCCATCATCAGTAGTGAAATCCTTTAACAAACCAGGCACTTGTTTTCCAAGCACATGCTGTGGACTAAACACCATTTTCTGCTCTGAAAAGTAGGAGGCCTTTAATGGGGCTTTGTGGGTTGCATAGGCGGACGCACGAGCATGTGTGTGTGGACAGTGATCACCACCAAACTGAACACAGCACTATTTTCCCTGCCATCTAGAAAGGTGCCGGCAGGGGGAGGGGGGAGAATGGGCTCTCCTTGATTTGCTCCAGGGTTTGCATCTCATGGTTTATCAGTGCCCCTTTTTGCCTGAAGGGTCATGACAATAAAGAGGAACTGTTCTGTCCTTCCATTTCTCACGTCCTGGAGGTGACCCACCGGCAGGATGGGTTTTAATGCTCACATTGCGGCTCCTCCCAGGAAGGTGGAGGCCCCTGCAGATCCTCACTCTTGGCTGATCCTGGCTCTCTGGCCACCCAGCTGTGGATGGGCCCTAGGTCACTGATGGAGGTGCTATTTAGCACTTAAAGGTGGGAAGGGCATAGGACAGAGGGAGACCAAGGCAGAACAGAGTGGCCTTACTGAGTTTTCTCTTTGTTTTGAATTTCAGCCGTCTCAAGCTGATGCACCCCAACAGCTACCCCTCTGTTTGTGACCATGCTTTCCAGGAAAAAATGTCACGGTGGTGGGGCCTTCCATGTCTTCTTCTATGAACTTGACTTTGATGACAAGTGTTGGTCCTCTTCTCAAGCCTAGGCCTCTGCGTTCTGGTGGTACATCTTTGACCTCTGCCTTCGGTCTCAGAGCTCCTCTAGCATCTTCTGGAAGCTAGAAGCTACCGCTAGCTGGGAGCAGACAGTCAGAGCTCAGCTCAAGGCCTCCGGCACTGAGCCCCCGGGGAAGAGGTCCAGCCTTTGGATTCTAGGGTCTCCCAAGCGAGGCGTCTACAGGGGCATTTCTGGGAGCTCTCTGCCATGCAGTCCCCTAGGATTAGGCCAAACGAGGGCGCCATGCCAATCCCAATGATGCCACCTGCTCCAAGGTGCCATGTCCCTCGTCATCCTCTGAGGGAAAGGGATGAAACAGCCTGAGTCCAAAGGAACTCTTCAGCTTACACCCCTCATTTGTGCGATATGTGGCATTTAGGGGACAGAACACTCCAGGCTCCAGTGGGAGTCGTAGCTTGCCGGAGTATGAGAAAAAAATGAAAATCACAGAAACTTTAGGTCCCTTTCCCTCTGATTTTGGCTTCATGATCTTTGATGCCTTCTGCCACCCGATCCCCAGAGTGTCTGAGAGCACCTCCCTGTGGGGACTCAACCTGGCTGTCCCCCGTCCCCATGGGGGGTTCTCAGAGTCACCTCTGGCATCGGAGCATGTCAATGCCATGTGCTGCTGCCAGGGTCCCAGCTGCAGGGTCCCACGCTGCTCTTCACATTAGTACTTTGTACTTAAAAATGTGTGTGCACTGAAGCAGGAAGCCGGAGGTTTCAAACCCAAGGCCTGCGGAGTTTTCAAGGCATTGTCACTCCACAAGGACTGACGGACTACTTGTGGTGTGCCAGCTGCCCCGGTGGGCAGTGGCTCTGACAATAAGTAGTCCCTGTCCCCAGGGACTTCACAGTCTCCTTGTGAAGAGGCGGGAATAAGAGGGTCTGAGGGAAATCTACCCATCTCGAAAGGGTCTGGCCCAAGCCAGGGAGAAGCAGCCCCCCTTCATTGGACTTCCACAGAAGCCGTAGACCTGTCTTCTCCTGTCCCAGAGAATCAGGTATAAGTACTGAGTGGCTGAAAGAGGTAGGAGCAGGACTGTGCCAAGCCCGTGGGCTCTGACGGTAAAGCCGTAACTAAGGAATCAACTGGCTCAGGAGCGCCCAGAGTTGTTCTGGTTTAGCTGTTCCTGATTCTGAGTCAGATTGGTTTGGATAACTAAGATACTGGTCTTTCTTCTTCAAGGGCTGAAACACCTTAAAGAGGCCTCTTACACGTCTCCCCAGAGCTAGGGTAAAGGACTCACCTCCAGCATATCCGAGCATATAAAGACCGATAAGTATCATAATTTCATCTCAGCTTTTGGACAAAACCCTGATAGGGTGCCCAAGAGCAGTGAAGAAATACTGTGAGCCGAAGCTCCCAGTGCCGAGACACTGCTCTGGGAAGTCTAGAACCTCAGAATCAACCCCATGTTTGCTAACAGTGGGCTGTGCTCTGAGGTTCTCAACGTGGCCCTCCAGTGCCCATCAAAGAGGCCAGTACAGGGTTTGTTTCCACATGCGAGGTGGTGTGTGCAGGCTCGTTCCGAGTCACAGTTCTTCACTGTTAAAGAAACTCAGTGTGTCGTGTGTAGGACACCTGGGCTTACTCTGCAACTGACAGGAAAAGAAGTCTGCCTGGAGTCTGTACTTTCTAACCATGCAAATTTATTGCAAAAGAAAAGAATGTTGAGGGATGGGTTTGGGGAACAGGGAAAGCAGAGGACAGAGAAGTATGGGTAATGGCAGGAATGGGAGAGCAGAGATATTTCACTCTCCTGTCTGGTACTGTGTCATTAGTTTTTGATTGGAAAAGAAAATCAATATAAATTGAGCCCACAATTTTTTGCTGCTTGAGGCAGAGCCAGAAGCAAGGAAGGCTTCTAGGGGTTGTTACACATAGATTTGTTTTTGCAGCAAATCATGTGCATTCTGGTCCCATGGGAGTACATGAACATGGATGGACAGAAGCTCTCACAGCCCTGCACCATGTAGAGTAGTTTTCCAGCTGAAAGAAGCAGAGACAGACTGGTGAGCAGGAGGCTTCCCACTCCGACCTTAGCCTTCATCCCACCGTCCCCAGTGTCCTCATGCAGACACAAGTGAGATCTGCCTTTCCCTTCATCAGTTGCCTACTCCAAGCACCCAGCTTGCTTCCTCCCATTTACACTTACCAGAAGCTTCCCTGTCCCCAAAACACAGACCCCAAAGGGACAAGACTTCACATATCCTGTGTCCATTCACAGCTAACCTCGAAGCCCCCTGAAGCAACTGGGGCCGGCTCTCTGCAAGGGTTCACGGATGGGTCTCAGTCCTAGAAAGTCTGAGTGAAAACATGTCAGAACCCGAAAGGGCTTAGCTGCTCTACAAACAAAGGAGGTCTGTCCCTCTGCCTGCAAGCTGAGATGGGCCCCTCATATGTCTTCCTTCAAAATGAGGTTGATTCAGCTGTGATGCCTTGGGAACTGCAGTGTGTCCTCCAAACTTCTTGTAAGGAAAGTAGAATCCGAACTAATGCAAGAGGCCCACCGCCACCCCGCACGGCCCCTGGGGAGGCTGTCAGGAGTGTGGCTGCCCTGCGTGCGGTGCAGGGAGTGTCTGCTCCCAGCAGTCTCACAGAGGCCAGGCTGGGCGAAGGCAGGGCTCCTACATCCACCTGCAGGGCTGTCTCCCCTGAGTTTCCGCACCCTCCTCTTCTCTCTTTGGGGCACTTACAAGCTTGTGGGGTGCCCAGCAGCTCTGGGGGGGTGCAGGGAGAAGTGGGCACGCAGTGGTGAAGGAAAGGTCCTGTCCTTCCCCAGGGTGGGTGCGGGCAGGCCCAGGACAACAGCACTGCAGCCAATGCAGGCTCAGCCTTTGCCCACTTCCCCCTGCTGGGTGGAGGGCTCTATCTTTCAGATTCCAGCTCCTTTTTTCCACCCAGAAAACCGCTTTCATAACAGAGGCCATCCCTGACCCAGAGAATCCAGCGGGGGGCGGGCAGGGGCGTGCCCACACGGGGGGTGGGGGCGGCTTTTGGGTCCCCCTAGAGGCTTACTGACCCTGTGGGCTTCCTTCCCCCAGCCAAGGACTACCCAGAAAGCTCCAGCGCGGCAGCACGTTCCATTCCTCACTTTTTTGTGCTCAGTTTTGGACGGCTCTCCCCTGCCTCCACGCCTGTCCTCCCCCCTCCCCTCATTTCTCCCTTCAGAAGGCGCTGACGCGGGTCCTGCGCACCGCCTGTTTGCTCAGGTTTTCCTTGTCACGCAGCCTCACACACACACACACACACACACACACACACACAGGCCACAGGGGCCCAAGCAGCGCTCAGCACTGGGCAGGGGGCCGCTCCCAGGGCTCCGCGTTTCCGGCCAGGGCGAGGGCCCCGGACCAACCCTTCCTTCCAGACGGCTGACGGCCCTTCCTCTTGAGATTTCTTTCTTCTCCCTTTTCTTTCAAAACCCTTGTAGGCGCTTGCAACCCAGAGCTCTACAAGAACTTGAGTCATGGGGGCCTCTTGTATCATTACTCTTAGATATCTAAATGTTACTTCCTTCTCTATATCTCAAGTTGAAATAAATCCCCTAGACACTCCAGAAAGTATCTTAATTCTTCACACTATCACCCACAAACATTACCTGAGCACCCGGCCCGGTCGTGAGAATTCATGGAAGGGCCTCGAAGAGAACCCAACTTGCTCACCACACCCCTAAGAGGGACTAAAATTACAAAGAAATGAGGGTGAGGACTGTATTCACATTTTAAGTCCATCATCAGTAGTGAAATCCTTTAACAAACCAGGCACTTGTTTTCCAAGCACATGCTGTGGACTAAACACCATTTTCTGCTCTGAAAAGTAGGAGGCCTTTAATGGGGCTTTGTGGGTTGCATAGGCGGACGCACGAGCATGTGTGTGTGGACAGTGATCACCACCAAACTGAACACAGCACTATTTTCCCTGCCATCTAGAAAGGTGCCGGCAGGGGGAGGGGGGAGAATGGGCTCTCCTTGATTTGCTCCAGGGTTTGCATCTCATGGTTTATCAGTGCCCCTTTTTGCCTGAAGGGTCATGACAATAAAGAGGAACTGTTCTGTCCTTCCATTTCTCACGTCCTGGAGGTGACCCACCGGCAGGATGGGTTTTAATGCTCACATTGCGGCTCCTCCCAGGAAGGTGGAGGCCCCTGCAGATCCTCACTCTTGGCTGATCCTGGCTCTCTGGCCACCCAGCTGTGGATGGGCCCTAGGTCACTGATGGAGGTGCTATTTAGCACTTAAAGGTGGGAAGGGCATAGGACAGAGGGAGACCAAGGCAGAACAGAGTGGCCTTACTGAGTTTTCTCTTTGTTTTGAATTTCAGCCGTCTCAAGCTGATGCACCCCAACAGCTACCCCTCTGTTTGTGACCATGCTTTCCAGGAAAAAATGTCACGGTGGTGGGGCCTTCCATGTCTTCTTCTATGAACTTGACTTTGATGACAAGTGTTGGTCCTCTTCTCAAGCCTAGGCCTCTGCGTTCTGGTGGTACATCTTTGACCTCTGCCTTCGGTCTCAGAGCTCCTCTAGCATCTTCTGGAAGCTAGAAGCTACCGCTAGCTGGGAGCAGACAGTCAGAGCTCAGCTCAAGGCCTCCGGCACTGAGCCCCCGGGGAAGAGGTCCAGCCTTTGGATTCTAGGGTCTCCCAAGCGAGGCGTCTACAGGGGCATTTCTGGGAGCTCTCTGCCATGCAGTCCCCTAGGATTAGGCCAAACGAGGGCGCCATGCCAATCCCAATGATGCCACCTGCTCCAAGGTGCCATGTCCCTCGTCATCCTCTGAGGGAAAGGGATGAAACAGCCTGAGTCCAAAGGAACTCTTCAGCTTACACCCCTCATTTGTGCGATATGTGGCATTTAGGGGACAGAACACTCCAGGCTCCAGTGGGAGTCGTAGCTTGCCGGAGTATGAGAAAAAAATGAAAATCACAGAAACTTTAGGTCCCTTTCCCTCTGATTTTGGCTTCATGATCTTTGATGCCTTCTGCCACCCGATCCCCAGAGTGTCTGAGAGCACCTCCCTGTGGGGACTCAACCTGGCTGTCCCCCGTCCCCATGGGGGGTTCTCAGAGACACCTCTGGCATCGGAGCATGTCAATGCCATGTGCTGCTGCCAGGGTCCCAGCTGCAGGGTCCCACGCTGCTCTTCACATTAGTACTTTGTACTTAAAAATGTGTGTGCACTGAAGCAGGAAGCCGGAGGTTTCAAACCCAAGGCCTGCGGAGTTTTCAAGGCATTGTCACTCCACAAGGACTGACGGACTACTTGTGGTGTGCCAGCTGCCCCGGTGGGCAGTGGCTCTGACAATAAGTAGTCCCTGTCCCCAGGGACTTCACAGTCTCCTTGTGAAGAGGCGGGAATAAGAGGGTCTGAGGGAAATCTACCCATCTCGAAAGGGTCTGGCCCAAGCCAGGGAGAAGCAGCCCCCCTTCATTGGACTTCCACAGAAGCCGTAGACCTGTCTTCTCCTGTCCCAGAGAATCAGGTATAAGTACTGAGTGGCTGAAAGAGGTAGGAGCAGGACTGTGCCAAGCCCGTGGGCTCTGACGGTAAAGCCGTAACTAAGGAATCAACTGGCTCAGGAGCGCCCAGAGTTGTTCTGGTTTAGCTGTTCCTGATTCTGAGTCAGATTGGTTTGGATAACTAAGATACTGGTCTTTCTTCTTCAAGGGCTGAAACACCTTAAAGAGGCCTCTTACACGTCTCCCCAGAGCTAGGGTAAAGGACTCACCTCCAGCATATCCGAGCATATAAAGACCGATAAGTATCATAATTTCATCTCAGCTTTTGGACAAAACCCTGATAGGGTGCCCAAGAGCAGTGAAGAAATACTGTGAGCCGAAGCTCCCAGTGTCGAGACACTGCTCTGGGAAGTCTAGAACCTCAGAATCAACCCCATGTTTGCTAACAGTGGGCTGTGCTCTGAGGTTCTCAACGTGGCCCTCCAGTGCCCATCAAAGAGGCCAGTACAGGGTTTGTTTCCACATGCGAGGTGGTGTGTGCAGGCTCGTTCCGAGTCACAGTTCTTCACTGTTAAAGAAACTCAGTGTGTCGTGTGTAGGACACCTGGGCTTACTCTGCAACTGACAGGAAAAGAAGTCTGCCTGGAGTCTGTACTTTCTAACCATGCAAATTTATTGCAAAAGAAAAGAATGTTGAGGGATGGGTTTGGGGAACAGGGAAAGCAGAGGACAGAGAAGTATGGGTAATGGCAGGAATGGGAGAGCAGAGATATTTCACTCTCCTGTCTGGTACTGTGTCATTAGTTTTTGATTGGAAAAGAAAATCAATATAAATTGAGCCCACAATTTTTTGCTGCTTGAGGCAGAGCCAGAAGCAAGGAAGGCTTCTAGGGGTTGTTACACATAGATTTGTTTTTGCAGCAAATCATGTGCATTCTGGTCCCATGGGAGTACATGAACATGGATGGACAGAAGCTCTCACAGCCCTGCACCATGTAGAGTAGTTTTCCAGCTGAAAGAAGCAGAGACAGACTGGTGAGCAGGAGGCTTCCCACTCCGACCTTAGCCTTCATCCCACCGTCCCCAGTGTCCTCATGCAGACACAAGTGAGATCTGCCTTTCCCTTCATCAGTTGCCCACTCCAAGCACCCAGCTTGCTTCCTCCCATTTACACTTACCAGAAGCTTCCCTGTCCCCAAAACACAGACCCCAAAGGGACAAGACTTCACATATCCTGTGTCCATTCACAGCTAACCTCGAAGCCCCCTGAAGCAACTGGGGCCGGCTCTCTGCAAGGGTTCACGGATGGGTCTCAGTCCTAGAAAGTCTGAGTGAAAACATGTCAGAACCCGAAAGGGCTTAGCTGCTCTACAAACAAAGGAGGTCTGTCCCTCTGCCTGCAAGCTGAGATGGGCCCCTCATATGTCTTCCTTCAAAATGAGGTTGATTCAGCTGTGATGCCTTGGGAACTGCAGTGTGTCCTCCAAACTTCTTGTAAGGAAAGTAGAATCCGAACTAATGCAAGAGGCCCACCGCCACCCCGCACGGCCCCTGGGGAGGCTGTCAGGAGTGTGGCTGCCCTGCGTGCGGTGCAGGGAGTGTCTGCTCCCAGCAGTCTCACAGAGGCCAGGCTGGGCGAAGGCAGGGCTCCTACATCCACCTGCAGGGCTGTCTCCCCTGAGTTTCCGCACCCTCTCCTTCTCTCTTTGGGGCACTTACAAGCTTGTGGGGTGCCCAGCAGTTCTGGGGGGGGCTGCAGGGAGAAGTGGGCACGCAGTGGTGAAGGAAAGGTCCGGTCCTTCCCCAGGGTGGGTGCGGACAGGCCCAGGACAACAGCACTGCAGCCAATGCAGGCTCAGCCTTTGCCCACTTCCCCCTGCTGGGTGGAGGGCTCTGTCTTTCAGATTCCAGCTCCTTTTTTCCACCCAGAAAACCACTTTCATAACAGAGACCATCCCTGACCCAGAGAATCCAGCGGAGGGCGGGCAGGGGCGTGCCCACACGGGGGAGTGGGGGCAGCTTTTGCGTCCCCCTGGAGGCTCACTGACCCTGTCGGCTTCCTTCCCCCAGCCAAGGACTATCCAGAAAGCTCCAGCAGGGCAGCACGTTCCATTCCTCACTTTTTTGCGCTCAGTTTTGGATGGCTCTCACCTGCCTCCACGCCTGTCCTCCCCCCTCCCCTCATTTCTCCCTTCAGAAGGCGCTGACGCGGGTCCTGCGCACCGCCTGTTTGCTCAGGTTTTCCTTGTCATGCAGCCACACACACACACACACACCCCCACCCCCAGGCCACAGGGGCCCAAGCAGCGCTCAGCACTGGGCACGGGGCCGCTCCCAGGGCTCCGCGTTTCCGGCCAGGGCGAGGGCCCCGGACCAACCCTTCCTTCCAGACGGCTGACGGCCCTTCCTCTTGAGATTTCTTTCTTCTCCCTTTTCTTTCAAAACCCTTGTAGGCGCTTGCAACCCAGAGCTCTACAAGAATTTGAGTCATCGGGGCCTCTTGTATCATTACTCTTAGATATCTAAATGTTACTTCCTTCTCTATATCTCAAGTTGAAATAAATCCCCTAGACACTCCAGAAAGTATCTTAATTCTTCACACTATCATCCACAAACATTACCTGAGCACCCGGCCCGGTCGTGAGAATTCATGGAAGGGCCTGATGAGTTATTAATCCTGGCCAGAAGCTGAGAGGAATTAAAAGACCTTTGAGACTTAGGTAGACTAAGGCCCGAAGTACTCGAGCTGTATATGAGTTCTGAATATATATTCATCTAATTCTAATTCTGAGTTATTTGCCGCCCTTAAATTGATGGCTTTTTGAAAGTGTAAGATCAGAATACGTGGATATAGGAGGAATTGTGAGATTTAAGGAGTAAGGCTTTTAAGAGGTTTTTAGTTTCAAAAAGTTGTTACCGAATTATCTGTTTGATTCTTCAAGAGCTATTTCTGCTCTAGAAAGAAAGCTTGAAAAAAGTACCCCGATTTCTTAGTCGTTTGTGTAGTTATGAGTCACTGCCTCACCGTGTGGCTGGCACAGCACTACCACCTGGTAGCTGTGGGTCGACGTTTCCAACTCAACCAGTGAAAATCTAAGAAAGCCAGGAACGGTGTCTGAGAATGGACGTTACAGGAAACGCTGTCACTTAACCAACAGCTCAGAGTGCATGGCCTTCCTCTTCTCCTATAGGCAGAAGGAGGGAACACAACCCACCCCAAATGGGGGTCCTGGGAGAGGAACTACAAACTGGAAGCCATGAAAAAGAGGCCCGTAGGTCTCTGGCCTACAGCCCTGCTGGGCTCTGAGATGGCTTTCTGGGCACATTACATCCTGTCTCCTTAAGCCTTTCCTTGCCACACTAACGACAGAAGGATCTCTTGCACTCGGGTCCCTGGAACTAGCCTTCATTGGACTTCCACAGAAGCCGTAGACCTGTCTTCTCCTGTCCCAGAGAATCAGGTATAAGTACTGAGTGGCTGAAAGAGGTAGGAACAGGACTGTGCCAAGCCCGTGGGGTCTGATGGTAAAGCCGTAACTAAGGAATCAACTGGCTCAGGAGCGCCCAGAGTTGTTCTGGTTTAGCTGTTCCTGATTCTGAGTCAGATTGGTTTGGATAACTAAGATACTGGTCTTTCTTCTTCAAGGGCTGAAACACCTTAAAGAGGCCTCTTACACGTCTCCCCAGAGCTAGGGTAAAGGGCTCACCTCCAGCATATTGAAGCAGATAAAGACCGATAAGTATCATAATTTCATCTCAGCTTTGGACAAAACCCTGATAGGGTGTCCAAGAGCAGTGAAATACTCTGAGCCGAAGCTCGCAGTGCCGAGACACTTCTCTGGGAAGTCTAGAACCTCAGAATGAACCCCAAGTTTGCTAACAATGGGCTGTGCTCTGAGGTTCTCAGCTTGGCCCTCCAGTGCCCATCAAAGAGGCCAGTGCAGGGTTTGTTTCCACATGCGAGGTGGTGTGTGCAGGCTCATTCCGAGTCACAGTTCTTCACTGTTAAAGAAGCTCAGTGTGTCGTGTGCAGGACACCTGGGCTTACTCTGCTACTGACAGGAAAAGAAGTCTGCCTGGAGTCTGTACTTATTAACCATGCAAATTTATTGCAAAAGAAAAGAATGTTGAGGGGGTTTGGGAACAGGGAAAGCAGAGGACAGAGAAGTATGGGTAATGGCAGGAATGGGAGAGCAGAGATATTTTACTCTCTTGTTTGGTACAGGCGAAGGCACAGTTCTTTCCTGTTAAATACTCAATATAAATTGAGCCCACGAAGTTGTTGGAGTATTTTTTGCTGCCTGAGGCAGAGCCAGAAGCAAAGAAGGCTTCTAGGGGTTCTTACACTTAAGATTTCTTTTTGCAACAAATCATGTCCATTAAGGTCCCATGGGAGTACATGGACATGGATGGACACATGCTCTCACAGCCCTGCACCATATATTGATGTTTTCCTGCTTGAAAGAAGCAGAGACAGACGGGTGAGCAGGAGACTTAACCCTCGGACCTTAGCCTTCACCCCACGGTCCCCAGTGTCCTCATGCAGGCACGAGTGAGATCTGCCTTTCCCTTCATCAGTTGCCCACTCCAAGCACCCAGCTTGCTTCCTCCCATTTACACTTACCAGAAGCTTCCCTGTCCCCAAAACACAGCCCCCAAAGGGACAAGACTTCACATATCCTGTGTCCATTCACAGCTAACCTCGAAGCCCCCTGAAGCAACTGGGGCCGGCTCTCTGCAAGGGTTCACGGATGGGTCTCAGTCCTAGAAAGTCTGAGTGAAAACATGTCAGAACCCGAAAGGGCTTAGCTGCTCTACAAACAAAGGAGGTCTGTCCCTCTGCCTGCAAGCTGAGATGGGCCCCTCATATGTCTTCCTTCAAAATGAGGTTGATTCAGCTGTGATGCCTTGGGAACTGCAGTGTGTCCTCCAAACTTCTTGTAAGGAAAGTAGAATCCGAACTAATGCAAGAGGCCCACCGCCACCCCGCACGGCCCCTGGGGAGGCTGTCAGGAGTGTGGCTGCCCTGCGTGCGGTGCAGGGAGTGTCTGCTCCCAGCAGTCTCACAGAGGCCAGGCTGGGCGAAGGCAGGGCTCCTACATCCACCTGCAGGGCTGTCTCCCCTGAGTTTCCGCACCCTCTCCTTCTCTCTTTGGGGCACTTACAAGCTTGTGGGGTGCCCAGCAGTTCTGGGGGGGGGGTGCAGGGAGAAGTGGGCACGCAGTGGTGAAGGAAAGGTCCGGTCCTTCCCCAGGGTGGGTGCGGACAGGCCCAGGACAACAGCACTGCAGCCAATGCAGGCTCAGCCTTTGCCCACTTCCCCCTGCTGGGTGGAGGGCTCTGTCTTTCAGATTCCAGCTCCTTTTTTCCACCCAGAAAACCACTTTCATAACAGAGACCATCCCTGACCCAGAGAATCCAGCGGAGGGCGGGCAGGGGCGTGCCCACACGGGGGAGTGGGGGCAGCTTTTGCGTCCCCCTGGAGGCTCACTGACCCTGTCGGCTTCCTTCCCCCAGCCAAGGACTATCCAGAAAGCTCCAGCGCGGCAGCACGTTCCATTCCTCACTTTTCTGCGCTCAGTTTTGGATGGCTCTCCCCTGCCTCCACGCCTGTCCTCCCCCCTCCCCTCATTTCTCCCTTCAGAAGGCGCTGACGCGGGTCCTGCGCACCGCCTGTTTGCTCAGGTTTTCCTTGTCATGCAGCCACACACACACACACACACCCCCACCCCCAGGCCACAGGGGCCCAAGCAGCGCTCAGCACTGGGCACGGGGCTGCTCCCAGGGCTCCGCGTTTCCGGCCAGGGCGAGGGCCCCGGACCAACCCTTCCTTCCAGACGGCTGACGGCCCTTCCTCTTGAGATTTCTTTCTTCTCCCTTTTCTTTCAAAACCCTTGTAGGCGCTTGCAACCCAGAGCTCTACAAGAATTTGAGTCATCGGGGCCTCTTGTATCATTACTCTTAGATATCTAAATGTTACTTCCTTCTCTATATCTCAAGTTGAAATAAATCCCCTAGACACTCCAGAAAGTATCTTAATTCTTCACACTATCATCCACAAACATTACCTGAGCACCCGGCCCGGTCGTGAGAATTCATGGAAGGGCCTCGAGGAGAACCCAACGTGCTCACCACACCCCTAAGAGGGACTAAAAGTACAAAGAAATGAGGTGAGGACTGTATTCACATTTTAAGTCCATCATCAGCAGTGAAATCCTTTAACAAACCAGGCACTTGTTTTCCAAGCACATGCTGTGGACTAAACACCATTTTCTGCTCTGAAAAGTAGGAGGCCTTTAATGGGGCTTTGTGGGTTGCATAGACGGACGCACGAGTATGTGTGTGTGGACAGTGATCACCACCAAACTGAACACAGCACTATTTTCCCTGCCATCTAGAAAGGTGCAGGCAGGGGGAGGGGGGAGAATGGGCTCTCCTTGATTTGCTCCAGGGTTTGCATCTCATGGTTTATCAGTGCCCCTTTTTTCCTGAAGGGTCATGACAATAAAGAGGAACTATTCTGTCCTTCCATTTCTCAGATCCATTTCTCACGTCCGTCCGGGAGGTGACCCACCGGCAGGATGGGTTTTAATGCTCACATTGCGGCTCCTCCCAAGAAGGTGGAGGCCCCTGCAGATCCTCACTCTTGGCTCATCCTGGCTCTCTGGCCACCCAGCTGTGGATGGGCCCTAGGTCACTGATGGAGGTGCTATTTAGCACTTAAAGGTGGGAAGGGCATAGGACAGAGGAAGACCAAGGCAGAACGGAGTGGCCTTACTGAGTTTTCTCTTTGGTTTGAATTTCAGCCGTCTCAAGCTGATGCACCCCAACAGCTACCCCTCTGTTTGTGACCATGCTTTCCAAGAAAAAAATGTCATGGTGGTGGGGCCTTCCATGTCTTTTTCTATGAACTTGACTTTGATGACAAGTGTTGGTCCTCTTCTCAAGCCTAGGCCTTTGCGTTCTGGTGTTACATCTTTGACCTCTGCCTTCGGTCTCAGAGCTCCTCTAGTATCTTCTGGAAGCTAGAAGCTACCGCTAGCTGGGAGCAGACAGTCAGAGCTCAGCTCAAGGCCTCCAGCACTGAGCCCCCGGGGAAGAGGTCCAGCCTTTGGATTCTGGGGTCTCTCAAGCGAGGCATCTACAGGGGCATTTCTGGGAGCTCTCTGCCATGCAGTCCCCTAGGATTAGGCCAAACGAGGGCGCCATGCCAATCCCAATGATGCCACCTGCTCCAACGTGCCATGTCCCTCGTCATTCTCTGAGGGAAAGGGATGAAACAGCCTGAGTCCAAAGGAACTCTTCAGCTTACACCCCTCATTTGTGCGATATGTGGCATTTAGGGGACAGAACACTCCAGGCTCCAGTGGGAGTCGTAGCTTGCCGGAGTATGAGAAAAAAATGAAAATCGCAGAAACTTTAGGTCCCTTTCCCTCTGATTTTGGCTTCATGATCTTTGATGCCTTCTGCCACCCGATCCCCAGAGTGTGAGAGCACCTCCCTGTGGGGACTCAACCTGGCTGTCCCCCGTCCCCATGGGGGGTTCTCAGAGACACCTCTGGCATCAGAGCATGTCAATGCCATGTGCTGCTGCCAGGGTCCCAGCTGCAGGGTCCCACGCTGCTCTTCACATTAGTACTTTGTACTGAAAAATGTGTGTGCGCTGAAGCAGGAAGCCGGAGGTTTCAAACCCAAGGCCTGCGGAGTTTTCAAGGCATTGTCACTCCACAAGGACTGACGGACTACTTGTGGTGTGCCAGCTGCCCCGGTGGGCAGTGGCTCTGACAATAAGTAGTCCCTGTCCCCAGGGACTTCACAGTCTCCTCGTGAAGAGGCAGGAATAAGAGGGTCTGAGGGAAATCTACCCATCTCGAAAGGGTCTGGCCCAAGCCAGGGAGAAGCAGCCCCCCTTCTAACTCGCAGGTGCCCGAGAGAGGCGGCAAACCCCAAGGCAGTTTTCAGGAACAGGCCATTCTGTTCACACACCTCTTTGTTGTTTGCTCTGAGTTACATAAAGATGTGTGCTCATGCCTTAAGGTTCTGGCTGATGATATTTTCAGTAGAGAGAGAATTCAGGCTTAAGAGTCAAAGCTATTTGAATAGCTGGAGGCTCGATTCCCTTTTGCTTTTCCTAAAGTACAAAAGTGCCCCATCGGTGATGGTCCCTTTGCACAGGGACAGGGCAAAACGAAGCCTGAGTGCAGCCGGCCTTCCTGGGACCAGCTCACTGAAGCGCTGTCATGACCGAGCCCTGCTGGAACAGGGACAAGACTGTTCATGCTCAAACATACAAGGAATGTATCGCCTTAGCTCTGAAAATAGGGTCTAGAAAGTAAATTCCATATGGAACTAAGGAAAAGCTGGCATCTTAAAGGGGTAAAAGCCTTCATTTCTTTTTTTAGATGAAAACCTTGTATTCCAGTTACAAATGATTCTGAGCCATGAAAGGGTTCTGCCCAACGTTCAAGGGTACCTATCAGGGCAGGAACCGCAGGCCTTAAGAGTTAAAAATGCTTTTGCTGTTTTCTTTTTTAATTTCATCCAGTGAAAGCGCTCATCACACTTGAGTGTTATTTCAGAATCCTGAAGCTGGAACTAGAAAGCTCACAACCCACCCGCCGCCCCCCTCCCACCCCTACACGCCCCTTCTCACTCATCTGCTCGATCAGAGCCTCCGGGAGGCTTTCACGTTTGCCTGTCCTCCTCAGTGGGACGCAGGTGTTGGTCTCCAGCCCTTCTCTGGGACATTTTCCACTCAGGACTTTTCCCCAGCTCCCGAGCTGCCTTGTCAGCCTTTCCCCGGGTCTTTCTGTCTCTCCCCTGCCCCCCTCAGGCCGACTTCCTAACAACCAGAGGCCTGGCATGCTGCTGTTTCTTGTGCCAGCTTGGTTTTCATCTCTACCCCTCCCACAGCCTGGGTTTCGGGGATCTTCCCTCTTTTGTCAGTAAGGAGCAATCAATGGTAGTAGCGCTGCCACCTGGGCTCGTGCCTTTGGGGCTGCCCTGAGCAAGGGACAGAGCCTCAGGGGTTGGTCTTATGACGGACGGAAGGCCCGTCATCTGCAAGCCAGCGCCCTCCTGATCTTCATTGCCAGGTGGCACACACAGCCCCCACAGGCCCCTCCTGACCTGTCCTCTGCCTGGCCAAGCGCGCCACGCCAGCCCGCCCCCTGCTCAGCAACACAAACTTTGGGAAAGCATCTCTCTGGCCATCCAAGTGGAAGACCTTCTAACAGTCGCCACCTATGGGGGCTGGGGACATGAGCCTCCTCTTTGTAGGACGAAGCAGAAATAAGAAGGCCCGGGCTATGCCACCACTGCCTTCTCTTGGCGACAGGTAGCAGTCAGGCTGAGTACCGACCGGCTAATGAGGCTTCCTTGGCGAAACTGGGTCTCTACAGGCAAAGGAGCTCTCCCTCAGGGAGGTCCCCGCAGCGCCCAGCAGAACGTCCTGCTGAGGACCTACAAATGGCTTCGGACTCAGCAAAGGGCACGCCTATCGCACAGTTCACCTGAATGGCTGTGGGTTGATGGACCGTCTGAAGGATGCTCCCCCAGTTGCTTTGGACCTGAGTGCTGTTGTTCTGCAGCCTCTTTGGAGGAAGCCTGTTCTCCCGAAGCCTGTTTGTGCGAAAGCTTTTCAGCTAAAGATACTCCGCGCAAAAGCTGTTCCTGGGAAGGCTGGTCACCTGAAGGGTTTTCTCACGAAAGCTGATCAGCAGAAGGCTGTTCACATCCAGCATGCTCACTCCCAGCAGCTTGTTCACCTGCACTAGACTCGGGGTCCCAGGGTAGGAGCCAGGGCCCAGGAGGAAGGCGAAGGGGGACGCATGGAAGGCAGGGCAGGGCGGTTCCATGTCTGAGAAGCACACGGGACGGGAGACGGGAGCAGAGGTTCCAGGGACAGGAGAGGGCCCGCGGACAACCCCTACAAATGGCTTTGGACTCAGCAAAGGCACGCCTACCGCACAAAGGGGGCATCCGGAGGACCCGTGTGCCCGGACGATCCCGCTGCAAGAGGCACCAGCCGCCCTGGGGAGGGTTTAGTGCAGCGATAGCTGTGTGCCCGCCGCTGGTTGCCTCTGCCCCCTCTTCTGGAGAGTAAGAGCAGTCCATGTTTCGCAGACATATTTCACCTATGTCCCTTGTCTGGCATACACTGAGTTCGTGGTAAGGACCCCCTAAATGGGACCTAGTAACAGTCCAGAAGCTTTGTATGTGAGGAGCAGGGACCCCCACCCTCTGGGTGCACAGATTTCCTCAGACCTCACCACACCCGGCCTCCGGCATCAGGGTCTTAGCTCCCACCCCCCCCCCCCCCCGACCCCCGTGTAACGCCCATCCCCCTCGCAGCCTGCGCTAGGGGCCTGCCCCACCAGGAGGCGTCATCTAGCTGGGGACCTGCGGGAGCTGCCTTCTGATTCCCAGCTCCATCCGGTCACGGGCCACTTGCAAGGAACGGTGGCACATCAGTGGGCCTCACTGTGCTTATCTATAAAGTGGGAGGCTTGGTCTTCGAGTTCTCCAGAGGCCTCTCTTGGAGTGGGGAAAAAAGAAGGCATTTTTGTTGTTTCTTTGTTTTTTTAAGGACCAGCATCCTGGTCTTCTTCTGGATCTAATAACATAAGACACACGGAAAAGATATGGTGACAAAATGTCTGTTTCAAAGGTGTCATTATGTTGCCAGAAGTGGTAAGTTTGACCAGTCAAGAGTATTTCTATAGTTCAAAACAAAACAAAAAAAAAAGAAACACTTTTCTCCTGAAACCAGGGATATGTATTAAAAGAGGGAAAATGTAGAAGTGATGCTGGCTGTTTCTGGAGAGTCTCCACTCATTCTTCCGCCTGTGTCGTGAGACCCTCTACCTGAGAGGGTTCATTTGTCAACCCACAGAGCCCAGGCCAGCCCTGAGAGCTGGGCTCCCTCCAATTCAGCCAGCTTCTATGACACCCTCAGCCCACGTGGAGCACCGCCCCCTCCGCGAAGGGCCCTTGCGTGGGCAGAGCGAATACGTGCGTGCCCTCCTCACCCGGCCTTCCACAGCCACACTCGGTCCACCGCCCAGGTCCTTCTGTCCCTGTGGGCTGGTATGCCTACCGCCACCACTAGCCTGTGGGCTCCTTGAGGTCAGGGACAGCGTCTTCCTCTCTCCCTCCACGGAGCATGCCCATTTTCAGAGAGCTGACCTCCAGACAACAAATACTTGAGACACGTCCTAATCCGGTCACTAGCTGGGGGAAACGGCAGAGAGGAGTGCCCCTCATGGAACTAAAGAACAGAGACCTAAGGTTTTGGGGTGAAGACCATGAGTTCATTTCGGGGTGCTGAGTATGGTGTGCCCATTGAATGGCCCCACCCAGCGAAGTGACGTGCCTGGACACACAGCTCGACCTCCGGCAAGCAGCTGGGAGGATATTCAGAGAAACGGATGGATGCATGGGACAAACCAAGGACACAGGGACGGCCAGCCTACTGTAATTCTGGACAGGTCTATGTTTTAGAGGACGCAAAAGCTCCAAGGTTCTCTTGATTTCTGGGATCATCCAGAGCAGAGCCTGGGGAGACTGAACTCACCCATTGCTAGCCTCAAGGAAGGAGCATAAACTCCCTGAGTCTGTTTCTCTGCCTGAAAAAGAAAAAAGGAAGAGCTTTTCATGTTCTTATGTGAGGACTGGAATAATATAGTCAAAGCACGTGGCACAGTGACCAGCAGCTACACTGGAGAGTTGCCACTATCCCGACAGAGGCAGCGTGGGGGTGGAGTTCACACCCCCATCTCGCAAGGCTGGTAGGGGAAACACAAATGTGTGGGGATTAAAGTTAGCCTCCAAAAATAGACAGCGTTCTGCCTTAATACTGATGCATTTATTCATTAATTTCTTCACTCAACAAACATTTGTGGAGTGGCTAGAATGTGCTTTATGCAGCTGTTAATTCTAAGGCTGGTGTAGTTGGTCCAGACAACAGGGCCCCGCATCCACGGTTTTCCAACCAGTTCCTGGAACATAAGCCACGCTTCCAGCTCAGGACTGTCCTAGCCCTCTTCTTCTGTGGCTTGCATTTGCATGAATGCTAGTCTGTGAATATACACAAATATAAGCGCCAATTCAAATACGGCCATATCAAAACGAGGTCAATTCAAAAGAGTAAGAATACTGAAAAAAAAATCTTACTCCTAAAAATCTGAATTCTGTTTGACACTGTCTGTTCAGGACTGTGTTTGTTTATATTCAGGAGAGATATTGGTCTATAGTTTCTGCCTTTCTCCCTTCCTCCCTCCCTCCTCCCTCCCTCCCTTCCTCCTCTCTTTCTTCACTCCTTCTTTCCTTCCTCTCTCTCTCTGTCTCTCTCGCTCTCTCTCGCTCTCTCTCGCTCTGATTGTGGTATCAGGGTAACAGTAGTTTCTTAAAATGAGTTGACAAGTGTTCTCTCCACTTGTGTCTTCTGGAAGATATTGTATAGAATTGGTGTTAGTTTTTCTTTAAACACGTGGAGATTTCATTTGGGGGAGTTTTTAGATTATAAATTCAGAGTCCTTAATAATTATAAAGCTATTTAAATTACCCATTTCATAAGGAGCGAGTTTGTGGTAGTTTGTGTTTTTTAAGAAATTCGTTTAGTTAACTAAGACATTGAATTTGTGTGTGTAGAGTTGTTTAGAGTTTGCCCTTACTGCCTTTTTGATGTCTTCAGGGTGCCTAGTGCTATCCCCTTTCATTTAGATACTGGTAATGTGAATCTTGTTTTCTTCTCTGTCAGTCTTGCTAGAGGTTTTTCAGTTTTAATTGATCTTTTCAAAGAACCAGCTCTTTTCTTAATTTTCTCTGTTTCAGTTTTGTTTTATTGATTTCTGCTTTTATCTTCATTACTTCCTCCTGCTAACTTGGAGTTTATTTTGCTTTTCATTTTTGAGGTTCTTGAGGATGGGAACTTAAACAATTGACCTGAGCCTTTTCTAGTTTTCTAAAGTATGCATTTATTGTTATAAATCTCCCCTCAGCGTGGCGTCGCTATGTCCCTTTAATTTTCCTTTTCATTAAGTGTGATGTAGTTTATTTTCTATTTGACCTGTTCTTTAATTTCCATGTAATTGGATATTTCCCTGTTATCTGTTACTGATTTATAGTTTGATTCTCTTGTGTTTGGGGAAATCAACTATATGACTTCAATTCTTTTATTGTTCACGTATTTTTATGGCCCATGATATGGTCTGTTGTCTTGTATTTTCTCTTTTTTCTCTCTTTTTTACCCTCACCTGAGGACGTTTTTTTCCTATTGCTTTTAGAGAAGGAAGAAGAGGAGAGAGAGAGAGAGAGAGACAGAGAAACAGGGAGAGAGAGAGAGACATCAATGTGAGAGAGAGACATCGATTGGTTCCTTCTCATATGTGCCCCAACCAAGGGTTGAATCTGGAACCTAGGGATGTGCCCTGACTGGGAATCGAACCCACAACCTTTTGGTGCACAGAATGAAGTTCCAAGCAATTGAGCTACACTGGTCCAGGCTGTCTTTTCCATTTTGCACTTGAAAAAAAAATGTATAAACCTGTTTGGTAGGGTGTATAAAGGTTGCTTAAATCCTTATGGTTTATGGTGTTTTGAGTTCTATATCTTTGCTACTTTTCTGTCTAGTTATTTGTATTTGTTGTTCATTGCTGCTGTAGTAAACTGCTGCACACTGGCTTGAAAAGCAACAAAAAATCATTATCTTACACTTTTATAAGTCAGAAGTCTGACATGTGTCTCAAGGGGTTGAGATACAAGTATTGGCTAGCCTGTGGTCCTTTCTGGAGACATTTCCTTGTCTTCTCCAGCTTCTATGGGTTGCCCATACTCCTTGGATCGTAGCCCCCTTTCTCTAACTTCAAAGTCAGCAATAGAGGTTAAAACACCTTGAAGAATGTAACACGAAGACAAGGTGAGAGGGACTACTATGGTATTTCCACTATCCCCCTAAGCTGAGATAATCCAGCAACATAGTGTATGAGAAAAAACATTTAAGCATTATGACTGCTTTTATCTATTTATATAGCAATAGATAAAATAAGTCATCTTATTATGAGTAGACTCTTGAAGACTTCAAAGTGTAAAGACCAGTGAAAGGGTGAGTTTTGGACACCATGATAAAGAGAAGGGGATGGTGTCTCTCTAGGGATGGAAATGAAAGGAGTCAGAGGAGGACCCTCCCTCTTTTTAAGCTTGTAAAAGATTAATACCTACTTTGTATTCTTCTTGGTGGTCTTGACTTTTTAAAACACATCTATTTCAATGTGTGGTGTGCACGACACCTGGGCTTACTCTGCTACTGACAGGAAAAGAAGTCTGCCTGGACTCTGTACTTTCTAACCATGCAAATTTATTGGAAAAGAAAAGAATGTTGAGGGATGGGTTTGGGGAGCAGGGAAAGCAGAGGACAGAGAAGTATGGGTAATGGCAGGAATGGGGGACCAAAGATATTTTACTCTCCTTTTTAATACAGGCGAAGGCACAGTTCTTCCCTGTTAAATACTCAATATAAATTGAGCCCACGAAGTTGTTGGACTATTTTTTGCTGCCTGAGGCAGAGCCAGAAGCAAGGAAGGCTTCTAGGGGTTGTTACACTTAGATTTCTTTTTACAGCAAATCATGTGCATTCTGGTCCCATGGGAGTACATGGTCATGGATGGACAGAAGCTCTCACAGCCCTGCACCATGTAGAGTAGTTTTCCAGCTGAAAGAAGCAGAGACAAACTGGTGAGCAGGAGGCTTCCCCCTCCGACCTTAGCCTTCACCCCACGGTCCCCAGTGTCCTCATGCAGGCACGAGTGAGGTCTGCCTTTCCCTTCATCACTTGCCCACTCCCTCTATTGAGGGGCCAGACAAAGCACAAGGGAAGTCAGGCAATAACCGAGATCCCTTATTTTGGGGATGAGGAGTGAGAAGAAGGGTAGAGAGGTGTGGGAATAGACTCAGACACGTCTGGCAACCTGTGGGCACAAACTCGTAGGTAATTGCTTATTCGTTTATTCAGTGTTTACTGGATGCCTACCCTGTACTGGCCATTGTGCTAAGTGCTAGAAATAAATAGGCATGAAAGAAAGATAGACTCAGTCCTGAGCTTGCAGTCACTGCCTCAAGGAGCAACTCGTCTTTCTTTAATAAAAACATAGCCAGTCTCCCTGCCTCCTTTTAATATATCATAGGCCTTCCGGGAAGAGTCTCTACCTCTTGATCGGTAGCTTGAAAAGATAAGGTTTTGCTGAATCTCCAAGTTTCTGGGAACCAAAGCTTGGTCCCTTTGCAGGCCCCTGTCCCCCCGCCTCCAGTTGTTCCCCATGAGCACTCAAGTTGGTTGATGTGCATTCTGTTAAAGATTTTCTCGTGAAGCCCCCACATATCTTCAAAGATCTTCTTTAACATGCACCGCTGGTTACTCTGAGCAGAGCAGACTCCCTCTCCGCGAAGACATTTTCCTTGGTGACCCATGTATAGTCAAGGGAGGCATTTTAATGCTGGGCCTGAAAATTTAAGATAAACCAAATGAAATTCTCTTGTGGACCAGGTACACAGCCATGAGTCACACATCTGGGGCGGGATGGTGGGCGACAAGTGGCCTCGATCCAACACATTTCATTTGTTCGTTCTTGTTGGGGATCTGCGGGCCCGGTGTCTGACAGAGTATGTTCTCTCTTCTGTCCCAAAGGAAACTCCTTCATTCTTTCTGCTTCATCTATGATGTTCATTGCGGATGAAACCCAAATTTATCTCTCTGATGCTCTTACCCCAATTCACACCCCCACTGACTTCCTGGAGATGGGTAGTTAGATCCCCTTCTGCCATGTTCACCTCAACAAGAGCAAAGAAGAACTTATTACAGGAAGGACTCCCTTTTCTACTCTACTGTGCTCTTAGCCATGAGCAAGAACACACTTGGAGTAAAACTTGATTGATTACTAAGCTATGTTAGAATGCTCTAAGTTTGCAAACCCTGTAAAGAGTCTGTGTTATTCTCTTTTTTTCAAATTGACTCAACAATAAGGTCAATTTGTCACAAAGGGCATTCTCTCTGAAATTCTCCCATATGGCCTCTCTTACTATCTCCACTGCTGATTCCCTTGCTAAGGAAGCATAAGAAGGCGGAAGAATAGGGCTTTGCAGTCAGAACTAAGTTTGAATCCAAGGTTTGCTTTTTCCAGCCATGTGGTGTTAGTCTTACTTCTGTCACCTGAAAATCAGGGTTGCTAAGTAGTTAGGCCGTGGGGCGGGGTAGGAAGTATTTATATCTGGTCATAACTTGAGGCATCAAACCTTGGATCTTGTTTTTCCTTCCTCAAACAAGCCCTTTTTAGTAAGAGCCAAAGAAGAGCCGTTGTCACGGGAACTTGTTCCTGGGTGTAACACTGTCTTCATGCTTTACTTTTCATGTTTAAACAGAAAAAAACAAAACAAAAACAAACAAAAAGAGCCACCAGCGCTGGGTTTAATAAACAGTAGAAATCCGTCAACCAGCACCTGCCTCTGTGTGCGAGGACTTGAAGGACTAGTTCAGGGCAGCAACTACCTAAGAACGCGGGTGGGACTGGAAACACAGCACTCGGTCCCATCAGAGCCTGTGAGCCTCGGAAAGGCCTCCACGCGCGTCCGGGCCTTCCTACAGAGCCCGCCTGTCAGACTTGGGTGGGCGGCCTGAGGCACAGAAGGGGGACCGGGGTCATGGCTCCAATCACAGCCGCGCAGAGTGGAGAAGGTGAAGACCCCTGAGGTGGGCAGAGCGCTAAGGCCGTCTCTCCGAAGACCCAGCTACTTCGCCTTTGACGGAGGCTTAGGAGTCCCCCTACTCAGCGTGGGGTCTACGGGGTAACAAAGTAACGGCTCCAGCTACTTTGCCGTTAAGGGCAACGGCTCCAGCTAATTTCCTGTTAACTGAAGCTTAGGAGTTCCCCTACTCAGCGTGGGGTCTACGGGGTAACCAATCAAATGCTCCGCGTGCCTGCTCAGACGCCCCGGGGCTTGCACATTTCCCAATCCACGCCTCAAATCCCTAACTTCTTCCCGCCTGAGGGGGTGGGTCAAGAAAAAACATAAACCAATCAGAGTGTAGAACTGGAAGAGGTTTACCCTCAGGACCTATAGAAGGGCTGCAGGGAGGGGCCGAGGGCAACTGACAGGAACAGAAGTCTGCCTGGAGTCTGTACTTTTTCACCATGAAAATTTATTGAAAAATTAAAAAGTGTTGAGGGATGGGTTTGGGGAACAGGGAAAGCAGGGGACAGAGAAGTGTGGGTAATGGCAGGAATGGGAGAGCAAAGATATTTTACTCTCCTTTTTAATACAGGCGAAGGCACAGTTCTTCCCTGTTAAATACTCAATATAAATTGAGCCCACGAAGTTGTTGGAGTATTTTTTGGTGCCTGAGGCAGAGCCAGAAGCAAGGAAGGCTTCTAGGGGTTGTTACACTTAGATTTGTTTTTGCCACAAATCATGTGCATTCTGGTCCCATGGGAATACATGGTCATGGATGGACACATGCTCTCACAGCCCTGGACCATATATATATATATTTGGCTTAAAGTGCCTTTAATACAAAATAAAATAAAGTAAAATACAAATAAAAAGAGATTAGTTGTTATAAGTGATAACACAGCTGCAGTGACAGAAACTGCAGAAGCATGTAAACAGAGGCTGCTTTTAGTTACTCAGTGACCCAAGTGTCTTTTTCAGACCCACACAATTCTAATGCCAGCACACTTTTTCATTTCATTTATTTTGCAAACCAAGCAAAAAGAAACGGGACATTCAGATTAAGTAAACGGGCTTCATAACATACAGCCACTAGACTGCCAGAGAGACGATTTCTGTTTACATGGAGTGCAAGGGTAAAGAAACAATGTCAAAACGGCATCCCTTCCTGCGTTTATTGGTGTGAAGTGAAAACCCCAATATATTCACCAACGAATTAATAAGGGACAAATGGGCTTCTAGCTTTGCATGGTGTGTTAAAAGTGTCAGAACTCTTGAACTCCACATCTTTTCGCAGCCTCAGAAATAAACATAAACATTTCTCTCTGTCAGAAGGGGATAAACAAATTAGGATTTTGCTAACTCCTCCCATTGTTTTGGTCCCATGCTGTGGCCTCCAATCAGCCTTACACTAGTTCCAGATGAGGGGGATCCATTGGAAGTCTTAGCAATCCAGGGAAGAGATGAGGTTCACTGTGAAGGAAGAGACTAACGTGAGATTTCATGTTCCTGTTAAGCAGCAGAGTAGCCAGGGACTGAGAAAGCAGACTACAATTGATTGCTTCAGCACAATCCCCACTCTACCCCTATTTTTTCTTTATGATTTCTGTGTCAATTTATGCTCTCAGGCTGCCATCTTATAAGAGTTTTGTTCAGAGTTTACTGAAGTGGCGGGGGAGGGGAACCCAAGCAAAAAGATAAGCTTATCTCCAATGTAGGAAGCTCTTACTGTGAATTCAAATAACCCTGACCCCTCACCCAGTTGCAGAAGCCACATCAGTCTTTCCACCAAGCTGTCAGTTGACATTTGATTGTTCAATTTTTGTTCCTGCTCAACAAACTGAGTAATTTCCCTTCTCCAACCCTTGCTTTCAGGTGACTCCAAACGTTTACTTGTTCCGCCTTTTTAATTTTCTCTTCCCATCTTTCTTGAACAGTCAGGTCAGATCAGCCCTATTTGCATGGAAATACTCCCTTACAATGAATTAATCAAACACTCGGAGATTTGAGGATGTTCCTTGTGTTCGATATTGTGCACTGAGATGTGAGGGTGCAAATTAAGTGAAAGGTAGTGCCCTGAACAAAAGTTTATTAAAGTATAGTTGGAGCTATGGCTGGTGTGACTCAGTTGGTTGGAGCTGCATTCCATAGCAGAAAGGCTGTGGGTTCGATTCCCCATTAGGGCACATATCTAGGCTGTGGCTTTGATCCTGGTCCAGGTGCATATGGGAGGCAACCAATCGATGAATCACGCTCACATCCATGTTTTTCTCTCTCGCTTCCTCTCTTCCATCCTCTCTCTTCATCCAGACAGGTAGGAGTGGCGAGCTGGGGTGGAAAGGATGTAATGTGGTGGCAGCGGCAATGGCTGTGGCAGTGGCAGCGGCATTGGTGGCAGGCCAGTAGAAAACTCAGTCACACATTTTAAAAAGTGAGGAGGGGCACCTAGGGAGCATTCTCAGCTCCTGACCAGACTGTGCAGCTCACGGTCCCTGGACCATATATTGATGTTTTCCTGCTTGAAAGAAGCAGAGACAGACGGGTGAGCAGGAGGCTTAACCCTCGGACCTTAGCCTTCACCCCACGGTCCCCAGTGTCCTCATGCAGGCACGAGTGAGATCTGCCTTTCCCTTCATCAGTTGCCCACTCCAAGCACCCAGCTTGCTTCCTCCCATTTACACTTACCAGAAGCTTCCCTGTCCCCAAAACACAGCCCCCAAAGGGACAAGACTTCACATATCCTGTGTCCATTCACAGCTAACCTCGAAGCCCCCTGAAGCAACTGGGGCCGGCTCTCTGCAAGGGTTCACGGATGGGTCTCAGTCCTAGAAAGTCTGAGTGAAAACATGTCAGAACCCGAAAGGGCTTAGCTGCTCTACAAACAAAGGAGGTCTGTCCCTCTGCCTGCAAGCTGAGATGGGCCCCTCATATGTCTTCCTTCAAAATGAGGTTGATTCAGCTGTGATGCCTTGGGAACTGCAGTGTGTCCTCCAAACTTCTTGTAAGGAAAGTAGAATCCGAACTAATGCAAGAGGCCCACCGCCACCCCGCACGGCCCCTGGGGAGGCTGTCAGGAGTGTGGCTGCCCTGCGTGCGGTGCAGGGAGTGTCTGCTCCCAGCAGTCTCACAGAGGCCAGGCTGGGCGAAGGCAGGGCTCCTACATCCACCTGCAGGGCTGTCTCCCCTGAGTTTCCGCACCCTCTCCTTCTCTCTTTGGGGCACTTACAAGCTTGTGGGGTGCCCAGCAGTTCTGGGGGGGGGGTGCAGGGAGAAGTGGGCACGCAGTGGTGAAGGAAAGGTCCGGTCCTTCCCCAGGGTGGGTGCGGACAGGCCCAGGACAACAGCACTGCAGCCAATGCAGGCTCAGCCTTTGCCCACTTCCCCCTGCTGGGTGGAGGGCTCTGTCTTTCAGATTCCAGCTCCTTTTTTCCACCCAGAAAACCACTTTCATAACAGAGACCATCCCTGACCCAGAGAATCCAGCGGAGGGCGGGCAGGGGCGTGCCCACACGGGGGAGTGGGGGCAGCTTTTGCGTCCCCCTGGAGGCTCACTGACCCTGTCGGCTTCCTTCCCCCAGCCAAGGACTATCCAGAAAGCTCCAGCGCGGCAGCACGTTCCATTCCTCACTTTTTTGCGCTCAGTTTTGGATGGCTCTCCCCTGCCTCCACGCCTGTCCTTCCCCCCTCCCCTCATTTCTCCCTTCAGAAGGCGCTGACGCGGGTCCTGCGCACCGCCTGTTTGCTCAGGTTTTCCTTGTCATGCAGCCACACACACACACACACCCCCCCACCCCCAGGCCACAGGGGCCCAAGCAGCGCTCAGCACTGGGCACGGGGCCGCTCCCAGGGCTCCGCGTTTCCGGCCAGGGCGAGGGCCCCGGACCAACCCTTCCTTCCAGACGGCTGACGGCCCTTCCTCTTGAGATTTCTTTCTTCTCCCTTTTCTTTCAAAACCCTTGTAGGCGCTTGCAACCCAGAGCTCTACAAGAATTTGAGTCATCGGGGCCTCTTGTATCATTACTCTTAGATATCTAAATGTTACTTCCTTCTCTATATCTCAAGTTGAAATAAATCCCCTAGACACTCCAGAAAGTATCTTAATTCTTCACACTATCATCCACAAACATTACCTGAGCACCCGGCCCGGTCGTGAGAATTCATGGAAGGGCCTCGAGGAGAACCCAACGTGCTCACCACACCCCTAAGAGGGACTAAAAGTACAAAGAAATGAGGTGAGGACTGTATTCACATTTTAAGTCCATCATCAGCAGTGAAATCCTTTAACAAACCAGGCACTTGTTTTCCAAGCACATGCTGTGGACTAAACACCATTTTCTGCTCTGAAAAGTAGGAGGCCTTTAATGGGGCTTTGTGGGTTGCATAGACGGACGCACGAGCATGTGTGTGTGGACAGTGATCACCACCAAACTGAACACAGCACTATTTTCCCTGCCATCTAGAAAGGTGCAGGCAGGGGGAGGGGGGAGAATGGGCTCTCCTTGATTTGCTCCAGGGTTTGCATCTCATGGTTTATCAGTGCCCCTTTTTTCCTGAAGGGTCATGACAATAAAGAGGAACTATTCTGTCCTTCCATTTCTCAGATCCATTTCTCACGTCCATCCGGGAGGTGACCCACCGGCAGGATGGGTTTTAATGCTCACATTGCGGCTCCTCCCAAGAAGGTGGAGGCCCCTGCAGATCCTCACTCTTGGCTCATCCTGGCTCTCTGGCCACCCAGCTGTGGATGGGCCCTAGGTCACTGATGGAGGTGCTATTTAGCACTTAAAGGTGGGAAGGGCATAGGACAGAGGAAGACCAAGGCAGAACGGAGTGGCCTTACTGAGTTTTCTCTTTGGTTTGAATTTCAGCCGTCTCAAGCTGATGCACCCCAACAGCTACCCCTCTGTTTGTGACCATGCTTTCCAAGAAAAAAATGTCATGGTGGTGGGGCCTTCCATGTCTTTTTCTATGAACTTGACTTTGATGACAAGTGTTGGTCCTCTTCTCAAGCCTAGGCCTTTGCGTTCTGGTGTTACATCTTTGACCTCTGCCTTCGGTCTCAGAGCTCCTCTAGTATCTTCTGGAAGCTAGAAGCTACCGCTAGCTGGGAGCAGACAGTCAGAGCTCAGCTCAAGGCCTCCAGCACTGAGCCCCCGGGGAAGAGGTCCAGCCTTTGGATTCTGGGGTCTCTCAAGCGAGGCATCTACAGGGGCATTTCTGGGAGCTCTCTGCCATGCAGTCCCCTAGGATTAGGCCAAACGAGGGCGCCATGCCAATCCCAATGATGCCACCTGCTCCAACGTGCCATGTCCCTCGTCATCCTCTGAGGGAAAGGGATGAAACAGCCTGAGTCCAAAGGAACTCTTCAGCTTACACCCCTCATTTGTGCGATATGTGGCATTTAGGGGACAGAACACTCCAGGCTCCAGTGGGAGTCGTAGCTTGCCGGAGTATGAGAAAAAAATGAAAATCGCAGAAACTTTAGGTCCCTTTCCCTCTGATTTTGGCTTCATGATCTTTGATGCCTTCTGCCACCCGATCCCCAGAGTGTGAGAGCACCTCCCTGTGGGGACTCAACCTGGCTGTCCCCCGTCCCCATGGGGGGTTCTCAGAGACACCTCTGGCATCAGAGCATGTCAATGCCATGTGCTGCTGCCAGGGTCCCAGCTGCAGGGTCCCACGCTGCTCTTCACATTAGTACTTTGTACTGAAAAATGTGTGTGCGCTGAAGCAGGAAGCCGGAGGTTTCAAACCCAAGGCCTGCGGAGTTTTCAAGGCATTGTCACTCCACAAGGACTGACGGACTACTTGTGGTGTGCCAGCTGCCCCGGTGGGCAGTGGCTCTGACAATAAGTAGTCCCTGTCCCCAGGGACTTCACAGTCTCCTCGTGAAGAGGCAGGAATAAGAGGGTCTGAGGGAAATCTACCCATCTCGAAAGGGTCTGGCCCAAGCCAGGGAGAAGCAGCCCCCCTTCTAACTCGCAGGTGCCCGAGAGAGGCGGCAAACCCCAAGGCAGTTTTCAGGAACAGGCCATTCTGTTCACACACCTCTTTGTTGTTTGCTCTGAGTTACATAAAGATGTGTGCTCATGCCTTAAGGTTCTGGCTGATGATATTTTCAGTAGAGAGAGAATTCAGGCTTAAGAGTCAAAGCTATTTGAATAGCTGGAGGCTCGATTCCCTTTTGCTTTTCCTAAAGTACAAAAGTGCCCCATCGGTGATGGTCCCTTTGCACAGGGACAGGGCAAAACGAAGCCTGAGTGCAGCCGGCCTTCCTGGGACCAGCTCACTGAAGCGCTGTCATGACCGAGCCCTGCTGGAACAGGGACAAGACTGTTCATGCTCAAACATACAAGGAATGTATCGCCTTAGCTCTGAAAATAGGGTCTAGAAAGTAAATTCCATATGGAACTAAGGAAAAGCTGGCATCTTAAAGGGGTAAAAGCCTTCATTTCTTTTTTTAGATGAAAACCTTGTATTCCAGTTACAAATGATTCTGAGCCATGAAAGGGTTCTGCCCAACGTTCAAGGGTACCTATCAGGGCAGGAACCGCAGGCCTTAAAAGTTAAAAATGCTTTTGCTGTTTTCTTTTTTAATTTCATCCAATGAAAGCGCTTATCACACCTGAGTGTTATTTCAGAATCCTGAAGCTGGAACTAGAAAGCTCAAAGCCCACCCCCCACCCCTACCCCACCCCCACACACACGCGCCCCTTCTCACTCATCTGCTCGGTCAGAGCCTCCGGGAGGCTTTCACGTTTGCCTGTCCTCCTCAGTGGGACGCAGGTGTTGGTCTCCAGCCCTTCTCTGGGACATTTTCCACTCAGGACTTTTCCCCAGCTCCCGAGCTGCCTTGTCAGCCTTTCCCCGGGTCTTTCTGCCTCTCCCCTGCCCCCCTCAGGCCGACTTCCTAACAACCAGAGGCCTGGCATGCTGCTGTTTCTTGTGCCAGCTTGGTTTTCATCTCTACCCCTCCCACAGCCTGGGTTTCGGGGATCTTCCCTCTTTTGTCAGTAAGGAGCAATCAATGGTAGTAGCGCTGCCACCTGGGCTCGTGCCTTTGGGGCTGCCCTGAGCAAGGGACAGAGCCTCAGGGGTTGGTCTTATGACAGACGGAAGGCCCGTCATCTGCAAGCCAGCGCCCTCCTGATCTTCATTGCCAGGTGGCACACACAGCCCCCACAGGCCCCTCCTGACCTGTCCTCTGCCTGGCCAAGCGCGCCACGCCAGCCCGCCCCCTGCTCAGCAACACAAACTTTGGGAAAGCATCTCTCTGGCCATCCAAGTGGAAGACCTTCTAACAGTCGCCACCTATGGGGGCTGGGGACATGAGCCTCCTCTTTGTAGGACGAAGCAGAAATAAGAAGGCCCGGGCTATGCCACCACTGCCTTCTCTTGGCGACAGGTAGCAGTCAGGCTGAGTACCGACCGGCTAATGAGGCTTCCTTGGCGAAACTGGGTCTCTACAGGCAAAGGAGCTCTCCCTCAGGGAGGTCCCCGCAGCGCCCAGTCGAACGTCCTGCTGAGGACCTACAAATGGCTTCGGACTCAGCAAAGGGCACGCCTACCGCACAAAGGGGGCATCCGGAGGGCCCGTGTGCCGGGACGATCCTGCAGCAAGAGGCACCAGCCGCCCTGGGGAGGGTTTAGCACAGCGATAGCTGTGTGCCCGCCGCTGGTTGCCTCTGCCCCCTCTTCTGGAGAGTAAGAGCAGTCCATGTTTCGCAGACATATTTCACCTATGTCCCTTGTCTGGCATACACTGAGTTCGTGGTAAGGGCCCCCTAAATGGGACCTAGTAACAGTCCAGAAGCTTTGTATGTGAGGAGCAGGGACCCCCACCCTCCGGGTGCACGGATTTCCTCAGATCTCACCACACCCGGCCTCCGGCATCAGGGTCTTGGCTTTCCCCCCGACCCCCGTGTAACGCCCATCCCCCTCGCAGCCTGCGCTAGGGGCCTGCCCCACCAGGAGGCGTCATCTAGCTGGGGGCCTGCGGGAGCTGCCTTCTGATTCCCAGCTCCATCCGGTCACGGGCCACTTGCAAGGAACGGTGGCACATCAGTGGGCCTCACTGTGCTTATCTATAAAGTGGGAGGCTTGGTCTTCGAGTTCTCCAGAGGCCTCTCTTGGAGGGGTGAAAGAAAGAAGGTATTTTTGTTGTTTGTTTGTTTGTTTTTTTAAGGACCAGCATCCTGATCTTCTTATGGATTTAATAACATAAGACACACGGAAAAGATATGGCCACGAAATGTCTGTTTCAAAGGTGTCATTATGTTTCCAGAAGTGGTAAGTTTGACCAGTCAAGAGTATTTCTATAGTTCAAAACGAAAAAAAAAAAAAAAAGAAACACTATTCTCCTGAAACCAGGGTTATATATTAAAAGAGGGAAAATTTAGAAGTGATACTATTTCTGGAGAGTCTCCACTCATTCTTTCGCCTGTGTTGTGAGACCCTCTCCCTGAGAGGGTCCATTTGTCAACCCACAGAGCCCAGGCCAGCCCTGAAAGCTGGGCTCCCTCCAATTCAGCCAGCTTCTATGACACCCTCAGCCCACGTGGAGCACCGCCCCCTCCGCGAAGGGCCCTTGCGTGGGCAGAGCAAATACGTGCCCTCCTCTCCCGGCCTTCCACAGCCACACTCGGTCCACCGCCCAGGTCCTTCTGTCCCTGTGGGCTGGTATGCCTACCGCCACCACTAGCCTGTGGGCTCCTTGAGGTCAGGGACAGCGTCTTCCTCTCTCCCTCCACGGAGCATGCCCATTTTCAGAGAGCTGACCTCCAGACAACAAATACTTGAGACACGTACTAATCCGGTCACTAGCCGGGGGAAACGGCAGAGAGGGGTGCCCCTCACGAAACTAAAGAACAGAGACCTAAGGTTTTGGGGTGAAGACCATGAGTTCATTTGGGGGTGTTGAGTGTGGTGTGCCCATTGAATGGGTCCACCCAGCGAAGTGACGTGCCCGGACACACAGCTCGACCTCTGGTGAGCAGTTGGGAGGATGTTCAGAGAAACGGATGGATGCATGGGACAAACCTAGGACACAGGGACCGCCAGGCTACTGTAATTCTGGACAGGTCTATGTTTTAGAGGACGCAAAAGCTCCAAGGTTCTCTTGATTTCTGGGATCATCCAGAGCAGAGCCTGGGGAGACTGAACTCACCCATTGCTAGCCTCAAGGAAGGAGCATAAACTCCCTGAGTCTGTTTCTCTGCCTGAAAAAGAGAAAAGGGACTTCCGGCCAAGATGGAGGCTTAGACGGACGCGCTAGGTCTCCCTCTACAACTAGAGAGGAATACAACTACTCCAAAACAAAGGAAAACTAGAAATTCCAGAAAATAAAACTACACGGAAGCCCAACATATGAAGTTATAAACCAGCGGCGCCCTTTGGGCAGGTAAGGGGAGCGAAAGGGGGCGGTGCTGTTTGCGGTCGCACCTGGGACAGCGGCGGGGAGAACAATACCGGCTGCAGTCGAACCTCCGGCAGCTCGTGACCCCAACGCTGGGGAAAGCAGCCACCACATCGCCTTGAACAGTGAGACCCAGGGGGGCGGGAGGACGGATCCCGGTCTCCTAGCGGAATAACTGTGTGAATCCATCTTGGACTCCCACCCCCAAAGAAAGCACCACAGGGCTGCGAAATAGGTCACGGACAGGCACCGGTCGCTGGATTGTGACGACAAAGCACCACGGCACAGCAAGAAAGATTGCCGAACGGCGCCGGTCGCTGGGTCATTATGAGTACACAGGCACTGCCCCCTACAGCCGGCCCAAGAAAACAAAACGTATCTGTCAAAATGAGGCAGACAACTATAGAAATCCCGGTGGCACAGCTCACCAGGCAACAGATGGAGAACCTGACAGATGAACAGATAAGAAACCTGTCAGATGCTCAGTTCTGGGCCATTGTTATCAGGTGGCTTACAGAATTCACAAAAGATCTGGAAAAAGATGAGAAAGAAGCGAAAAACACTCATAACGAAAGGAACAAAACCACATATGAGACAGATGGTGAGGAAAAAAAATCCAGAGTTCATTTCAACAAACTGGAATATGGAGAAGGAACAAGCAGTCAACCAATGCAGAGAGAGGAAATGGGGAGCAACGATGAGAGGATCAGAAACCTCTGGGACAGCTATAAAAAGCCCAACATAAGAATCATTGGTTTGCCAGAGAGCGAGGAAGATGAACGAGAACTTGAAAAATTGAGTGAAAATATAATAAAGGAGAACTTCCCAGACTTGGGGAAGGAAATAGACTTACAGGTCCAGGAAGCACAGAGAGTTCCAAAAAAACTGGACCCAGGGAGAACCACTCCAAGACACATTATAATCAAAATGTCAAAAATTAAAGATAAAGAGAGAATCTTAAAAGCAGCAAGAGAGAAGAAAAGAATTATGTACAAAGGGGTCCCAATTAGACTATCAGCTGACTTCTCAAGGGAGACCCTGCAGGCAAGAAGGGACTGGCAAGAAATATTCAAACTAATGAAAATCCAAAACCTACAACCACGAATACTCTATCCAGCGAAATTGTCATTCAGAATAGAAGGACAGAGAAAGTGCTTCCAGGACAAAATAAAACTGAAAGAGTTCATTAGATCCAAACCACTGTTATATGAGATGTTAAAGGAACTGGTTTAGAAAAAGGAGGATCAAGACTATGAAATCTAAAATGAAAACTGCATCACAAGAAACAACAGAAGCTAGGGAATTGAAACAAAGGCAAACTAAACAGGCAACGAGAGTGGAAAAAGAACTATAGGTACGGGGAACATATTGGGGGGAGGTCAACAGGGAGGGGGAATGGGGAGAGGGAGGGAGATGATATAGGAATTAAGGATCATGGTAGGAGGGAATGGAATAGACAGAGAGAGGTTGAGAAGAACTGTATGCACAACTAATGGACATGATCTAAAAGGGGGGGACAACTGGAGGGAGGGGGGCCACCGGGTGGAGGGGAGCAGAGGGAAGGGAAATTGGCACAAATGTAATATTATAATCAATAAAACACATTAAAAAAAAAAGAGAGAGAAAAGGAAGAGCTTTCCATGTTCTTATGTGAGGACTGGAATAATATAGTCAAAGCACTTGGCACAGTGACCAACAGCCACACTGGAGAGTTGCCACTATCCCGACAGAGGCAGCGTGGGGGTGGAGTTCACACCCCCATCTCGCAAGGCTGGTAGGGGAAACACAAATGGCTTCCGGGAGAGAGTGGGGATTAAAGTTAACCTCCAAAGATAGACAGCGTTCTGCCTTAATACTGATGCATTTATTCATTAATTTCTTCACTCAACAAACATTTGTGGAGTGGCTAGAATGTGCCTTATGCAGGTGTTAATTCTAAGGCTGGTGTAGTTCGTCCAGACAACAGGGCCCCACATCCACGGTTTTCCAACCAGTTCCTGGAACATAAGCCACGCTTCCAGTTCAGGAACGTCCTAGCCCTCTTCTTCTGTGGCTTGCATTTGCATGAATGCTAGTCTGTGAATATACACAAATATAAGCGCCAATTCAAATACGGCCATATCAAAACGAGGCCAATTCAAAAGAGTAAGAATACTGAAAAAAAAAATCTTACTCATAAAAATCTTTCTCCTGTTAATATTAGGAAAGCTCCAGTAGTTTCCAATAAAATGCTTCTGATGTCACCTGTGTAATGGGTATGAAAGAGGAAGGCAGAAAGCCCAGGTGAGCCAGAATCTTGCTGCACAAAGGCAGCTTTTACACTCACTCACCTCTGACACAGTGGGAGCAGGGAACGGCATTTAAGGGGCCCTGGGAAATGCCACTGCAGAGAACGTCTGAGTTAGAGTGGATAGATCTTTTCCGGGCAACCCTGCAACCACAAGGTCTCCAGCTTCTTTTTCTTCATTTTTTTCCCCCCAAAAGAGTATAAAATCTAACCACAGTTAGAAGGGACTTGAAGAACACCTTCCTACTCGCTGGGGACAGCAAAGACCCACCTCCCAGTCAAGGAACCAGTATAAAGGACCCATGGCCACAAACGACAGTGTGGGGGCTGACTGCGGGAGAAGGCGGGGGTGGGTAGGACAGGGGGGGGGCAACAGGGGGGCAATGGGGCAACTGCAACAGAACAATTAAATAAATAAATCTTTTAAATAAATACATATCCCGACCCCCTCCAAGGGCACCCCTATGAAAATCTGCCTAACCGCAATCAGCATAGAAATAGCTCTAAAAATAAACATACAAACCCTACATTCTGGGTCTCTAACCTTAGATGTTCCTGTGCATATAAACTTTTGTAAATTTATTTTGAAAGCCTGCAACACAGAGGATGACATTCCTGGGAGCCGCTAGCTTATAATCAGAGACCCACTGGTTGGTTAGGAGCCTGGGGCCAGGCTGTCTGGATTGGAGCCTGAACCCTCCCCTGACCAGCTGTGCATTTCAGCCAGTAACCCAGCCTCACTCTGTCTGCTTTCTCCTCTGGAAAATGCGGATGATACAAGGTTGCTTTGACCACTAAATAGGTTACTATTGAGGAACAAATGAGTCAGGTGCTTAGAAATGCACTTGGCCCGTATTCCACAAAGGCATTAAATAATGAGCAATGTCCAATGCTGAGGGGACGGCAGGAATCAAAAAGATACAATACAAAGATATGATACTCATATCATCCTCTTTCATAAACTGCCCGAATCTTTTGCCCGGTTTCACTGTGTCATTTGCCTTCTGGTTATTGATTTCTGAGAGTTTGTTCTAAATGCAAATCTTTTTGTCAGATATGAGCATTTCAAATAATCCCATCAGAAGATGCTCACTGTCGTCAGTCACTAGGGAAATGCACATCAGAGGCACGATGATACTTAACACACCCACTCGAATGGCTAACATTAAAATGACAAATGGCATCGAGTGCCGGGACGCACAGGGCGCACCTGCGCTTTCTGAGCACACCGCTGACCAGAGGGTGACATGGCAGGACCCTTGTGGACAACTGTCTGGCAGCTTCTCATCCATCAAATCTTCACCCAGCCTATGGCTCGGGCACGCACCCGAGAGAAATGAAAACCTATGTTTGCGTGGAGCCGTCTACAAGGCCGTTCCAAGCTGTGTCATGCACATAGCCGAGAACTGGAAACCTCCCAAACATCACCCAGCAAGAGAATGGAGTGCTTGCGGTGCCTTGATACAGGGAACTGACAGGGCACGATGACCTGGAGGAACCTCACCGATGCTATTGAGCAAAAGGTGCAGACGCAAAGGGGCACATGCTGTGTGTGCACGTCAAGCGCAGGCGTTGCTGCCTCTGGGAGGAAAGGGGATTGGCTGAAGAGAGCCAGAAAGGATCACTAACACCCAGAGATGTTCTGAGGGTCAGGCCTCTGTCATCCAGCACACACAGGGGCTGTTAACAAGGCTACCACGCGTCCCCTAGAGCCCCCCAACCAAGAATGATCCAGCCCCACATGTCAATGGTGCACAGGTTGAGCAATCCTGGTCTCAGATCAGGGAAATGTTCTCTGTCTTGATAGGTTATATGGGGGTTGAACACAGTAGACAAAACCCATCACACTGTATTTTGCTGTATGTAATTATACCCCAATTTTAAAAGCCACTGAACAAAATAACAAAAAGGAACCAGATCAGGAGGGAGATGTCCCGTGGGGCATGTTTGGCTTCCTTCTTAACCTCCTGGGCATTTTCAGTGTTACTAAACCCATGCCATGCTTACAACGATATTTTATGTATCTTGCTTTAGTTAAGCATTAGCAAATGTGTGTAATTCAAGAGTATGAGTTCACTCCTCCCCAATCCTTTTGGTGGACTCTACACTACAGAGTCCTGAGTGCATCACGGTTCCCTTTGGAGTTGAGACAAGATCTCTACCCAGGAAGAGCCCACCAACACCCTGCTGATCAGCAGCCTCCTGGTGAACAAGAAACCGATCGATGGATGGCCCTCGTTCCCTCCAAGAGTTTGGAAGACACTGGAAGATGCAGTTTTTGTTAGATTTTTAAAAATATTTCAAAAAGAGGTCCACAGAAGTACGTAGGAAGCTAGGAAGAGTGTCTTGCTTTTGGAGAGACTATGGGGACGAGCAAGCCGTGTCGCAAGACCTTTCCTTGATTTTCTGGTTCAGTCAATTTTAGTTCCTACTGCATAGTAGTCTTAGGGGAAAGTTTTTAATTTAAAATTTCTTATGCCACGTTTTCATGCCGTTCACCTCAAAGTATTTTCTAATTTCATCTGTGGTATCTTCTTTGACCCATTGGTTAAGAGTATGTTATTTAATTTCCACATTTAAAAAAATTTTCCAGTTTTCATCTTTTATCTCTCGTTTCATTCCATTGTGCTTGGAGAAGATAATTTTTATGATTTCGAACTTTTAAAATTTGGTTCCTCCTTACAATTTCTCTATCCTCTGTTGATATTTTCTCTTAATGAGAGACATCATTCTCCTGCTTCCCACTGGCTCTTTGAATATACGTAAGACCATGGAGTTCAATGAGAAGTACCCAGACCAAGAGCCCCACACTTAACCGAGTCCAGCATTTGGGTCACGCCTGGAAGATGGGCAAAATTTGGAGAAGGGCACCTGAAGGAGAGAATGTTGCAGACCGGACCGAGGGGGTCACTTTTCCTGTCACTAGAGAAGGCAGAACTGGCCAAACAGGGCCCAGTGGGGTCAGGCTGGCCTCTCAGCGAAGCAGGACTCTGTGCAGCTGTGCTCTGAGGGGGCAGAGTGGGGCATGTGTGTGCACAGGCGTTTGGGGTCCTGGTCACACTACGGAGCTGGTGCTTTGCTTTTCATCTGTCTCCTTACAACATAAATTTAGAGGCAGGTTCAAAAGGAGTTTTTCTCTGCCCACTGAGGGCCAGAAGTGGATTTAAAAACACATTCAAGCCATGCCTCACCCTTAGCAATTTTAATTTCGGTAATTTGAAGTACAGAGCACAGAATCGTAACATCCTGCCTCCTAAGTTACTGACTGACCAACAGACCTCTGATAATCTCCACTGCTGCCAGCGATATCTATGGGAGAGATTGTTCCAGAAAGTTCCCCTGAACTGGAGCATCTGTGGCTCTCAGACATTTTACTCCTGGCTCACTCTTCCTGTCTGTACCAACCACTAAGATTAACAATGCATCCAAAGTAAATCTCAGACAACTGAACCTTCCGCAGCAACGTGGGGGGCACTTGGTATTAGAGGGTGGTCACCCTGAGTCACTGCAAACATTGCCCCAGGTGCTCAGCAGCTGGCTGGAATGGCTTGTGAAATTCAACCCCTCCAGACCCCAACACGCTGAGCAGTAACCCAGGGAAGTCAACAGCCCAGTCCCACCTGTGGAAATTAATGGTGCCAGCTCAGCATATTGGCAGAGAAAAGAAATTTACACAGCAAACAAACTTGCTGAAAAATTGGAAATATTTACTGAATAGAAGTACATTGATTAAAGCCACCCCAAGATGCGATTATTCTCCCAGCCGGGCAGTTTCACCCTGGGGGCCAGCTGACTTGTATGGGCAGAGTATTGATGAGAAGCTCATGCCACGTCCAGATGGACCACATCAGGGGTGTTCATCTCAGAAGTGGCCCATCATTTTTCTCCTACACCCGTGTCTTCATTGGGCAGAGTTTAATTCCAATATGAACAGTAATCAGGGGATAAAATCATTGATGTACAGGTTTCCATTAAACACTTTTGGTTTGTTTCTATGGTCAATTAAAGCTCACCTTAAATAAAACCTTGCGCTCATTTCAAAGAGATGTCCAAGGTTCCTTGGGTTTTTGTTTTTCTTTAATCCGCCACAGTTTCAAAGGGAAATAGAAGGCAGAACCAAAGCCACCTCACCTTCACCACCAAGACAAGCAACTCGTCAAATCAATATGTTTAATGTGATTCTGACAACAAAGCAGAGAAATGAGCAATTCCTGCGAGGGTCCCTCCCCTGGTACCTGAAGGGAAGAGCCTTCAAGGGCCAGGCTGAGGTCAGCCAGCTACTCAGAGAAGCCCTGCAGCTGTTTGCAGCAGCTGGTGCAGCCCCCCACCCCCACCCCCGGGTCCCAGCAGCTACGCAGCTTAGACACGGGTTTCTCGTGACAACCCTGCAAAGACATCACACCCGACTTCCAGCAGCATTTTAAACAGCCCAAGCAGCAGTTACCGATGCCTTGTGTACTTCTCCTTCTGAAGGTCGGTCAGAACAAGACCATCGCAAACTCTGGCCCTGGTGGGCTTCCCATGGGGCCCTCTCGGGTAGGGGAGGGAGAGCACGCCAGTACAGGCCTCCTTGCCCCATGTACCCTAACACACAGTAGCTACAAAGCCCAAGGGCCTGAAGGCAGCCAGAGAAGGGGGGCCAGGCTTGGGGATGGGGGCCCTCCTGGCCTCCGCTGTTCTGCCTCTACTGAAGAGGACGCGGGGCTGCCCACCACTCCTGTGCAGGGTGTCTGGACCACAGCTCAAACGCTGAGCTCATGCCTGGACACGCTCTCCCTTTCTCATGCCCTGGGTGAGTCCCCAGGCCACAGGCGACTTTTCACCCACCCAGGCCACCCACCTCCCACCTAGGACAGCCTGCCTGCACTTGCAGACTGAACACCCAAGTTACAATGACACTGAATGTCGTGAGTGCTCCAAGATGCCACCCTCATGGGCAAAGGGCAAGCTCCTACACCCTGCACCCTGACAGAGATCACAGACTGCACACTTCTCACCCAACCCAGCTGCCTCCAAGGAGGGTAGGACACCCATCTTGCATGGGCGCCTATGCACACAGGAACGACAAGCACTCAGCTGAGGCCTGCAGAGGTTTTTGCTTGGAGGGCCTCATCAAGACCTGAGGGCGGACAAGGGATGGAAATGATGGGACAGAGGCAGTTGAAGGCATGGGGAAGGGGCTGAGACACAGAGCATCAGAAGCGGCCAGGGGAGGGAAGCCCCTTGTTGGAGCACCTAGGTTCTGTGTCCTGCTCTGGGTGTGCTTTCCCTTGTTTTTCTCATGTTATCATTTTATGACTCCTCTGTAAGAATCTGGGGTTCAGACTGTGGCTGCACATTAGAATTATCTGGGGACCTTTCAAAGAGGACAAGTCCTGAGCTCCAGCTTGGATCCACTGACTCAGAATCTTGCGGGGTAGGGCCCAAGCGTTGCAAGCAGGGTTGACGCAAGGAGCTGCTAAGCGCCGTCTGACCCCTGTATTGTGAGCCGTGCCGCAGGGAGGCAGAGAGCAGTGGCTGGGATGGGGCACTCGGAGAGGCCGCCCACAGGACCAGCCTCGCCACCCGCTGCCTCTTCCCCCAGCTCCACGCCTGCCGAGGTCACCAATCAAGTGCCACCCAGAGGAATGGGGGATTTGTCACTGCACCTGATTCAGAAAAGGCCAGCCTGGGAGCGAAATGTTGCTTTCTTAAACTCCTACACTCCTAAGTCTTGAAAATATAGGCTCACACATCTTAGAAGATTTACAGCTTTTCATACATGGTTTTTCCGATTTCACCAGAACACCAGGTCACTGTGCAGGTGGGCACTCATGGTTTGATGTGCCGTGAGCGGACAAATGTCATTTTGAAGTTCTTTGTTTTTTGGCTTAGGAGAAAATGCTCCCTCTAGTTCCTGATAATTGATTTGCACGGTTCCGATTTAAGCAGCAAATTGCTCCCATTGCCCAGGTATTTCCCATCTTATATGAGCACTCTGATAGAAAACTAAATATTCCTTACGCTGATCAGGAAATGGCGAGAACTGTAGTTTAAATTTGGGGTCATTTCCCTAGCCCTTTTATTTTATTTTATTTTATTTTTAGTATCGTTCTAAGAGGCCCTGATTACAAATAGATCAAGGTAGTTCAAAAAATAATAATGTGAACAGTGTCTCCTAAGTGGCCTCACACCCTAAGCAAAGACTCGGCACTGTCCCCAGCCGTGCAATCAACCCTGATGATGCCTCCACCTGAGCCCAGGAGTGGGCCACGCTCAAGGACTCCGATTTAACCCGAGGAAATGAATGCCGGAGCTACGCTCGGCTTTTCAGCGATGCCACTTGGGCAAGAAGCCAGGCTCCTCCACACCCACACATGAGGAAAAGCCGTGGACCCAGATCAGGATCCATAGCCTTCAGATCTCAGCTCTCACGTCTGTTCCAAACGTGGACCCACATACTTCTCTCTGCAGGCTAAGGTCTTCTCCTTTGTGAAAAGAGCAGGATGGAAGAGAAACTCTCAAGTGTCCTTTTCAGCTTGAACACCTTGTGGCCTGGGGACTCCCAGCCCAATGGGTGGTGGAAGTGTTACAGAACCCCTGGGCTGCTCCAATTGAAAACAAACCCACGGGCTCTTTAGTCAGGGGCCGATTGCCCTCCGCCAAAATTATAACTCTCAATACCAGAGTTTAGTGAAAAGAAAAAGAACAGTTTATTTAACAGTTATATAGATTTAGTTATTTGCGGATTTCTGTTGTTAAGTCTTATGTTCTTTAAAACACCCATAAACACATATCTTTGCCTCCCCACTACCAAACCAGGCTAGTTTTAGAAAAGTTAGAGAAACCGTTTCCCTACTTTCCAAACACAGTTCAGCTTTACCGGCAGCTGCCAATCATTCAATCCTGATTGGGGAGACCTCGTCTGTGTTATGGGGTCCACCAGCTTTTAATCCAAAACCTCATGGATTCTTGGCCTCCTTGTAAACTGCATAGTTAGTCCTTTTGTAATCCGCACAGTCAATCTCAGCCTCAGTCAAATCCGCACAGTCAGCCTCACTAAAATGTCTGCCGCTTATTTTTAAATCCCTGACTACGTCCTCTGATGCAGTGGGTGCGGTAACCAGTTCTGACCATTCACAGAACCTCACGCAGGCTCTGTGTGCTTTCTCCATACCATCCCCTGGTCCAAGTCCCCTCCCATCTACCTGAGGCTTTGGATGCATTAAAGCCATTTTGCATAAAAAAGACACTAGCCACCAGCCTCAGGCGTGTGGAGGCATTCTAAAAGCTGCTTCCTTCTCCCCATACCCCAGCTGCAAACTCTGGGGTTTTTTGGAACACTGCTGTTTCTGTAACAGAAGCTCTGGCCTCGGAGGTCGGAGGTCGGGCTGGGGTTCTGGGTCCCTCTAGGACCCAGACTCTAGACTGTTGCCAAGAGAAGCTGCTGCCCACAAAAAGGGGAAGGCAGAGGTGTCAAGGCAGCTCCACGTGTGCTTGGGCAGGTACAGTCTGAAACAGTAGGAAGGACTCTGTTATAACGAACTGGGCAACATCTCTTCTGTTACCATGATTGCACAGACAAAAGAGAAAGGCAGCCACACAGACTCGGGACACACAAGCGCGCGCGCGCGCACACACACACACACAGAGACACAGACACACACACACACACAGGCACACACACACACACAAGCGCACACACACACACACACACACACACACACACACACACACACACACACACACACACACACACACACACACACCCCCTTTTCCTACTCAAGGTCTGGCAGGGAGAAGGGAAGACGATGCAGTGAGTGACCTCAGCCCTCTGCTGCTGACGGACCTTGAGGGCATTCCACACATCCCTGCACAGAGGCATCTTTCTGATTTTACAAATCGGAACCGGAGGCTCAGAAACGTCAGGTATCAGAGACACCACAGCTGGGTTCCTCAGAGCTGAAATTCAAATTCTCCTCAGAGAATTCAGGGGTCAAGGGACAGGCACCCATCCCGCCTGGGGAAGCCTGCTCCTTGCCCCAGCACATGGCCTTGGAGCAAGCTTTCCTTCCCCTGGTGGCCAGGAAAACCGGGCTTTTGTTTTGTTTTTCCCTCCAGGGAAAAGCAGGCCAAACGGCTTCCCCTTCAATCTTTGTATCAGATTAAAAAACCCTTCTCGGGTGGTTTTCCTTCAGGGACACCTTGGTTGTGCACGGCCCCCTGACCGTCCATAGAAACTTTAGAACCAGCCTGTGACAGTCCAAAGAAAGTCCAGTTGGGGTTATTCTAGATCAACTGGGGGAGCATTAACTCCTTTATGATACTCAGTCCTACTAGTTCCAATGGGAACTGTCTTACATTCTGAGTTGACCCTGGTAAACATTTTCTTCCTAAGGCCTATTTTGCCTGATATTAATATAGCTCCATAAATGAGCACTCAGAGACTATCTGCTAATAAATTTGTTTCTGTCCATATGTTTTCAAACTTCCAGTGCCCTCATGTTTGAGGTAAAAAGCATTTACCTGGGTTTTATTTCTTTGCAATCCATGTGACAGGCTCTCAACTGGCAAGAGCTCCCCCTGGCCCCTGACACTTCCTCTTAGTAATTGTCCATCCTGGACCCGTGCCCTGCTTTATTGACTATAAATCCCCACTTGTCCATGTTGTAGACAAGAGTTGAGCCCAGTTCCATACTGAAGTCTCCATCCCCTTATTGCAATAGTTCCTGAATCGGTGTTGTATACTGTGACTACTGTCCAGCTGTGGTCGCTCTTTGGCAAAGTTGGCAAAAACATAAGCTGTAAGAGTCGACCTCACTTACTCAAGCCACGCCTCCAACTTTCCAATATGGCAGCTAATACTCCAAGAGCAAACATTCAGTCTCTTCCCTTTATTTCCCACGGCCACTGCCATTTGGGCACACACTGGAAATGCAGGTCAATCCTGCAGCGTGTTTCCTAAGAATCCCAGTTTGTATTTGGAAAACAAGAGTCAGGACGTTGACCTTCCTGACACAGTATATCCAAAGCCAAGACCTTACTTACCATGGGACATGTAAGGACAGGGACGCAGTTCTGACTCTAAGGGCAGAATCACATACGATTCAAATGATGGCTCTAATGCATTTGGGAGGTGAGGCTGGGAACAAGGAGATGGGAGGCTCAGAGAAATCTCTCAATATTAAAGGAGGGCATGTTTTACAGTGATGGCCACTGGTCCTGGGTTGCCCAGGACAGTCTCCTTTTAAATATGTTGATGGTTATACCTTGATGTGGGGGCTGGAGGGAGCTGTGCAAGCAAATCAGCAGACAGGCCAATTGCAGGCCGGGAGAAGTGGGGTAAGTCTGAGGAATAGCTTGGAGCACAGGAGAGGTGATAAGCATTCTTTACTAAAAGAGCCATCAAGTCTAAACAATATGTGATCAAAGAAAAAATTATAAAACTTCATTGTCTGTTTTGGAACCTATTAGTTATTAGTTGCTTTGCTTCTGATATGCCAAAAACAACACACTTCTGCATTTATACTATAATGGGAGAATTTTAATTACTAGGGATACAGTACCTAAGGGGCAAAAGTTAGTTTACACTCTTCTTAAAAAATAACTTTGCTGATTTTTTTCTGATTGTAACAGGAATAATTGTAAATGTCAAAAACTTAGAAACTGCCATAAATTATAAAGATGATAAATATTCTACCACATATACATAAACACTTTGATGTCTATCCTTCCAGACTTTTTTCTACATCTATAACAGGGTTAAAAAAAAATCAAAAACAAAAACGAGAAAGAGCTAGTCATGTAGTATCTTATAACCTGCTACTTCTGTTAGTTTTTTGTGAGACTCTTTCCATATCAGCAAATATAAAGTTACGTGATCACTTTTAACGACTTTATACTATTCCGGTGTGCCGATGCATTTTTAATCCTCTACTGAGAAAAAAAAAATAGGATGTTTCAGTGACACTGTATTAAAATCATTTCTGGGGTAAACATCCTTGTGCATAACTCTGTGCTCACTCGCCTCATTATTTCCTTAGGAATCCCTAAAAGTGAAATTGCTGGATCAATCGTTTGCACTTTCTCTAAGGTTGTTCATCCATAACGCCAGAAAGCCATCTGGAAAAGCTGGACCCACTCGGCTTCCCCCGGTCAGCTAGGAAAACACCCTCTCCTACACCCTCCCCAACTCTGTGCGTGTGAAACGATTTGACCCGAGTTTACACGTTGGCAACACAGCACATGACTGTTCCTCTGCGTGCTACCCTCCGGAGGGCTGGGACAGAAGCCCCGGGGGAGGGGAGAGAAGGGCCGAGCACAGCCAGGAGCTCTGGGCACAGGGACCCTTACTCTGGCCTTCCTCTTTTGGGGCAGAAAATGAAAAGGCCGGGGCCGGGAAGGCACTACCTTGTTATGTGCCAACTGGAAGTGAAGAGGAATCCGAGGAGAAGAAGGGGCCCTGGGTGTTCTAGTGCATCTCCTGCACATTCCCAGGTGGAAAGCATTGCACCATCCCCCCTCCCTTCACCCCCTCCCCCCACCAGCCTCCTCCATCCCAAACAACATCTGCTGGTGAAAGCCGAGGAAGAAGGGAAAAAGCAAACACGAGGGCCAGAAGGGAGCAGCCCGGTCCTGCAGGTTAGAAGGGCAATCTGTTCCCACCAGGGACCCCCACTCAGCTGCACACTGCTGCATTTGACATTTCAATGTGGCCACAGAGGGAAGGGGGAGGGAGAGGAGGGAGCCAAGGGGCTGAGAGGGAGACCTGAATAGGCAACAGGAGACCAAAAAAATCTGCATCTCTTTAATTCTGCCACCGGTTCTTCCTCCCCCATTTCCCTCACCAGAATGTGACATTCGGGAGCCAAAGCGGCTTCTCTCTCTCTCCCTTTTTCTTTTCCTTCTTCCTTTGACATTTAAAAACAATATACACTTGGGTGCATTGAAGGTCAGGGCAGGGTTGGGGGGGAGGCAGGAAGAGAAAAGATTGTTCCTGGGAGAATTGAACCTCAGGAAAGCTGCTTTCATCTTCCCTGGGACTTGTCCCTGCAGCCAGACTCCTTTTCATCGCTTTGGAGGGGAAAAGTGAAAGGACTTGGGCTTCTGCAAACAAAAAACGTGAAGTCTAACCCTGGGCGGTGAATGTACTCTCTGGTGGTGGGGGAGGGGGCTGCTTGTTCTTGGAAAGGCTCTCAGCCTTAAGGGACAGGGTTCTCCTGAAGCTTGCCTCAGACAGGAGCAACAGTCCCTCGGGACGGGGCGCGGGGCGTGGGGTAAAGGTGGGGTCAGAGCCATGCCCACTCCTGAGGCTGAGTCGGCACCCACTCCCGCCAGGCAGTCAGTGGGCCCTTGAGCAGCATGGGTGTCAACTGCACGGGTCCACTTAGACGTAGTTGTTTATTGGTTTTTTTCCAATAAATGGTGCAGATGTGTTCTCTCCTCCTTACAGTTTTCTTAATATTTTTTTGGCTCCTGTTTACTTTACTGTCATCGTCGGCAGCCATTCGTCTCGAGAGACGATGGTGTAGCTTCTTAAGAGTCTATCTGCACCGCCGAGAATGGTTGTGCAGTCCGACTCGGGAGTGACACGGTATCTGTCTCCTCCCGTGTTGAATCGACATCTTGCGATGACGCTGGAGTGTCCTCTCCAGTGAAGCTGAAGCTACAGAGCCTGGGCAGGGTGATATGGAGGGTCTGCTGTTGCCCATGCAGCAGACCCCCCCTCTCTTCGCAGCTGAAGGGTCCAAGGGAAAGACGGAGTCAATACAGCTTGGCTTCAGGTGCGCCGCAGGAGTTGCCGGTGTTGACTACAACGTCAAACCGCCTTAGGGACTCCAGCTCCGGATTTTCTGTCGGGGTTTACTCCCTTAGCCTTTCCCCTGAAGAGGTATGCCGCAAGACAGCGGAGGTTTTTTGGAGTCAGAGTTTTCCTTCTCTGTGATATAAAGTACAACATAGGGAATACCGTCAAAAACGTTACATAACTATGTACAGTGCCAAGTGGGTACTTGAAATCTGAGGGACCACTTTGTAAAGTATATGATTGTCTAATCACTATGCTGTACACCTGAAACAAATACAAAATAATATTGAATTTGAATTTAAACTCTAATTGATATATTTTTTAAAAAGGCAAAGCTCTGTCTCCCCAAAGGAAAGCTTAGCCATTGCACACACACACACACACACACACACACACAGAAATAAGACATTTTTACAAAAGATAAATTTACCTGATTGAAATTTATTCTTACAACCTTCAATTCCGTCTCTAGTGTTCTATGAGCAGTTTCAAGTTGTTTCATTTCAACTTCTTTAATATATTGGTCTTCTCTTTTTCTTAACTGCTCCTTTGTTTTGTCATATAATGAATGCATACTTCTCTTCTTTTTTCCCTCTTTTAATGTAAGTCTGCAGTTAAATATACTTATCTTATTTTCCATATTTTACTGTCATACGGTATGTATTATATACAACATACAAGAGCCCTGCTGACCGACTGTTATCGGTAAAGCTTCAACCGTGCCGTCCTGCAGCGGCCGGCCGCTGGGAGCACCACTGCATGGAACAGAGAGCACATGGAACAATCAGGCTTGTCTGTGCCCATCCCCCTCTCTCCCCAGTTTGCAGATGAGAACACTGAGGCCCAGGAAAATTAAAGATGATACTGAAACCCCCAAAGCGAGGCCAAGCAGCCCCGGAACCCAAGGCCTTCCTTCTCTAGGAACACCCTGTCTCCCTGGGGCCTCCCAGGTCTGTTAAAAGAGACTAGTCACCACTCTCCCTCAAAGCCACACTGGCTTTCTCCACCCACAACAGAACGAAAATAGCAGGAAAATCAAGAGAAGTGATCCCCTGAGGGAAGAAGGGGCAAGAATATCACTCACGCTGGAGCAGGAAATGGGCACGCTTGCAATTGAGGGGAAAGGACAAGGTTTTTATTTCATGTGTTCATTATGTCGTCACTCACATGGCCCTTTTCCGAGCTCCCTAGAGAGAGGCGAGAATAGCTACTCAGAATCACTGACCTACGTTGGGCCAGGCTGCGCCCAGCCCGGAAGTATCTGACCCACATTGCCTGGTTCAGGGACTGCAGGTGGCTGAGTTGGGAGAGGTTTCCTGACCTGGCCACCAGGACCCCTAAGGACACCTGGGAATGGCCGTGTGTTCACGGGAGCGCTGGGGAACTGAAGGAGCCCAGGCCTGAAGCCAAGATGCACAGGCCTCGCCCCTCGTTGCCCACATGGCCACGGGTCACCTTCCTCGTGTAGACAGCACCAAGCAGCCCATGTCTATTTACCAAGGTGTGACCTTGCTCTGTACCCCAAGCCAGTAAAGTGAGACATGTGGATTAGACAAGTGAATGCCCGGACCTTCGTCACAGTGTTTTAAATCCCTTTAGCCTCCGTGTATGACCAGAAAGAACTAAACTGAATTAAAAATGCCCTTTTCCTTCAGTAGGAAATATTACGTAATGGAATAGAGCTTTTTTTAAAAAATAAACTTTTAGTTCTAGAGTGGATTTTTTTTTTAATCAACACTAGTACACAGAGGTCCCATGTATCCTGCGCCATCTTACATTAATATGGTACCTTTGTTACAATTCAAGAATTGAAACCAATGCATTGTTAACTACAGTCTATAACTTGACTCACAGGTCATTGGTTTAGAAGCAGTCTCTTTTTTCTGTCCCAGGATCCCATCCGGGATAGCACGCTGCCTTGGCTCTGACAGTTTCTCAGACTGACTTTGCGTTTGGTGATCTTGGCAGATTTGAGAGAGGTTCTGATCAGTTATTCTGTGAGATGTCTCTCAGCTGGGACTGCTCTACGTTTCTTCCTGCTATGGCTACGGTTATGCAGGTTTGAGAAGGAGGCCACAGGGGTAAAATGTCATTCTCACCACGTCGTGTCAAGGGTACATCCTATCAGCCTGACTCGCCACCCTTGACATCCGGGCAGAGGAAGAGTCTGCCAGGCTTCTCCACGGCAAAAAGGCTCTGCTTTCCTGCCTTTCCACACTGGGGAAGAAGTCACTGTGCGTAGCCTGTACTTATGCAGCGGACGACATGTTCTAACTGGTGAAGAGCCAAGTATTTCTATACATCATTTAGAATTCTTCTGCATGGAATATTTGTAATAAACTAGTTTGTTAAATAGACTGCAATTGCTAGTATTTTTAAGAAAAAGGTCAAAGAGTGCATCAGAGGTTCTCAAACCGTGTTCCAGCAAGCTGTAGGAACCCAGGGTGGAACCGTAAGGGCTTCGGGAGAAGAGTAAGCAGGCTGCATGGTCTGGCCGTGATGATGCCCCCCACCTACACCCAGGGCCCCCCACCCCATGGTGGGAACGTGACGCCACAGCATCTAGGAAAGAGCAGGTCAGAACGGCCGGCTGAGGACCCTGAGACGACCTGGAAAGTGTCTCGGGCAGCCAGGAGAAGAGGCCAGGCTGCCCCCAGGGGGGCCTCCGTTTTGCCTCATGGCTCACAGTTGGTGCTGCACCAGCCACTGCTGCGCCCCAAGGCAGCACAGGACCAGCAGGGCCTGCACATGCTCCCCTGGCGCTGCCGGCCCTGCCGCGGCGGTCACGTTCTCGGATCAAAGACAGAAGCCACGGGAGGCAGGATGGCTGACACCCCAGGAGGAGGTTTGGCGGGGAGGAAGGGGAAGCAGCTGGGCAGAGAGAGCGGTGATACAGGCTTAGTTATGTCCTGGGCGAAGGACACGCTCACCTATTCCAGAAGCTTCTTTGGTTATACATTTGAGAAGATAAAAAACAAGAACGCATCTGGACCTGGTGACCCCAGAATAGCTTAGTTTTACCAACCAGTTTGAGGCTACTCAGTTGTCATCTCCCTGGCACAGAGGCAAAATCCCAACGATTTACGTCATTCAGTTGGGCCCAAGAAGTGCCCCTTGAAATCCTCTTAAAGTTAATATGGCCTCTGAAAGGTGATATAGTGACCCAAAACTGCTTATCAAAGTCATTTACAAGTTCTGAATTTGTACAAGCAGATTTCTTTTTTAAAGGGAGTAGCTGTAGGAAGAAAGGACCAGTTGCGGAATTCAAAAGAGCAGAAAACAGCCTGGCCCAGGTGCCTTTAGGCAAAGTCACCCTCCTGGGTCTGAGTGAACAGCTGAGCCAGGAAATGCTGGAGGAGCATGTCTTCTAGGAAGCCCTAGATGTTCAACGCCAAGGACTGGAATAAAACCCAGAAGGAAACCCATCGAGCACGTTTCCTCCCCAAACAATGTACCCATGTCTGGACGTGCCCAGCCACCTGCCACGGCCACCCTGGGAAACTGACATGCTCAGATGTCATGCTAACAGAAGGCTTTAACAGCAACAGGGCCTTCTGTGGCAGAGCATCAGGCTATAAAACTCCAATCCCTCTCCGAGTCCAATTTAGATAATTATAGTTTGCCTCCCAGGACTCTCCCTGCGGATCCAACTGGCTTTGGTTGTCATCATTCCTGCTATTCTTCTAAATTACTGGGTAGGGCAGGATTAAAAAAAGGCCTGGCCCCCGACAGGGAGAACTGAGCGGGGAAGGTGCTTTCCTCCATCAGCTAACTAGGCCCTGTTGGACAGAAACGATTACATGGCGCAGTGCACAGAGCGCCCACATTGGGATAATGTCGTCAGAAGAGTGAGTCTCGTGTGGTTTTTCCTGTCCGTGCACCGTCCTGGGACCCGAAACTGTTCTCCACAACGGACCAGGTTCTGGCACAGCGGCTGGCCTGGCTCAGAGGCAGCGTCGCGTAGAAGTTAAGAGCATCTTGTCAGAGTCGGGCTGTTTCTGAAACACTGGGGTAATACAGACACCTCCCTCCCCGGGAGTCAGAAGAAGGAACTGATTCGTCATATGCATCAGGCACAGAAAGCACCGCAGGACATGCGCAGGAGCGTCAGCTCTTACCTGTCCTCCCGGATCAGGCGGCCGCCCTCTCTGAGCTGGTCCGTGGCCAGTGGCATGCAGTTATTACAGATGAGGAGCGCGATTAGTGCCGTGCGTATATACACTAGACCCTTGAACAACATGGGTTTGGACTGTGTGGGTCCATCTATATGCAGATTTCTTTTCTCAACTGAGCCACACAGTTCAAACCTGAGTTCAAGGTCACCTGCACAGGTTGTTGTGAAGAGGTGAGCTGTTTTGGCAAGTGGCAGGCCCTTGGCATGTGGGGAATGGGCCACAGGGTCCAGAATGGCTCCATCACTTACGGGCAGTGGGGTCTGGGGTCACACACGTCCCTTCCTGCGCCTCTATCTCCCCATCTGAGAACACACCAGTTCTTATTTCTCACCTTCCATTCTAAGGCTTCCAGCGTCTCTGCCTGGGCCTAGCTGAGGCGTTCTTGCAAGGTCAGATTTTAAAGTCATCTCACCTTATAGTATTTATATCTATATTAAAAATAAATCCCCTGGAATAAAGACAAAAATGTGAAATCTGGGGGGGAAAAAAGGTACTGAGAGACCCCCTACACAGACCTCCAAGGGTAATACAGAGATTGGGGACTGGGGGGCGGGGAGGCGCGGTGAAGAAGTGAATTCCTCGTGTCCACTGACTAAAGATGGAGAGAAAAAAGCACTGGTCAGGAGGCGTTTCAGAAATCAAGACTGTCAGTGCTGTCACCAAGCAGGGGAAAAAGCAGGAATGAGGACAAAGGCCTAAACCTGCAGAAAGAGAAGCCATTGTGCAGGACGGGGCCGGCGACCAGGGCGACCAGCCCTCATGCCCACACGGCTGACCTCAGGCTCCAGCGCCGGCCCCAGGTTTGGCGCCCACCTGCTCGTCAGGACAGGGACCCGGTGAGCTACAGGCGGCCTCCGCTTTGTCTCAGCCCACGTGTCCGACGCATCAACTTGACATGCTCGGGGCCTTAAGCCTGCCGAATCTGGGGACAGCGTAATGACAGCCAGAGAAATTCCGCTGTAATTTTCAAGGCCCGTTTCGGGTTTGGTGCTTACAAAGCAAACTCTTTACTTGTTCAAATCTAAAGTGTTAAAAGCCCCTCATGGACAAGAGTGCTGTTTATGAGCCTGGCTCCCACTCGCTGTCCTCTTCTGGGCAGCACGGGGCAGCCCAGCGTGTGCGCTGTTTCTGTCTGTCTGTGTTTTGTTCTCATTCTTCAGGCTGCCTCTGTGCTCCAAGAAAAAGACAAGGCTGACAAGCTGAAGAGAGAGCAGCCCTCTCCTCTCTGGTCTGGAAGGGCCAACATCTCCTTGGCAATCAGCCAGCTTAATTCAACGTCTTTCCTAATGATGGGAAAGGGCTGCTGATTAAAACCCTGTAGACAAGGCCCCGAAGGCCCCGTCGGGAGGCATGGCAGACCCAAGGGGACCCCAGTGGCCGCACAAACAGGGCTACCAGTAAGTCTGCGGCAGGGGCCTCACATCAACAGGGTCAAAGCTGCCACCAAGCCGCACGGCCCTCACCCACACCAGATGCCAGGGCATGGGCCTCGGGAGGCCTCTGTAGTAAACCTGGGTTTACCTGGATATAGTGCCAATAGCAGAGAACCAAACGGAGCCCCAGCAAAGAACTTAGGGGCAGAGGGGTTGCCAGAGAGTCACGTTCCTTACCGAGCAGAGAGACTCCAGGTAAGGGGGAGGCAGGCCAGGGAGTTAGAGCCTCAAGAGCTGGAGGGTCTAATCTAACTTGACTGCAAAGATCCCAGTCCTATTCCTAGAACCACGACCGTGCAATGTTTTACCCCTCACCTGGCCCCTGGGCTGCAGAGGCATGTCCACTCAGCTGCCCACCCAGCACCTCTTCCTGGCTGGAAGCGGCATGTTAGGTGTACTCATTGTGGGGTTACCCACTCCTCTTTACACCCTATGAGGAGAAACTTGGTTTTGTCTGGGGTGCGGTTGTCTTTCCAGCATGTGTGGCTGTGAACACAGGTCTGGGAGACACTTGGGCTTCCCTGATCCGGTTTCCTGTTTCCAAACCCCTCCCCCTACTCCTCCCTTCCTGCTTCTTCCTGAATTAGGATGCGGAGCTGGGGGCTGGGGGCAGTGACCACCCATGACTGAAAAGCCACAAACCTAAGCCCAAAGGTGGCAGAGCGGAAAGGCGCAAAGAGTTTAAATGGTTAAAGCATTCTGGAGCCGCCATTCTGGCCCTAGAGCCACTCCCTCTGCCCTCCTGCTGCACGAGACACACAGCCCCACTGTTTACTGCACGTTTCTGCAACTGGCATTGAGCTCAATGCATCCAGAGCCAAGCGCAGGGCTCCTCCCAGACCTGGCTCTCTGCCAGTCTTTGCACATCTGCAAGCCAGAAATCAAGGCTTGTCACGAATTCCTCCTGTCCCTCCCCGGAGCTGAGACGGATCGATTATCTGTATCTCCTTCCTCCTCCCCCTCCAACTGCCCGTAACACCCCTCCCCCAATTCATCTTCTATGCGGCACCAAAGTGATCCTCTCCAAGTATCCACCTTCTTGGGTCACACCCCCTGCGTACAGCCCTCCAAAGGCACTTAGAAATGGACCTTCACCTGACCCCCAACCTGGTGGCCCCACACCTCCCATCCCGGCCTGGCCTCCTCCCCTTCTGGGCTCCATGCACTCTTGCCTTCTTCTAGTTCACTGATGCCAAAGCTTGTCCCACATTAGAATCCCCCGGGGTTTTCAGCAAACTTTAACCACGATCTGTAGGGGTGTGGCCAAGGCATTGGTATGTTTTGAGGTGATTCCAGGGTGCAGACAAGTGTGGGAACCATTGTTTCCTTAGCCAGTGGGTGCTCCTGCCGTCTACTCATGGGCCTTGCAGATGGCCTTCCTCTGACCTGGACTGCTTAGCCCCCCCGCCCTGCTTCCTCGTCCCCTGCTCCTCCTCCTCCTCCTCCAAGCCCCCAAACTAGGTGAGGTGGTCCTGTTCCAAATGCCACATCTGTTTCCCCCAGCAGACTTTAACCTCTCTGAGCTCAGGTCCCTTCGATTTCCCTTGCATTGTGCCTTCAGGTCAAGCGCACTATCTTGGCTCAGCAGGTGAGGGAGACATACAAGGAGGGGACCTCCCCCCCAAAAAACCAGAATTGCCCTATGGAGGGCAGACCCCTTGCAGTACAGGCTTCCCCCACTGGGTGATTCTGGGAACCCATCTGTATCCGTGCACCTACTAGTGTTGTTGGGAGAGGCTGCGCTCAGCTTCAGGGAATTTTATTTTCTTTTTGAAGACTTTTTTGAAGCATTTGCCCATTTCATGATGGGTGATTTACAACCACACCTGCCCACACTGCACTAAGTAGTCAGCAGTTTTTGAGCAAAAACGGAATGATCCCCATGTCCCATCCTCCCTGTTCACCTGATCTTGCCCCAACTGACTTTCTTTGTTTCCCCAATGAAAAAGCCCTCAAAGGAAAACATTCTGCCAATGTGGAAGCAGCGAAACAAAAAATGGCAGAAGCACTAAAAGGCACCAAAATCGACAAGTTCAAAATGTGTTTTGAGCAGTGGAAAGAACGTCTCAATAGGAGTATTGCATCAAATGCAGAGTACTTTGGAAGTGTCTGAAGTTTAAACATATAACAATGAATAGACAATTTTTAATAAGTAAATTCTGGGTTTTGGGCGGTCCCCCCTCATATTGTTGAATAAAGAAATGGTCAGTAGCATCTTCCCCTCACAGGTGAGGATCTGAGGCTCTGAAGCTAAGACCGCCTGGCTTGGTGTAACAAAAGGGGACTCAAAACCAGGTGTGTCACTGTTCTTGTAATCCAGAGGTTTGCAAATTTCCCGTTCGTCAGCATCACCGTGAGGGCCTCAGGCCCAGAGAGCCTGATGGGGTAGGTCTGGGGAGGGGCCCGAGAATTTGCGTTCCTGCCAAGTTCCCAGAGGACGCTGCTGCTGCAGGTCTGGGGGACCACACTTAAGGGCCACTACCCAGGCTCCCCCTGCAGCGCCTTCCAGCCTCTGGGTGCACTGGGTGCCAGGGAAAACTCAAGGTCAATTCAAGTCCACTTTAACTCTAACAACTATCTTGTTCTCCCCCCCCCCCTTAAAATAAAAAAAAAAAAGCTTTATACAAGAGTTATATTCATGTCATTAGAATCTGGTGTGCGTCCTGGGCTCTAAGAAGGGTCTCTTTGGTTCGCATCGCCTTACGGACAGAGCGAGTCTGGCTGGGGCAAAGCTCTGTGGGGCTGGCAAAGGCTCTGAACAGAACAGCAGCCAAATGGCAGAGCGGTCCGGCAGGCCACTCCAACCCCAGCACACCTGACTCGTGTCCAGAAAAGAGACCAGCATGAAATTCGGCCTGCAGGGAAGTGGGCCAGCCCCAGCTCCGCCCCCCCTTCCATAATCCTGAAGCCCTGGAGGTTTCCAGAAGATTCCCAGAGCCACACTTTCAGACAACCCACGGTTCATTTCAAATCCCCCTTTCTCTACTCTTTCTTCTTCTCTTCCATGTATTTCAACAAACCGTTGTAGACGAACCTGTACATGTTTTTAAGGCACAGATGTGGCGTTGTGTACAGCTGGTTCCACCCAGAGAGGTAATGTTTTCAGCCTGGGAGATTTGTTTCCATTTTGACGTTCCAACCCACTGACCCGATGCTCACACTGACTTCCTTGTCAGGAACAGTGGCCAAAAAAAGAAAAAAAAAAGTATTTAACTGATTTACTTTAATTAAATCATAGCCCCTTAGTTAATGGTGCATTTCAGGATGGAGACTGCCACATCAAAGAGATTACAAGTAAAAGCAGTTCCATGGGGGCAAAAATGGAGACATCGGAAACATTTTTAACAAAAATCACTGGGTAGAGGGCTGGGGAGATGCCTGGAGGAAAAGGTGTTTTTAGCTCATTACTAGCCAGAGCTAAGACCGATACAACACTTATTTCTCTGCATTTCACATGCTGGAATTTGGGAAATAATGGTGCTAGGAGTGAGGTTTCTCCCAACTCAACGGGGAGGAAAGCCTTTATTGTTCTAACTGGTAATTAACTGTGTCAACAAGATTGTAGCGAAAATGTTTTTAAAGCCTCTTCAGAGGGAAAACACACTTTAAGCACCTCTAAGCACTTTAGGAACAACCCAGGATTTAAATTGACAATGATAAACAATCCCTAATTACAGTCATTCTTAACTGGTTCTCACCAAGGATCTCTGTATCAGATAACATTTGTTAACCTAGTTTCAATGACAGTGTGTACTTAAGGAAGATTAAGTTCCATTTAATTCAAGTCTGCCTTTGTGGCGTTTCCTATAATGTGTCAAGTAATGAGACTGCTTAGTCTAAAATATGCTGTCATTCAGACTGGCCCTTCCCCAGTTAGCCAAAAAGGGTACAATTTAACTCTGCATCCAAAACCTGTGAGCACAGAAATGTAACTTTATTACGCGTTGTGTTAAAACTGCTAAGATGTCCCATGACGAGGATCAAAGTATCAAATCATCTTTGGGCCCCTGGCACCTGGCACAATGCTTATCACAAAGGAGACCCTAAAAGCTGTCTACAGAACAGAGGAGTCACAGAAACAGCACGACCTCCATGATGGACTGTTCCAGAAGATAAAAGGAGAGGAATGAGCGTCACCGGTTTTTAAAACAGAACTTGTTCTCTTCAATGGCACATTTCTGATGTGCCAACACTGAGGTAAGTTTTCTAAGTGCTTTACCTCACTCAAGCCTCAGGACCACCTCTGAGCAACAGTCTCTCAATGAACCCAATTTTACACAGACAAAGACAACAGGACCATGAAGGATGGGAGGAAAAAGAAAACCCAGACCCCTCGGGCTCCAGGCCAGACCCCGCAACTGCTGGGAGCCTCCCATTCAAGTCCGGCCTGGGGCCACCCCCAGGGGCCTTGGGTCTTGCCACTTCAGACAAGTCTAGAAAGTAAAAGACTCCAAATGAATCTCCAGATAATGTGCCAACCCGAGGAAAGGGTTATAAAAGGAAAAAAGTAGAGACAGAAGAATGAGGGGCAGTAGGTATCGCGGGAAGCTTTTCTAAGAGAGAAACAAAGCGTATTTCTACATAGATTTCCAGGGAAAATGTATTCCAGACAGAGGGGACACCAGATGCAAAGACACTCAAAATTCTGGTGCTGAATTAAAGACCACTCGCTGGATGCTGGATGCTGTACAGCAATGGTCTTATTTCAATGGTGCGGCAGCTCTGCATTGCTGGTTATTATGTCTCCCTTCTTACCTCATGACCAGATGGGGCATCTGGCCACAGATCTAGCCAAGGGTGGAACTCAAGTATGACCCAGATGTCCGATGGAATTTCCCCAGGCGCAATGCTTTGCGGGTGTCCGCTGTGAGGAACGGGTCCCTCCTGGTAAGTGGTGACTATGCAGAGGGGTAAAGAAGCCAGGGTTTAACTCTAAGATAGTTCATTAATGCAGCCGCCTAAATTAATATTTAAGAAGAATTCAATAACTTGGGTAAGTATAGTGGCACCAGAAGCAAAATAGTGTATAGAGTTATATAGATAGAAAGGACTTAACTATATTAAAAAAAAAAAAAAGTGCACAAGAATATAAAATGAGAGGGAAATATGCCAGAAGGCGAACTTTGTGGTTGCCTCTACATGTACATTTCTTGAAGTCTTAGCTTTTCAGTACTTCCCAAGTGTGTCTGTTGTAATAAGCAGCTATTTCTTTGATCAGGGAGGAAAATGAAAACTACTGTGAAGACAGGCACTGCTCCTGCTTGGAATTTTGACTACGACCCCACCTGCAGGTATGAGTGACGGCCCCACTCACAGCAAGACGTCCATGTCACACTCCATTCCCGCACATGTCCCTTCAGAGCGGCCCCGAGCCAGACTCAGCCAGCAGCCCCCAGCGCCAGAGTCTGGGTGACACTCACCTGGCTGCTGACGGAGGGAGGCAGGGAGGGATCGTGGGTGGTCTTCCTCCATCGCGTGGGCCAGCCAGCGGCCCCCTTGTACAGGAGAGATGAGCGCTCCACTGGCAAACCTTTCAGCGTCTCACTGCTATAAATTCTCCTGGCTCTTATTAATAAAATATAATGGTAATTCCTAGAATAATGGCCTATTACCCAAAGTCACCGAATGACAGAGCAATCAACCTCAGAACGAATTATAGGCCCGGAGACATGGTGGAGAGATGGGGTAAACTCTTAACTGGCTTCCGGGGGAGCAGCGTCAGGCCCACGCAGCAGATCAAAGTAATGATAGTCAAGACAACTGTTTAAGTGGTTAGAAGAAGAAGAATGGTAAGTGTATGAAGTAAATACCGTCCCAGAAATGGATGCAACACCAAAAAGGCTCGGTGGACACCTGATGGGCTACACGCAGACCCCCGGCCAGCCACGCTGGTTCTGTTTCTGTATTGTCTTTACTTCCTTCTCCCAACGTGTTTTTATTTTAATTTTGCTTTGTGTCTGCGTTCTAGGTTGACAGTCCCACATATGATTTCTTCTTTCATCGGGTAAAAACTATTCAACACATTTGACCAAGGCATGGCTGAGCCATTTTGGAGATAAAAGAGAAGTCTCTGAAGCCCAAAGTACAAAGCCCCTGGAGTCATCTCTAACAGAGAACCAGAGGAACTAGGAGGACCCAGAGTGAGGGGAGCTTTGTGACTTGGTCTCCCAACACTAAGAGACTTGATGACTCCAGAAGTCCTTGACAAGCACGTAGCAGAGAGGACTTGGAACCCGCACAGTGAATCTCTTCCCCCAGAGAGGCCGCTGCTACCTGCTGTGATGAATTATCTGTGACTCCCCCAAGCAAGCTTAGAGGTTCATCTAATTCTACACAGGGGGTGACGCCTATCAAACCATCTGCTATTTTCTTGCAGCGGGGACAGCTTGCATCATAGTGGTCCCCCAATTCCTGCAAGCCATCTTTTATCAGGCTCTAAGGCAGTGGGTCTTAACCCTAAAAATATGGGGAGTTTTAATTTTTTTAAAACCCATGGCTGCGATCCACCTCCAAGATTTAATTGCCCCAGGCCCTTGCTACTTGGAGTACCATCCCCAAGCCAGCAGCTACAGCGTCAGTGGAGAGCTTGTCACACATACGGAATTTCAGACCCCACTGGGGACCTAATTCATCTGTTTTCCAACCAGAGTCCCAGATAATTGTATTGCACGGTAGAGTTCAAGAAGCACTGCTCTAGGGTAGAGGCAGGAATTTTTTTTTTAATTTCCCCAAGTTATTCTAATGTTCAGCCAAGACTAAGAGCTCTCCACTTAAATTCTATCCTTGGTCTTTTCATTTTCTTGCTGACCAGAGCCAAGCCCAGAGTCCTAGGCATCAGACCAGCTAATCCCAGCTTCAACCTTTACAAGAGGGACTGTTGTGAACTGTGGAAAATTCCCTCCACCCCACTCTGGCTTCCCTGAGGCTTAGCCCAGACAACCACACCGAGCGGCCTCCCCTGACCTAACCCTCGGCATTTTTAATTCCTTTCCTTATCCCATTGCTGCTCGTCTTCCTACCGTGCTGCTGCCTTGCCTGTGGGGCCCGCCCCCGCCCCCACCACCTTTGTATCTTGGCAGCTTTCAGTCCAAGTGTTTCCACAATAAGAAGTATTGACTAGAACAAGGGAAGGCTTTCCTTCCTCTTGTCTTCAAGCACCATCTCCTCATATGCATGTGGCTCTCTACATGACACATGTGTGAGTCATGCAAATGGCGTGACGCAGAGAAAGGGATGGCACAGCTAGGGGAGAGCTATGGGAGAGGCGTGACTTGACGCCTGAAGCTAAGAGCAGCAGCGCAGTCTTTGGGCGATAACACCTCCGTGGGAGGCAGGCAGCAGACAGAAACCTGGGACAAATACTGCATCTAATGTTAGGAGATTCCATAAGTGACTCAAATGACGAAAGGCAGCGAAATGCTCAACCCCAAATATCCCATTTCAAATTGCAGCCCCTGTAAGAGAAAACAGCCAGACCCCCAAAATGGTCACTGTAATTCAGAAGCTGAGATGGAGCCTGAGCACAGGTCCAAATACGTCTTCACTTCACCTCATGTCTTCAAAATCTCTCAATAATATTAGCATAAAAACTAGAAACGTTTATACCCCTGAGAAACTTACTCTGCTCCAAGGTACACTGGGTTGGTTACGAAGGTCACCTGGCAGTTCACTCTTTCTGGTGGCCGGTCACAAACATGCTCAGAAGCTGGGGGCCAGTGCAAAATGCTTCTCTGTTTTGTTTTTCACGTGGCCCCCGGAGAGTCAAAGGCAGCCCCCCTCAGGCATCTGCTGGCCTCATGGTCCCTGTCTCCTTTGCTCTCTCCGTTCCTCTCCCTCTGCCCTCACCAGGTCCCAGCATCATCTTACTGGTTGCAGAGGGACCACAGCTGCACAGATCATCGTTCCTGCTTTCACCCTGCGAGGGTACCTCTCAGCCCTCAGTATCTTCCATCTCTTGCCTGACCTCCAACGAGAAGCACCTATAAAACAAAATATGTTTCCTAAGAAATGGCATCTCAAGACATAACCTGAATGCATTATTATGGTGAAAGACATTCTTTATACATTTCCTCATTAAAAAAGAACTCTCTTTGATCACTCTGCCTTTTCTTACCTATATTCTCACTCTCCCTGTGTATCAATCAGTATAAACCAGGCTTTGCTTGCAGCAACACACAATCCCGTCTCAGAGGCTTTAAAACAGCACAGTTTTATGTCTCCCTTCTTTCGTAGTTCTTGGTGTGTTGGTAGGGGCTCTGCTCACCGTAGCTACTGTGGGGCCCCAGCAGGCCGCCACACCAAGAAGAAAAGGATTTCTGGGGGTCTTGTGTGTCCTTCAAATAAGCCATGTCACCCTGCTCATCATTCTTTGCTCCGAACTACTCACAGGCTCTATCCAACCCCAATGGAGCCCAGAGTGCAGTCCCACCACGAGTCCAGAAGGAGACCCAGGAACATTTTGTTGAAAGGCCTTATTGACCACCATTCCATCCTAACTTCAAACCCCCAGGAGGAAGAATACAAGTGGCTGCTTTGGACCACACTGTCCTAGCTTCCCGGCCCAGGGGAAAGAGGGAACTGCACACTTCATGTGTATCAGGAACACGGGAACAACGGATGAGGATGAAGGCGGCGATTCAAGGGTCACGAGCCAAAGAAATAAACCATAAGATATAACAATAGGACCCCTGGGTGTGGAGGAGTAGGAGACAGGACTGACTGATGGGTTAATAAGCACAAAACAAAGCAGGAGAACTTGCAGGGATGAAAATGGCAATAACCAAAGCAGCTCACACCCATCACCGAAACTCAGTGTCCCAACGTTCACGGAAACTTTTCAACCATGTAGCTGCTGATGCACCTGCGAGGTAGGAAAGCTTCTCCATCAGAGGTAAATCATTACGGGAGCTGAGCTAATAAAAAGCGCGCTCAGATTCTTCTGTGGCCCCCCTTATAATTTATGTACTAGTCAGACACAATTTTCATTGAATCAAGAGCTATCTTGTCCAACCTCTCAGCTGTGAGTAACTTTGTACAAGATGAAAATAACCTAATCCATCACGATGACAGAAATTTTTCTACCTCTATCAGGCCCTTACTGCCAACAAAATGCCAGGAAGTGTGCTTCTCCGGATGGTTTATTAAAATGCAGCAGACCCAAACTGCATTAGGGCTGTGTAATAGCACACCCTGCCCACCAGCTAATGCTTGCCAGATGTGCAGGCTCAACCCCATCTGGAAGCACCTGCTCAGAGGTGTGGGCCTCGAGAGCCAATCCTGGGAGAGCGCAGCCATTGGCTTTATTTGCCCTCTGGCTGCTGCGCCCTGGGGCAAAAAAATTAAAATGCGGAAGGGGGGGTTGCCAGGATGAGCTGGCAATTGTTTCAGTGGAGTTATTTCTCACTAGATGTTTGCAAACATACTCCCTGGACTTCTGCACCCATGTTTTTGAGGCTGAACACCAAAGTTCTAATCCCCACCACAGTGATCTGGGGGAACTGCCTTTGCTTCCCGGAGCCTTGCATTTCTAAGTTGTAAAATGGGGATAACTACATGCACTTGCAGGGCTGCTGTGAGGATGAGCTGAGATGAAGTAGAAGGAAGTGCTTTGCACAGTAAGAGGGACATAGTAATTGCTCAATAAATGCCCCGTTCACACATGCATTTTTTAACATGTAGGTAGGGTGAGAAAACCTGGGTCTCTCTTCCAGTTTCAAACCGTATCACCCTCCACACATGCACCTCTCCCTCCCCCCACCTTCTCTCTCCCCATCCCATCTCCCTTTCCCTTCCTCCCTCTTCACCTCCCATCTTTGTCCGGGACTGTATGATAATACAGCATTGGCATAAGGGGCAGGAGGAGCACTCCAGCCAAGGCAGTTCATTTTTCTGGAGGACAAAGTCCAGAAACAGACACAGAGACAGAGTAACGGAAGCCCCGTCTCTCCATGGCTCTCCCTGGCCCCCTAAAGCATAAAGAGGTGCTGACATCAGTCACTAGCTCTGCGCACATATCCTTAAGCAGTACCTTATTTAGTTTCATATGTTTTTAAGCTTTATATAAAAACTTGTATATTCCCATAGGACTCACATTTTATGCTCAAGATTGTATTTTTGAGACTCACTCCTGTTGGTGCATGAGGCTATAATCCAATCATGTTCACTACTGTATAATATTCTACTGTATGGCCATACCATCGTTTGCACTACCACTGATGGACATTCATGCTATTGCCAGTTTTTTTCTCTGTTACAGACAGCACTGCCATGACGTTCTTTTGCTGGTGTGCATGATCAACAGATTTTCCAAGGCATGCAGCTAGAACACTGCTGGGCCCCGGGTTTATAGTCTCCAGTTATTTTTCCAAAGAGCTTGCTTCAGTTTACACTCTGATTCCCCAGTTTCTGGCAAAAACACTGAAAACTACCTTGGAACATGTTATTCCTGCAGGTACTGGCTGCTGGAGTTTCAGAACACTGGCCGCATCAGTTCCCACACATGCCACGTGGAAGGTCACTGTCACAAACATCCCTCCAGGGCAGGGAGAGGTTTTGTCATGTACATAATTTTTAACAAAGAGAATCTTGAGATGAGTGGTTTTGCGGCCCTCTGGCTCAAGGGATAGGACCTCCCCAGGCCTGTTCAGCCCAAGAGCGGAACACTCTGTAGCTGCTACTGGTTTTCACATAGGGGTGGTGGACACCGGCCTAAGGCTGCACTTCCAAACCAGCCTTCGTCAGCAGACTCCAAGAGCAGGGCTGATGTCTCTGAGGAAAAGAAGCTTACTTTTCTACCTCGTTTGTATCTACAATGCTTAGTATGGTGCCTGTACCTCATCGGTGCTCCATTCAACGTCATGTAATGGAATTAAGAGTTAGCCACTTTGGCAGATGCTGCTGTGCATTATTGAAATCTGTCTCCTCCACCTCCTGGGCGCAATGCTAGACTATATCTCCCAGCTCTCCTCGCAGTGCGCGGTGGCCATGTAACTGATTCTGACCAAGCAAATGTGAGCAGAGGGACTCTCCCCCGCCTCCTGTCCTGTTCCATCAAAACCAGTCACGCGCTCTCTTTTTCTGGCTGGCAGCTGGATATGCCTTTTCCCCCTCTGTCAGCATCTGGGCTCACATCATGAAAGGTAGCTATGGCATCTTTTTTAAATCAAGCAAGGAAATACGCATGTTTTCTCTTAAAAAAAAAAAAAAAGAAAAGAAAGCTGTGTGAGAGCCTCTTTGTGTATTTTTCACGTGATGGAGGGAGCAGATGAGCACATTCATGATTCAGAGCCTCAGGTGATTTGCTATGCAGCTGCCCAGGCTAGCTGCCAGGCTGGCTCTGAAGAAAGTGCTATTTCTGATGTTATGCCATTTATACCCAGATACCTCTTAATGCACACCAACAGGGTGCATGATGCATGCCAGTGTTGGAAGTCAACAAGGAAGGAACACGGTATAATAATTATCTATTGCAGCCTAACAAATTACCCCCAAACTTTAGTAGATTAAAACAAAAAAACACTCATTATCTCACGTTATTTCTGTGAGTCAGGAATCTGGGCACAGCTCAGCTGAGTCCTGTGGCTCAGGACGTCTCACAGGCTGCAATCAAGCTGGTGACTGGGGCTGCGGTCACTTTGAGGCTCCACTGGGTTGAGAAACCCACTCCTCAGCTCACTCTGTGGTCATTGACAGGGTCCGGCTTTTCCTGGGCTCTTGGAGGGAGGGCCTCACTCGGCTTCTCACCAGCTGCTGGGGGCGGGCTGCCCTGGAGGGAGAGTGTGGGGTCTTCCTCATGGCATGGTGGTAGCTTCATCAGAGTGAACAGGTGAGAAAAAAGAGGGGGAGGGGGAAAGGGGGAAGGGGAGAGAGAGAGAGAGAGATCACAAGCCAATCTCTGAGGTGACATCTCATTCCTTTTTTCATTAGAAGTGAGTCACGAGGTCCTGCCTTAGAAGCTGCCTTCCACACAAAGCAACCAGAAATCACAACTTTGCTGTATCAGTCCTTGATTTTTCAGAACCTAATCTCTAAATTTCATTTATCTCGTCAAAAGTCTTACTAGCCCTTCAAACTATCTTCAACATTTCAGAAGCCAATGTTCAAGTGAGAAAACTATAATGAAAATTATATCCAGTTTGCTTCTTCCCATACAGGGAACAAAGCTCTCCACCTCTGCAATAGGATACTTTAGAAAAATAATGGCAAGGGGCCTATTTTCCTCTTTTATGTCAACACTTAGAAAGAAAACTCAAAATTTACACCCATCAACTGGCTGATTTTTAAAGTCAAAATGCAGACATTCCAAACACAAAAGCAGTCCTGCCTATTTTCAATGCTGATACAGAATTAAATTTCCATTGGCATTTTAAAATTGTGTCTCTCAACCAGTCTGATAAACTATGTCATTTGTGTTTGTGCATGTGGACAAACCCTGCTATTCTAACATAATTAGTTTAATGTAACTCAAATGGCATGCATCACTTACTGGATAGAAAAAACTTTTAATTCTTACATTTAATTTTTGTAACAAGTAAAAATGGCAGAATGGGTTTTTCCTTTTAATTCCTACAAGATGAGGAGAGGGAAGAGGTGATATACTCCCAGGAGAAGGACCCAGGTACAGGCTCTTGAGAAGCACCTCTCGGCCTTATATGCCACATGCTCCTCTCCCTCCCAACTCATGGGACTACGGGCAAGCCCAACCTCTTGGAAAAGACCACCATAAACTGTTTCCATGGTCCTGTGAGAGGCACAGATTTGGAAATATCAGTCCCTGGCAAGCCCAGACATTTTAATGAGCCGTGGCCAATGGCGATGACGGAATCCTCCAGCCAGGTCCAGTGTGCAGCTGCGGCTGGCCCAGGGCGCCCGATGTGGCCCCCTCCCCGGGACGCCACCCGGAGTCTGGTCACAACCGCCCTGGCCCTGAGTGCACAGCATATGCTCCCGGCTGCTCTGGGCGCCCAGGAGGAACTGGGCCCGGCGGAGGGCAGGGAGCCCCGGCAGCCCGGAGGAAGCTGCCACATGCTGGAGGAGCCCCGGCTGAAAGCAGGAGTGGGCAGGAGCTGGGCTCGCAGGCCAGGCGCAGGGAGCCAAGCCCGGTCAGGCCAGCAACCTTGCAGCGACGCCGTGAAGTGCGAAGTCGTTCTGAGTCCCAGGGCAGGAAGCGTCTCCAGATGTTGGAATGGCTTTTGCCAGATGCTGACTTGGAAAATTTGTTTTTCCTTTGGTTCATTAAGAGAGAATAACCATTTCTGCATTTGTTAAGAGAAATATGACCCCCGAGGGGCTCCAAGCATCTACCCAGGGGCTGGCCTAATCTCTCCTTGTGAGCCAATTCTGCTCTTTCTTTCTATCAGCAAATATTAATTCACCAAGGGGCTTCCAGGTCCCCAAGAAATAGTCCCTGCCCTCAAAGAGCTTTCAGTCTGGTGCAGGGACAGACTGGGGCGTAGATGATTATGACACAATGTAGACTGTGGCCCTGTCTCCAGGAGCAGTGAACCCTAGGCTATAAAAGTGGATAGACGGGAACCCTGGCCTAGGCGGGAGTGGGGGTTGCAGGGTGCTAATTAGCTACCATGGAACTGACAGTTCAGCTGAGACCTCAAGGGTCTCAGGCCTCACAGGAGCGAACCAGAGAAAATGAGAGGAAGTTCAAGGTGCCAGTTCTCTCCGTGTAAATGGGCAAGTGAAGGTGGCTGGCTCAGATGAGAGCCCGGCAGCTCTGCTAATATATTGTCTTCTCAACCATCCCATCCAGGGGCTGCTACTGAGGAAACTGAGGCACCAGGAGGTTAACTGACCTGCCTAGTGAGTGGGTGAAAGCAGTTCAAAATGGGTGCAGCATATTGGGGAGGTAGGGGAGGCAGGGGCTGTCCAGGGGTATGAAAGGCAGAGGCCACAGGAACCTGCAGCCATCTGAGCAACCCCGAAGGAGGGCCGACTCGGAGACGCGAGGAGCTGATGCGCACTCTGCCAAGTTCACAGCATGTGCCTCATGGAAAATGCACTGGACACAAGGGAGGCTGGTGCTGGGAGACCAGCGACCCGGCAGGAGATGGCAGTGACCTGAGCGAGAGGAGCGGCAGCGGGGATGACGGGGATGAGGATTCCCGGGACCTTTGGGGAATACGATCAGGTGAACAATAGCTGCTGGGATGGGGCACGGGGAGGAGAGCGAGGCCCGGAGGCCAGCTGCCGGGCTCCTGGCGGGGGTCCCGTACAGTGCATGGGGCCACCAGAAGAATTCTCTGAGAATCTAGGATAATGACAAAGGGACCAGCTATGATCCTCGGCTATTTCATGGCACCAGGCTGGACACGTGGAAGATACAACTGCCCTAGATGTCGTCCTGCCAATGTGACCAGCATGTTCCCAGACACAGGGTTTGGGAGAACGGGCCCGCCCTGGCATCTCCGTACCTCCTGGCCTGTGTCTCCAGACAACTCCCTTTCAACAGGGCCTGGCTCTGCTCACCCCAGGGAAGACGTGCACCCAGGAGTCCTGGTGGAGAATGAGCCAGCACCCCAGGTGCCTCTGGACTTTGCCATCTTCACCTAACAGGCTGAATTCCTTTTTGAACCCGTATCAGGGTTGGCCCAGGCATAGCTTCCTGACATATGCGGGTTTTCAGTGAGAGTTAATCTGTCTATTCGACTCTTCTACACTTAACGCATTCGCAGGGAGTGAGGAAATGACCACCTGACATCCGGGAAAACGTCCTGAATAGTTTATGACACTTTAAAGCCTCGTTTTCTTTTGTCTTAGACGTAGGAAGCAACACGTTGCCAAGTACAAATAAGCTTTTCTCCAAGGAGTTGGAGTCTGATTTTAAATGTCTTCTCAGACGGAAGTAAGAGAACAGACAACAAGGGAGGGAGAAGGAGCAGAAAGCATAATGGAAGAAGGGACACAGTTTGTGCTTCTGCGTAAAACCAAAGGCTATAAAATTAAATTAAATACAGGGACCACTGACGCGGTAAGTACCAGAGTCACCACTGGCTGGCCGAATTTCTACCCCATTGGCCTTACCTGTGTCCTCCCACAGAAGGCATCGGAAGATGCTGAGAGAACCGATACACTGAGCAAAGGACTTTCACTTTGGGGCTATTTCCAACTATTCTCACATCCACAGGTCCCCTAAATGTCCTAAGTGTGGACATTCTCATGTGCGGGCCCTATTGGCTACCATAAGAAAGAGGTCACTAGACACATAAAACATTTAAGATTGAATTTTTTTTTTTTTTCATTTTGGAGACTTTCTCCTGCTTCTTGGGAAAGAAACCCTGAAGTCACCCAGAACTGATAATTTCTTATGACTGCTGACACGCGGGGTTATAAGAGAGAAGTGTACGCTCCTTCCCTCCATTCAGCCGACACTTCAGAGAGCTTACTTGTGGGCTTCTGCGCTGTGCCCTCTCTTCTTTCCAAGCCAATGTACGCACGTCTGTCTTCTTCTGCCAAGCCGTTGCCCAGGGCCCACCTCTGAGGCAGTTACAGCAGGCAATAGCTTATCCAGGGAGGCACATGCATTTGGTGAAACTCAGGCAGAAACATACACTCCAAAGGGGGCAGCCCTGTGGTGCATGATGCAGCTGAACCCCAGTGGTCAGGATCTGGGGTGGGCCCCCAGTGAGGGAAGAGGCTGATGACAAATTCGTGTGGGCTGATTTGCAGAGAAGGACACTCATTACTCTGGGCTTGTTAGAGTGTCCTCTAGACAGAATGTAATCTGAAATATAACAAGGTGAGCCAGTTGGCACCACTGGCTCGAGGGCTCTGTCCCACACGAGAACGCGGCAGCAAGGCAGGGGGCAATGTTGTTTCCTGTCTCATCTCACTGGCTCTTATTCACACTGGGCCACCGAGGAGGGGGCTGGCTCAAAGACTGGGACTCACTGCTGGCATCAGCGCTCGCAAAGAATTCCCCCTTCTCCTCCTCCCCGGCCCCTCCCCAAGCTGGAAAAGGAGCACTGATGTGGCCGGCAGTTTTTTCAGCCTAAGAAACCGTTGTCACCACTTTTTTCGTTTGTTTGTTTGGGGTATTTATCAGTTTGTGCCCAGCCCTTCCCACACAGAAACTGAAGTGGCTACAAAGGAACCATGAAACAGGGACCATAAATTTTTTAAAAAAAATATATCAAAACCAAAGGAATATGAATTGGATTGGGAGGGACAGCCTTCTAGTTCAACATGGCAGCCCAAGATCCATCCCTCCATCACCTTTTGTCCCTCTGAGAACCTCTGCAATAGACACGCAGAAGGACAGACATGAACACACCTGCATGCAGCTGTGTCACATGAGGCTCTAAGGAGCTAGAACGGAGCTCATGTCAGTGGAGCTCCAAAGCCTTTGCGCCCTCCCCCAGGCGAGGGGCCCAGTGTCAGGAAGGGAAAGCTAACTGGCTCAGATAAAGGTCGAGCTTATACACGTAGCCACAGGGAATGGTGCCCTCTTGACACTGACCTGATCCACAAGAAACACAGCTAACATTTGCCTCCTCCTTTCTGGCCCAAGGAAGAGAAGGGTCATCTCTATGCCAATCGAAATAGGCCTCATTAAACCAAACCACTGTGCTCAACTGCACATGCAGCATAGATGCCACAAAGAGACTCAAAGTCAAGTCACCCCACAGAGTTTTCCCTGAGAGACCCAACAACCGTGACTTTCCCTGGAGATGCTGGAAGGGAGAAGCTTATGAGCTACTGGAAAACACCATTAAACAACCCGCAGCTGCCACAGGAAAGGGATGACGATCGAAGGCCAATTTCAGACCACTCCACATATTAGACGGCCTTCATGCTAACTAGAGTGACCCAAGTCCCTCACCTCTAAGACCAGTGTTCTCAGCTATAAGTGTTCACAACAGTACCCACTCCACGGAGTGCAGGGCTCAAGCTAATAATGTACAGAATGGCGTCGAAAAGCATCCGCCATATTGGAAGCATTCTATAGGCAACTTTTATCATTATTCTTATTACATGATATTTTAAAGTTTTATTTTTAATTCTAGTAATTTATACTTAAAGGGCCATAGATACAGAAAAGTGTTTGCATGTATGTTTGTTTATTTGTTTGCTTGCTTATTTGTTTGATACGCAAGATAATGCCTAATTGCCAATCAAAGCTAGCATACTGGCTGGTGTTGGATAGCTGCACCATAAACTTTTGTTGATTGAAGAAGTAAAATGAAAAGTATTATTGGGGAAGGAGACGTGACTTGGGGTAGTGATCACATGATACAATATACAGATGACGTATAACAGAATTGTACACCTAAAACCTATAATTTTATTAACTGATGTCATCACCCCCAATAAATTCAACTAAAAAGGGGGAAAAAAAGAAAAAGAAAATATATTATCAGGTTTCTGGAAATAAGAAGAGTAAATTAATAAAGCAAGACAAATGACCAACGCTGAAAGCGAGGACAGGTATATAAACAAATTCAGACACGAACCAAAAGATCTAGATGAAATTCACCTGAACGAGCTCAGCCACGGTGAGGTCACTGAAGTCAGGTCAGACATGCAGCTAAAACTAACCAGGCTGATAGTTATGAGTAAGTACCTATCAGTAAATGCATGAACACGGTACCGAAAGCTTCCCTAAACATTTTTTTAAATGCAATGACAACAGCAGGCGCCTTGGAAGAGCCTTAAGAACATATCAACTGATGCTTACTAAAAGGCTAAAATATTTTGTATTTCTAAATAATAAAGCAACTGAAAACGTATTCATCTATTTCTGACACTTGGTAAGAATACTAACAAAATCTGTTTTAAAAATGTGTAGTTCTGAGAGAGGAGTTTAAAACAAAACAAACAAACAAAAACACGGTACCAGGAGCCTTCTATCCCGATGTATTCCTGTCCATGTTTCCATAGGTTGCTTGGCCAATAGGAAGCATCATATTGTAATGACTCAGCCCCAGATTCATCTCCCAGACCATCCAGTTGGGAGTTTTTATTAGAATCATCTAGAAGGTTGTTGTTGTTTTTTTTTTAATAGCCATGCCCTGATCCCAACTGCAGAAATTCATTTCCACTAATCCAAGAGGACTCAGACATGAGATTTTTAACACCCCCAGATCTGAGAACCACGGCTTTAATCTGTACAAGAACACCTCAACATTGGCGCTACAGACAAGACCCTAGGAAGCATGTCTAAACTGGCATGTGAAAGGCAAATTCTACTCGTTCTAAGGCTACCTTGTCCCATACAGTAGCCACGAGCCATATATAACATTTAAGCACCGGAAATACAGCCAGTGCTGCCGAGGAACTCAACTTTTAATTTTATTTTACTAAATGTAATTTAAAGACTGATACACAATTTAATAATTGAAAAACATTTAAGTACCTTGAAAACAGCTTGGGTTTATGAATCTACTCTCTCAACCATAAATTTTATGACCTCTAATACAGATCAAGGGTTTCTTGTAAAGTTAATGTCTAAATTGAGAAATGCATACTGGATTTCACAGACTTCATAAAAAATAATGCAAATATCTCATTAATAATTTTTATATCGACTACATGTTAAAATATTTTTGATATGCTGGGTTAAGTAAAATATATTACCAAAATCAATTTCACTTATTTCTTTTTACTTTTTTTAATATCACTACTAGAAAATTTTAAATTATAAATATACATTCTAAGGAAAATGAGCAATTTGCAGCCAAACAAAACAAAAGATACACAGAGACTGAAGCATCACGTGAGTATCAGCAAACACAATAATAGCTGAATCAGCCTCATGAATATTTTAGACATTGGAATTATCAGACCCAGAATATAACTTTTATATTTAGAGACATTGAAATATAAACAATAAGAGACTTTAAAAATGAGTAAGCACAATTGGAAAAGAGCCAAACAGAACTTCTAGAAATTAAAATCATGGCAACTGAAATTAAAACCTCAACAGAAGATGAGACAGAGCCAGATGGAAAATTAGTGAATGGACAGACACAAATAAGTTATCCCAAATGCAACAGTGAGAAACGTGTTAGAGAAATGTGACCCTAACATTAAGAGACATAGCAGAGAGAGCAAGAAGCTTAACAAATATTTAAATCAGACTACTAGAAAGAAATGTCGAGAGAAAATGGGGAAAAGGTAATATTCCATGAGAAAAGAATGGACTGGAATTTTCCAGATTTGTTTAAAGCCATTAAGCTTCAGGCCCCGGAACTGCAACCAATATCAAGCAGGATAACTTTTCACAAAACATAACAAACAGAAAAGCAAAAGGGAAAGAGGACCTATTAAAAGCAGTCATCAAATGAAGATAAAAATATCTTCATTTGATGATAAAAAGCTTATCAAAACATATGGAATGCAGCAAAAGCAATGCTTAGAGGAAATTTATAGCATTTAATGGACATGTTAGGAAAAAAAGACATTTCCAATTATGAATAGTGAAGTAAAAGAAACTTTTCTAAACTATCAATGATGCAACCATGCTAAAAGACTGAATCCTATTTTCTACTTCCTCTATAGAATATTGACATGGTTGTCATATTGACAAGTGAGCAGAGACGACACTGCCAAAAGTGTAGGAGAAGTTATTATAGAGATGTAGCGGATAGTTGTACGTGGCTCTCGCTTATTACCTACAAGGCTCTTTTCGGAACAGACCACAATTCTGCCGAGCCTGGCAGCTAAGAGTCTCAGAAACTCAGCAAAGAGCTCTGCTCTGCGCCTCTGGAAGCACACCCCTTGGCCAAGAGCCTGGGGGTGACTAGGCCCCAGGGAAACGTGCATAGAAAGGGGTTGGGCCTCTTCCCCGTTAGGTTTGCCTTGGGCTCTGTCGCCTGTAAGAACTGCTCAGGGAGCTGCCTTCCTACGCTGCTGGGGACCAAACAGCATCATTGTCTGATTGCTGGAGGCTCATAAAAATGAGGTCAGAGAAAGGGGCTCTGGACATCCCTAATGAAGCTGTTTCAAACCACAAAACTGAACGGGACTGGCTGTCGAAGTGCATTCGTCAGCAGGTTCTCAGTGAGCGTCCACGGGGAACCCAGGTCTGGGTTAAGCCTTCAGGGACCGTTGGTAATGAAACATTCCGTTTTTCAAACCCCAAGGACCGTCTCAGAGGTTTCCAGCCAAGTTGAATGAGGTCAAATGCAGCTTTCAGGCATTGTTTATGGTACAGCTGATGGGAATTCAGGTCCTAGAGCCTCCCAGCATGTTTTAGGGTATCAACTGGGGTTCTGAGGTCAAGCTGGAAGCCGCAGGCTCCCGTCCTCACGTCTTCAAGTGCAGTGGGAAAAAAAACAATGCTCGTTTATATGCTGCCGAACCAAACTCCTGAGGCGAACTCTTTTGGGACCTGATTGGTTTACGGGTCCACTAACCGTTCCTGAAACATTTACTGTGACCTTTAAAAGAATGCCACATTCTGGCCATTCCTGGCTTCTTCGCAGGGAGAGAGATGAAACTGGGAATTAGAAACACCCTCATTCTAAGTCATACACATAACGTTTTCCTCTCGGTAGAAATGTGACTCAACCCTGTTTCATCTTTTCAATGTTTTTTGGCCAATGAAATTGAAAGCTGAGCCCCTCTGTCCAGAATGATGTGAAGGGGTGGGCTCCTGCAGAAGAACTCTTAGGGGATTGATCAAGGACAAAAGGGAGAGGCTTCAGGACCCCCCCCACCCCCCACCCCCCGTGTTCTGTGCCAAATGGAACCCTGTATTTCCCCAACCCACAGACGAGCCTTCCTGAAGTGTGATTCACGTATTATTGGGTGAATCAAAAAAGATGACTGATTCACACACACACAAAAAGACGATCTCCTCGTTAATTAAGTTTGAGATATATGGGACTAAGTAAAATCAAAGAATATTTTTAAGTACAGGACATTTCAGAACCTTTAGGATTCCAGGGTACATTTGGCATCTCCAGAGGCAAACACAGCATGCAGAATTTCCCAAACCTATCTGACCGTGAACCTCTTGGAGCATCCCTTGGGACTGATACTCCCCAGAACAGACTCAGGGACAGGCTGCTTTGGAGGAAACAGCTCATTTGCTGACCCAGCCCCGCCTTGCCCTGCCCATCATTTTAACTGAGATCACGAAGCAGTAAAAGGTCACTGAGGAAGCCTGGTTATGTCCCTCCGTCACCTCTCTCTGAGATGTTCAGAGATGAATATAATAGCACACACATAAAACCCACCAGCTCCCCGGCTTCTCCATAGAAACCCTTACTCCATCCAACCTGTCATATAGCCACTGGAATCGAACTGCAGACACCCTGCACCAACCGCAGCTCTGGTGGGAGGAAAGACCACTAGTGGGCTACGCGGAGAGGGCTTCTGGCCTCTGTGGGAACTGGCGTTCACCTCTGGCAAACCTCTATCTGCAGCTGCAGAAGGTCAAGTTAGGTTCACAACTGTTCCCCAGACACTCGACACCCGACCCCAGCTTCCCCATCCAGCAAAGCCTGGCCAGGTTTTCACAGTTAATTCCTCTGGGGGCCCTGGGGCATCTCCTTCCTTCTTGCTCCTATGAGTTCTCGGAGATCAAAGCAGCAAGTTAGCGGAAGCTTTGTTTGCTCAGAATTCAGCAGAACACCTTAAATTCCCAGCTTGAAAGGAGGCTGAAAGAAGGTCAAACATACTCTACTGTGGAAAAACTTTAAAACAGCAAGACATGACCAAAGCATTAGCAGAGGGGCCTCCGTAATGTCTCTGGGCTCAGGGTCCTGTGAAGTAAGGGACAGACCCCTGCAAATGTAATGCACGAAGCTGACGGGAAGGCAGCCGGGCTTTCCCTGGGAGGCCACGCTGCGCTGACGCAGGCAGTGCCCTGACTCTGAGATAGAAGCCAGGCCCTAAAATGTCCGTTCTGGACTATTCCTCTAATCCATCCAGCCCGTGTTCTGTCTGGCCTCTTTCTCCTCACCCTGGCCTCAGTTCACAAAACTTGATGGCCTTTAGAACTAAAAGGTCATCCAGGCTGGAGATTTTCAAACTGTTTGGCAGCAGCAAATATTTTTGCCAACAAAATCTTAAACACGACGCCAATACAAAACAGACAGGGTTGGGGGCACCGGGGGATGGGGAGGAGGGACAAAAGCTGAACTTCCATCTACTCAGCCACCCCCCCTATTGTTGTGGCTTCGGGCTCCCACAGTCTGAAAAAGTCCCTGATGAGTCCAGCTGTTTCGGTTTTCCCAAAACGCCGGGGACCGGATGCGCCAAGGGAACTGCCCAAGCACTTTTGCTCTTCATGTTTAAAGGGAAAAAAAAAAAAGGACTTCAAAGTGGTTGGTCCTCTTTCTGTTCTCATGATCACTGCCTTCCCCCTCCTAGGAAACACCTGGCACCCCAGCATCTGCCACCAATTCCCCCAGGCTCTCCAGTTGCTGGATGGTTTCTTCAGCTCAGTTAATCATTAGGATCACCTTGAACCTGGTTAAAAATATAGATTCGCTGGGCCAGCCCTGAACCTAGTGAATCAAACATTCCAGGGCTGGCTGCAAGAATCTTGGATTTAAATACGCACCCCAGGTGATTCTGATGACTGGCCAGCTCTGGAAAGCACTGTGTTGAATTTAAGTTGTGTTTCTTCTTCAAATTCACCACCAAAGTTAAGGGATTCTGACATTCAACCACAGCCCTTGTTGCTGGTAGGATCACAACTTTGTATGACTTTCTCTGGACTTCCTCTTGGGATTATGGGAGGTGAATAGTTTCTGCAAGACCTTTCACTCATGTATTCTAAAAAAAATAACCCATGGACTTGTACAAATATTTATCTGAAAGGATGTGCATTGCTAAACTTAAAAAAACACACAGAAATCTTCAACAATGAGGCGACTGAGCCAATAAATGTTGGCGTATACATGTAACGGTAATTTCTTAGTAACTTACTAAGAAATGTTTAGAAGATCAATAATGCAAATATGTTTACAATATATGTAAAACAAACACAACATGTTATCAAAAACAAATGTATAGTAGGATTCCATGTCTTCATATACAGAAGAAAATTAAAAGTATAAATAAGAAAATGTTAGTACCATCTCTGGAATGGTGGTGGAACTAATCGCAATGTTTATTTTCTTGCATTTCTTCGAACCCTCCAAAATTTATATAGAGAACATAAATTTTGAAATCTATAAAAAATGCACAAGTTATCTTAAAAGCATCTTTGGGGTGGGGATCAATAACCGGGATCAGAAAGATGATTTAAGATATTAACTACTTATACTCTTGCCCATATCTCTTAAGATGATAAAGAATAGTTTTGTTTTTGTTATTGTTTTTAGAATAAATTCATAAAATCTCTAGAAAATGAGCAAGCACGGTATCCATAGACTAGATACAGTAAGAAATTTCTGGAACATAGAAAACAAGTGAGATCCCTAGATACTTAAGGAAAAGCAACCATGTGAAGGATGAAAATCAAAATAAAATCTCCTAGTACATATAAAGAAAGATTTTTAAATATGAGAGAAAACTTAACATGTTTGAAGAATCTACCCAAGAACTCCAACTTCTGTTCACTGGGAAGAGAAAGGAGAAAAAATGGGGAAAAAGAGGAACTCAGAAGACTAACAGAGAAAACATGCTCAATGGAAGAAAGGCATGAGCAGTAAGATTAAAATAGCCTGCTGAGTTCAACAAAGTAAATCATATAATAACAAAAATACTGATCTCTTTCACAGCAGGGCACTAGGCTGAGGGGTCTACATGTAGTAGGTATTTTAATCCTCATAGCAAACCTGAATTTGGAATCATCCTTTCCCTGTGTTATAAATGAGGCGCCATTTTGTTTTTCAGATTTTTAAAATATATTTAGTGAAATCGTTCTTTTAATTTCTTATTTTTCTTGTTCTATTACAGTTGTCCTAGTTTTTCCCCTGCTGCTCTCCACGGCCCTGCCCCCGCCCCCAACTCCCAAAGTTAATCCCCACCCTGCGGTCCCAGGCCCACGGGGCATTTGTACTGGCTCCTTGGCGGCGACTGTTCACGGGATAGTAAAACCTCTTGCCCAAGTACACCTGGCACACACAATATTCTTCCTCACTTAGTCAATAATCCCGATATCAAGATGGCATTTCCTTTGTCAAGACTGTTCCTATGACACATGGATTGGTATAAAAATAATGAAATATTTTTCTTCTGATGCAGGATATTCTTTCCTTAATTTATGGTCTGGTTAAGTCTTAAGAGCTGTAGCAAATCAACAGACAGTCACAGCTGTGTCCTCACGGAGGGACTTCAGGAGAAAGGCCTGGGGCTTGATCTACATTACAATGCATGGAGGCCATTTGTGTGATGCCAGCTCTTGCCCTGACCGCAGATGGCAGGAACTAATACATGGTGACCTTGATTGGGTCACTTAAGCTTTCTGAGATTGAGTAGAAAAGACAGTGAAATCAAATAGCATAGGAAAGATACTCAAGTCTCATGCCTAGCATATAGAAGGTGCTGAGGGAAATGAATAAGTATTCACTTAGCAAATAAATAAGAAATGTGCTAAATTAATAATACACTTAGTAAGATGCGTGAAGAAGCAACCTGTTACTGTCAGCCCCAATATCAAAAGGTAAGGTCTTCTCCTGGAAGAAAAAACAAGTCTCAGAGAAAGATTAAATTTTCCTTCAGAATGAAGCGGAGGATTCGATATATTATATATATATATATACACACACACAAGAAGGAAAACTCTGACTCCAAAAAACCTCCGCTGCCTTGCGGCATACCTCTTCAGGGGAAAGGCTAAGGGAGTAAACCCCGACAGAAAATCCGGAGCTGGAGTCCCTAAGGCGGTTTGACGTTGCAGTCAACACCGGCAACTCCTGCGGCGCACCTGAAGCCAAGCTGTATTGACTCTGTCTTTCCCTTGGACCCTTCAGCTGCGAAGAGAGGGGGGGTCTGCTGCATGGGCAACAGCAGACCCTCCATATCACCCTGCCCAGGCTCTGTAGCTTCAGCTTCACTGGAGAGGACACTCCAGCGTCATCACAAGATGTCGATTCAACACGGGAGGAGACAGATACCGTGTCACTCCCGAGTCGGACTGCACAACCATTCTCGGCGGTGCAGATAGACTCTTAAGAAGCTACACCATCGTCTCTCGAGACGGACGGCTGCCGACGACGACACACACACACACACAAGATGTGTATATTTTATATATGTACATATCCATTTTTTTTGTGTGTGTGTGTATATATAATTTGCCTGGCTGGTTTAGCTCAGTGGATTGAGCGTCGGCCTGCGAGCCAAGTGTCGCTGGTTCGATCTTCCAGTCAGGGTACATCAGAGAAGGAAAACTCTGACTCCAAAAAACCTCCGCTGCCTTGCGGCATACCTCTTCAGGGGAAAGGCTAAGGGAGTAAACCCCGACAGAAAATCCGGAGCCGGAGTCCCTAAGGCGGTTTGACGTTGTAGTCAACACCGGCAACTCCTGCGGCGCACCTGAAGCCAAGCTGTATCGACTCCGTCTTTCCCTTGGACCCTTCAGCTGCGAAGAGAGGGGGGGTCTGCTGCATGGGCAACAGCAGACCCTCCATATTACCCTGCCCAGGCTCTGTAGCTTCAGCGTCATCACAAGATGTCGATTCAACACGGGAGGAGACAGATACCATGTCACTCCCGAGTCGGACTGCGCAGCCATTCTCGGCGGTGCAGATAGACTCTTGAGGAGCTACACCATCGTCTCTCGAGACGGACGGCTGCCGACGATATATAATTAGAGAGAGGGAAGAGAAACACATTTTAAAAGTTTCTATTTTTACAAAGTATTATAAGTAGAAAATGCCAATAAGCAAAAAGGTGAGAAAAAAAATTTACCCTGCCAGAAGTAATCACCGTTAGTTTTAAGGTCTACTCTTCCAGACACTTCCCTATACACACGCACTTATACAAAAAATGTGATTATACTTCAGTAGTGTTTTCAACCTGCCTTTTTTCCCCTTAACATTGTGAATAACATCGTCCTTGTTTTTCATGCTTTTTATTGTTGCCCTGACTGCACTTTATTGAAACTTCCCATCATGTTCTATGGCTTCAAAGGATTCTGTAACATGAATGTATCCCATCGACTTTACCAGTTCCGTCCTCCTGGATATTAGACTGATTCCAATTCTTTGCTCTTATAAACACCTGCTTAATTCTCTCAACACTTTGAGCAAATGCTACTCATCTGAAAGAATGGAAACTCAAAAAATACACTCTCAGCAAGTGGTCTGAAATCCTGGGGAGTCCACTCTGGCCCTAAACGTCCTTCTCTCTTTGGATCTTTTATTTTTTGATTGCACCTTTCCTGTCACCCAGTCATCCACCCATCCAAACACTCCCTCTCCTGGTCCCTCAGCCCCTTCCTGGCTCCTCACCTACCAGGTTTTCAGAAACAACTTTTCATTTCCCTTGGGTTAAGTCCAGTGCCGCTGTCTCCTCTCCTTTGCTTTCATTCACTGGCCCTTCATCCTGCGGACTCACCCCGTCCTTTGAAGCCTGCTGTACAAAGACACACACGGGCCCCGTGGGGACTAGAGGGTCCGCAGCATATCTGGAGCCCTCCCGGAACTCACAGTGTAATTGGAGATACAAGGTACAGGCACAGTGGCAAGCAGGTAAATTGGTTCTCTGAAGGGGGTGGGGGGGCAACCTGAAATTTTTTTTTTTTTTTTTTTTTTGCCAATTTCCACACTGTAGAATTATTCCCATTATGGCCAAGCTATCAACATGATGTCACTGAGCCCAGAGGTGGGGGAGATGCACATAAGCCATCTCCAGGACATAACTGCATGTCGTGAAAAGTTAAATACGTATGTGCATTCATAAGTGTATGTGTGTATGTACACACACATATATGGGTGCCCTTTAGCTTTGCATGGACATGCAGTTCTGCATGTGTGCACCTGTAAGCAGACAACTAGAGTGGATATTCTTAAGTGGGCAACACCATCATCATCACCACCTCCTTCATCAATAACAGTTATTGAGCATTTATGATGTGTCCAGCCCTGCGTTCAATGTTTTATATGGACTGCTTTACAACACACTCCTAGGGAGAGGTATCCCCATCACTGCCCTTTCATCCTTGCAAAATTGAGGGAGATCATTTCCCCGTGGTCATTTAATGCAGTCAGTGTGCAGCCAGGATCAAACCAAGGTCTACCTGCTTTGAGAGCCCAGGCCCGCCCGACTGCCCGCTTCTGAGCTTCTTACCAGGAAGCTCGGCCTCCAGGCTCCACACTGTGGACCCCCAAAGGCAGACCGGCCATGAGTCCAAATGCATGAACTGGTCTCTTGCTTCCCCACTATATCACTTGGCTGGTGCACCACTGAGGCTGGTTAGTTACACCCAAAGTGGGCATTCAACTTTCAATACAATTTTCTCTTCATTAATTTACCTTCTCTTTCCTTGGTATTTTTTCAAACTGTGGCTTTCTCGTGTCAGCTTATATTTACTTCCTGATCTTTATAAAAAATTTTGATCCCCTTATCAATTATCATTGACAAGTCTTTATTATGAAAACCTTGGAGACAGAGAACTTGTACAACTAGAAAGAATGCATATCATCTAAAGAGGCAGAGGCTGGCCGGATCACAAGGCGTCAGCAGATCAGGCTGTCATTCAGAAGGCTCACAAGTGTCTATAAACGGTCGTGTCAGTATAGGAATTTTTGCAATAATTCTCCCCCTTGGCCCTGGGGAGTCTGAGTCTCGTTCCACAACAGAAAGACTTGAGAAAATTGGACAGAATTCAGCAGAACACCACAAAAAATGATTTAGGCATTGAAAAATGAGATGAACAATGGCAGGATACGCACACCAGGAATCTTCCTGCTGACGGAGAAAGCCAAAGGGAGAATGAGAAACCATCTTCAGTTGAAGGCAGGAATGAGGAATTAATATTTCTTGACTATTTACCATGTGCTGGGCACTGGGTTTGGCATTTTATGTGCATTACCTCAAATAACTTACAACTACCCTTCAAAGTAGGCTTTGTTAATGCCCGGGCTTTCAGGCGTGTAAGGCAGTGTCCACAGGGGTTTGGGAACCCCTTCCAGGCCACACAGCAAACGCGCGTAGAGGCAGAAGGCCAACCTGCGTCTCCCAGCCTCTCACACTCATTCACATCTTTCCCGCTTTAAACACTGCCTCCTCTTTGGGGGCAATTCTCAACTGCAGCACAACTGAGAGTCGGGATCAGACAATCCTTTGCTGGGGAGGGGGGGCTGCCCTGTGCACATTAGGGTGCTTAGCAGCATCCTTGGGCACTACCCACTTAGATGGCAACAGCATCCTCAGTGCTCACCCGCTGTGACATCCAACATCATCTGTAGGCACTGCCAGTGTCCTAGGAGGGGAGGGCAAAACCACCTCTGGTGCAGAGCCATGGAGGCAGAGGATACTGTACCTAGTGCTCACTGGTCTCCAGTTCTCCTAAGGATTTCCTCAAGCAGTCATTTGGGTCAGGAATAAGGAAGAATGTACTGACCGTGTAAGCTATGAACTTAGATAATTTAAAAAGTTATAACTCTTGTTGAGCTATTGGGTCAGGCTGGGTACAGTTCTAAGTGTTTAATATATATTAACCCATCTCATTCACAACAGCATTTTCATTTTAGAAGTGGGGAGACTGAAGCAAAGGGAAGGAAGGGAACTGCCCAAGGTTTCACCACGAGTGAGTGGCAGGGTTGAAATCGGAACCTGGACAGAAGGCAGCCAGAGCCTAGCCGTTAAGGCCTACCTGAATTTGCCCCTATGCCTACTGCCTACCAAGAGCCAACAATGTATTAGATAAGGATGAGCAGCAAGAATGAAACCTTTTACCTAAAAATAACTGTCTCTGCCAAAATTAATCCTGTGCAGAGAGCCTCAAGAAGACTTTCTGATAGGACACAATACCCTCCCTTCAGCACATAGCCAAAAGAAAGAAAGAAAAAATGATTAGTCGTGGGCTCTGGTCCCCAGGAAAGTGATAATAGTATCTATAGAAGAGCCACCTGAGCAGCTTTTTTGAAATAAAAATTCTGAGGCCCCATTCCCAAAGATTCTGATTCCATAACCATGGGTAAAGCCCAGAAACCCACTTTTTAAACAAGCTGCTGGGGTTCTTTTGGTTCCGATGAACTTGGCTCAAGCATCACCTGTTGAGAAACAAGGCCCTGGGACCTTGGGCCTAGGTCAGCATAGCTACACTCCTTCTATTAGACATGACTGTTAGCAGGCGCCCTGCACCTTTCGTTACGGCATCATTAAGATTAAAGCAGGATTAAAAACCCGGGTGTTATTAGTGGCAACCATCCCAGCCCTGCCTTTCCGTGTACGTGGCCCACCTCACAAGTGTGCACAGCGACCTGCGATCTCCTGCTGAGCTCACACTCGGGAGCCCAGCCCTGGGGCCTGGGATGCCCTTCCTGTCCCTCTCCCCCTCCCCAGGAGCTAGCCTGGAGAGAGCACGTGGACAGGAGTCAGGCAGTCCTCTGCAGACTGAGGACAGCGCCACATGAATGAACCTGGTGCACCCACCAGCCAGCATGCTCAAAGGCCCAGAGCATGTTAAGGCGCTGACACGTGTCTATGGGCTGAATGGATGAGGGAGTGAACTGCTACTGACTAGGCCAACCAAATGACGAGTAACAAACAGGGGTCGTGATAAACCTGGCCCCTGACCCCTGTATACACTGGCTGACCCATCCCAGGTCAGGGTTGTCATGGGCAACAACCGGTACGCAGAGATGTTGAAGACCTGCCCCTTGTACAGCCAGGCTAAGGGAGGGGCCTGGCTTTACTCTTTGATTGCTTTTTTGAACAGAGCAGGCGCTAGCTGCCTGGTGGGCAATTTAGCCAGTCCCCAAACTGTGGGACAAGCCATTGGAAGCCATCTCCACACCCAGACAACCAACACAAAGCATCAGCAGGTCAACGGCATTGTTTTTAACTAGAAAAAGCAGAAAGGAAAAAGACCATCCCAGGCACTCACTCCCCTGCGTCTGTCAGGACCCCCGTGAGTCTCTTCCTTGGGTCCCTCCTGACAACGTGACACCCGCGGCAGGCCTGGGCAGGGAGAGGCTGGAGGCCCTGCCCTCTGTGAAGGCGCACTGCCCTTTTTCCTTCAGCCCAGAATCCCGGGCTTCCTCTGCCGGCACAGCGCACAGGGCAAACTTCCCCCACCCAGTCCGCTGTGGTTTCCTCCCAGCAAACCAGGCCTCGGGGCCTCTGTGTGTGCACCCTGGCCCGCGGCTGAGGCTGATTTTCTCTCCCCGGGCAGTGACCCTACTTCCCAGGATGCCTACCATGGGTCTGTTGACTTTCCCCCTTCCTGTCTTCTCCCATTTGCTCCGTCTCCCCATCTGTAAATGGCCTTTTTTGGGGTGAGAGGGAGGCCCCAGACCGCAGGCATGTGTTCTGTCTGCTCCAGCTGTGGCCCGTCCCAGTCAAAGGCAGATGCCTGTGGTGCCCCGTCCTCGCGGGTAGGGGCAGCATGGCCCAGAGCGCGGTCAAAGGAAACCCTGTGTGTCTTCGTGGCTGCGCATTTGGGCAGCAGCTCTCTCCTCATGTCTCGCTATTTTTACTTCGAAAAAACATTCTCTCCTGCTGGGCTCCTGCCCTGCCAGGGCAAAACGAGCTGGTAGGAAACCATCATGCGATCCTGAGCCCAGAGAGCCTTGGGTTCGAATTCTGTTCCATTACTTTTTTAGCTGCCCCTACTTCCTCTGGAAAGGGAACACTGCCCAAGGGACGTGGCAATAAGAGGGCCCCCCGCTTTGGCTCTTGTTAGGATGAGGGGTCAGAGAGAGTGGAAGGGTCCAGTGTCTGCTGGGCACTTCCCTTCCCACCCACCCCTTCGGGCTGAACCATAAGAAAAGGCACCAGGGACCCCCATCCATCACTCATGCTCACATGTGACCTGCCACTCCCAGTGCGTAGGAAAGAAGGCCCCCCGTCATTCCACTTTGACCTCTAGGTCCTCGATTTCTGTTGTGTGTTTTTGTTTTTGTTTAATAAAACCACATTGCTACATTTTGTATTGAACAGTAAGATCCTGTTTTTAACAAGAAACAGAACAGAGATCAGTTTGTACATCAGAGTGAGGAATTGTAAGAACCGGTGACCAGGGAAGAGATGCTCTTGTCCACGGAAAGAACAGCTACACTCTGAGCATTTAGTAGATGCCAGATGCTCGGCTAAGTGGTTTACATATTTTTATCCTATTCTCCCAGCTACAAGGAACTGAGACCATTGATAATTCATCAACTGATGTGACCCAAAGGCCCAGGGGTGGTCCTGGCACAACCAGACCCAAAAGTATAAACTTTGAATGGTGTCATCCGAAGCGCTCTCTTCCCGTCTCTGTTGCTGCCTCTGTGGGTACCTGTCTCATTCTGTGTCCGTCTTGCTGTCCTTCTCTGTTTCCCTCTGCGTCTCTGTCTCCGTATCTGTTTCTACTTCTCTGTGTGCCTCTGTCCAATTCTCTCTCTCTCTCTCTCTCTCTCTCTCCCCTTCTCTCTCATATGCTCATAGGTGTTTATGCTATGTGGGTGTTTTCATAGAGCTTTAGAGTCTGAGTTATCATCTGGTATTTCTATCAGGCTTCATCTGCTTCCAGCACTGTATGCAAACAGTAACATCCTCAGCTCGGAAAAAAGGGGACATAAAACATTTTTGTTTGTCTGACCTGAGAAGCCATATGCACCGAAACGTGCGAAGGAAGTCAGAAAAAGGAAGAACAAATTGTCAGGCCTGGTCACAGCCACAAGCAGACTCTCAGACCAGTTTTAGGAAAACCAGCCCCACAAGCGCCTTGTGGCCACAGGGCAGCTTTCCAAGCAATCGTGGCTTGTCTCGGAGGAGAGCATGTGGGCCTGGGTTCAAATTCTGCCTCTACAGCCTTCTGCTGTGTGATCTTGAGGATACTGCTTACCTTTTCTGTGCCTCAGCTCGCTCCACTGTAGAACAGGACTACTAATTCCCACTGTGGGAGGCTGCTCTGAGGAGCGGATCTATAGGAAGCCTTTAGCCTGGGGCATGGCCAGCGGCAATGGTGGCAGTGATGTTGATCACGATGCTGGCAGTGAAGGGGGCAGAAAGAACGGTTCAGATGGCGCTGGTGAAGGGGGTGGGAGAATCTTTCTGTTCACCCCTCTCCTTTCTATAACCCACGTGCACTTTGGAAAGACTGCGCATCAGCGACAAAGTGCCGCTGCCCTTCAGACACACTCCTCCCTGAGGGGCTTCCAGACTCACCACTGAGCATGCCAGTTCCTTCAGCCCAGTTCCCACAGGAACTGAGCATGAGCCACCTCATCTCGGGAGGTACTGAGCCAGGCCCTGGGCTCCATCCTGCAAGCGCCACTGTGAACAGACACACGCCTATCCTTTCTGTTTCCTGCCCCCGGAGCGCTGAGCTTTCTGCGCACAGTGTGGCTTCCTTCCCAGCTTCCCCCCTTGGCCCCCCTCCCCAGCTCTGCTCTGAAGGCCTGATGTCCTGGTTCCTATTGTACCTGAGGTCTCACTCAAGGGTAAGCCAAGTGAACAACAAAAATACAGATTTTTTTTTCCTTCTTAATACAAACCAGGAACTCCCTCCTGCTTTGCTCCAAAGTTACCAGGAGGAAACACCTCAACCTGTAGAGAACAAGCTGTAAAAACCGAGGTGGGCCTCGTCACTGCCAAATCGAAATAGATGTAGCGCCGAAGCACCAAGCAGGGAGCGGCAAGTTTTAAAAGACAATATTGACTCAGAACTCATTTCACCCTTAAATGAGGGGAAGGTTCTTTTTGTTTGTTTGTTTTGTTTTTGTGTTTGTTTTTGTTAATTTTTTCTAGAGGTGAAGGTTCTTAAGAGAAGAAAGATACTAGCCCATCACGTTTTACAGAAACACGCCGTCTATGGAGATTTCAAAAAGTGTAATTAATATAAGGGGAGGAAGCGTAACATCAGAAGCCAGAGGCCTGGGTTCAGGTCCTGACCCTTTAGTAGCTTGGCCTGCCTGAGTCTCAACTTCTACATCTGCAAATTGGGGATAAGCATGAAACGGGCCTCTCCATGCAGGTAGGGATTGGCTTTGAAACAGTGAGGGGTTCTACAAAGATAAGAACTTTTTATTTTTTATTTTCTTGGAATCACTGGAACATCATTCTAGAACAGTCCCACACGCAGCCTCCAGGGCAGGGACGAGACTCTCAGCTGTCCCAATACAACGTCCCTGAGCCCGTCTCATTGTTCTCAAGGCCCCTCCCGAAAACCTAAGTTGTAATGAGGGCAGTGATCACTCCCCTGATAGAGGGTCAGAACAGGCCCGCACACGGCACCGGACGGCGGTCTGTGATGAGCGTTATTAACAGGAGCCTCTGGCACATGGAGGTGACGGAGGCGGCGAACCTCTGGCCGAGTAACCTGCATATATGCACGGGTTCCTGGGCTGGGCAGTCTATTCCCGGGGAACTTTCCCAGAAAGCGGGGCCTGAAGGAATCCATCTCTGAGACCCAAATCCTATCAAACAGAAGCACACGGGAAGTCAGGAAAAGAAGATGACACTCATGGCAGCTGCAGCAGCTGGGCTCAGTGCCCAGCGGAGCCCAGGCACAGGATGAAGGGGTGACAACAGGTAGAGCAAAGATGCTCTTGCCAGGCCTCCCCTTTCATCAGTGTGCGTCTTCCCGCGCCACGCGCGCAAAGCCTACACTGCCAAGACAATGCCATTCTACAGATTAAATAAGAGGAGACACGATCCCTGACCCCAGGCAGTGCCTGGAAAACGCTGGCTGCTGACTTAGGTCAGCGTGGCTTTTGCTCCCCCACTTGGTCCTTGGGTTTGCGTCCTGGGACAGGAGGTGAAGCACTGGGCCGGTGTTTCAGGAGCACCAATCTGGCCAAACATCCTGCTACAGTCTGCAGAGGGCGCTGGGTCCTCCCCTCCAGCCCTGCCCCTCAGAGACCCAAGAGACCCAAGGAGGCAGGGGAAGCCAGAACCGCTGGGGAGAAGAGTCTGCAGTGGAAGCTCAGTTCTGCGCAGAACCGGACCCACTGCTCCCGGGGAAAGCGTGGGGACAGCGTTCACCCAAGTCCCCCGTGAGCCAGGCAGCCGGTTTGCGGCACATCTGGCGGAGAATGAACGTGTGTGTGAATGAATGAGTCTCCCTGCAGGCATGTCACCTATGCGTGTCAGACCAAATGCCGCTGAGCAGGCTCAGTGAATAAAGCACAGAAAGCGGGTGCCAGCGCAGGGCTGTGGCCCACTGGCCAAGTGGACCTGGACAGGCCATTTAATCTCTCATCGCTCAGTGACGTCCTCAGTACAACAGCGGGTCCTCGGATATCTCCCTCACAGGGCTGCTGTGGGGACTAAAGGAGGTAATTCGCGGAAAGCACTTAAGATGAGCCAGGAACAAAGTAAGAATCAATGAATGGCGGCTCTCGTTACCATAATCATTAGCACTCTTCAACTATCTCAAAAGAGTGAAGCCGCCCAAGTTGAAGCACTGACACTGGGGACAGACAATAAGAGGGGCCCAATTAGCAGGTCCCCTCGTAGTGCTTCTGTCACTGTTACAACAAGAAGGTGCTTGGACAGATTTGTAATGGTTCTTTCTCCTCTCCCAAGCCTCCAGGAATGGAAGCCAATGACCAAACAGACCAAACAGCTCCTGATAGCAACATCTTATATATATATATATATATATATATATATATATATTGTCCCCGGCATCCTCTGCCTGTCGTTGGTTGTGTTCTGTTTGCGTGTTTTTCCGTCGTGCTGCCTGGGCAAATTTGATACCCTCATTAGCTGGAAAACAACCGGCTGTGATCTCAAGCCTTTGGAAGGTCAGCTCAAGAAGCAGCATGTTCCTACCAACAGTCGCTAGGGAGGATTATGAGGGCGGCCCCAGCTCCCAGTGGAGAGGCAGACATGGATGGCTAGATAAGTGGCATTGGTGGGAAGGGGGCAGGTGCGGCACTTGCCACTATCAAGGGCGTGCGTAATCTCTTTGGTCAGGAGTTCTGGCCAGCCTTTTTGTTTTATGCGATGTCATTTCATTTTCCAAAAATATGAAAACGCAGAAATATCCAGTGCAAAGGCTTCTACTCCTGGTGGACACAACACCCCGTTTTTATACCAAATATTTTCAATATCCCTTTTGCTATCCTTAAATGAAAGTGTAGGTGTATAACCTACCGAAGTGCCTAATCTTAAAGATAAGTATAATGTCCTGTAACATATGATAAAAGTAATTGATGAGATAAGTGTCGATAGGCAAATGTGTAGGCACAAATATGCTTAGAAGACCTAATAAACCAATCAGACGCTTTTATCCAGTCTTGATATATTATCCAAGTTTACCTTTCTAGATGACCTTTTTCGATAAGAGTTAAATAAGTACATGAACAACAGGTACAGAATAACCAGGAACTGAATGCCTCCAGGTACAGGTTATAGTGTGCTGCACTGGCATCTCACATGCTAGGAGCCATGTCATACGCAATGGGATTTTTCGTAGTGGTGAACCACTCAGCAAAGCTATTTATAAACAAGACAAAGTGCATGTTTTCCATTTACGTACCACTGGCCTTTCCAGAAAATTGAGTGTGTACTAAAACTGAAAAACAATAGTTTGATTTTGCATGTAAAACAGACTTGGGCTCAAACCCCAGGTAACTACAAACAACATGTTTCAAGGAGAGAAAAGGTGGGGGGAGGTGACCCCAGGTCACAGATGCCTTCGCTCCCTGGTTCGGTGGGAACCACTAAATGCCAGTACAACCCTGTGCCATCGCTCTGACAATCAAAAATGTCTCCACAAACTTCTAGAATGTTCCCCAGGAGCACCAGTGACCTAGAGCAATGCCCCTCATTATAAAGGTGGGCTGGGTCGGCCCTCCATCGGCACACGGCTTCCCCTCGTGCCATCCCCAGCACACGCGTGAAGATGGAAAATTCCTCATTATGGATTACATTGTCTTCTCAATAAAGCAAAGATTATTCCCCAGAACCAATCTTCCCAGAAAACTGAGTAAATGGACGAACAGAAAAACACATGGGTCCAGTCTATTATATAGAGCCAATGAATTTGCTATTAAAGTGTGAAAGTAGAATTGATTGTAACAGGGACACTGGCAATTTCCTGCTCCTATCCTTAGCAGCCTGGTCATCGCCATGAAATAGCAATGCCTATCCCCCTAGGAAGAGTTTCCTGACACGTAATCAGAAAAAGAGCTCCAACCCCACCCCATAAAAGAAAACCAAGCTTGGAACAATTGGCCTGAGCCATCCTGCCTCAGTGGTCCAAGCCAGCCCCCAAGAATGGTACCTTGCCATATTGAATGAAACTCTCCCTCGAGGAAAGAGATGAAATTCACTGTTTGTCCTAAACTGGGAGGGATACTTGACTTTGCCAACCTCCTCCGACAGAGCTGGGAGGCGCCCAGGAATGTGCATTTTTAGCTATCACCCCGGGTACTTTCTAAGCAAGTGACCCTTAGAAGGCACCCTGGGAAACATGCCTAAGTGGGCAAACTGGACTCCAGGGAGGAAGGAGGCAGATGTAGGAAATGAGAACAGAGAGAAACAAGACCTTTTCTTCCTGGAGCTAAGAGGTCAGGGGAGAAAGGGTCCAAAGAGCCAGGGGTTCCATTGCTTCTTAGCAAGAGCACTTTGATCAATAGCTGCTGCTCCCACCAGGGGTGCCTGTTTGCTTCCATTGTGTTATTACTTGAATGCTTAGCACATAATAGGTGCAGAGTAAGTATTTTTCAAGTGGATGAATGAATAATGAATGAATGAATGAATGAATAGATGAAGAGCAGAAGTGTAGACAATGACTTGGAAGGAGGCTGGGTGTCTGGAAGTCTCTTACTGTGGCTCCAGCATGGATAAGCACTTGTCTGTAGCAAGGAAGAGGGATGGGCAGGCACAGAACTAACCATCATTCTGGCATATTCAAGGCCACAGAGAAGTGCCTCCTTAGAGCATTTCTATATTTCTAGCATATTTGAGAAGGTCTGTGAAACTACAACAGTTAAGAGACGTCATCAGGACAGAGCTGTATGGCAAGGGCTATCTCCCACCTTACCCTACCCCTGGGAAATGTATTTTTCAAGCACAGAGAGCCAGGTAGTGGGACGGAACTCCTGCTTTACCCAGACCAGAGCACTCCCAGACCAGGCAGACACATTCCTAGCTCATTCCAGCTAGAGGTTTCATTCTGGGTTTGGCAGTCGTTTTGGGGGTTTTGTGTCCTAGAGATATTTCACTCTGAACTTAATTTAGCTTTAATAGGCAGTTATTATGTTAAATAGAGACCAGCTGAACTGATTATTTAAGACATAGTTATGGTTGGTTAACAACTGTGTGGTTTGACTGCTACATCTCAATCTTCAGTGCTCGGCTAGTATTACGGTTTTGTACATGGGAACTACCCTCACCTAGCTCCTGCCCTCTCTCTAACAACTGTCTGAGAGTCTGGGCGCTCCCAGCTCTGCTACACCCCTGGTCCCCAGACTGCTGAGTGTATGAGAATTCCTAAGCATCCACAGAGACTAGGAAACTGGAGCGGAGGTCACGTGTGGCCATGCAGGAGGGCCCAGCCCTGCCGACAGGGAGCAGGCTCAGGGCGACACACCAGCTCCAGCCCTAAGCCACCTGTCAGCAGGATTCGGGACTTGTCTACCAAGGGCAACGTGGCTTTGCTGGGAAACTCAGAAGCCACAGCTGAGCCCGGGAGGTAACACAAGCACTTGGGACTCGGCTGGGAGAAAAGAATCTGTGTGTCACAAAGAGAAGTAAGAAGAAAACTATAAGGGCACTGACTGTCTAGAAGTTTCCTCTACCTCAGGATTGCTTAAAGTATGATTCGTGGACCAGTGTGGGTGGGTCTGAGACCTGTTCTTACTGGGTCCACAAACTGAGAGTGAGCCTTTAGAAACCTATGTTGCAATCTGAAATTGTCACAATACCCAAGCATGAGATAAGACGCACCTGGCGGGTCGACCAGGGTGTAGGCCAGTTGGGGCATCGCTGGGCTCATGTGCAGAGGTGCACGTGGCCCAGGCTGTGACTAGTCATGTGCATTTGGAACACGTATCTGCCTGCCAAGCATTAAAAATGTGAAGGCTGGTCTTCCAACTCAGATGCTATCCTTGGCCTGCCTGCATGCTTTGGGGTACATAACAAGACTTAAAATCTTCCCTGTGTGTATTTAAAACTGGCTGAAATGGTAAGTGTTATGTATATTTTACCACATTTAAAAAAAAATCTTTCTTAAACTGAATGCTTCTGTTTCTAGAATTAAATTGAACCTGTTTGTTTTTTAAAGCCAACAATGTTAATATAATAAAAATTACTGGACCGCACACATTATAGGGGGAAATGTTATGGTATAAAAAGGATACGTGTATGATAAATTTATGTAAATTATATTTCAATAAAGCTGTTATTTTTAAAAAGATAGAGAACTAGGTGGATGGGTGGATGAACAGACAGATACATAGGTGGATAAATACAAGGACACATAGATATTATAGGATTTGGCTCACATCAGTATAGAGGCTGAGAAGTCCCACGAGCTGCTGTCTGTAAGCTGGAGAACCAGGCCAGTCAGTGGGGTAATTCAGTCAGAGTTCAAAGGTGGAAGACTCGGGGATCAGTGGTGTAAGTCCCGGTCCAAGTCAGAAGGCCGGAAAACCAGGAATGCCAATGTCTATGGGCAGGAGAAGACGGATAGCCCAGAGAGAGCAAATTCACGCTTTCTCCACCTTTTGGTTCTCTGTAATCAGATGCTTAATGATTGGATAATGCCCACCGGTGTTGGTGAGAGCGATCTTCTTTGCTCAGCCTACCAATTCTAACGCTAGTCTTTTTGGGAAACACCCTGACAGACATACCCAGCAATGATGATTTACCAGCTATCTAGGCATCTCTTAGCCTGGTCGAGGGAATGAAATTAACCATCGTACACTCAGTCATTCAACAACCACGTGCCAATGCCAACAATGCCTCACTCATCAGCCCAAAGACGGGGACCCAACCTAAAACCCAGACCTTGCCCTCTAAGGCAATACAAGCCAGCAGAGAAACAAGGACCCAACTCATGGCTGAAAACGTAACCCGCGATGTGAACAAAGAGCACTGGAGAGGGAGCGACAAAGGCTTGTCTTGTTCCCATCAGGGGCTCAACAAGATCGCTGACAAAACTTTATCACTTCTCCCCTTCCCGTTCACAGAGGCACTTTGTCGTGGCTGCTGGATACAACACTTTGACTCCAGGCACTGTGCCTGGGTCCCTCCGTGGCCTGGACTACTCTGCACACGAGCCCGGCAGGCAAATGAGTCAACACCCCGTCCCCCGCCCAACTGCACCCCCAGACTGAAGGTCTGGGCTCTGTTGACTTTGACTGAAACCAGCTTTGACATGCTAAAGCCGGAGACAAATTTAGGAGAGGAGGGCCTCCCTGCGGGCTCATCCCGGGCCAAGAGCCTAAGCATCAGAAACACATTTTTTAATCTGAACCTCCATGAAGTAAAAAAAAAAAAAAAAAAAACGGAATCGGCCTAAGTCCCAGGGGCAGGGAAAAGAAGGAAGGGCAGGCAACATGAGGATAACAAAGACGCAGCAGGATCTTTGCTCTCGTGGGCCGAAGAGAATCAGGAGCCAAACTGAACCGCTGGAGCAAATGGCAAATAAATTCATTAGAGGGAAGGACATCACCAGCAGCTTTTCAAAGGAGGAAAGTCAGACTTTGGGAGGCAGTTTCTCAGACGGGGCTTATTTCAAACCTTGACAAGGAGAAGGAAAAGCCTTGGGGAAACGTAGCTTTCAGAAGGCCTGGGAACAATGTGGAGGTCAAGTTGGAATTATTTACACTTCTCAGGGTGGGCCCAGCGTGGATGACTGAAACCTTAGCCAGCCCAATGCATCCATCAGCCTCCACGTCCGCTACCCTCTGGCGCATTGCTCATCATCAGTTGTATCTTCTGTCCAGAAAACCCGCTCTGCCCAAAACCCTTATGTAAATTCTGTCCCGAATAGCTCACTCCATGTGTGAGTGTGTGTGTGTGTGTGTGTGTAAGTTACTTTCGCCAAGGCAACTTGTAACTGAAACTGCTATTTCTAATTTTTGCTAGAAAGTTATTGACTAATGTGTGAGTCACAAAGCCAATTTGAGCCAACTCCGGCCTGAGTGGAACGCGCCTTCCCCGCCCCCCTGCGCTACAAACACAGCGCTGCAGTGCAGCACAGACCCTCAGCTCTTGAAATCCAAGGGGTCGCCATCAATTCTGAGAGCAAGGCCTGTCCTGAGTGCCTGCATCACCGCAGCCCGAGTTCTCAGACTGCTCACAGCATCCCGATCTGCCCGTGTCTCCCCAAAGGCCTGCCTGGCAGACCCGCCAACCGCTGAAAGCCATAAACAGGACAGCGGGGGAGGGCGGGGTTCTGAGCAGCGAAATCTAACAAGGGTTCAGGTGCAATGGGCCAAGAAAGCTCTTGGGAGGGACAAAGAAGGAAAATATCTGTGGTGTGCTTCCAAAGCCCAACAGAACGTTCACACCAACTCCACTGACTGGCTGTCAAAGAGAACCTGAGGGGTTCTTCTGACCCACTGACATTACCTGGGGAATGTCACTTCTTCATATAATATCCGATGCAGGTCAGTGGCCAGGCAGCACTCACTAGTAGGTCCCTGCAGAACAGGAATCCCACAGGACACCTGAACTTGGCACAGGGGAACACGCTAACCATGAAGCATGACCTTGTGGCCAGGGGTGCCCCTGGCAAGGGCAGTTTCTGTTTGCTGGGCTGAATGATAAACGTCTGTCTCCCCACATGGATCCTAAGCTCCCTCTCTGTCCTGCTTGCTAGTGAATGCCCAGTGCCTGCTACAGTGCCTGGTGCGTGGAAGGTGCTCACCATCTCCTACCCTCTCCCTCCGGCCTGGCCCGCCTCTGCACCACAGCATGAACCTCACTCCTCGGACCTCTTACTTCACGGTGCTGTGATTCCGTTTCCCTACCAGTCTCCCCTGGGCCGCTTATAGGCTCATCTTAGCTTCACGGCCCCAGAGCTTTGTACACTGCCTGGCTCGCCAACGCTTGTAGAATGAATGAATTGCTCCCTAAGGAAGGCACACAATTTAAAGAAGCTCCCACTCATGACTATCTCCTATTACATACATTAACAACTTCGGACTTCTTGGTTTATTCATGACATCATATACTCATTCCTTACATGTATTTTCAGCTTGGGAATTATGAATAACACGCTCCTTTATACACACAACTCAGGAAAGCTGACCTGCAGCAGACTGCAGAAGGAGAAGAAATAATCTGTCTCCTAGAGGTTCTTTTTTCTTTCAAAACACAATTACTCAGATGGAGCCCATGCTAAGCTAAAACCCTCAGACTTCTTTTCCTGTTTCTGTTCTTAGGACTACCATCCTCCATTCTGGGTGTGTGCAGTTGATTTAGTGTACCAGCAGGTGAGGTCCTTTTGCATGACTGTCCCTACGGGAAGCCTGCCACCAAAAGCCGCACTGTTCCCACTGCCAAAGCCATGCCCATGGCTCCATGAGGCTGTGTCCACCTGGGTTCCTGCCAAGGGTTTTCTTGGCTTGTTCTCTGTTCCTGAGAAGGAACAGCCTGATCCCTCTGGGCCGTGGCTCCAGACGTGCCCGCCAGTGCACCTACCTCTCCCTGTCTCTCAGGTGACTCTGGGGCTACTGGCTCTGCAACCCCCCTCTTCCCTGGGGGTGGCATCCACATGTCTCCAGAGGCTGCTGTGAAGAGCCTTGCTCCTGTTATGTGGGCAGAACCATTCCGTACAGTCTGGGTGCGTTTTCCTTTATGAATCCCTTCAGAAAGGTATTTTTTTCTAATACCCAGATCTCCCGAGGAAGGGAGTCGATTTCACTATCATTGTGTAGTTTTTTAGACTCTTAACTTATGACTCTGCAATAGGATATGAAATTGATTTTGAGGGCTGGGCCAGCATTGAATGTACAGAAGTTCTTTATAAACAGGAGAAGGAAGGACTGAGCATCGTCTGTTTCAGTTAAAGGTGAGAAAGATTTACTGTGAGGAACTGGCTAATGCGAAGGTGGGGGCTGCCCAGGACAGGCCTTCGGAGCGTCAGGCTGACCTTGCAGGTTGAAGCTGCCATCACAGGTGGGATTTCTTCTACCTCACGGAAGCCTCAGCTCTGGTCTTACTGACGGTCTTTCAACTGATCACACCAGGTCCACCCAGATAATCGAGGATTCTGTTCCTTATTTAAAGTAAACTGCAGACTTTAATCATCTCCAGAATACCTTTGCAGTGACACCTAGCTTCATGTTTGAATTGCTGGGAACTGTAGCCTAGTGATACAAAAGAACAGATACAGAGGGTTTTTTTTCTTTTTCACTGTGAAATATTATGGTGGTACAACCTTAAGACTACATAGTTGAAAACACAAATTAGTAAATTTGTCTCAAGAAGTAAAAAAATACAAGGACCAACAGTCATGGAAGAAAGCAAACCGGATTCAAAGAACTGCCTCCCCCAAAAAGGCTTTGGGGTCAGACTGTCATCACAGCATGTTCTTTCAAATATTCATGGAAGAGATAATTCTCACATTATGTAAACTGTTCCAAAGTGCAGAAAAAGATGCCATCCAATCCAATTTATTTGGTAAATCTAGCAGAGCGTTAAGACCAAAACCTAAAAAGGGATATGGTACAAAAGTGAATAAATTAATTTCATAATGAAGAAAAGTACAAATTTAAACCCTAATTAAATATCAGCACATTGACTCTGGGAGCACAGCAGAAGAAAACGACAGCTTCTGGGGTGACATGGGAGACTGCACCCGCTCCTGCCATCTGCCACAGCGAGGACGCACGCACTTCCTGAGGGCTGCGTGGCACCAGCGAGGGGGGGCTGGTGCCTCATGCAAGAGGGGAGCCCGCTGAACAGGGAACACCCCCTGACTTACCCCCGCCGCCCCCAGCAAGAGGACAGACCTGTTTGTAGGAGCGCTGACCTAAGCAGCAAAAGGAAGTTTATCTCCTACATCTGGGAACAGTGCCGCCGGAAGTTCCACGGTCCCCCAAATACCTCCTCGCTGTGCCCCACGAGATGACCACCATCCCTGTGCCCGCCACACAGAGAGCACAGATGGTCAGTTAGGAAGGGAGGCAACAGCCAGCTGGGGGGTAAAGGAAGGCCCACCCCCATGTACCGCAAAGGGAGGGAGGGCAGACGGGAGTGAGAGCCCGGCTTGAGCCTGTGTGGAAGAGGGCAAGGAAGCAGGACAGGAACTGAGCTGGAGACTACGGCATCCAACTGGGCTGAACGCTGGTACCTCAGGGGGCCCCGAGTGTGCCTAGCCCGGGAGGCAGCGCGGAGGGCATGTGGCTGAAATAAGCGCCCAAGGAATGGCTTGTGTTTTTCTCCTGTAATTGTATTTTTTTAAAATTGTCTACAACAAGCAGATAATACTTTTATAAACAAAAATAATTACGACTGAAACTGATGCTGTGGATTGTGTAGAAAGGCAAAGTCTGCCGTTTAAGAAATAGTTAAAGGAGGCTGTGATGGGTCAGGATTTGGGGTGCATTTACCATCACATATCTAAAGGGGAGTCCTTTGTAACCATCAACTCCATAAAAAAAATGTACGCTCCAGGTACTAATGCTTGAAGAAAGGATAGGCTTATGCTGGGATCTCGCAGGTTCCAGAACAAGAGTTAATGATTTCCAACCTCGGGGAGACAGACTTCAGTTCTATGTGAGGATAACCTCTTTCCACTGGGGCAGCCCAGCGTGACTCACATGTGTGTGTCCAGGTTCTCCATCAAGCTGCCTTATCAGCTCCTGAACAGCCTCAGTAGCCTGTCCAATGCCCCTGTTCCAGGGCTCCCAGCTCCCGGGCTGGCCCGGAGCTAGCTGCCTCGTGCTAACCCCTGCCACACGGGCTGGGCCCTCACAGGTCCATCCTGCGGAGCTGTGCGAACTCACGCACAAGAACGTCACCCACCCCCAAGCACTGTCTCCTCAACGTCCCTGAGGAGGACCCTCCACAGGGGTCGCACGCCACTGCCAAGGACGCGAGAAGTGGCCCAGTTTTCCCCGCTCTGTTCTTTACGACAGAACAGTGAGATCATTCTCGAGGCAGCTTCAGGGGGCAGGGGGGGAGATAAAACTTCACAACGCCATAGGAATGGCAGTCTGGTTAGCAACGACGGAGCCTGACTTTGCTGGAACACTTGGCGCACTGGGCGCATTCCCTCTGTGTGTTTGCAGCAGCTCAGACTCTCCAGCATAATGAAAATATCCTGTACAGCATTACAAAGAATCGAACCACCAGAGTCTCCAAATCAGAGTTACAATTAGGTTTTCCGGTGAAGTAAGGAGCCGTGGAGGCTCCCTGACTGACAGGCGCAGAAACCCACTCTAGCCCCTGGAGACCTGGGCAGCCTCAGCCCGTCCGCAGCCCCGACGCTCCCAGTCCTCCACCAAGTCCACGCCTCTGCTCGGTCCTGAGGCCCCTTGCCCTGCTTTCTGCCTCACCCCTGAAGAATTCCCTCGGTTTTCCTGAACGTCTACTTGTCCACGCAACCCACAGTTTGCTGCTCCCTCCCTGTCCTCTCCTGGCAACCTGGCCACATCTCTCACGGCCGGCCTGATGACACTTCTTGTCACTGCCTGTCTTTCTCTAGGCTGGGAGGCCCCGGGGGTAGGATCCCTGTCTTCTCAACTCGGCTCCCCTTCTGCCGTGCCTGGCGCACTGTGGGCGCTCAGCAAGCTCTGGCTGACTGACTGAGGCAGCCACACCACCCCAGAGGGGCTCCCCCTTTTCAGTCCACGCAGCAGTGTTCTGAAGCCAATGGGACTGGGTCTGGGACACTGTAGGCCCCACAAATCAATCGGGTTCGTGTGATGATTGTGCGCTTTGGTTAATTGCAAACCCAATCAGTTCCCAGAGAAAGCTGGCATCTTACACAAAAGTTGAAACAAGGCCGCTGGTTCTGAAAGTGCACGTGATGTACTTTCCCGGTGGGCAAGAGAACTTAAGAGAAATATGTACGATGTGCACGGATGACATCCTAGCCATTGTCCACGCTCCTTTTTATGGCATCATAAAGATTACTTTTGACAGTCAGGCTGGCTGGTATCTTCACCGAATCCCCTAACGCGCACGCACCCTCGCCAAAGGAGCATTTGTGCGAAGGAGCAGCATGTCAGCAACATGCAACAAAGGGTTATTGAGTGCCTGCTCTGAGCAGGGCACTGAGTAATGCAATTTGTCTCCAAAGCTTTCAAACCTGCTAAAAATATTCTCAATTCCACAAACAGTCAGGACAAAAAAATAAATAAATAGTTTGCTCCAGTCTCCCCTCTGGGGCCCACTGGGTGAAAACGCACCTAGGGCCGCCCTAAGAAATAAAACCGCCCTTCATGGACCTTCGGGACCTTTTGAAAGGTTCTGTCTGCAGCAGGCTCTGAAGAGCATGCTCATTACCTTCTGCACACAGGCCCCGTTTCCAAGCAGCTGAGCTCTGGGGCTCCCTGCGCTCCCTCAGCCCTGAGAACTTGCCTCACCAAGTCCCAGAAACTGGGTGGAACTCAAATGGCCCCACCCTCTTCTCTCCCCTGCCTCAGAATAATTCAAAGGCACCTTCAAAGCAGAGGGGACAACGCTGATATTGACTCCTTTCAGCCCCAGTTCCTTCATCTGAAAATGGGAGTAATGCTGCCTTACCTCCCGCCCCACCAACCCCGACCCGGGCTCCCGTGCAGAAGTGGCTGCAAAGAGGGAGAAAGGGGACTAACTGGGGACGAGTATGTCAGGAGACTCAATCAGCCTCAGTGAGGAGCCAGGACTGCAGGGGAAGGAGGAGGAAGGGGCACGGTTGTGCCAAGGCTTCTAGCCCAGTTGCCATGGCAACTCCATGGACCACAGCGGCGGAGCCACCCTGGCTTTGACAGCTAGTGGCTCCCACTTCTGCTGTAACCTGTGTCCCACCTCACAGCCTGTCTTCACTACCCAAACCCTGTCCCTCCTTAAGCCACAGTGTTTCCTCTTCCAGGAAGCCTTCCTGGCCATTAGACGGGAAAACAATCTCTTCCTTTAGTGTGTGTGTGTCATAGCATTTTGGAATCACTGATTTTGATCCCTCTCCATGAGGTAGGAATGATGTGCCTGGGTGCCTGAAACAAGCAGGCGGAAGGCAGATGGGGCTGAAAAAATCCAGGTGGTGTGCCTGGAGGCAGAGGCCTGGGCTGGGAGACAATCCTAGAGGAATCAGGGCTAAGAAGTGGAGGGGACAATCCAGAGAAAGTACAAGCTGGAAAGAAAGGAGCCGCCATGAGGTCAGAGCGGAATGTAGGGTGTGGGGCGGGCACCTGGCGATCCTCGCCCAGGCAGCTTTAGCACTCCCTGTCCCCAGCATCTGGCCTCCTGGGCCAGTCCCTATTCAGACGTCCTCTTTCATCCCCAAAGGGCCATTGTCAAAGGTCGCTGAAGCCTTCTTCTGCCCAGGATCCCCTTGCCATGAACAAGGCCACCTCTTCTAGCCCCGAACCCAGGATTATTTTCCTTTGATGACTGAAAGGGAAACACTCCACTCAAAAGCAAATACCAACAGTCTTTAGAAGTGTTTCTTTTCAGTGCCTGGTGCACAGCCCTGTTTGTAGGCTACCCCTGTCATTACCTAATAAAAGCTTCTGTGGCAGAGCTGAGAGGGCCATTTAAGCTGGTGAGAAAAGCTATTGATTGCTGACATGCTGCTGGCTCCTTGGGTTTCAGATATCAATAGCTCATCAACGCCTCCTTCTGAGTGGTTCACAACTTGCCTTCTCTCCCCCTCTAGACAGAACAAGGGCAGTTCCCACCTTGGGAAAGAAAGAAGAGCTCGCCTTCACGTCACAGGCCAACAGATTTTCTTTGTTTCAAATAACCCAGTTTTCACTGGCCCAATATTTATTACATATGCATTCACCTCCCAAACACCCGCTGTGATACATGATACACTGAACTTGAACCTCCTTCCCTTGACCGAGACACAGGGGCCCCAGAGCATCACAACAAGGCCTCACGCAGGTGAGTCAGCAGTGTCCCACCTGGTAACAAGGGTGTCAGCTGCCTGTCTGTGTCTTCAGGACAGCGGACAGGAAATATTTTAAATGCAAGCGCTGCTGGCTAATGAAGCACAGTCTCCATCATCTCCCTGCGCAGTCTCGACCCTGCAGAATCAATTTCTGCTCAGAGACTGATGCTCCCCAGGTCCGGACCTACGTCTGACGCGACAAAGTCTTCGAGCCCCAGACGGGAGCTCCCCTCCTTCAGGGCATCCTCAGAGGACCTGCAGACACCTCGATCTCAATACGTACAGAACCGAACTCAGTATCCTCCCCCAAAACCGGACCGTAGAACCGCATCATCTCTGACTACTGAACCACCCACATCCTCAAGCCGTATCTATGAAAATGTTCTCAACTCCTCCATAACCAACTGCCACCGCCAAAGCCTGTTGACATGAAATGCTTCAGACGTCCACCACTCCCTCCTCTTAGAAAACAGCCTTGTAATTGATCCCTTGTTTCCCCTCCAATCTGCTTTTCACCCTGGAGTCAGAGGGAGCGTCTTTAAAACACGGACCCAAGCCTTATCTGCCCAGCACTGACCTCTGGGTAATTTCTGCTCCCAAACCTAAGGCTCCAGCCGGAGAGATCTCCCTGCGGTTCCCCCAGATGCCCCTACCTCCAGCCTTGTTCAGGCTGCCTGTTCCCCAGAAAGCCCACGGCAGGGCTGCCCTGCCTGACCCCTTTTCCTACCCCCGGTGCGGCTCATTCAACCGTCTTGCTCCTTCCTCGAACTCTGTACTCGTCTGACGTCTTGCAGTCCTTCCCTTCTGGGTCAGTCTCGCTTATTAAAAAAGTGGGCTCCGGAACGAACCCCTGCTGAATCCTAGCACCTAAGCAGCATTCAGAAAAGCCCATCTGCCTAAGGAGCAAAAGAAGAGTTTCTGCCTCCTCAACCATTGCCCTTTTTCCTAGGATGGCCCTCATAGGGACCTAAGAAAGCAGTCAGTTTTGGGTCCCAGACCCCATGGACAAGAACCCATGGGGTGATTCAGATTGATGAGCTAAAGGAAGGTCCCCCAAAGTTTGCAGCAGGGACACCTACCCTTTAGGGGGGAGAGAAAGTGGTGCAAGCCCCTCCCCCATGCCCTGCAAGCCCAGTGTTCCCCCAGAAAACTCCTTCTGTCCCCCATGCATTTTCTCCAGTCACCGAGGAGGGGAGGGAATGCTGGCAGCATGGGCCTTATTTCTTCAGTTTCTTTAGCCAGGAACATTTTATGGTTTAATGCCTGCTCATCTCCTCCCAGGCAGAAGTGTGAGCGGCTCCCTACTGTGAAGAGTGGCTTCATTCCCAGAGGGTCTTTTCACCGGGAAATTAATCTGCCGCCTGAAAGTAATCCTCAGCCTGAAAAAAATACCAGGACATGGCCCTCAGACCCCAGGGGCCCCAGCTCAGAAGACAGCTCAGCACTGGGGGGCAAGGCACCCACCATACAGGCTGCCCCTGCCCCTGGGGCTGTCAAGGGGCCCTGTGGCCTCAGACTTGGCACTGCACCTGTTTCGCCATTAGAGCCCCCATTTGTGACATGGACGAGTCTGACTCCATGCTGTGGCTATTGTCTCTTCAGCGTTTCACAGCTCGGAGCCAGTCCTTTGGGCCTGGGGCAACAGTTACAAGTGCTGAAATGGTCCCTGCCTCAGGCAAGTCTCCCATAAAGCGAGAGAAGCCAGCCATTAGTGAGGAACACCCGTGCAAGGTATGGCGGATGTCTCCCAAGGTCTTGATTCATTGAACGAAACGCTGATTTGCTAAGAAGGAGGCCATTTCCTTCTCAACCCCTGCCTGTGGTGGAAGCTGTAGACCTACCTGGTTCCAATGATGGGCGACCTCTCCTCTCTTTGGGATGGAGGCAGCTGAGAGCCACCAACCACTGTGTGTTGTAGGCCAGGCCACGGCAGCGTCTAAGGGAGGAGGATTTAAGAAAATTGCCTGATAAGTCCTTGTTTCTTAAGCTTAGAGCCTGGCAGTAAGACTCGAACTGCTCAACACCCACCCAGTGTAAGAATCCGGTTTCCATCGTGGGGGATGAGGTGGGGGAGGAAAGAGAAGGAGAGGGGAAGGGGAGAAGCTAAAGCTGCTGCACCTGATGGTCAATAACTATTGATTGTTATTGAAAAATAAACATCCATAGTCTAGAACTGAACTCCAACGGAAGGAGTGACAAGGTGATGATGAGGCCAGAATGAATGAAATACGGATTCATGCTACAACATGCATGGACACCATGCTAAGCCAGTTACAGAAGACCCCACCCCATGGAAGTCCATTTACAGGAAATAACTGAAATGTCTAGAATAGATGAATCCATAGACAAAAAGTAGATTCACAGTGACCTCGAGCTATGGGGGAAGGAGGGATTGGGGGTGATGGCGAAAGGGTTCAGGGCTTGTTTTTGGGGACTGATGAAAATGTACTAATATCCATGGTGACTATACAAAATCACAACTTTGGGAATATACAAAACATCATTGAACTGTATACTTTAAATGGGTAAATTGTATCGTATGGGAATTACATCTCACATCTATATATACATATATACAGAGGGAGAGAGAGAGATAGAGAGAGAGAATTTTTTAAATTGCATCAAGGCTCTTGTGCTTGCTGTATGAGGGAGAGATGGTTATAAACACTGATTAGTTCTAAATGCTGGCAGAGGAAATGCTATTAATTCAATTATCAAAGTAAGAGCCACTCCTCTGTCACAAGAGAGCAGACTGATCAAGAAATGTCACTCTCAAACACTACTTGCTAAACTCATTCTATTCTTAGATGCATTTGGGGGTTGGAAGGAATGTCATACTGGTGGTTCGGCAGATGCGACAAAATGAAATAGATGCTTTATAACAAATGTCAACGGTGGCAGCTGCGATACGTGCGAAAACAGAACTCTCCCCGTAGGGTGTGAAGTGAGCGCTGTGCTTGGAGAGGCTGGGCGGCAGAGCCAGAGGGATGGGGCTGAGGCGGAGAAGATGCTGGAAGGAACACGGCGGGGGGGGGGGGGGGAGTTGGGCATGAGGATGGAGAAGACGTAACGTGCAACTCCTAATCCTCATGGACCACAATGAAGGAGGCCTGGTTGATAGTAGCACTGGACTCTGCTTGCACTCGCTCACGATCTTAACACTTGGTCTTGCCCGAGCCTGTCGTTCTCAAACTTGCGTGTGCACCAGAATTACCCAGAGGGCTTGCTAGAATGCAGCTTACTGGGCCCATCTCGGAGTTTCTGACTCCGTAGGTCTGGGGTGGGACTCAAGAGTTTTTATTTCTAATCAGGGCCCAATGCTGCTGCTGCTGAAACCAAAGCCATTCTGTGGACCGCCCTCTGAGCCACAAGAGCAAAGGGAACCTGCCAAATGCATTTCAGATCGCAGAGGGCTCTTCAACAGGCATTTCCTTAGTCTGTTCTTGAGATGTTCCAGGGGCAGAAAGATGTAAGGGAGAGGAGCTGTTCTGCCCCTGGAAGACCGGCTGGGGCCCTCATGCAGTTTAGGTTGGATTCTGGCTTCTTGCTTATTGACTGCCGTCGGTCAAGCCACCCCGTAACAAATCCTCTGAAGTTACTGCAAGAGTAATGGGCACAGCCAGATGGTGCAAGTCTGTGCTCATTAGGAAGTCGTCCACACTGCATGTCTCCCCCTGGGTCGGATTCAGAATGGTTTGCTCCAACCAACCTGGTATTTCTCGGCGCTTGCCCATCTGCAAAGTCTGCACCTGAAGACACCAAAATTCCGCGAGCGTTTCTTACAGGTCTCTGAGTGTAGTCTTCAAGGTTTCAATGCACATATCCATGGAGTGGCCACACACGTGCGTGCACACACACACGTCCCAAGAGTCTTGAAGCTTCTTCTAGCATGATTGCTGAGTGCTTATTATCTGCTGATAATAAGGCAACTCGTGATTAGAAACAAGTTACTCTCAATTATAACCTGCTTTGCAGGCAAATTAATGAATTTGAACCCAAGAAACCTCTGTTTCCAACATGCAATTTTTTTCTCAGCCTTATGGAAATACAATTGATGAATAAAACTATATACACTTGAAGTGCACGACATGATGATTTGATATACGCATGTATTGTGAAAAGATTACCACAATAACATCAGTTAACACATCCTTCACCTTGCCCCGTTACTGCTCTGTATGTGCACGTGTGTGTGTTTCGAGAACACTCAGATCTATCGTCTTTGCAAATTTTAAGTAGACAGTACAATATCACTAACTACAGTCACCAGGCTATACATTGGGATTTTTACCCCGCTGAAAGGAGCATTAGGAAATACAACATTTTCTTAAGGCAACTTTCCTTGTAATGAGATATGGCAGAGACTAGCTGTGGTAGGGCTGATGAAGATTAAGATAGGCTCCTTAGAAAGCATCTTGAGACAGAACATGCAAATCACCATGGCGACCAAGCCATCTTTTTACTGTATAATAGGTTTGTTAATTATACTAAAAAGGTAAGAAAGGCCACCGCCTAAGGGGAGATCAGGGTGGGTATTAATGAGTAATACAGCAAGAAAATGGAGAAATGGGGCAGCCAGGCATGTCCATCACTCCCTGACCCGCCAGGCAGCTGTGATACACAGGGCTGGGCAGTGGGCAGCCTGGCTGTCCTGCTGGATGGAGGGAAGTGAGACTATGCTGCCTCTCTGATGGTTCCAGTACCCATGGAGCCTCCCAGATCATGGGGGAGCAGACCAGGGGGAGTAGGCTGTGCTGCTGCCGTCCCAATCCCCTAAGACAGCCTGGTCCTGTGGTCACCTCACAGGTAACAGGCTGGGCCGGAGCACGCAGCCAAGGAAGGAGGATATAAGCCCATCCTGCGCACCTGCCCGGTGAAATTTCGCCCACATCAGCTCACTGAATGCTCCATTAGAACCCTGTCCAGACAAAGCTTAACATTCGCTGAACACCACTAATGTTTGAACACTGCACCCTTTTTTACAAAAATTCTAATAATCTCCAGCATTAAGGAGTATGAAGGAAGGGATGGGACAGTCCTCTAAGGAAGCGCAGACTAGATTTAACAGACTTGCAACATTTATTTCAGACCTTTTTATTTTTTAAACGCAACATTTCTGGTATAATTTAAGTAACTTCTGAAACACTCGCCCCTAGTTGGGCAACTCCTTCCTTCCGTGGTTCATGCTTTGACTAATCTAAGTATCTACCCATAGAAAAATGATAATATTATATTTTAAATGTTACATAGTTGGTATCACATTACACTTAGATTGTGCTGGTTAATGTTTTCATTTGATGTTAGCTTTTCATGAACTGTGGATATTGTACATATAGAATAATAACGGAGCTCAGCAATGTAGCGGGGCTTATCCCGTGAATGCTGGGCAGTTGCAAGGAATGACATCTGCATGATCTATATGGTTAGGACTTGAGACTTTCTATGGCCTAGAATGTGGCCAGTTTAAGGAATGTTCCATGTGGGCCTGAAACATGTACCCTGTCCCTGTTTATGGGGTTCTTCTATGTCTATTAGATCAAGCATGTAAATAGTACATACTTACTAATTAGTATCTACCCAATCTCATTTCTGAAAAATTATGTCTAAAATTATAGTAATAAAACGTTCACTCTATCGGTGACTTTGACCATCGCAACTTCTCAGAAGTGTGCACCATCTGAGTCCTGCAGATGAGGAAACGTGAGGTTCAGAGCTGGGAAGAGGCAGACTCAGGGTGGGAAACCGCTTCCAGAAGTCAGGAGCTGCAGCTGAAGAAATGATCTAGCCACTGGGGCAAAGCAGAGGCAGTGTGGCCTATGGTTAGATCCAGACCTGTGAGGCTCTGAAATGCTCGTTCTCCCCCCTAAATAACTGAAACCGAACCTCTCTGAATCACGCCCTGCCAGTCCTCACTTGGCACTCTGGTGGACCTTGTCTGCTGACTTTGGACAGATCCCGCGGCCCCCCCCACCCCAAATTTCCCCAGGGTGTTCTACCTCCCACAGGTGCGCCTCCAGCTGTCACACCCTACAGGCCTCACAGTGACCCTCTCTCACTTGTCAAGGCTCCCCTGTCTAGGGGCCCAGTGATGGCAGGTTCATAAATTAATAACCAAAGCCCAACCCCGAGTGTTTTCCCGGCCTTCGTGTCTGCGTTTCATCCCTGTTGGAACAGAATCTGAAATGGCAGATTCACCATAACAATGAATGTAGCTGAGGTATCAAGACCCCTCTTTTGCAAGGACCCCTCCTGAGGTCCTGCACTTATTTCTGTATTTAGAATTTTGTTTTCTCGAAGAGGACCCCAAAAATCATATGAACTTCTGGCCACCCGAAACCTGGATCCAGCCCTGCAGAAATGACACCTTTACCTGAGAGACCCTCCAGTCAAGTAGTCAGGTGCCACAGGGGAGTCCCCAGGCCCTAATCTCAGGATTTCAGCGTAGGTGAGAGACACAGACCTCTTTCCACTCATGCGTCAGACTGGGGCCTCCCTGCACCCCATGGGACACACTGGCTTTGGTCGGCCCTGCTCCACCGTGTTCTTCAAGCCACGGGAAGGCTAGAGCTCCCAGCTCAGCAATTCGCCTGGGCTCCACCCTGCCCCAGCTGTGTCCACAGGGCTCTTGGGGAAGGGCCAGCCCAGGCCAGATAATCTGACATGATGAAAAGGGAAATTCTCAGCATTCCTTCAGCAGAAGACATTTGCCAAATGCAATGCCGAGAGGAGAGGCAGGCTGGGGTTTTCTTGAGCAGCCAAATGCACCTTCAGCCCTAATACAGTTCTAAGGGGGAAAATACCGGATCGCACTTCAGTAGGTCAAATTGCAGGGGGAGCTGGTGTCTGCTGTGGACAGAGCAGGGGGCCAGGGAAGGGACGCCAAGGAAGGGTGCAGGATGAAGCATTGAGATACTCTCCCCCCAGTGTATGAGCTTCCAGTATTGGAAAAATGTCTTCGTATTTCCAGAAATGACCCAATGGAACAATCAGATTACATTATTTTCTCCAGTCGTCAATGAACAGTGATGGCTCCAGAGGGAAAAGGCCAAAATCCTGTTTTTAACTGTTTTGACTCTCACACATTAACCAGTTACCCAATGATTCTCATAAAGGTCCTCTTTCCCAAGTGTTCATTTCCCTCTCTCACTAACAACTAAGGAGGTTTGGTGGGGAACATGTGTATCTGTCAGCTTGAACTTCCCAAGCCAGCTTCACTGATCAGCTTCCACCAAGACACTTGAGGGGTGTCCAGATGGCTGGCCAGAGTCTTCTTTCCCCACAGCCGATGGGTGATCTATGGCTCTAGAATCACTTCCTAACATACCCTCCCAGGAAGCCTGTGCATTTTAGTTATTAGAGACATTAGATTACCTAGTCACGGTGACTCAGCTGGTCCCCTCCTCCATGAAGCCTGTCTGATTGACCCCCACCTTGAGACTGAATCAAGCATCAGCCTCCCAAACATCTCTGTAGAATACATGATTTTATATCATGGTCTATATCAATTCTATCTCCCTTGCCAGCCTGGAGGCATAACATTTCCATCCTCCCTTCCTGTAATGCCCTATATCTCTACCACCCTTTTGAGTTCAAAAAGACCTCTGACTTACTTCCCATTTAATTGTGCTGATAATGAGTTGCCATTTTATAAATAAAGGAGCTGGGGCTTAGAAAGAGACCTACACCCAGATCTTCTGATTTCGAGTCTGGTGTCACTTTCACTGCTCAGGGACTACTGGTAAAAAGGCTTTAAAGGAATAAAGACACAGAAAGGGTAAAAAGCCAGAACATAGCTTCCCTGCCCTCAAACATAAGGTTCGATGGTCAATCATAGTCCGAGGTGCCAAAAATGCAACACAGTCACAAATTAAAATGCCTACAGAGGCCAAGCAGGGACTGTGAATGGCTGAAGCAGTCTGGGTGGGGCCTCTGACCAACCTGTGAGGTCCACCTAACAGGCCCATCTTTTATTCAGAGCCAACAGGTTGCTACCACACAAGAACACAGGCCTAGAATGACTAATGCTATGTTGGTAGTTAACACAAAATCTACAATATTTATAATGTTGGCAGCTAATCCAAAGCTTAAAGAAAATACTTAGGGCCAAATGAATACGTTGGCAAGCTGAACGTGGCCTACATGGAGGCCACCAGTTTGCAAACTCTGGTGCAGGCCCGCTCCCTGGACATTGATCAACCCATGCAAATCAATCTATCTCGGCTCCTATGCCCCTGCCCACTCACACGGCACCATCTTGCCATGTAGAAAACGGGGTAAGGCATCACCTTTCCTAGTTGGATGGCCTGCATTGCTTTGATTGTGACCTCTCTTGGAGAACTGGCATTTCTGAGGATTGAAACGCGGAAATGGTGGCCTTCGCAATAAGGCTGCCACTTTGACTTAACTTTTAGCTCCTCCATAATACCTTTATCTTCACAATTCACAGTAGAGTAACCTCATGATTTTGATTAACCAATAAGCCTTTCAGATCAGTCAGCTTCCCAGAAGGAGACTATTTTTTTAAAATTTATATCTCATTTGGCCCTTATTTTGTTTCCATCAGACTTTCAACTACTTTCATATATGCTCCCTTTCAGTTGGCTGTTCAAATGTCCTACGGAGCTTTACATGATATTTGTACAATAGCAAACATTTCACAAACGTGAAATAGAAGAACAATGGTCTCCACACCTTCAACCCACCCTCTCCTCCCTGCCCCTTTGCAGGTATTTTCATCTTAGAGGAGCTGAAAGGGTGACTTTCCACAGGCTGATGTACTTCTTCCATTCCTGCCATGCACCAGGCCTCAGTGAATCCTCCCAACAACCCTCTAAGACAGGTCCTCGTCTGATCTTATACCACGGATGAGGAGAACAAGGCCCAGAGAAGGTAAAAAAACACTCAAGGAGCAAGGCTGGGATTTGAACCCAAACCAGAGCAATTCCAGGGTCCATTCCCAATGATACCAGCTGTACAACCTTCACGGGCCCTATTATAATCCCAGTTGTCCAGATGGAGAAAGAGGTCACGGAGATCGTAAAACACCCCCAAAGCTACACCCAGTTGGTAAAAAAGCAGATTCCCAATTACAATAGACTCAATTCTAAATCCACTTCTAAATTTTAACACAGGCTTAGCTGAAATGAAAAAAATGATTATAATAAGCATAAGGAAAAAGTTTAACCCTGGCTTTGCCCTAATCCCTCTAATCGCACCTTTAATTAAAAAGCTAAAAGAAATAAATAAAAAAGGCACACACGAGCTTACCACGTTGGATCGTCCCCTTCATTTGTAAGTCTGATTTCTTCTCTATTTACAAGTTTGCTCTTGTCTCCCAGCCTCTCATTACTCCATGTGTGGTCCACGGATCAGCAGCATCAGCCACATCTGGGAGTTTCCCAGGAATGTGGGATCGCAGGCTCCCAGAATCAGAATCTGCATGTTAACAAAACCACCAGGGGATTCATGTAGACAGGCGACTTTGAGATGCACTGACATGACCCCAAGAAACCTCAAAGAGGAGCCATTTTATGAATAATTCTCTTCCGTGTATCTGAAGACAACATTGGCTAGTGAGTGCTGGTTTTTAAATATAAAAACTCTACCCAGAGACACTGCTCCCAACAAGTACAGCCTGAGGGGACCACACTGAAATGTCTCAGAAACCTCAGTTGACAGGTCAGTGAATCCACTTTGGGGGACCCCAAATGATACCTGAGTCCTCAGCTCCCCCTGTACCCAGGTCATCTGTTTCACCCGCCACAGTGACTGCCTCTTCACCCCAGAGGCCCACCCACCCTTCCGCATGTGCTCCGAGTCTGTTTTTCAGAGATGCAGGGAGGGTAGAGTGCCTTTCACAGAATGCCTTGCTGCATGGCTGGAGAAAAACGGATCTTTTGCTACATGGAAAAAAACGCGCCCAAAAATGAAGTAATAAGGGAATAACAATAAACCTCAGGGGCCGTCCATAAAGTGAGCCTAGGATGGGATTGAGAACTTCCTTATAAAGCCATATGGCGGTTCCTCAGTAGCTGAGTTGGGGGCTGGTATGGGGTCGAGACCAGAACCGTGGAATCCTGGGTTCCAGAAGGTCAGAACAGCATCTGTCCCTGGTCAAACCTTCCATGAATCCTTGGCAGAGTTGCACGGGAGAGGACCCTTGGCTAGAAGGACCCAAGGCCAGAAAAACCAGGAGCCTTCTTCAAAAGACAAGGCTTGGCTTTTCTTGGGGCTTGCTGGAATGTCCTTATTCTGTGCACACTCTACAGATGGGAATTTAATAATTAATTAGGGAGGAGCTCGTGCAGGGGGATTATGCAAAGCAACCGAGATGTGGCAAGGGGCTGAATATTTTATAGCGTGTTTAATTCGCAAATACTACCTACTCAGAAGGCTTAGGCAGGAAACCTATAATCATCATAATTATTATTACCCATGCAAAACTACTTGAATTTCCATCAGACGGCCTTCCTTTCAACTGCTTTTACCAAACACTTCCCCCAAAGAATGGGATTTTTTTTTTTAATGAAGTTAAAGAGTAACAAATGCAAAAGAATATTAGTAATGAGAGGAACCTGTTAGGATTAAAACAAAACAAAAAAACTAACCTAGACTCTACCTTTGTGGAGCCTGCAATTCTTTTTAATACTCAAATAGCTTCCATCCTGGTCATTTTCTCTTGCATGCACTCTGACTACCAATTCAGCTCAGAAGCTGAACCCCGAAAGACACCAACCAATGCATTATGTCTTGGGCACCCCACTCACACTCAGTGCGTTAATGAAGCTACCCACTGACGCCGAGAGCCCCGATCTTCTGTCTATAAATTCTCCCCTGCTTAAATAAGGCAGGGCAGTTGCCTGCTGCCTTCCAAGAAAAAACCCTAACTGCTCTACACGGTATGGATAACAGGGGCTACAGGGCTACACACCCAGGGCTTTCCAGCTAATTCTACCTGAGGCTGGAAACTCAGTCACCTCCAACAGGGACAGCACCCTTTTTCTGGAAGACGCCAACACATGTCTTAGGCTTTGCAGGCCATGCAGTCTCCGCTGCAACTTCTCAACTCTGTTGCCCTAAGGGAAAGCAACCCCAGACAATATGGAAACAAATGCAAGCACGGCTGTGCGCCCCTAAACGTCATTTGCAAAAGCAGATGGCGGACCTTGATTTTCCTGCTGTGGCATTTTTTTAAGACTTCACGCAATTTTAGTCTTTAAAAAGTGGGGGCGTGGGGGGCTCTCTGAGCATGTGCCCATGCAGACCTACACAGATTCCATTAAACCAGGGGATCTCACATCTGGCGATGTCTGGAGGCCACGGTCAGCTTCACGGGTGTGTTAAGTTGCACGGCGGAACAGGGTACCTACCTCACGTTGGAGGGCCCCGGCCTTACACCTGACTTAGTCCGCTACTGTTCACTGTGTGACATTCTTAATAATTTTTGTGCACTGGGCCTCACAAAGTATTTTGGTCGGTAGAAAACAGCAAAGTTGGTGACGCCCGGGGCGATGCTGCTCGGGCTCGGGCTCAGGTGGGCAGAGCCAGGGCGCTGTTCAATATCCCACAGCTCACAGGGCGGTCCCCGCGAGACAACGAACAACTGTCAGGGCGTCGGCACAGGGGCGCCCCCCTTCTCCGCACTTTCGCTCGCCCGCTGTTGGCTGTAGTCGGAAAGTAGTGAATTAAAACTTCCCAAAGCAAGCAGGCGGCGGGCTGCCGAGAGCGCCATATTGCACGCAGCGGCGCCTCGCACGGGCGTCCTCACGCTCCCTCGCGCCGCGGCGCACGCTGCCCACGCTGCCCACGTTTCCCGCCCGGCGGCACGTATGGGCGTCCGGATTTTATGAGAGCGGCTGTCCAGGTGTTACCGCGCTCGTGTTCGCGGAGCCCTTATTTCACTTCTTCACTGCCTCCAAGGGCAAAAGCAGGGCAGCAGACCACGTGGAAAAGGCGAAGGCGAAGGTAAGCCAGGCATGCTTCCTTTGAGGGGAAAGGTCCGTATAGAAAACACACAGGCGCTGGCTGCTGTGGCTCAGTGGATTGAGCGTCAGCCTGCGAGCCAAGTGTCGCTAGTTCGATTCCCAGTCAGGGCACATGACTCGGTTGCACGACAGGTCCCCAGTTGGGGGTGCAAGTGAGAGGCAACCACACAGAGATGTTTCTCTCCCTCTCTTTCTCCTTTCCCCTCTCTCTAAAAATAAATAAGTAAATAAATAATTAACTTAAAAAAATGTATCTGATCTGTCTTTGAAAAAAGAATAAAGAGCCACCAGCTCTGGGTTTAAGAAAGAGTATAAATCAGTCAACCAGCACCTGCCTATCTGTGCGATAGGACTTGGAGGACTAGTTCAGGGCAGCGACTACCTAGGAACGCTGGTGGGACTGGAGACAGAGCACTCGGTCCGATCAGAGCCTCCTGTGAGCCTCGGAAAGGCCTCCACGCGCGTCCGGGCCTTCCTACAGAGCCCGCCTGTCAGACTTGGGTGGGCGGGCAGAGGCGCAGAGGCGGGATCGGGTTCACGGCTCCAATTGCAGCAGCGGGGCTTGCACATTTCCCAATCCACGCCTCAATCCCTGCCGGAGGGGAGGGTCAAGAAAAAACATACACCAATCAGATTGTAGAGCTGGAATTGGTTACCCTCAGGACCTATAGAAGGGCTGCAGGGAGGGGCCGAGGGCACCGGTTGCTTCCTGTGGTTTAAACCGCGGCGGCCTCTGCGCGTAGGCGGGCAGTGCGGCGCAAGCTGTGGGCGCCGGCGGACACCTGCGGATCTGGAGGACCCGGCGGCGAGCCTATGTCGGCGGGGCGGGTAAGCAAGGCTGGGCGGGAGGAGGGCTCCGAGGGCTGCCCGGCTGATGGGCACAGGTCGGGGCTGAGCACAACCTGCCGGGGTACCGATTCCGGGCGCGTAGACCGGAGCTGGGACGTACCTACCGCCGAGTGGGCGTTGCGGCGACGCGCCGGCCCTGGGCGGCCGAGCCCCCGAAGTCACCTTGGCCGGGGCTTAGCGCGGTGGAGGGGCCAGGGGTCGGGGTCGCATTCAGCGAGGGAGCTGGCCTTCCCTGGGGCCGCTAGTGCCACAGACAGGCGACACCCGCCGTGGGCCCGGGGGTGCCGACTGCGGTCTTTCTGTAAAGGGACCACCGGCTTCTCACCCTCTAGTCACACCTTTAGTGAACTAATGGGTGTGACCTTGCGAGAAACACTTTCCTTGGTGTATTAGGATCGAGTGTGAAATTCAATCCTACGCTTCTACCGTAGTGAAACTAAATTTTTTCCCCGATTATAAAAATTACACAATCTCATTGTTTTTATAAGTAACTTAAGTAATATTAAGTATGTATAATGAATGGAGGAAAGTACTAGAAATTCCAACAGCCAAAAAAATGTTCACATTTGGATTTACTGCAGCTCTAGTCAGTATGAGTATATATTTATATTATAATTATGAAATGTACTTTTAAATGATTGTATATTTTGAATATAATAAAGCACATTCATTTAAAAAGCAGATGATGGATGCCTAAGAATATTTTAGGATCACGTCTGTCAAGTCCAGATATGCATTATCATTATTAACCCATGCGTGGCCTTTCTTGCTCTGGCTGTACCGCACCATGTATTAGTATCTGACCAATTCCCTGATGACAGGCATTTGCTCTTCCAGTTTCGTCGTCATCAGAGAATAGCGGGGTAGTGGTTATTAGTCCGTACACTCGTCTGCCTTCTTATCCAGTTTGTCTCCTTAGAATAATTCCTGAAGTGAATTATGGCTTAGAAATTATGGTACTATTTAAACTGATTCATAATGTCCAACTGCCCTCTAGAAAAATTGATATCCCCTCTCCACCCCGCCCACCCCAGACAGAGTGCGAGGCTGCTTCCGTCTCCACGTGCCGACCAGCCCTGGGTATTGAAAACTTTTACCAATCCAAAAGGATGCGTTAATGTTTTTATTTGCATTATTAATGAGACTAAACATCTTTTTCTTCGTTTATTATTATTTCTTTGGTAAATCATCTGTCTTTTCCTTATTCTGTGGGTGTGTGTATGTTTTATTAGCTTTCTAAGAGGAATTTGAATTAGTATTTTGAACCTGGTACAAATACGTTCCCCAGTTTGTTGTCCCTTTCGATTAGGGTTCCTTTTCACGGTATTTTTTTCCTATTGTTTTGTTCTAATATTGTGGTTCTTTAAGCGGCATGTTTACCTCCCCAGAGGTAGAGGAACTTGTTTTACCTGGGCAGTAGCCTCCCTGGAATGGTTGGATCTATAAGTACTGACCCCTCCTACCCGTTCCCCGCTCGAAATCCCTTCACTTGAAACTAAACATGGGGCACCAAATCGCTTTGGATTTTTGAAGAGAAGGTACTGTAGGGCGTTTGGTTAATACTGTCTATAATTATTTACAAAATAAAAGGTGTTCTAGTCTCTAGATGACAGTTTCTTCCTCAGTAAAGAGAACGGATTATCAGGTCTTTATATTAGAAAGTGTTTCTTTTTAATATAAAGAACTGACAGTTGCCTATGGACCTTACTAAAGTTTAGATTTTATTGGCAAACACCTACTCCTGTATGTTCAAAAAAGAATGGGAGTGTGCTATAATTTAAATGTAAATAAAGTAATACTTTAATCACTGTACAGCAGTGATTTTCAACTCACGTGCCGCAGCACAATTTTTAAAACATTGCAATACCTGACTGGTCAGGGACATTGAACTCTTTTTCCCTTAGGTGGTCAAATCCAAAAATGACAACAACCAACACAATAGCCATCTGGTGCGAATGAATCACAATTATACTTTTTGGGAGTCAGATCAGCACAAACTCTATTTTTTGGTGTGCTGCCGAACTTTAGTAATTTTTTGTATGTGCCATGAGATGGAGAAGGTTGAAAATTGCTGCTCTGTATTATGGTACACAAAAGAGTCTCTTTGGCTTCAGTGTTGGAAGTCCTCCTTGTCCACAGTCCTATTTCATCTCTGCTCCTCTTTGTTCTCTGCTCTTCTTTCTTAGTACGTAGGTTTATACTGCATGAACATTGGAAAGCTCAGTTTTGTTTATATATATTTCTTGATACATAAAATCTCATTTACAGTTCAAAACCTATGGAATTCCTTCCATTTTACATTGAAGAAAGTAAGATCCAAGCCCTGCTTACCTTCTAACATGTATTTAGTGTCTACCATGGCTCAGAAACTGGAATTTATATAGACATTGCCTCACATAACTGAAATAATTCTGAAAAGTTAAATTTGTGGGCTTCTCGCTTGCTTCTTCTGTGGAAACTACCAAACGTAATGTCACTAAAAGCTTATTCTAAATTTGACGGTATAACCTAGTTAAACTTGAAAGGATTTACTTAAGACCTAAAATCCTGATCCTCTCCTCTTTGCTTCTACAGACTCTCCCAAGCATGACTTTTTAGTTAGTGCTTTTTGTTCCATGTACCATTTCTTTAAAGTTTATTTTTAAAAATCAGGAATGATTTATTATGTTTCAATTACAGCTAACATTCAGTATTTTATATTTGTTCAGGTGTACAGGATAGTGGTGAGACAATTGTGTAACTAACAAAGCGACCCCCCTGATCATTCTAGTGCCTACCTGGTACCATACAGAATATTACAACTTTATTGTCTGCATTCCCTCTACATGCTTGTGACTGTTTTTGTGGCTCCTTAATCCTTTCACCTTTTTCCCAGTCCCCCCTCCACACATCTGGCAACCCTTAGTTTGTTCTCTGCATCTGTGAGTCTGATTTTGTTTTATTTTGTTCTTTAGATTCTGTGTATAAGTGAGATCACACAGCACTTCTTTTTCTCTTTGGCTTACTGCACTTAGCAGAGAGTTCTCCAGGCCCATCCTGCTGTCCTGTTCCAGACGTGCTTCAGATCTGAAACCTGGGAGTTCTGAAAGCCTCCGTCCTTTTGAACCTCGCGTTCATTCACCCAGAGTCCTGTTGACCCTTTCTTAATCTCAAATCGCTGTGCTTGTCTCTAGTCCCCTACTACAAAGCCAGCCTAGGCCATCACTTCCCTGCTGAACGCAGCAGCCTCCTCGTTGGTCCCACTGTCTTGCCCTCTTCCGGTCCACAGCATACACACAGCAACGCTGGCTTTTCGTTTGTTTTTGCAGAGGCGCCTCAAGATAAAAACCTGGTTTTTCACAACATTTACATCACTTCAGAAGGAAACCTTGTACCCATTAGTAGTCACTCACTGCTTTTTCCTCCCTCAGCTCCTGAGAAACACTAAGCTATAATAATTTCTGTCTGAATGGGTTTTCGTATTCTGAACGCTTACCAGAAATAGGATTGTGTGATATGTAGACTTTTGTTGTCTGGCTTCTTTCTCTTGGTGTTTTCAAGGTTCATCCGTGTTGTGGCATGCATCAGCGGTCCATTTTTGTTTGTGGCTGAATAGCATTTCCTTGTCTGTTTATCCCTTCTTTTGTTTATTCATGAGTTGATGGGCATTTGGGTTTCTTCTTCTTTTTGACTACTATGAAAAAGGCTGCTGTGAACGTTATTGTACGGATTTTGGTGTGTGCGTACGTTTTCAGTTCTCTTGGGTATGTACCTATGGGTAGAGTTGCTGTATGGTAATGGTTTTATAAATATTTTAAGTTGATTTTCAGCTAATTGTGTTGTGGTCATAAAACATACTTTGTATGTTTTAGTGTTTTGAAATTGTTGAGTCTTGCTAATCGGTTCAGAATACTCCTTGTGTGCTTAAATACTCAATGTGTGCTTAGAAAGAAAATGGTGTGTGGACTTGTCGGGTACAGACTTCTATATATATCTATGTAATCAACTGAGGTAATCATATTCAAATTGTTTATATTCTTACTATTTATTCAATGAATTACTGAAGAAGTAGGTTAAAATCCACTATGATTGTGGATTTGTGGATTTGTCTTTGTGGTTCTATTAATTTGATTTTATGTATTTTAGGGGCCATGTTTATAGGCTGCATACAGTTATAAACTTGTACTTTTCTCAATGAATTAAACTATTATTAAATATTTGTTTAGAGGTGACATCTTTATAGATTCGTAATGCTTCTAGTTTGATTCATATAGTTCTACAAGCTCTTTATTATTTCCTTTTTGTGTTTTGTGTTTTTGTTTTTGGTCCTAATTTTAAATTAAAATTAAAACAAACAAAGCCAGCATCATCGACTTTCTTTGCATGGCATATCTTTTTTAGCCTTTTAGTTTTAACTTTTCTAAATCAGGCATAAAATACAGATCTTTGTCTTTTAACCTAGAGTACTTATTCCATTTACACTTAGTATAATTACTGATTTATTTAAATGTATTTCTACCACCTTATTTAGGTCCCACTGGATTTGTATTTATTCCCTTTTTTTTCTTGTTCAGTATTTTCTTTGCAAATTATTTTATTTATCCTTCCTTTCCTAGTTTGAAACTATAAGTCTTCTATATTTGCGGAAGTGTCTGTAGAATTTACAATATACGTATTTATCAAATTCTGAAGTTAATACCTTTACTCTCTGTACAAGTAAGGGACCTTATAGTTTTGTAGCTTATATACTATTGTGTATTTTAATATGTGTTTGAATGCAAATGTGTCTTTAGAAATGTTTTTAAGAACATTGTAGATTCACATGTATCGTTGTAAGGAGTAATACAGAAAGATTCTTCATATTCTTTACCCAGTTTCTCCCAGTGGTAACATCTTATAAAACAATATCGTAACCAGAATATTAACACTGACATGGTCAAAACAGAACGTTTCCATCACCGCAGGAACCCCTCATGTTGCCCTTTTATAACCGTACTCTCTTCCACCCTCTGGCAGCCAGTGATGTGTTCTCCATGTCTGTATCTTTTCCATCATAACGATGTTATATCAATAAAATCATACAGGATTGTAATCTTTTGGGATTGCTTTTTTCATCCAACAAAGTCCTCTGGAGACTCACCCAGGCGGTTACAATAAGTCACGTAATTCCTACTTACGGCTGTGTAGTGTTCCACGGTACGGATGCGCCACAGCTTGTCCTTTCGCCTGTTGGAGGACAGCTGGGTTATTTCTCCTTTCTGGCTACTATGACTAAAGCTGCTATAAACACTGTGTATAGGTTTTTGTATGAACGTAGTCTTCATGTCTCGGATAAATGCTGAGGAATGCAACTGCTGGGTCACATGGTAGTTGTAGGTTTAGTTTTTGAAGAAACTTCCCAACTTTTCCCAAGTGGCTGTGCCATTTTACATTTCAGCCATCAGTATATGAATAATCCAGTTCCTTCCCATCCTCACCAGCATTTGCTGTCATCACTATGTTTTATTTTAGCCAATCTGTTTGGTAGGTATGTAGTAATTCTCATTGTGATTTTAATTTACATCTCTACTGGCTCGTGGCTAATCACCTAGTAGCCAATGATGTTAAACATCTTCTCACGTGCTTAATCGCCATCTGTGCTTCTTTGGTGAAATGTGTCTTCCTGTCTCTCAATCATGTTCTAATTGGATTTTTTTATTGAGTTTTGGAAGTTCTTTACATGGTCTAGAGACTAGTACTTTGTCCAGTGCGTGGTTTGCAAGTATATTTTCCCATTCTGTAGCTTGCCTTCTTATCCTCTTAATAGGTCTAAAACAGCAAAGGTTGTTTTTTTTTTTTAATTTCAATGAAGTTCAATTACTTTTCCTCCCATGAATGATATTTTTGTGTTTCTTAGATAAGAGTCTAATAATCCTTTTTCTAGGCCTAGATCTTGAAGATTTTCTCCTGTGTTATTTCTGAAAGTTTTATGGTCTTTCATTTTACATTTAAGACTCTGATGCATTTTGAGTTCATTTCTGAATAAGGTGTGAGCCTTATTTTGCCTCTAAATATCTTCTGCCGGCGCTATTTGTTGAAAAGGCTCTTTTTTTCTCGATTTAATTGTTTTTGCACTTTGGTTTAAAAAATGTGTATGTATATATATATATATATGTGTGTGTGTGTAAAATTGGCTTTATTTGTAGATTTGTTTCTGGGTTCACTGTTCTGTTCTATTGATGTATATGTCTATCTCGCCAATAATACCTCACCACCTTGGCTACCATAGCTATATAATATGAATGTGGATAGATGCATTCCTTCTACTTTGTCCTTTTCAGAATTGTTTTGGCTATTTTAGTCCTTTGCCCTTCCATATGAATTTCAGAATACTATTTTCTGTATCTACAGGCTGGGTTTTATTTCTAATTGTGATAAAATATATAACATAAAATTTATCATTTAAATCGTTTTTAAGTTCCCACTTCAGGGATCATCAGTACATTCACATTGTTACACAATCATCCCTATCATCCATTTCCAAAACTTTTTCATCTTCCCAGCTGGAGCTCTGTACCTATTAAACAATAACTTCCCATTCAGCCTGCCCCCCTAACCCCCGGCAACCACCATTTTACCTTTTGTTTCTATAAATTTGAATACTTGTAGTTCCTCATATAACTAGAATCATGCAATATTTGTTCGTTGGTGTCTGGTTCATTTTACTTGGCATGTATCAGATTTCGTTCCTTTTTAAGACTGCCCTAATCATTTCATTGTTTGTATATGCCACATTTTGTTCATGCGTTTATTCTTTAATGGACATTTGTATTGCTTCCACCTGCTGGCTATCGTGAATAATGCTGCTATGTACATGGGTGTGCAAGTATCTGAGTCTCTGCTTTCAACTCTTCTGGTTTTATACCTAGAAGTGGAATTGGTGGTGATTCTGTTTTTCATTTTTTGAGGCACCATCGTATCATTTGCCACAGTAGCTTCACCATTGACATCCTCCCCACCGAGCCATGATCTCTTAACCAGGCATCTGCTCACCTGCAGACCCCTGCGGCTTTCATAACGGGGGCTCCGGTGCTCATGCTTCCCGTCCTTTTGTCCAGTCTGCGATCTGAGCTACGCTGCTTTTCCCTCCGAGCTCTGGCGTTGATTGCAACAGGGCAGTCCTCAGGCAGCCCCGCCCCAGGTTAGAACATTGCAGATCAGGCTCCTGGGGTTGGAAGCTGTGTGTTGGCCAGGGGACTACAGCCCCCGCCCCCTGTGGAAAAGGGGAGCGGGCAAGGATGAGTGAAAACACCATGAAAGGTCCTACCTTTTTTAACGTGGCTTTTTCTTGATTGGGTGTTCACTTGTTTGCTGTAGACCTTTGAGCGTTTTCCAAAGCTCCTATCAAACTAATTTGCCAGGCTTTAATGTTTTAAACAATATTGCCCCAGGGAGCAGAGGGCCTGGAGTTCCCTGGTCCATCCTGTTGCTGACATCGTTCCTCATTGCTGGGCTTTTGGTTGGAATTCTACTGAACCCAGTCCGTCAGCTTAGAAACCCGACAGCGGTCCTATGGTCAGTTTTCCCGTTCATGAGCACAGTACGTCTCTCCGTTTTAAAAAAGATCCGTGATTTCTTTCATTAGCGTTGTGTAGTTTTCAGCTTACACGACCTATGCGTATTTGTTAGACTTCTGTCTAGATGTTTCTCTTGCTTTTAGCCATTGGTAATGATAAGGTATTTTTTGTTTAGGCGTTTAAGTGTTCGTTTCTAGTATCTAGGATTTTTCTGCATTGATAATGCATTCTGTGACCTTGCTGAACTCACTGATTAGTTCTAGGGGTGTTTTTGTAGATTTCTTCAAGTTTTCTAGAGGGAGCATCATGTCATCTGCAAAGAGGGACAGTTTTATTTCCTCCTTTCTGATCATTATGCCTCTTCCTTCCTTCTCTTCCCTTACGTCGCTGACTGGAACTTTCAGTACTGTGTTGAGTAAGATCCCAGTCCTAGAGAGAAACCATTCAGTCTTTTATCATTAAGGATAATGTATCTGTAGCATTTTATTTTTTTTAAGTTGAGGAAACTGTCCTCTCTTTCTGTTTTTCTGAGAGTTGAACATGAATGATTGTTGTGTTTTGGTAAATGCTTTATTTCTGTATGGATTGATATGTTATTTTTCCTCCTTAGTCTGCTAATATGGATTACATTGATTTTCAACTATCAAGCCAGCTTTGCCACAGAATAAACCTCAGGATTGTGTTATATAATTCTTTCTACATACGACTGAATCCTGTTTGACACTATCTGTTCAGGATTGCGTTTGTTTGTTTGTTTATATTCATGAGAGATATTGGTCTATAGTTTCTGCCTTTCTCTCTGTCTCCTCCCTCCCTCCCTTCCTCCTCCCTCCCTTCCTCCTCCCTCCCTTCCTCCTCTCTTTCTTCACTCCTTCTTTCCTTCTTCTCTCTCTCTGTCTCTCTCTGTTGCTCTCTCTCTCTCTCACTCTGATTGTGGTATCAGGGTAACATTAGTTTCTTAAAATGAGTTCACAAGTGTTCTCTCCACTTGTGTCTTCTGGAAGATATTGTATAGAATTGGTGTTAGTTTTTCTTTAAACACGTGGAGATTTCATTTGGGGGAGTTTTTAGATTATAAATTCAGAGTCCTTAATAATTATAAAGCTATTTAAATTACCCATTTCATAAGGAGCGAGTTTGTGGTAGTTTGTGTTTTTTAAGAAGTTGGTTTAGTTAACTAAGACATTGAATTTATGTGTGTAAAGTTGTTTAGAGTTTGCCCTTACTGCCTTTATGATGTCTTCAGAATGCCTAGTGGTATCCCCTTTCATTTAGATACTGGTAATGTGAATCTTGTTTTCTTCTCTCTCAGTCTTGCTAGAGGTTTTTCAGTTTTAATTGATCTTTTCAAAGAACCAGCTCTTTTATTGATTTTCTCTATGTTTCAGTTTTGTTTTATTGATTTCTGCTTTTAACTTCATTACTTCCTCCTGCTGACTTTGAGTTTATTTTGCTTTTCATTTTTGAGGTTCTTGAGGATGGGAACTTAAACAATTGACCTGAGCCTTTTCTAGTTTTCTAAAGTATGCATTTATTGTTATAAATTTCCCCTCAGCATTGCGTCGCTGTGTCCCTTTAATTTTCCTTTTCATTAAGTGTGATGTAGTATATTTCCTATTTGACCTGTTCTTTAATTTCCATGTAATTGGATATTTTCCTGTTATCTGTTACTGATTTATTGTTTGATTCTCTTGTGTTTGGGGAAATCAACTATATCACTTCAATTTTTTTATTGTTTAAGTATTTTTATGGCCCATGATATGGTCCGTTGTCTTGTATTTTCTCTTTTTTCTCTCTTTTTTATCCTCACCTGAGGATATTTTTTTCCTATTGCTTTTAGAGAAGGAAGAAGAGGAGAGAGACAGAGAGAGACAGACAAACAGAGAGAGAGAGAGAGACATCAATGTGAGAGAGAGACATCGATTGGTTGCCTCTCATATGTGCCCCAACCAGGGGTTGAATCTGCAACCTAGGGATGTGCCCTGGCTGGGAATCAAACCCACAACCTTTTGGTGCACAGAATGAAGCTCCAAGCAATTGAGCTACATTGGTCCAGGCTGTCTTTTGCATTTTGTGTGGGCACTTGAAAAAAAAATGTATAAACTTGTTTGGTAGGGTGTATAAAGGTTTCTTAGATCCTTATGGTTTATGGTGTTTTGAGTTCTATATCTTTGCTACTTTTCTGTCTACTTATTTGTATTTGTTGTTCATTGCTGCCGTAGTAAACTGCTGCACATTGACTTAAAAAACAAGATAAAATCATTATCTTACACTTTTATAAGTCAGAAGTCTGATATGTGTCTCAAGGGGTTGAGATAAAAGTATTGGCTAGCCTGTGGTCCTTTCTGGAGACATTTCCTTGTCTTCTCCAGCTTCTACGGGTTGCCCATATTCCTTGGATCGTAGCCCCCTTTCTCTAACTTCAAAGCCAGCAATAGAGGTTAAAACACATTGAAGAATGTAACACGAAGACAAGGTGAGAGGGACTACTATGGTATTTCCACTATCCCCCTAAGCTGAGCTAATCCAGTAACATAGTGTATGAGAAAAAAGATTTAAGCATTATGACTGCTTTTATCTATTTATATAGCAATAGATAAAAGAAGTCATCTTATTATAATTATGAGTAGACTCTTGAAGAGTTCAAAGTGTCAAGACCAGTGAAGGGGTGAGTTTTGGACACCATGATAAAGAGAAGGGGATGGTGTGTCTCTAGGGATGGAAATGAAAGGAGTCAGAGGAGGACCCTCCCTCTCTTTAAGCTTGTAAAATGTTAATACCTAATTTATATTCTTCTTCATGGTCTTTGCGTTTTAAAAGACATCTATTTCAATGTGTGGTGTGCAGGCCACCTGGGCTTACTCTGCAACCGTCAGGAAAAGAAGTCTGCCTGGAGCCTGTACTTTTTCACCATGAAAATTTATTGGGAAAGAAAAGAATGTTGAGGGATGGGTTTGGGAACAGGGAAAGCAGAGGACAGAGAAGTATGGGTAATGGCAGGAATGGGAGAGCAAAGATATTTTACTCTCCTGCTTGGTACAGGCGAAGGTACTGATCTTTCCTGTTAAAATACTCAATATAAATTGAGCCCACAAAGTTGTTGGACTAATTTATTTATTTTTATTTATTTATTTTTTGTTGTTGTTGGACTATTTTTTGCTGCCTGAGGCAGAGCCAGAAGCAAGGAAGGCTTCTAGGGGTTGTTACACATTGATTTGCTTTTGCAGCAAAGCATGAGCATTCTGGTCCCACGGGCGTGCATGGACGTGGATAGACAGAAGCGCTCACAGCCCTGCACCATGTAGAGTAGTTTTCCAGCTGAAAGAAGCAGAGACAGACTGGTGAGCAGGAGGCTTCCCCCTCCGACCTTAGCCTTCATCCCACGGTCCCCAGTGTCCTCATGCAGGCACGAGTGAGATCTGCCTTTCCCTTCATCACTTGCCCACTCCCTCTATTGAGGGACCAGACAAAGCACAAGGGAAGTCAGGCAATAACCGAGATCCCTTATTTTGGGGATGAGGAGTGAGAAGAAGGGTAGAGAGGTGTGGGAATAGACTCAGACAGGTCTGGCAACCTGTGGGTACAAACTGGTAGGTAATTCCTTATTCGTTTATTCAGTGTTTACTGGATGCCTACCCTGTACTGGCCATTGTGCTAAGTGCTAGAAATAAATAGGCATGAAAGAAAGATACACTCAGTCCTGAGCTTGCAGTCACTGGCTCAAGGAGCAACTCGTCTTTCTTTAATAAAAAGATAGCCAGTCTCCCTGCCTCCTTTTAATACATCATAGGCCTGCTGGGAAGAGTCTCTACCTCTTGATCGGTAGCTTGAAAAGATAAGGTTTTGCTGAATCTCCAAGTTTCTGGGAACCAAAGCTTGGTCCCTTTGCAGGCCCCTGTCCCCCCGCCCCCAGCTGTTCCTCATGAGCACTCAAGTTGGTTGATGTGCATTCTGTTAAAGATTCCCTCGTGACGCCCCCACGTACCTTCAAAGATCTTCTTTAACATGCACTGCTGGTTCCTCTGAGCAGAGCAGACTCCCTCTCCATGAAGACATTTTCCTTGATCATTCATATAAGAGCATGTGAGGCATTTTAATGCTGGGCCTGAAAATTTAAGGTAAACCAAATGAAATTCTCTTGTGGACTAGGTACACAGCCATGAGTCACACATCTGGGGCAGGATGGTGGGCGACAAGTAGCCTCGATGCAACGCATTTCATTTCGTGGTTCTTGTTGGGGATCTGCGGGCCCGGTGTCTGACAAGAGTATGTTCTCTCTTCTGTCCCAAAGGAAACTCCTTCATTCTTTCTGCTTCATCTATGATGTTCATTGCCGATGAATCCCAAATTTATCTCTCTGATGCTCTTACCCCAATTCATACCCCCACTGACTTCCTGGAGATGGGTAGTTAGATGCCCTTCTGCCATGTCCACCTCAACAGGAGCAAAGGAGAACTTATTACAGGAAGGACTCCCTTTTCTACTCTACTGTGCTCTTAGCCATGAACAAGAACACACTTGGAGTAAAACTTGATTGATTACTAAGCTATGTTAGAATGCTCTAAGTTTGCAAACCCTGTAAAGAGTCTGTGTTATTCTCCTTTTTTCAAATTGACTCTACAATAAGGTCAATTTGTCACAAAGGGCATTCTCTTTGAAATTCTCCCATATGGCCTCTCTTACTATCTCCACTGCTGATTCCCTTGCTAAGGAAGCATAAGAAGGAGGAAGAATAGGGCTTTGCAGTGAGACCTAAGTTTGAATCCAAGGTTTGCTATTTTCCAGCCATGCAGTGTTAGTATTCTGTCACCTGAAAATTAGGGTTACTAAGTAGTTAGGTTGAGGGGTGGGGTAGGAATGTTTATATCTGGTAATAACTTGAGGCATCAGACCTTGGATCTTGTTTTTCCTTCCACAAACAACCCCTTTTTAGTAAGACGAAAGAAGAGGCATTGTCACGGGAACTTATCCCTGGGTCTAACAAACTGTCTTCATGCTTTACTTTTCATGTTTAAACAAACAAACAAACAAAAAGAGCCACTAGCTCTAGAGTGAGACGTCTCTTTAAAGGGTTTGCAGATATTCTAACATAGTCTGTTCAGAGGCAGATTTAGCGCGAAGTTCCTGAACTTGAATCTTCAGGGGCCCCTTAAAGGAAAGCTGTGGGCATGTGCATTCATCCTTTCTTAGGTAAAGTGACGGAGGGAATGCGGACATCTTATACTGTGTTGTTTTTCTTTAAAAAGAGCCTTCCAAATGGTTAACCTGTGGAGCCTTTGGGAGAGCTGAGTGGGAAGTGTATGGGAACCACTCCTCCCTCTACGCTCGTCCCTTAAGGTGCGGCTTCCTGATGTGCCGCCTACGTCCCCCCTGAAGCCATGGGCCGGTGCCCACCCAGGCACGGCTCACCTGAAGGGCTGTGGGTTGATGGACCGTCTGAAGGATGGTCCCCCAGTTGCTTGGGACCTGAGTCCTGTTGTTCTGCAGCCTCTTCGCCGGAAGCCTGTTCGCCGGAAGCCTGTTCACCCGAAGCCTGTTTCTGCCAGGGCTTCTCAGAGGCAGGTGGTCCGCCCAAAAGCTGCTCCTGGGAATGCTGGTCACGGGGAGGGTGTTCGCCTGAAGCCCGGTCAGAGGAAGGCTTTTCTTCCGAAGGCTGGTCAGCAGCAGGCTGTTGGTCTGCAGCGTGTTCAGTCCCAGGAGCTTGCTGACCAGCAGCAGGCTTACCGGAGACGTGCTCACCCACACCGCGTCCGACTGAAGTGTGCTCATGTGCGGGACGCGCACTTACAGCCGTCTTGCGTGACCGTGTCGCATATAAAGCCTCTGGGCCTGCAGGATTTGCAAGTGAAACGTGCTCACCTGCAACTCGCTGCCCTGAAGCTTGATGATGCGTAGAGGCAGCAGGCCTAGTAGGAGGACCCGATGCTCCTGGGATGGAGAAGGAACAGAAAACAGGTGGTGACGGTGAGAGTGCCGTGGCCAGCAGACCCCCTTGTCACCCCCGCATCGGCTTTGCCTTTAACTGAGACCTTTCTCTGAGCTCTCTTGTACAGTTGCCTGCAGGAAGCCGAACCTGGGATGGCACCATGAACACACTCGGGCCCGGCGCGACCAACTCCCTGGGGAGTGCTGACCGCATCTCCTGGCTGCAGCAGACTTGCTGACTCGCGCAGACCCTCACCTCAGCCCTTCCCCTTTTCCCTTTTTAATCCATGAGTGTAAAAACCCCATCTAGACCCCAGACCCCCGTCGGTGCAAGTTGGGAGACTTGCTCCTGAGGCTCCGCCCACCCGCCGGCCCTCAGTAACGCTCTTGCTTTCCCTACCCACTGTGTCCGAGTGGTTAATCCTCGCCGCATCTGCCGTAACAGGAGAACGAGTGTCCGGGCAAAGACTACTTTCCTATGGAGGGAGGCTAATGTTCTGGGATCCCTAGGTCTCCTGTGGACTTAAATCAGGCAACTGAAGATATAACAGATGTTGGAGGGAGTCAGGTAATTACCCAAGAGGCCTTGAAGGACAGAGGTATCGACGAAACGCACAGAGAACATTCCTAACAAGGGAAGAATTTTAAACTCACAATGTTAAGAAATGCGCAGAGAGGCTCACTGACTTGTGCCCCAAAACCCCCTGAAGGGAAATTAATGTGCCTCCCTGACAGAGCAGCATCTGGAAGTTCACACATGTAATCAAACGTCCACCACCAGCCCCGCCTCCAGGTCCTTTATGGGTGGACGGCAAGACGAGTAGAGACATAAGAAGGAGAAAGCAAGTTGTTTCAGTAGCAGAATGATACGAGCTGAGATTGAGGGTGGAAGAGTTTAACCCTCGGACAGGAGAACTTTTAAACTAGGGTTGCCAAATATCTAATGATCACAGAACTTATCAGAAGGAATTGAGACACCTGTATTTGGCAACTGCAAGTTCTTTCCTGCATTCAATTCCCAATCCATGTGGGCTGGAGACTCAAATCAAAGTTTCTACCAATTATAAAATAAAAACATTTTTTGCCTATGGATCACTGAATTGAGATTCCTTGTCGCATACCATTTACACCCACTTCATGGAGTTGTCACGAGTAGTCAGTAAGAGAAACTGTGACGAGCCTAGTGCATTGCTTACGTGCTCAGTTAATTTTAGTTTTCTGTTCTCCCCACCCTGCGCTGGGAATTACAGAACTCTTAGCTGGTCATGCTCTTCTGGCCAGTCTCTCCAGCCTTGATTCCCTTTCATCAGTGACTGTAAACAGATATTCCTCAACGATGCCTTTCATTTTACTGAATGTAGCACCAAAGAGAATTTGAGTATTACTCCTTGATTCGACGGAGTCACCTAGAAGAGGGTGAGTAAACTACAATGATGAGTTATTAATCCTGGCCAGAAGCTGAGAGGAATTAAAAGACCTTTGAGACTTAGGTAGACTAAGGCCCAAAGTACTCAAGCTGTATATGAGTTCTGAATATATATTCATCTATTTCTAATTCTGAGTGATTTGCAGCCCTTAAATTGATGACTTTTTGAAAGTGTAAGATCAGAGTATGTGGATAAAGGAGGAATTGTGAGATTTACAAGAGTAAGGCTTTTAAGAGGATTTTAAATTTAAAAAGTTGTTACCGAATTATCTGTTTGATTCTTCAAGAGCTATTTCTGCCCTAGAAAGGAAGCTTGAAAAAAGTACCCCGATTTCTTAGTCGTTCGTGTAGTTTATGAGTCACCGCCTCACCGTGTGGCTGGCACAGCGCTACCACCTGGTAGCTGTGGGTCTATGTTTCCAAGTCAACCAGTGAAAATCTAAGAAAGCCAGGAACGGTGTCTGAGAATGGACGTTACAGGAAACGCTGTCACTTAACCAACAGCTCAGAGTGCGTGGCCTTCCTCGTCTCCTATAGGCAGAAGGAGGGAACACAACCCACCCCGAATGGGGGTCCTGGAAGAGGAACTACAAAGTGGAAACCATGAAAAAGAGGCCCGTAGATCTCTGGCCTACAGCCCTGCTGGGCTCTGAGATGGCTTTCTGGGCACATTACATCCTGTCTCCTTAAGTCTTTCCTTGCCACATTAAGTACACAAGGATCTCTTGCACTCGGGTCGCTGGAACTAGCCTTCATTGGACTTCCACAGAAGCCGTGGACCTGTCTTCTCCTGTCCCAGAGAATCAGGTATAAGTACTGAGTGGCTGAAAGAGGTAGGAACAGGACTGTGCCAAGCCCGTGGGCTCTGACGGTAAAGCCGTAACTAAGGAATCAACTGGTTCAGGGGCGCCCAGAGTTGTTCTGGTTTAGCTGTTCCTGATTCTGAGTCAGATTGGTTTGGATAACTAAGATACTGGTCTTTCTTCTTCAAGGGCTGAAACACCTTAAAGAGGCTTCTTACATGTCTCCCCAGAGCTAGGGTAAAGGACTCACCTCCAGTATATCCGAGCATATAAAGACCGATAAGTATCATTAATTTCATCTCAGCTTTGGACAAAACCCTGATAGGGTGTCCAAGAGCAGTGAAATACTCTGAGCCGAAGCTCCCAGTGCCGAGACACTGCTCTGGGAAGTCTAGAACCTCAGAATCAACCCCATGTTTGCTAACAATGGGCTGTGCTCTGAGGTTCTCAGCTTGTCTCTCCAGTAGCCCATCAAACAGGCCAGTGCAGGCTGTGTTTCCACATGCGAGGTGGTGTGTGCAGGTCTCTGTCCCATTTTAAAAACATTTTTATTACCAAAATGACATACACTTCATAATAAAATTTAAAAGCTATAAACCCTCTGCTGATAGTGTTCTTGACAGTGAAGTGTGGCCGGCTGGTTGTTTTCAGTTTGGCTCTCTAAATCAGCCTTCTTTTGGACTATACCCCAGAAGGCTTTCCTTTATGGATTTGATTGCCTGAGTCGTGACTGGGTTTGGATTCAGATTGGGTTTAGCCAGCGGGAGATCGATGGGGGGAGAGACATACACACTGTGCTTTTTAAAAATAGTTTTTAGATTTCAATTACAGTTGACATACACTATTATATCAGCTTCAGGTGATTAGACATTTATGTAACTTATGAAGTGATCATCCCAATAAATCTAGTACCCACTTGACACCATATGTAGATATCACAGTATTATTGACTATATTTCCTGTGTTGTACTTCACATCCCCATGACTATTCTGTAACTAGTAATTTGTACTTCTTAATCGTTTCTCTTTTTTCACCCATCTCTCTAACCCCGTTCCATCTGGCAACCTTTAAAATATTCTCTGTATCTGTGACTCTGTTTCTGGTCTGTTTGTTGGTTTACTTTGTTTTTTAGGTTTCACACATAAGTAAAATAATATGGCATTTGTCATTTTCTAACTTACTGCACTCAGCACTATACCGTCTAGGTCCATCTATGTTTCTGCAGATGGCAAGATTTCTTTTTTTTTTTTTTTTTTTAATGGCTGGGTCATATTCCATTGTATAGAGGCACCACCTCTTCTTTATTCCTTTCTTGATGGGCACTTGGATTGCTCCCATATCTTGGCTATTGTAAATAATGCTGCCATGAATATACGGTGCATCTGGGTTTTTGATTTAGTGTTTTGGGATTCTTTGGATAAATACCCAGAAATGGAATTGTTGGGTCCTTTGTTTTCTCTTGTTACAGACTTTCTTTTAAAGTCTATTTTGTCTGGAGTATTGCTATTCCAGACTCTGAAGTGAGCCTTTTGTAAGTAGCATATGGAAGGGTCTTGTTCTCTTATCTGTTCAGCCACCGTAAGTCTTTTGATTGGATCATTTAGTCCATTTGCACTGAAGGGAAATGTCAAAAAGTAGGTATTGCCATTTTTAGTAGTCAAGGACTTCCATCCAAGATGGAGGCCTAGACTGACATGCTCCATCTCCGTCCACAACGAAGAAGGAATACAGCTACCACTAACCCAGAAGTAACCAGAAGTTCCAGAAAGTAAAGCTACACGGAAGTCGAACGTATGAAGTTATAAAGAGGTGGTGCTTGTCCAGGAGGGTAGGAGGGGCGAAGCCACGGCGGAGAGTCAAGCTGTCCTGGCGGCGGCAGCAGGACAGCGCTAAGCACAGACACCCGTATTTCAGGGGAGGCGAGAAGCGCCTGGGGAGCACCCCCGGCTACAGACCAAACCCATCAGCTCGCGATTCCAACCCCGGTGAAGGCAGACCCCCATTGCCTCGGACTGTGAGGGTCGGAGGGCGTGGGGATGGAGGAGGAGGCTCCCGGTCTCTCAGCGGAGAGTGAATGGCAGGAATCCATCTTGGACCCCCGCCCCCACACAAAATGCCACAGTGTGGTGAGAAGGGTCGCCCGGTAGTGACGAGTACACAGGGCCCCGTTCCTGTAGCATAGGAGGTGTGACAGCCCCGTCCACGAAGCAAAGGTAAACACAAAACTGTCAGGATGGCAAACTTCATGATAGAGATCCCAGTGACGCAGCTGACCAACCAGCAAGTATCTAATCTAACCAAGCAGCAGATAGCAAATCTTCCTGAGGCTCAGTTCAGAGCTTTGCTTATACGAACGCTTACAGACCTAACAGCAGATCTTAAACAAGACGGGGAAGGAATGAAGGCTAGTCCTGCTGAAATGAACAAAAACACATACGAAACTAGTGGTGAAGGAGAGAAAACCAGGGATCAAGTCAACAAATCTCCAGGGGAGCTGTGGGCATGTGCATTCATCATTTCTTAGGTAAAGTGACGTTGGAGGGAATGCGGACATCTTATACTGTGTTGTTTTTCTTTAAAAAGAGCCTTCCAAATGGTTAACCTGTGGAGCCTTTGGGAGAGCTGAGTGGGAAGTGTATGGGAACCGCTCGTCCCTTAAGGTGCGGCTTCCTGATGTGCCGCCTACGTCCCCCCTGAAGCCACGGGCCGGCGCCCACCCAGGCATGGCTCACCTGAAGTGCTGTGGGTTGATGGACCGTCTGAAGGATGGTCCCCCAGTTGCTTGGGACCTGAGTCCTGTTGTTCTGCAGCCTCTTCGCCGGAAGCCTGTTCGCCGGAAGCCTGTTCACCCGAAGCCTGTTTCTGCCAGGGCTTCTCAGAGGCAGGTGGTCCGCCCAAAAGCTGCTCCTGGGAATGCTGGTCACGGGGAGGCTGTTCGCCTGAAGCCCGGTCAGAGGAAGGCTTTTCTCCCGAAGGCTGGTCAGCAGCAGGCTGTTGGTCTGCAGCGTGTTCAGTCCCAGGAGCTTGCTGACCAGCAGCAGGCTTACCGGAGACGTGCTCACCCACACCGCGTCCGACTGAAGTGTGCTCATGTGCGGGACGCGCACTTACAGCCGTCTTGCGTGACCGTGTCGCATATAAAGCCTCTGGGCCTGCAGGATTTGCAAGTGAAACGTGCTCACCTGCAACTCGCTGCCCTGAAGCTTGATGATGCGTAGAGGCAGCAGGCCTAGTAGGAGGACCCGATGCTCCTGGGATGGAGAAGGAACAGAAAAGAGGTGGTGACGGTGAGAGTGCCGTGGCCAGCAGACCCCCTTGTCACCCCCGCATCGGCTTTGCCTTTAACCGAGACCTTTCTCTGAGCTCTCTTGTACAGTTGCCTGCAGGAAGCCGAACCTGGGATGGCACCATGAACACACTCGGGCCCGGCGCGACCAACTCCCTGGGGAGTGCTGACCGCATCTCCTGGCCGCAGCAGACTTGCTGACTCGCGCAGACCCTCACCTCAGCCCTTCCCCTTTTCCCTTTTTAATCCATGAGTGTAAAAACCCCATCTAGACCCCAGACCCCCGTCGGTGCAAGTTGGGAGACTTGCTCCTGAGGCTCCGCCCACCCGCCGGCCCTCAGTAACGCTCTTGCTTTCCCTACCCACTGTGTCCGAGTGGTTAATCCTCGCCGCATCTGCCGTAACAGGAGAACGAGTGTCCGGGCAAAGACTACTTTCCTATGGAGGGAGGCTAATGTTCTGGGATCCCTAGGTCTCCTGTGGACTTAAATCAGGCAACTGAAGATATAACAGATGTTGGAGGGAGTCAGGTAATTACCCAAGAGGCCTTGAAGGACAGAGGTATCGACGAAACGCACAGAGAACATTCCTAACAAGGGAAGAATTTTAAACTCACAATGTTAAGAAATGCGCAGAGAGGCTCACTGACTTGTGCCCCAAAACCCCCTGAAGGGAAATTAATGTGCCTCCCTGACAGAGCAGCATCTGGAAGTTCACACATGTAATCAAACGTCCACCACCAGCCCCGCCTCCAGGTCCTTTATGGGTGGACGGCAAGACGAGTAGAGACATAAGAAGGAGAAAGCAAGTTGTTTCAGTAGCAGAATGATACGAGCTGAGATTGAGGGTGGAAGAGTTTAACCCTCGGACAGGAGAACTTTTAAACTAGGGTTGCCAAATATCTAATGATCACAGAACTTATCAGAAGGAATTGAGACACCTGTATTTGGCAACTGCAAGTTCTTTCCTGCATTCAATTCCCAATCCATGTGGGCTGGAGACTCAAATCAAAGTTTCTACCAATTATAAAATAAAAACATTTTTTGCCTATGGATCACTGAATTGAGATTCCTTGTCGCATACCATTTACACCCACTTCATGGAGTTGTCACGAGTAGTCAGTAAGAGAAACTGTGACGAGCCTAGTGCATTGCTTACGTGCTCAGTTAATTTTAGTTTTCTGTTCTCCCCACCCTGCGCTGGGAATTACAGAACTCTTAGCTGGTCATGCTCTTCTGGCCAGTCTCTCCAGCCTTGATTCCCTTTCATCAGTGACTGTAAACAGATATTCCTCAACGATGCCTTTCATTTTACTGAATGTAGCACCAAAGAGAATTTGAGTATTACTCCTTGATTCGACGGAGTCACCTAGAAGAGGGTGAGTAAACTACAATGATGAGTTATTAATCCTGGCCAGAAGCTGAGAGGAATTAAAAGACCTTTGAGACTTAGGTAGACTAAGGCCCAAAGTACTCAAGCTGTATATGAGTTCTGAATATATATTCATCTATTTCTAATTCTGAGTGATTTGCAGCCCTTAAATTGATGACTTTTTGAAAGTGTAAGATCAGAGTATGTGGATAAAGGAGGAATTGTGAGATTTACAAGAGTAAGGCTTTTAAGAGGATTTTAAATTTAAAAAGTTGTTACCGAATTATCTGTTTGATTCTTCAAGAGCTATTTCTGCCCTAGAAAGGAAGCTTGAAAAAAGTACCCCGATTTCTTAGTCGTTCGTGTAGTTTATGAGTCACCGCCTCACCGTGTGGCTGGCACAGCGCTACCACCTGGTAGCTGTGGGTCTATGTTTCCAAGTCAACCAGTGAAAATCTAAGAAAGCCAGGAACGGTGTCTGAGAATGGACGTTACAGGAAACGCTGTCACTTAACCAACAGCTCAGAGTGCGTGGCCTTCCTCGTCTCCTATAGGCAGAAGGAGGGAACACAACCCACCCCGAATGGGGGTCCTGGAAGAGGAACTACAAAGTGGAAACCATGAAAAAGAGGCCCGTAGATCTCTGGCCTACAGCCCTGCTGGGCTCTGAGATGGCTTTCTGGGCACATTACATCCTGTCTCCTTAAGTCTTTCCTTGCCACATTAAGTACACAAGGATCTCTTGCACTCGGGTCGCTGGAACTAGCCTTCATTGGACTTCCACAGAAGCCGTGGACCTGTCTTCTCCTGTCCCAGAGAATCAGGTATTAGTACTGAGTGGCTGAAAGAGGTAGGAACAGGACTGTGCCAAGCCCGTGGGCTCTGACGGTAAAGCCGTAACTAAGGAATCAACTGGTTCAGGGGCGCCCAGAGTTGTTCTGGTTTAGCTGTTCCTGATTCTGAGTCAGATTGGTTTGGATAACTAAGATACTGGTCTTTCTTCTTCAAGGGCTGAAACACCTTAAAGAGGCTTCTTACATGTCTCCCCAGAGCTAGGGTAAAGGACTCACCTCCAGTATATCCGAGCATATAAAGACCGATAAGTATCATTAATTTCATCTCAGCTTTGGACAAAACCCTGATAGGGTGTCCAAGAGCAGTGAAATACTCTGAGCCGAAGCTCCCAGTGCCGAGACACTGCTCTGGGAAGTCTAGAACCTCAGAATCAACCCCATGTTTGCTAACAATGGGCTGTGCTCTGAGGTTCTCAGCTTGTCTCTCCAGTAGCCCATCAAACAGGCCAGTGCAGGCTGTGTTTCCACATGCGAGGTGGTGTGTGCAGGTCTCTGTCCCATTTTAAAAACATTTTTATTACCAAAATGACATACACTTCATAATAAAATTTAAAAGCTATAAACCCTCTGCTGATAGTGTTCTTGACAGTGAAGTGTGGCCGGCTGGTTGTTTTCAGTTTGGCTCTCTAAATCAGCCTTCTTTTGGACTATACCCCAGAAGGCTTTCCTTTATGGATTTGATTGCCTGAGTCGTGACTGGGTTTGGATTCAGATTGGGTTTAGCCAGCGGGAGATCGATGGGGGGAGAGACATACACACTGTGCTTTTTAAAAATAGTTTTTAGATTTCAATTACAGTTGACATACACTATTATATCAGCTTCAGGTGATTAGACATTTATGTAACTTATGAAGTGATCATCCCAATAAATCTAGTACCCACTTGACACCATATGTAGATATCACAGTATTATTGACTATATTTCCTGTGTTGTACTTCACATCCCCATGACTATTCTGTAACTAGTAATTTGTACTTCTTAATCGTTTCTCTTTTTTCACCCATCTCTCTAACCCCGTTCCATCTGGCAACCTTTAAAATATTCTCTGTATCTGTGACTCTGTTTCTGGTCTGTTTGTTGGTTTACTTTGTTTTTTAGGTTTCACACATAAGTAAAATAATATGGCATTTGTCATTTTCTAACTTACTGCACTCAGCACTATACCGTCTAGGTCCATCTATGTTTCTGCAGATGGCAAGATTTCTTTTTTTTTTTTTTTTTTAATGGCTGGGTCATATTCCATTGTATAGAGGCACCACCTCTTCTTTATTCCTTTCTTGATGGGCACTTGGATTGCTCCCATATCTTGGCTATTGTAAATAATGCTGCCATGAATATACGGTGCATCTGGGTTTTTGATTTAGTGTTTTGGGATTCTTTGGATAAATACCCAGAAATGGAATTGTTGGGTCCTTTGTTTTCTCTTGTTACAGACTTTCTTTTAAAGTCTATTTTGTCTGGAGTATTGCTATTCCAGACTCTGAAGTGAGCCTTTTGTAAGTAGCATATGGAAGGGTCTTGTTCTCTTATCTGTTCAGCCACCGTAAGTCTTTTGATTGGATCATTTAGTCCATTTGCACTGAAGGGAAATGTCAAAAAGTAGGTATTGCCATTTTTAGTAGTCAAGGACTTCCATCCAAGATGGAGGCCTAGACTGACATGCTCCATCTCCGTCCACAACGAAGAAGGAATACAGCTACCACTAACCCAGAAGTAACCAGAAGTTCCAGAAAGTAAAGCTACACGGAAGTCGAACGTATGAAGTTATAAAGAGGTGGTGCTTGTCCAGGAGGGTAGGAGGGGCGAAGCCACGGCGGAGAGTCAAGCTGTCCTGGCGGCGGCAGCAGGACAGCGCTAAGCACAGACACCCGTATTTCAGGGGAGGCGAGAAGCGCCTGGGGAGCACCCCCGGCTACAGACCAAACCCATCAGCTCGCGATTCCAACCCCGGTGAAGGCAGACCCCCATTGCCTCGGACTGTGAGGGTCGGAGGGCGTGGGGATGGAGGAGGAGGCTCCCGGTCTCTCAGCGGAGAGTGAATGGCAGGAATCCATCTTGGACCCCCGCCCCCACACAAAATGCCACAGTGTGGTGAGAAGGGTCGCCCGGTAGTGACGAGTACACAGGGCCCCGTTCCTGTAGCATAGGAGGTGTGACAGCCCCGTCCACGAAGCAAAGGTAAACACAAAACTGTCAGGATGGCAAACTTCATGATAGAGATCCCAGTGACGCAGCTGACCAACCAGCAAGTATCTAATCTAACCAAGCAGCAGATAGCAAATCTTCCTGAGGCTCAGTTCAGAGCTTTGCTTATACGAACGCTTACAGACCTAACAGCAGATCTTAAACAAGACGGGGAAGGAATGAAGGCTAGTCCTGCTGAAATGAACAAAAACACATACGAAACTAGTGGTGAAGGAGAGAAAACCAGGGATCAAGTCAACAAATCTCCAGGGGAGCTGTGGGCATGTGCATTCATCATTTCTTAGGTAAAGTGACGTTGGAGGGAATGCGGACATCTTATACTGTGTTGTTTTTCTTTAAAAAGAGCCTTCCAAATGGTTAACCTGTGGAGCCTTTGGGAGAGCTGAGTGGGAAGTGTATGGGAACCGCTCGTCCCTTAAGGTGCGGCTTCCTGATGTGCCGCCTACGTCCCCCCTGAAGCCACGGGCCGGCGCCCACCCAGGCATGGCTCACCTGAAGTGCTGTGGGTTGATGGACCGTCTGAAGGATGGTCCCCCAGTTGCTTGGGACCTGAGTCCTGTTGTTCTGCAGCCTCTTCGCCGGAAGCCTGTTCGCCGGAAGCCTGTTCACCCGAAGCCTGTTTCTGCCAGGGCTTCTCAGAGGCAGGTGGTCCGCCCAAAAGCTGCTCCTGGGAATGCTGGTCACGGGGAGGCTGTTCGCCTGAAGCCCGGTCAGAGGAAGGCTTTTCTCCCGAAGGCTGGTCAGCAGCAGGCTGTTGGTCTGCAGCGTGTTCAGTCCCAGGAGCTTGCTGACCAGCAGCAGGCTTACCGGAGACGTGCTCACCCACACCGCGTCCGACTGAAGTGTGCTCATGTGCGGGACGCGCACTTACAGCCGTCTTGCGTGACCGTGTCGCATATAAAGCCTCTGGGCCTGCAGGATTTGCAAGTGAAACGTGCTCACCTGCAACTCGCTGCCCTGAAGCTTGATGATGCGTAGAGGCAGCAGGCCTAGTAGGAGGACCCGATGCTCCTGGGATGGAGAAGGAACAGAAAAGAGGTGGTGACGGTGAGAGTGCCGTGGCCAGCAGACCCCCTTGTCACCCCCGCATCGGCTTTGCCTTTAACCGAGACCTTTCTCTGAGCTCTCTTGTACAGTTGCCTGCAGGAAGCCGAACCTGGGATGGCACCATGAACACACTCGGGCCCGGCGCGACCAACTCCCTGGGGAGTGCTGACCGCATCTCCTGGCCGCAGCAGACTTGCTGACTCGCGCAGACCCTCACCTCAGCCCTTCCCCTTTTCCCTTTTTAATCCATGAGTGTAAAAACCCCATCTAGACCCCAGACCCCCGTCGGTGCAAGTTGGGAGACTTGCTCCTGAGGCTCCGCCCACCCGCCGGCCCTCAGTAACGCTCTTGCTTTCCCTACCCACTGTGTCCGAGTGGTTAATCCTCGCCGCATCTGCCGTAACAGGAGAACGAGTGTCCGGGCAAAGACTACTTTCCTATGGAGGGAGGCTAATGTTCTGGGATCCCTAGGTCTCCTGTGGACTTAAATCAGGCAACTGAAGATATAACAGATGTTGGAGGGAGTCAGGTAATTACCCAAGAGGCCTTGAAGGACAGAGGTATCGACGAAACGCACAGAGAACATTCCTAACAAGGGAAGAATTTTAAACTCACAATGTTAAGAAATGCGCAGAGAGGCTCACTGACTTGTGCCCCAAAACCCCCTGAAGGGAAATTAATGTGCCTCCCTGACAGAGCAGCATCTGGAAGTTCACACATGTAATCAAACGTCCACCACCAGCCCCGCCTCCAGGTCCTTTATGGGTGGACGGCAAGACGAGTAGAGACATAAGAAGGAGAAAGCAAGTTGTTTCAGTAGCAGAACGATACGAGCTGAGATTGAGGGTGGAAGAGTTTAACCCTCGGACAGGAGAACTTTTAAACTAGGGTTGCCAAATATCTAATGAACACAGAACTTATCAGAAGGAATTGAGACACCTGTATTTGGCAACTGCAAGTTCTTTCCTGCATTCAATTCCCAATCCATGTGGGCTGGAGACTCAAATCAAAGTTTCTACCAATTATAAAATAAAAACATTTTTTGCCTATGGATCACTGAATTGAGATTCCTTGTCGCATACCATTTACACCCACTTCATGGAGTTGTCACGAGTAGTCAGTAAGAGAAACTGTGACGAGCCTAGTGCATTGCTTACGTGCTCAGTTAATTTTAGTTTTCTGTTCTCCCCACCCTGCGCTGGGAATTACAGAACTCTTAGCTGGTCATGCTCTTCTGGCCAGTCTCTCCAGCCTTGATTCCCTTTCATCAGTGACTGTAAACAGATATTCCTCAACGATGCCTTTCATTTTACTGAATGTAGCACCAAAGAGAATTTGAGTATTACTCCTTGATTCGACGGAGTCACCTAGAAGAGGGTGAGTAAACTACAATGATGAGTTATTAATCCTGGCCAGAAGCTGAGAGGAATTAAAAGACCTTTGAGACTTAGGTAGACTAAGGCCCAAAGTACTCAAGCTGTATATGAGTTCTGAATATATATTCATCTATTTCTAATTCTGAGTGATTTGCAGCCCTTAAATTGATGACTTTTTGAAAGTGTAAGATCAGAGTATGTGGATAAAGGAGGAATTGTGAGATTTACAAGAGTAAGGCTTTTAAGAGGATTTTAAATTTAAAAAGTTGTTACCGAATTATCTGTTTGATTCTTCAAGAGCTATTTCTGCCCTAGAAAGGAAGCTTGAAAAAAGTACCCCGATTTCTTAGTCGTTCGTGTAGTTTATGAGTCACCGCCTCACCGTGTGGCTGGCACAGCGCTACCACCTGGTAGCTGTGGGTCTATGTTTCCAAGTCAACCAGTGAAAATCTAAGAAAGCCAGGAACGGTGTCTGAGAATGGACGTTACAGGAAACGCTGTCACTTAACCAACAGCTCAGAGTGCGTGGCCTTCCTCGTCTCCTATAGGCAGAAGGAGGGAACACAACCCACCCCGAATGGGGGTCCTGGAAGAGGAACTACAAAGTGGAAACCATGAAAAAGAGGCCCGTAGATCTCTGGCCTACAGCCCTGCTGGGCTCTGAGATGGCTTTCTGGGCACATTACATCCTGTCTCCTTAAGTCTTTCCTTGCCACATTAAGTACACAAGGATCTCTTGCACTCGGGTCGCTGGAACTAGCCTTCATTGGACTTCCACAGAAGCCGTGGACCTGTCTTCTCCTGTCCCAGAGAATCAGGTATAAGTACTGAGTGGCTGAAAGAGGTAGGAACAGGACTGTGCCAAGCCCGTGGGCTCTGACGGTAAAGCCGTAACTAAGGAATCAACTGGTTCAGGGGCGCCCAGAGTTGTTCTGGTTTAGCTGTTCCTGATTCTGAGTCAGATTGGTTTGGATAACTAAGATACTGGTCTTTCTTCTTCAAGGGCTGAAACACCTTAAAGAGGCTTCTTACACGTCTCCCCAGAGCTAGGGTAAAGGACTCACCTCCAGCATATCCGAGCATATAAAGACCGATAAGTATCATTAATTTCATCTCAGCTTTGGACAAAACCCTGATAGGGTGTCCAAGAGCAGTGAAATACTCTGAGCCGAAGCTCCCAGTGCCGAGACACTGCTCTGGGAAGTCTAGAACCTCAGAATCAACCCCCTGTTTGCTAACAATGGGCTGTGCTCTGAGGTTCTCAGCTTGTCTCTCCAGTAGCCCATCAAACAGGCCAGTGCAGGCTGTGTTTCCACATGCGAGGTGGTGTGTGCAGGTCTCTGTCCCATTTTAAAAACATTTTTATTACCAAAATGACATACACTTCATAATAAAATTTAAAAGCTATAAACCCTCTGCTGATAGTGTTCTTGACAGTGAAGTGTGGCCGGCTGGTTGTTTTCAGTTTGGCTCTCTAAATCAGCCTTCTTTTGGACTATACCCCAGAAGGCTTTCCTTTATGGATTTGATTGCCTGAGTCGTGACTGGGTTTGGATTCAGATTGGGTTTAGCCAGCGGGAGATCGATGGGGGGAGAGACATACACACTGTGCTTTTTAAAAATAGTTTTTAGATTTCAATTACAGTTGACATACACTATTATATCAGCTTCAGGTGATTAGACATTTATGTAACTTATGAAGTGATCATCCCAATAAATCTAGTACCCACTTGACACCATATGTAGATATCACAGTATTATTGACTATATTTCCTGTGTTGTACTTCACATCCCCATGACTATTCTGTAACTAGTAATTTGTACTTCTTAATCGTTTCTCTTTTTTCACCCATCTCTCTAACCCCGTTCCATCTGGCAACCTTTAAAATATTCTCTGTATCTGTGACTCTGTTTCTGGTCTGTTTGTTGGTTTACTTTGTTTTTTAGGTTTCACACATAAGTAAAATAATATGGCATTTGTCATTTTCTAACTTACTGCACTCAGCACTATACCGTCTAGGTCCATCTATGTTTCTGCAGATGGCAAGATTTCTTTTTTTTTTTTTTTTTTTAATGGCTGGGTCATATTCCATTGTATAGAGGCACCACCTCTTCTTTATTCCTTTCTTGATGGGCACTTGGATTGCTCCCATATCTTGGCTATTGTAAATAATGCTGCCATGAATATACGGTGCATCTGGGTTTTTGATTTAGTGTTTTGGGATTCTTTGGATAAATACCCAGAAATGGAATTGTTGGGTCCTTTGTTTTCTCTTGTTACAGACTTTCTTTTAAAGTCTATTTTGTCTGGAGTATTGCTATTCCAGACTCTGAAGTGAGCCTTTTGTAAGTAGCATATGGAAGGGTCTTGTTCTCTTATCTGTTCAGCCACCGTAAGTCTTTTGATTGGATCATTTAGTCCATTTGCACTGAAGGGAAATGTCAAAAAGTAGGTATTGCCATTTTTAGTAGTCAAGGACTTCCATCCAAGATGGAGGCCTAGACTGACATGCTCCATCTCCGTCCACAACGAAGAAGGAATACAGCTACCACTAACCCAGAAGTAACCAGAAGTTCCAGAAAGTAAAGCTACACGGAAGTCGAACGTATGAAGTTATAAAGAGGTGGTGCTTGTCCAGGAGGGTAGGAGGGGCGAAGCCACGGCGGAGAGTCAAGCTGTCCTGGCGGCGGCAGCAGGACAGCGCTAAGCACAGACACCCGTATTTCAGGGGAGGCGAGAAGCGCCTGGGGAGCACCCCCGGCTACAGACCAAACCCATCAGCTCGCGATTCCAACCCCGGTGAAGGCAGACCCCCATTGCCTCGGACTGTGAGGGTCGGAGGGCGTGGGGATGGAGGAGGAGGCTCCCGGTCTCTCAGCGGAGAGTGAATGGCAGGAATCCATCTTGGACCCCCGCCCCCACACAAAATGCCACAGTGTGGTGAGAAGGGTCGCCCGGTAGTGACGAGTACACAGGGCCCCGTTCCTGTAGCATAGGAGGTGTGACAGCCCCGTCCACGAAGCAAAGGTAAACACAAAACTGTCAGGATGGCAAACTTCATGATAGAGATCCCAGTGACGCAGCTGACCAACCAGCAAGTATCTAATCTAACCAAGCAGCAGATAGCAAATCTTCCTGAGGCTCAGTTCAGAGCTTTGCTTATACGAACGCTTACAGACCTAACAGCAGATCTTAAACAAGACGGGGAAGGAATGAAGGCTAGTCCTGCTGAAATGAACAAAAACACATACGAAACTAGTGGTGAAGGAGAGAAAACCAGGGATCAAGTCAACAAATCTCCAGGGGAGCTGTGGGCATGTGCATTCATCATTTCTTAGGTAAAGTGACGTTGGAGGGAATGCGGACATCTTATACTGTGTTGTTTTTCTTTAAAAAGAGCCTTCCAAATGGTTAACCTGTGGAGCCTTTGGGAGAGCTGAGTGGGAAGTGTATGGGAACCGCTCGTCCCTTAAGGTGCGGCTTCCTGATGTGCCGCCTACGTCCCCCCTGAAGCCACGGGCCGGCGCCCACCCAGGCATGGCTCACCTGAAGTGCTGTGGGTTGATGGACCGTCTGAAGGATGGTCCCCCAGTTGCTTGGGACCTGAGTCCTGTTGTTCTGCAGCCTCTTCGCCGGAAGCCTGTTCGCCGGAAGCCTGTTCACCCGAAGCCTGTTTCTGCCAGGGCTTCTCAGAGGCAGGTGGTCCGCCCAAAAGCTGCTCCTGGGAATGCTGGTCACGGGGAGGCTGTTCGCCTGAAGCCCGGTCAGAGGAAGGCTTTTCTCCCGAAGGCTGGTCAGCAGCAGGCTGTTGGTCTGCAGCGTGTTCAGTCCCAGGAGCTTGCTGACCAGCAGCAGGCTTACCGGAGACGTGCTCACCCACACCGCGTCCGACTGAAGTGTGCTCATGTGCGGGACGCGCACTTACAGCCGTCTTGCGTGACCGTGTCGCATATAAAGCCTCTGGGCCTGCAGGATTTGCAAGTGAAACGTGCTCACCTGCAACTCGCTGCCCTGAAGCTTGATGATGCGTAGAGGCAGCAGGCCTAGTAGGAGGACCCGATGCTCCTGGGATGGAGAAGGAACAGAAAAGAGGTGGTGACGGTGAGAGTGCCGTGGCCAGCAGACCCCCTTGTCACCCCCGCATCGGCTTTGCCTTTAACCGAGACCTTTCTCTGAGCTCTCTTGTACAGTTGCCTGCAGGAAGCCGAACCTGGGATGGCACCATGAACACACTCGGGCCCGGCGCGACCAACTCCCTGGGGAGTGCTGACCGCATCTCCTGGCCGCAGCAGACTTGCTGACTCGCGCAGACCCTCACCTCAGCCCTTCCCCTTTTCCCTTTTTAATCCATGAGTGTAAAAACCCCATCTAGACCCCAGACCCCCGTCGGTGCAAGTTGGGAGACTTGCTCCTGAGGCTCCGCCCACCCGCCGGCCCTCAGTAACGCTCTTGCTTTCCCTACCCACTGTGTCCGAGTGGTTAATCCTCGCCGCATCTGCCGTAACAGGAGAACGAGTGTCCGGGCAAAGACTACTTTCCTATGGAGGGAGGCTAATGTTCTGGGATCCCTAGGTCTCCTGTGGACTTAAATCAGGCAACTGAAGATATAACAGATGTTGGAGGGAGTCAGGTAATTACCCAAGAGGCCTTGAAGGACAGAGGTATCGACGAAACGCACAGAGAACATTCCTAACAAGGGAAGAATTTTAAACTCACAATGTTAAGAAATGCGCAGAGAGGCTCACTGACTTGTGCCCCAAAACCCCCTGAAGGGAAATTAATGTGCCTCCCTGACAGAGCAGCATCTGGAAGTTCACACATGTAATCAAACGTCCACCACCAGCCCCGCCTCCAGGTCCTTTATGGGTGGACGGCAAGACGAGTAGAGACATAAGAAGGAGAAAGCAAGTTGTTTCAGTAGCAGAACGATACGAGCTGAGATTGAGGGTGGAAGAGTTTAACCCTCGGACAGGAGAACTTTTAAACTAGGGTTGCCAAATATCTAATGAACACAGAACTTATCAGAAGGAATTGAGACACCTGTATTTGGCAACTGCAAGTTCTTTCCTGCATTCAATTCCCAATCCATGTGGGCTGGAGACTCAAATCAAAGTTTCTACCAATTATAAAATAAAAACATTTTTTGCCTATGGATCACTGAATTGAGATTCCTTGTCGCATACCATTTACACCCACTTCATGGAGTTGTCACGAGTAGTCAGTAAGAGAAACTGTGACGAGCCTAGTGCATTGCTTACGTGCTCAGTTAATTTTAGTTTTCTGTTCTCCCCACCCTGCGCTGGGAATTACAGAACTCTTAGCTGGTCGTGCTCTTCTGGCCAGTCTCTCCAGCCTTGATTCCCTTTCATCAGTGACTGTAAACAGATATTCCTCAACGATGCCTTTCATTTTACTGAATGTAGCACCAAAGAGAATTTGAGTATTACTCCTTGATTCGACGGAGTCACCTAGAAGAGGGTGAGTAAACTACAATGATGAGTTATTAATCCTGGCCAGAAGCTGAGAGGAATTAAAAGACCTTTGAGACTTAGGTAGACTAAGGCCCAAAGTACTCAAGCTGTATATGAGTTCTGAATATATATTCATCTATTTCTAATTCTGAGTGATTTGCAGCCCTTAAATTGATGACTTTTTGAAAGTGTAAGATCAGAGTATGTGGATAAAGGAGGAATTGTGAGATTTACAAGAGTAAGGCTTTTAAGAGGATTTTAAATTTAAAAAGTTGTTACCGAATTATCTGTTTGATTCTTCAAGAGCTATTTCTGCCCTAGAAAGGAAGCTTGAAAAAAGTACCCCGATTTCTTAGTCGTTCGTGTAGTTTATGAGTCACCGCCTCACCGTGTGGCTGGCACAGCGCTACCACCTGGTAGCTGTGGGTCTATGTTTCCAAGTCAACCAGTGAAAATCTAAGAAAGCCAGGAACGGTGTCTGAGAATGGACGTTACAGGAAACGCTGTCACTTAACCAACAGCTCAGAGTGCGTGGCCTTCCTCGTCTCCTATAGGCAGAAGGAGGGAACACAACCCACCCCGAATGGGGGTCCTGGAAGAGGAACTACAAAGTGGAAACCATGAAAAAGAGGCCCGTAGATCTCTGGCCTACAGCCCTGCTGGGCTCTGAGATGGCTTTCTGGGCACATTACATCCTGTCTCCTTAAGTCTTTCCTTGCCACATTAAGTACACAAGGATCTCTTGCACTCGGGTCGCTGGAACTAGCCTTCATTGGACTTCCACAGAAGCCGTGGACCTGTCTTCTCCTGTCCCAGAGAATCAGGTATAAGTACTGAGTGGCTGAAAGAGGTAGGAACAGGACTGTGCCAAGCCCGTGGGCTCTGACGGTAAAGCCGTAACTAAGGAATCAACTGGTTCAGGGGCGCCCAGAGTTGTTCTGGTTTAGCTGTTCCTGATTCTGAGTCAGATTGGTTTGGATAACTAAGATACTGGTCTTTCTTCTTCAAGGGCTGAAACACCTTAAAGAGGCTTCTTACACGTCTCCCCAGAGCTAGGGTAAAGGACTCACCTCCAGCATATCCGAGCATATAAAGACCGATAAGTATCATTAATTTCATCTCAGCTTTGGACAAAACCCTGATAGGGTGTCCAAGAGCAGTGAAATACTCTGAGCCGAAGCTCCCAGTGCCGAGACACTGCTCTGGGAAGTCTAGAACCTCAGAATCAACCCCATGTTTGCTAACAATGGGCTGTGCTCTGAGGTTCTCAGCTTGTCTCTCCAGTAGCCCATCAAACAGGCCAGTGCAGGCTGTGTTTCCACATGCGAGGTGGTGTGTGCAGGTCTCTGTCCCATTTTAAAAACATTTTTATTACCAAAATGACATACACTTCATAATAAAATTTAAAAGCTATAAACCCTCTGCTGATAGTGTTCTTGACAGTGAAGTGTGGCCGGCTGGTTGTTTTCAGTTTGGCTCTCTAAATCAGCCTTCTTTTGGACTATACCCCAGAAGGCTTTCCTTTATGGATTTGATTGCCTGAGTCGTGACTGGGTTTGGATTCAGATTGGGTTTAGCCAGCGGGAGATCGATGGGGGGAGAGACATACACACTGTGCTTTTTAAAAATAGTTTTTAGATTTCAATTACAGTTGACATACACTATTATATCAGCTTCAGGTGATTAGACATTTATGTAACTTATGAAGTGATCATCCCAATAAATCTAGTACCCACTTGACACCATATGTAGATATCACAGTATTATTGACTATATTTCCTGTGTTGTACTTCACATCCCCATGACTATTCTGTAACTAGTAATTTGTACTTCTTAATCGTTTCTCTTTTTTCACCCATCTCTCTAACCCCGTTCCATCTGGCAACCTTTAAAATATTCTCTGTATCTGTGACTCTGTTTCTGGTCTGTTTGTTGGTTTACTTTGTTTTTTAGGTTTCACACATAAGTAAAATAATATGGCATTTGTCATTTTCTAACTTACTGCACTCAGCACTATACCGTCTAGGTCCATCTATGTTTCTGCAGATGGCAAGATTTCTTTTTTTTTTTTTTTTTTTAATGGCTGGGTCATATTCCATTGTATAGAGGCACCACCTCTTCTTTATTCCTTTCTTGATGGGCACTTGGATTGCTCCCATATCTTGGCTATTGTAAATAATGCTGCCATGAATATACGGTGCATCTGGGTTTTTGATTTAGTGTTTTGGGATTCTTTGGATAAATACCCAGAAATGGAATTGTTGGGTCCTTTGTTTTCTCTTGTTACAGACTTTCTTTTAAAGTCTATTTTGTCTGGAGTATTGCTATTCCAGACTCTGAAGTGAGCCTTTTGTAAGTAGCATATGGAAGGGTCTTGTTCTCTTATCTGTTCAGCCACCGTAAGTCTTTTGATTGGATCATTTAGTCCATTTGCACTGAAGGGAAATGTCAAAAAGTAGGTATTGCCATTTTTAGTAGTCAAGGACTTCCATCCAAGATGGAGGCCTAGACTGACATGCTCCATCTCCGTCCACAACGAAGAAGGAATACAGCTACCACTAACCCAGAAGTAACCAGAAGTTCCAGAAAGTAAAGCTACACGGAAGTCGAACGTATGAAGTTATAAAGAGGTGGTGCTTGTCCAGGAGGGTAGGAGGGGCGAAGCCACGGCGGAGAGTCAAGCTGTCCTGGCGGCGGCAGCAGGACAGCGCTAAGCACAGACACCCGTATTTCAGGGGAGGCGAGAAGCGCCTGGGGAGCACCCCCGGCTACAGACCAAACCCATCAGCTCGCGATTCCAACCCCGGTGAAGGCAGACCCCCATTGCCTCGGACTGTGAGGGTCGGAGGGCGTGGGGATGGAGGAGGAGGCTCCCGGTCTCTCAGCGGAGAGTGAATGGCAGGAATCCATCTTGGACCCCCGCCCCCACACAAAATGCCACAGTGTGGTGAGAAGGGTCGCCCGGTAGTGACGAGTACACAGGGCCCCGTTCCTGTAGCATAGGAGGTGTGACAGCCCCGTCCACGAAGCAAAGGTAAACACAAAACTGTCAGGATGGCAAACTTCATGATAGAGATCCCAGTGACGCAGCTGACCAACCAGCAAGTATCTAATCTAACCAAGCAGCAGATAGCAAATCTTCCTGAGGCTCAGTTCAGAGCTTTGCTTATACGAACGCTTACAGACCTAACAGCAGATCTTAAACAAGACGGGGAAGGAATGAAGGCTAGTCCTGCTGAAATGAACAAAAACACATAGGAAACTAGTGGTGAAGGAGAGAAAATCAGGGATCAATCTGAAATTGGAACATAGGGAAGGAACAAACACTCAACCAGTGCAGTAAGAGGAAATGAAAAGTGAAGAAACTGAGGAGAGGCTCAGAAACCTGGGGGACAGCTATAAGCGGGCTAAGATCCAAATACGCACTTAATTTAGAAAAAGTTTAAAATATTTTCAAAAATATGTTAATGTAGGTGCTAAATATTCATAAAGGAGGGAAGCAAAGAAAATTAGATGTTAAAAAGCCTAGACTACCAGGAAGCTCAGAGAAGGAAAACTCTGACTCCAAAAAACCTCCGCTGCCTTGCGGCATACCTCTTCAGGGGAAAGGCTAAGGGAGTAAACCCCGACAGAAAATCCGGAGCTGGAGTCCCTAAGGCGGTTTGAAGTTGTAGTCAACACTGGCAACTCCTGCGGCGCACCTGAAGCCAAGCTGTATTGACTCCGTCTTTCCCTTGGACCCTTCAGCTGCGAAGAGAGGGGGAGTCTGCTGCATGGGCAACAGCAGACCCGCCATATCACCCTGCCCAGGCTCTGTAGCTTCAGCTTCACTGGAGAGGACACTCCAGCGTCATCGCAAGATGTCGATTCAACACGGGAGGAGACAGATACCGTGTCACTCCCGAGTCGGACTGCACAACCATTCTTGGCGGTGCAGATAGACTCTTAAGAAGCTACACCATCGTCTCTCGAGACGGACGGCTGCCGATACGATACGATACGATACCAGGAAGCTACAGCTTCACACATGCCCCAGGGGATGGCAACAGTGCCCTGCCAAAGGGATCAGCATCACTCCCTCCCCTATAAGGATGATGACCCAGTTTTTCCATCCCTCGAGTCCACTCGCTGACTATGGTGGGGAGGTGAGCACATGCGCAGCAGGAGCAAAAATGGCAACCATGACAGCCTATCTGTCTAGCCTGAGAAAAGGATCAGATTGGATAACAGACCCAGAACCTCAGAAGATCTAGGAAATGGATTTGTTTGGAGGAGGATCCAACACAAGCCCACCAAAGATTGGGAAGTCGATTGATTATTTTGAAAAAGCACCTGGTCCTTCCCAAGCCCAAAATAATCCAATCAGCTTAAAGAAGTTTTCTCTCTCTATCCCAGTAATACTTGCAGCAGCCCTGTGGTCCTAACAGCCACCGGTGACCCATGGCAGGCTTCCGGGCCTGGAACAGACTAAGCCAGCTGGATCAGGACAGAGACACACATGAAGCAATGGCGCAAAGTGTCTGGACACTGGCCCTCTTCTGGGCCTGAGGAAGGCAAGATCGGACTTCTTTCAGAGTGGATGGATGGAGATGAGATGAGATGCTGGGAACCTGGGGACAGCCTTTTATTTTCACCCAAATAAATCTTGCCACCTGGTGTTTTATCGTGCGTGTTTCTCACACCCAGAAAAAGCTTTCCTCGTGACACCACAAGGACCCCACTTCCACTGGCAACAAGTAGACGTCACTAGCAATCCCATCCTGTTATGCAAGGACTTACTTAGTTACATTTTCAGATATCTTTCCAGGCTTTTAAAAGTGAAGTAGGTTATGGTGTGTATCTGTGTGTATTTAGATATAAATAAAATAAGTATATATATATATATATGCATTTACATATATTAAAAATTATAACCTACTTTTTAATACAATGTGTCTTGGATATCTTTCCAGCTCTACTTCTATACCTTTTATTGGTTGCATTATAGTGCAGCATATGACCTACAATGCTTATTTAACAAGTTCTGTATAGTTATTTAGATTCTTTTCAATAATACCATGCTAAGTGAAATAAGTCAGTCAGTAAAAGCTAAGGACCATATGACTCCACTCCAATGTGTGATATAAAACTGAAACTCAGGGACTCAGACAACAGGATGGTAGTTACCAGAGGAAATGCCCGGGTGTGGGGGGACGGATAATAAAGGAAAAAGGGGGTCAAATATATAATGACATCAGATGATTTGACTTTGGGTGGTGGGCACACAGTGCAACATACAGATCATATACCATAGAACTGTACGCTTGAAGCCTATATACTCTTATGAACCAATGTCACTTCAGTAAACTTAATTAAAAATCTTATTTATTACGTCATCATTGACATACAGTAAGATGATGCTTTTAAGTCTACAGTCCCCTCAGATTTGGTCAGTTACTTGTGAGTCTATGTTGTTGCTGGGTTTTGCATATGAATGTCCAATTGTCCTAGCAACATTTGTTGAAAAGACTGGCCTTTCTTCGTTGAGTGAGCTTGGCACCTTTGTCTAAGATCAATTGGCGATATTGGTGTAGGTTTATTTCAGGGCTCTCCCTATTCTTCCGTTGACCTACATGTCTATCCTTATGACCGACGATACCACATTACCTTGAGGACAGTCCATTTATAGGTAATCTTGAGATCAGGTAGTATGAATCTTCTAACTTTGTTCTTTCTCCAAGTTGGTTTGAAGATTCTAGGTTCTTTGCATTTTCATAAGGATTTTCAAATTGCATAATGATTGCCAAAAAAAAATTAGTGGTGATATTTTCATTGAGGTTAATGTTATAAATGTCCTCTAAGGAATGTTTTCACTGTGCCTCACAGATTTTGAAATATTGTTTTCATTTTCATTTATCTTTGTATCGTGACTGATAAGGGGAACAGAATGAAAGAAGGGAACAAGGACAGAAGTGTAATATAAAAGGAAGAAGAAAAAGATGTCAAAAGAGCAAGGAAGGTGCTTTAAAACACACATTGAGAAAGACGATAAGATGGTGAAAGGTATTCTTACAGCTATAATAAGAGGCATCTTACACTACAGAGAAGACATAAAACTTTTTTGCCTAAAAGCATATTAAACTCACTCTTCTTATTAAAAATACTATTTCACTCTCTCAATTGCTCCCCAAATTCTTGGAGGAGTCGCCCATACTAACTCCTCCCTCCTGTCCAGTCCATCCTTCCCTCAGCTCGCTGTCATGTGGCTTCTGTGGCGTTACCCGCCCTTTACTGTTCTAGTCTCTAGTGTCTATGACTAAGCCACCCTGTCCCCCTCTGCTCCCCCTGGACGGCCCCTTGGGCTGCATGACGTAGGCTCTCAGAGGGTTCTGAGTACGTACGTAGTGTCTAAGGCCCACGATCTCATCTTTTCTCCTCAGGCCTTGGAATCTTGTTGGACTTTGAGGCTCCCTGTCCATGTGCCCATTGTGCACAGTTCCCTGAGCTTCCCACTGATCTGTCCAACTCCGTTTCTGGGCACATTGCAGTCACTTCTGAATGGACAGGACTAGAAATGAGACAGCCAAAAAAATGTGAAGGCCGCGAGGGGCCAGGCAGGCTGTGAGAGAAATGCAGGGAGAGGACTTGACAGGGGTTTGCAGCTGTGCATGCGGCAGAGACCTGAAAGTGGGGGACGGAGCGTGCTTGGGGTCCCAGGGAAGGAGCCAGGGGCCAGGAGGAAGGCGATGGGGGATGCGTGGATGGCAGGGCAGGGCGGTGCGGGCTCCTGAGGAGCACACGGGACGGGATACGGGAGCAGAGGTGCCAGGAACAGGAGAGGACCCGGGGACGCCCCTGACAAAGGAATCAGCAGTTAATGAGACTTCCCCATCCACTGCCGTGCTTTTCCTCGGTATATGTTGCAGAAACCTTGACCTGGACAGCAGAAGCTTGAAACCTTGAGGCCTCCATGAAACAACTTCCAAGCTCTGCACTGATCGGAGCAGTCCAGTTGAGTGTGGTTGTAGTGCCACCCAACTGGAAGAGAAGGATTCACGTTCAGCCTGCAGACTGCAGCCACGTGCACCTCCAGGCAAGGGCCCCTCAGCCTGGAGAGCCCCTCACAGTGCCTGAGGTCAGGTGTCTGCTCAGCACAGCACAGCTTGGCTCAACAGCATTACCTCTCGGGGTGAGAAAGGAGAGATCCCTGGTTCTGCACCCAGGGCCCTGCTCCGCGGGGCAGCTGCCATTGCCTTCCAAACACTTGCCCTTCTTAAAAATCTTGCAGACCATACACAGTGTGGCTGGGGCTGCGGAGAAACAGACATGAAGGCTGAGCCCCAGTTGAATGGGCTGAGGCCAACGAGCGCTAGGACACATGAGGACTCTGGAGTCTGGGGACAAAGGATGACTCTACATACGTCTCTCATACGTATTCTGGGGCAGGACATATCCCCACTAGATTACTTCCATTAGGTATTTAAGGAAATGGAGTCTTTGATATGGGAATCTCAAAATTCATTAAGGATAAATAATTGTATGCTATGTGGGTGAATTTTATGGTGTGTGAAATATATCTCATTAAAGCTGTTTAAAAAAATTACAAAAAAACCTTTGACCAAGAACAGAAGATGTTACCACCAGGTGGTATGGGAGGTATTGGGAGGTGAGATGCAAGTGATATTGCCAGCCTCGCCCCTAAACAACACTAAGACATCGGGTCTCCTTAACTTTTGGCTGAACTTTCCCTAGGACCGGCTCTGTGCTCACAAGCTCATAAAACGCAGGGAGGTTCACTAAAGACATCATCTCTCCTTAGCTGTGGAGCCGCATGCAGAGCACGGGAGAGCATCTACTGAAAGCCACTCCCGGCCAGGATCTGTAGGAAACGGATGGGACAAAAGGACTACACAGCTGGAAGGCGGGGAGGCAGATCTTGGTCTCCAAAGATCTCCTACCGCAGCACCGAAGTCATTCCAAGCACACTCAGATCTAAGTGAAAACAGAGCTGTGAAAATATTCGTTCAAAATAAGCCGTCCAAGTGCTCCTTCCTTCGAGAGCCCTGCCCAAGGCTGCCGCTCTATCGAGTCTTGAGCAACCATTGGCTCCGCCTCAGGGCGCCATCCAGACAGCCCCCAAGCCCTAAGTAGAGAAGGGCTCCTGGCTCCAGTCGGTGCCAAGGGAGTGACCGACCCCATTCGGAGACCTTGAACAGCAATCGGAACCCTTCCTCTGCTGGTCGTTAGGGTGGGACAGCACAGAGACACCTCAAACCCTGGCTGGCCAGATCCTCCCAGAGCCTCATTCTTGACCGCATCCCCTCCCAGGCGGTCAGAGCACCACCCCGGCAGTGCACCTGCCTCCACGTCCTCACCCCTGCCCTGCTAGCCCGCGGCCTCACCTGCTCCTTGGAAGAACACAGCAGGGAAACTCCCAGCAGCGGCGGCAGCAGCGGCAGGAGCTTGTCCATCTCAGTCCGGGATGGCAGGAGAAGCAGACGGGCTGGAGCCGGGCAGCAGAGTGCCCCGGCGGGTGGACAGGCTGCCCTAGTGTGCGGGTGGGAGGGCCTGGAGGTCGGCTCGTGGGCTGTGGGCAGAAGCTTCCGCTTGCCCTCTTGACAGTGGGTGTTTCACTGCCACACAGGTATGTGTTTTTGTTCATTTCAGCAGGACTAGCCTTCATTCCTTCCCCGTCTTGTTTAAGATCTGCTGTTAGGTCTGTAAGCGTTCGTATAAGCAAAGCTCTGAACTGAGCCTCAGGAAGATTTGCCATCTGCTGCTTGGTTAGATTAGATACTTGCTGGTTGGTCAGCTGCGTCACTGGGATCTCTATCATGAAGTTTGCCATCCTGACAGTTTTGTGTTTACCTTTGCTTCGTGGACGGGGCTGTCACACCTCCTATGCTACAGGAACGGGGCCCTGTGTACTCGTCACTACCGGGCGACCCTTCTCACCACACTGTGGCATTTTGTGTGGGGGCGGGGGTCCAAGATGGATTCCTGCCATTCACTCTCCGCTGAGAGACCGGGAGCCTCCTCCTCCATCCCCACGCCCTCCGACCCTCACAGTCCGAGGCAATGGGGGTCTGCCTTCACCGGGGTTGGAATCGCGAGCTGATGGGTTTGGTCTGTAGCCGGGGGTGCTCCCCAGGCGCTTCTCGCCTCCCCTGAAATACGGGTGTCTGTGCTTAGCGCTGTCCTGCTGCCGCCGCCAGGACAGCTTGACTCTCCGCCGTGGCTTCGCCCCTCCTACCCTCCTGGACAAGCACCACCTCTTTATAACTTCATACGTTCGACTTCCGTGTAGCTTTACTTTCTGGAACTTCTGGTTACTTCTGGGTTAGTGGTAGCTGTATTCCTTCTTCGTTGTGGACGGAGATGGAGCATGTCAGTCTAGGCCTCCATCTTGGATGGAAGTCCTTGACTACTAAAAATGGCAATACCTACTTTTTGACATTTCCCTTCAGTGCAAATGGACTAAATGATCCAATCAAAAGACTTACGGTGGCTGAACAGATAAGAGAACAAGACCCTTCCATATGCTACTTACAAAAGGCTCACTTCAGAGTCTGGAATAGCAATACTCCAGACAAAATAGACTTTAAAAGAAAGTCTGTAACAAGAGAAAACAAAGGACCCAACAATTCCATTTCTGGGTATTTATCCAAAGAATCCCAAAACACTAAATCAAAAACCCAGATGCACCGTATATTCATGGCAGCATTATTTACAATAGCCAAGATATGGGAGCAATCCAAGTGCCCATCAAGAAAGGAATAAAGAAGAGGTGGTGCCTCTATACAATGGAATATGACCCAGCCATTAAAAAAAAAAAAAAAAAAAGAAATCTTGCCATCTGCAGAAACATAGATGGACCTAGACGGTATAGTGCTGAGTGCAGTAAGTTAGAAAATGACAAATGCCATATTATTTTACTTATGTGTGAAACCTAAAAAACAAAGTAAACCAACAAACAGACCAGAAACAGAGTCACAGATACAGAGAATATTTTAAAGGTTGCCAGATGGAACGGGGTTAGAGAGATGGGTGAAAAAAGAGAAACGATTAAGAAGTACAAATTACTAGTTACAGAATAGTCATGGGGATGTGAAGTACAACACAGGAAATAATACTGTGATATCTACATATGGTGTCAAGTGGGTACTAGATTTATTGGGATGATCACTTCATAAGTTACATAAATGTCTAATCACCTGAAGCTGATATAATAGTGTATGTCAACTGTAATTGAAATCTAAAAACTATTTTTAAAAAGCACAGTGTGTATGTCTCTCCCCCCATCGATCTCCCGCTGGCTAAACCCAATCTGAATCCAAACCCAGTCACGACTCAGGCAATCAAATCCATAAAGGAAAGCCTTCTGGGGTATAGTCCAAAAGAAGGCTGATTTAGAGAGCCAAACTGAAAACAACCAGCCGGCCACACTTCACTGTCAAGAACACTATCAGCAGAGGGTTTATAGCTTTTAAATTTTATTATGAAGTGTATGTCATTTTGGTAATAAAAATGTTTTTAAAATGGGACAGAGACCTGCACACACCACCTCGCATGTGGAAACACAGCCTGCACTGGCCTGTTTGATGGGCTACTGGAGAGACAAGCTGAGAACCTCAGAGCACAGCCCATTGTTAGCAAACATGGGGTTGATTCTGAGGTTCTAGACTTCCCAGAGCAGTGTCTCGGCACTGGGAGCTTCGGCTCAGAGTATTTCACTGCTCTTGGACACCCTATCAGGGTTTTGTCCAAAGCTGAGATGAAATTAATGATACTTATCGGTCTTTATATGCTCGGATATGCTGGAGGTGAGTCCTTTACCCTAGCTCTGGGGAGACGTGTAAGAAGCCTCTTTAAGGTGTTTCAGCCCTTGAAGAAGAAAGACCAGTATCTTAGTTATCCAAACCAATCTGACTCAGAATCAGGAACAGCTAAACCAGAACAACTCTGGGCGCCCCTGAACCAGTTGATTCCTTAGTTACGGCTTTACCGTCAGAGCCCACGGGCTTGGCACAGTCCTGTTCCTACCTCTTTCAGCCACTCAGTACTTATACCTGATTCTCTGGGACAGGAGAAGACAGGTCTACGGCTTCTGTGGAAGTCCAATGAAGGCTAGTTCCAGCGACCCGAGTGCAAGAGATCCTTGTGTACTTAATGTGGCAAGGAAAGGCTTAAGGAGACAGGATGTAATGTGCCCAGAAAGCCATCTCAGAGCCCAGCAGGGCTGTAGGCCAGAGATCTACGGGCCTCTTTTTCATGGTTTCCACTTTGTAGTTCCTCTTCCAGGACCCCCATTCGGGGTGGGTTGTGTTCCCTCCTTCTGCCTATAGGAGACGAGGAAGGCCACGCACTCTGAGCTGTTGGTTAAGTGACAGCGTTTCCTGTAACGTCCATTCTCAGACACTGTTCCTGGCTTTCTTAGATTTTCACTGGTTGACTTGGAAACATAGACCCACAGCTACCAGGTGGTAGCGCTGTGCCAGCCACACGGTGAGGCGGTGACTCATAAACTACACGAACGACTAAGAAATCGGGGTACTTTTTTCAAGCTTCCTTTCTAGGGCAGAAATAGCTCTTGAAGAATCAAACAGATAATTCGGTAACAACTTTTTAAATTTAAAATCCTCTTAAAAGCCTTACTCTTGTAAATCTCACAATTCCTCCTTTATCCACATACTCTGATCTTACACTTTCAAAAAGTCATCAATTTAAGGGCTGCAAATCACTCAGAATTAGAAATAGATGAATATATATTCAGAACTCATATACAGCTTGAGTACTTTGGGCCTTAGTCTACCTAAGTCTCAAAGGTCTTTTAATTCCTCTCAGCTTCTGGCCAGGATTAATAACTCATCATTGTAGTTTACTCACCCTCTTCTAGGTGACTCCATCGAATCAAGGAGTAATACTCAAATTCTCTTTGGTGCTACATTCAGTAAAATGAAAGGCATCGTTGAGGAATATCTGTTTACAGTCACTGATGAAAGGGAATCAAGGCTGGAGAGACTGGCCAGAAGAGCATGACCAGCTAAGAGTTCTGTAATTCCCAGCGCAGGGTGGGGAGAACAGAAAACTAAAATTAACTGAGCACGTAAGCAATGCACTAGGCTCGTCACAGTTTCTCTTACTGACTACTCGTGACAACTCCATGAAGTGGGTGTAAATGGTATGCGACAAGGAATCTCAATTCAGTGATCCATAGGCAAAAAATGTTTTTATTTTATAATTGGTAGAAACTTTGATTTGAGTCTCCAGCCCACATGGATTGGGAATTGAATGCAGGAAAGAACTTGCAGTTGCCAAATACAGGTGTCTCAATTCCTTCTGATAAGTTCTGTGTTCATTAGATATTTGGCAACCCTAGTTTAAAAGTTCTCCTGTCCGAGGGTTAAACTCTTCCACCCTCAATCTCAGCTCGTATCGTTCTGCTACTGAAACAACTTGCTTTCTCCTTCTTATGTCTCTACTCGTCTTGCCGTCCACCCATAAAGGACCTGGAGGCGGGGCTGGTGGTGGACGTTTGATTACATGTGTGAACTTCCAGATGCTGCTCTGTCAGGGAGGCACATTAATTTCCCTTCAGGGGGTTTTGGGGCACAAGTCAGTGAGCCTCTCTGTGCATTTCTTAACATTGTGAGTTTAAAATTCTTCCCTTGTTAGAAATGGTCTCCGTGTGTTTCGTTGATACCTCTGTCCTTCAAGGCCTCTTGGGTAATTACCTGACTCCCTCCAACATCTGTTATATCTTCAGTTGCCTGATTTAAGTCCACAGGAGACCTAGGGATCCCAGAACATTAGCCTCCCTCCATAGGAAAGTAGTCTTTGCCCGGACACTCGTTCTCCTGTTACGGCAGATGCGGCGAGGATTAACCACTCGGACCCAGTGGGTAGGGAAAGCAAGAGCGTTACTGAGGGCCGGCGGGTGGGCGGAGCCTCAGGAGCAAGTCTCCCAACTTGCACTGACCGGCGTCTGGGGTCTAGATGGGGTTTTTACACTCATGGATTAACAAGGGAAAAGGGGGAGGGCTGAGGTGAGGGTCTGCGCGAGTCAGCAAGTCTGCTGCGGCCAGGAGATGCGGTCAGCACTCTCCAGGGAGTTGGTCGCGCCGGGCCCGAGTGTGTTCGTGGTGCCGTCCCAGGTTCGGCTTCCTGCAGGCAACTGTACAAGAGAGCTCAGAGAAAGGTCTCGGTTAAAGGCAAAGCCGATGCGGGGGTGACAAGGGTGTCTGCTGGCCACTGCACTCTCACCGTCACCACCTCTTTTCTGTTCCTTCTCCATCCCAGGAGCATCGGGTCCTCCTACTAGGCCTGCTGCCTCTACGCATCATCAAGCTTCAGGGCAGCGAGTTGCAGGTGAGCACTTTTCACTTGCAAATCCTGCAGGCCCAGAGGCTTTATATGCGACACGGTCACGCAAGACGGCTGTAAGTGCGCGTCCCGCACATGAGCACACTTCAGTCGGACGCGGTGTGGGTGAGCACGTCTCCGGTAAGCCTGCTGCAGGTGAGCCTGGTGCTGGTCAGCAAGCTCCTGGGACTGAACACGCTGCAGACCAACAGCCTGCTGCTGAGCAGCCTTCAGAAGAAAAGCCTTCCTCTGACCGGGCTTCAGGCGAACACCCTCCCCGTGACCAGCATTCCCAGGAGCAGCTTTTGGGCGGACCACCTGCCTCTGAGAAGCCCTGGCAGAAACAGGCTTCGGGTGAACAGGCTTCCGGCGAACAGGCTTCCGGCGAAGAGGCTGCAGAACAACAGGACTCAGGTCCCAAGCAACTGGGGGACCATCCTTCAGACGGTCCATCAACCCACAGCCCTTCAGGTGAGCCGTGCCTGGGTGGGCGCCGGCCCGTGGCTTCAGGGGGGACGTAGGCGGCACATCAGGAAGCCGCACCTTAAGGGACGAGCGTAGAGGGAGGAGTGGTTCCCATACACTTCCCACTCAGCTCTCCCAAAGGCTCCACAGGTTAACCATTTGGAAGGCTCTTTTTAAAGAAAAACAAAACAGTATAAGATGTCCGCATTCCCTCCGTCACTTTACCTAAGAAAGGATGAATGCACATGCCCACAGCTTTCCTTTAAGGGGCCCCTGATGATTCAAGTTCAGGAACTTCGTGCTAAATCTGCCTCTGAACAGACTATGTTAGAATATCTGCAAACCCTTTAAAGAGGCGTTTCACTCTAGAGCTAGTGGCTCTTTTTGTTTGTTTGTTTGTTTGTTTGTTTGTTTAAACATGAAAAGTAAAGCATGAAGACAGTTTGTTAGACCCAGGAATAAGTTCCCGTGACAATGGCTCTTCTTTCGTCTTACTAAAAAGGGGTTGTTTGTGGAAGGAAAAAGAAGATCCAAGGTTTGATGCCTCAAGTTATGACCAGATATAAACATTTCCTACCCCACCCCTCAACCTAACTACTTAGTAACCCTAATTTTCAGGTGACAGAAGTAAGACTAACACTGCATGGCTGGAAAATAGCAAACCTTGGATTCAAACTTAGGTCTCACTGCAAAGCCCTATTCTTCCTCCTTCTTATGCTTCCTTAGCAAGGGAATCAGCAGTGGAGATAGTAAGAGAGGCCATATGGGAGAATTTCAGAGAGAATGCCCTTTGTGACAAATTGACCTTATTGTAGAGTCAATTTGAAAAAAGGAGAATGACAAGACTCTTTACAGGGTTTGCAAACTTAGAGCATTCTAACATAGCTTAGTAATCAATCAAGTTTTACTCCAAGTGTGTTCTTGCTCATGGCTAAGAGCACAGTAGAGTAGAAAAGGGAGTCCTTCCTGTAATAAGTTCTCCTTTCCTCCTGTTGAGGTGGACATGGCAGAAGGGCATCTAACTACCCATCTCCAGGAAGTCAGTGGGGGTGTGAATTGGGGTAAGAGCATCAGAGAGATAAATTTGGGATTCATCGGCAATGAACATCATAGATGAAGCAGAAAGAATGAAGGAGTTTCCTTTGGGACAGAAGGGAGAACATCCTCTGTCAGACACCGGGCCCGCAGATCCCCAACAAGAACGAACAAATGAATTGTGTTGTATTGAGGCTACTTGTCGCCCAGCATCCCGCCCCAGATGTGTGACTCATGGCTGTGTACCTGGTCCACAGATAATTTCATTTGGTTTATCTTAAATTTTCAGGCCCAGCATTAAAATGCCTCACATGCTCTTATATGAATGATCAAGGAAAATGTCTTCATGGAGAGGGAGTCTGCTCTGCTCAGAGGAACCAGCTGTGCATGTTAAAGAAGATCTTTGAAGGTACGTGGGGGCGTCACGAGGGAATCTTTAACAGAATGCACATCAACCAACTTGAGTGCTCATGAGGAACAGCTGGGGGCGGGGGGACAGGGGCCTGCAAAGGGACCAAGCTTTGGTTCCCAGAAACTTGGAGATTCAGCAAAACCTTATCTTTTCAAGCTACCGATGAAGAGGTAGAGACTCTTCCCAGCAGGCCTATGATGTATTAAAAGGAGGCAGGGAGACTGGCTATCTTTTTATTAAAGAAAGACGAGTTGCTCCTTGAGCCAGTGACTGCAAGCTCAGGACTGAGTGTATCTTTCTTTCATGCCTATTTATTTCTAGCACTTAGCACAATGGCCAGTACAGGGTAGGCATCCAGTAAACACTGAATAAACGAATAAGGGATTACCTACCAGTTTGTACCCACAGGTTGCCAGACCTGTCTGAGTCTATTCCCACACCTCTCTACCCTTCTTCTCACTCCTCATCCCCAAAATAAGGGATCTCGGTTATTGCCTGACTTCCCTTGTGCTTTGTCTGGTCCCTCAAAAGAAGGAGTGGGCAAGTGATGAAGGGAAAGGCAGATCTCACTCGTGCCTGCATGAGGACACTGGGGACCGTGGGGTGAAAGCTAAGGTCGGAGGGGGAAGCCTCCTGCTCACCAGTCTGTCTCTGCTTCTTTCAGCTGGAAAACTATTATACATGGTGCAGGGCTGTGAGAGCTTCTGTCCATCCATGACCATGTACTCCCATGGGACCAGAATGCACATGATTTGTTGCAAAAACAAATCTAAGTGTAACAACCCCTAGAAGCCTTCCTTGCTTCTGGCTCTGCCTCAGGCAGCAAAAAATACTCCAACAACAACAACAAAAAATAAATAAATAAAAATAAATAAATAAAACAATAAAAAAAATAGTCCAACAACTTTGTGGGCTCAATTCATATTGAGTATTTTAACAGGAAAGATCAGTACCTTCGCCTGTACCACGCAGGAGAGTAAAATATCTTTGCTCTCCCATTCCTGCCATTACCCATACTTCTCTGTCCTCTGCTTTCCCTGTTCCCAAACCCATCCCTCAATATTCTTTTCTTTCCCAATAAATTTTCATGGTGAAAAAGTACAGGCTCCAGGCAGACTTCTTTTCCTGACGGTTGCAGAGTAAGCCCAGGTGTGCTGCACACCACACATTGAAATAGATGTCTTTTAAAACGCAAAGACCGTGAAGAAGAATGCAAAGTAGGTATTAACATTTTACAAGCTTAAAGAGAGGGAGGGTCCTCCTCTGACTCCTTTCATTTCCATCCCTAGAGAGACACCATCCCCTTCTCTTTATCATGGTGTCCAAAACTCACCCCTTCACTGGTCTTGACACTTTGAACTCTTCAAGAGTCTACTCATAATTATAATAAGATGACTTCTTTTATCTATTGCTATATAAATAGATAAAAGCAGTCATAATGCTTAAATCTTTTTTCTCATACACTATGTTACTGGATTAGCTCAGCTTAGGGGGATAATGGAAATACCATAGTAGTCCCTCTCACCTTGTCTTCGTGTTACATTCTTCAAGGTGTTTTAACCTCTATTGCTGGCTTTGAAATTAGAGAAAGGGGGCTACGATCCAAGGAATATGGGCAACCCGTAGAAGCTGGAGAAGACAAGGAAATGTCTGCAGAAAGGAACACCGGCTTGCCAATACTTTTATCTCAACCCCTTGAGACACATGTCAGACTTCTGACTTATAAAAGTGTAAGATAATGATTTTTTGTTGCTTTTTAAGCCAGTGTGCAGCAGCTTATTACAGCAGCAATGAACAACAAATACAAATAAGTAGACAGAAAAGTAGCAAAGATATAGAACTCAAAACACCATAAACCATAAGGATCTAAGCAACCTTTACACACCCTACCGAACAAGTTTATACAATTTTTTTCAAGTGCCCACACAAAATGCTAAAAACAGCCTGGACCAGTATAGCTCAATTCGTTAGAGCTTCATTCTGTGCACCAAAAGGTTGTGGGTTCGATTCCCAATCAGGGCACATCCCTAGGTTGCAGATTCAACCCCTGGTTGGGGCACATTTGAGAAGCAACAAATCGATGTCTCTCTCTCACATTGATGTCTCTCTCTCTCTCCCTGTTTCTCTGTCTCTCTCTCTCTCTCTCTCTGTCTCTCTCTCTCTCTCTCTCTGTCTCTCTCCTCTTCTTCCTTCTCTAAAAGCAATAGGAAAAAAATGTCCTCAGGTGAGGGTAAAAGAGAAAAAAGAGAAAATACAAGAAAACGGACCATATCATGGGCCATAAAAATACCTAAACAATGAAAGAATTGAAGTCATAGAGTTGATTTCCCCAAACACAAGAGAATCAAACTATAAATCAGTAACAGATAACAGGGAAATATCCAATTACATGGAAATTAAAGAACAGGTCAAATAGGAAATAAACTACATCACACTTAATGAAAAGGAAAATAAAAGGGACACAGCGACGCAACGCTGAGGGGAAATTTATAACAATAAATGCATACTTTAGAAAACTAGAAAAGGCTCAGGTCAATTGTTTAAATTCCCATCCTCAAGAACCTCGAAAATGAAAAGCAAAGTAAACTCAAAGTCAGCAGGAGGAAGTAATGAAGATAAAAGCAGAAATCAATAAAACAAAACTCAAACATAGAGAAAATCAATAAAAGAGCTGGTTCTTTGAAAAGATCAATTAAAACTGAAAAACCTCTAGCAAGACTGAGAGAGAAGAAAACAAGATTCACATTACCAGTATCTAAATGAAAGGGGATACCACTAGGCACCCTGAAGACATCAAAAAGGCAGTAAGGGCAAACTCTAAACAACTTTACACACATAAATTCGATGTCTTATTTAACTAAACCAACTTCTTAAAAAACACAAACTACCACAAACTCGCTCCTTATGAAATGGGTAATTTAAATAGCTTTATAAGTATTAAGGACTCTGAATTTATAATCTAAAAACTCCCCCAAATGAAATCTCCACATGTTTAAAGAAAAACTAACACCAATTCTATACAATATCTTCCAGAAGACACAAGTGGAGAGAACACTTGTCAACTCATTTTAAGAAACTACTGTTACCCTGATACCACAATCAGAGGGAGAGAGAGATAGAGAAGGAAGGAAGGAAGGGAGGGAGGGAGGAGGAAGGGAGGGCAGGAGGGAGCAGGACAGAAGGGAGGGAGGAGGAAGGGAGGGAGGGAAGAGAAAGAGAGAAAGGCAGAAACTATAGACCAATATCTCTCATGAATATAAACAAACAAACGCAATCCTGAACAGATAGTGTCAAACAGAATTCAGTCATATGTAGAAAGAATTATATAACACAATCCTGAGGTTTATTCTGTGACAAAGCTGGCTTGATAGTCGATAATCAATATAATCCATATTAGCAGACTAAGGAGGAAAAATAACATATGAATCCATACAGAAAAAAAGCATTTACCAAAACACAACAATCATTCATGTTCAACTCTCAGAAAAACAGAGAGGACAGTTTCCTCAACTTAAAAAAAAAATGCTACAGATACATTATCCTTAATGATAAAAGACTGAATGGTTTCTCTCTAGGACTGGGATCTTACTCAACACAGTACTGAAAGTTCCAGTCAGCGATGTAAGGGAAGAGAAGGAAGGAAGAGGCATAAAGATCAGAAAGGAGGAAATAAAACTGTCCCTCTTTGCAGATGACATGATGCTCCCTCTAGAAAACTTGAAGAAATCTACAAAAACACCCCTAGAACTAATCAGTGAGTTCAGCAAGGTCACAGAATGCATTATCAATGCAGAAAAATCCTAGATACTAGCAACGAACACTTAAACGCCTAAACAAAAAATACCTTATCATTACCAATGGCTAAAAACAAGAGAAACATCTAGACAGAAGTCTAACAAATACGCATAGGTCGTGTAAGCTGAAAACTACACAACGCTAATGAAAGAAATCACGGATCTTTTTTAAAACGGAGAGACGTGCTGTGCTCATGCGCGGGGAGACTGACCGTAGGACCGCTGTCGGGTTTCTAAGCTGACGGACCGGGTTCAGTAGAATTCCAACCAAAAGCCCAGCAATGAGGAACGACGTCAGCAACAGGATGGACCAGGGAACTCCAGGCCCTCTGCGCCCTGGGGAAATATTGTTTAAAACATTAAAGCCTGGCAAATTAGTTTGATAGGAGCTCTGGAAAACGCTCAAAGGTCTACAGCAAACAAGTGAACACCCAATCAAGAAAAAGCCACGTTAAAAAAGGTAGGACCTTTCATGGTGTTTTCACTCACCCTTGCCCGCTCCCCTTTTCCACAGGGGGCGGGGGCTGTAGTCCCCTGGCCAACACACAGCTTCCAACCCCAGGAGCCTGATCTGCAATGTTCTAACCTGGGGCGGGGCTGCCGGAGGACTGCCCTGTTGCAATCAACGCCAGAGCTCAGGGAGGGAAAAGCAGCGTAGCTCAGATCGCAGACTGGACAAAAGGACGGGAAGCATGAGCACCGGAGCCCCTGTTATGAAAGCCGCAGGGGTCTGCAGGTGAGCAGATGCCTGGTTAAGAGATCATGGCTCGGTGGGGAGGATGTCAATGGTGAAGCTACTGTGGCAAATGATACGATGGTGCCTCAAAAAATGAAAAACAGAATCACCACCAATCCCACTTCTAGGTATAAAACCAGAAGAGTTGAAAGCAGAGACTCAGATAGATACTTGCACACCCATGTTCATAGCAGCATTATTCACAATAGCCAGCAGGTGGAAGCAATACAAATGTCCATTAAAGAATAAACGCATGAACAAAATGTGGCATATACAAACAATGAAATGATTAGGGCAGTCTTAAAAAGGAACGAAATCTGATACATGCCAAGTAAAATGAACCAGACACCAACGAACAAATATTGCATGATTCTAGTTATATGAGGAACTACAAGTATTCAAATTTATAGAAACAAAAGGTAAAATGGTGGTTGCCAGGGGTTAGGGGGGCAGGCTGAATGGGAAGTTATTGTTTAATAGGTACAGAGCTCCAGCTGGGAAGATGAAAAAGTTTTGGAAATGGATGATAGGGATGATTGTGTAACAATGTGAATGTACTGATGATCCCTGAAGTGGGAACTTAAAAACGATTTAAATGATAAATTTTATGTTATATATTTTATCACAATTAGAAATAAAACCCACCTTGTAGATACAGAAAATATCATTCTGAAATTCATGTGAAAAGGCAAAGGACTAAAATAGCTAAAACAATTCTGAAAAGGACAAAGTAGAAGGAATCAGTCTACCCAAATTCATATTATATAGCTATGGTAGCCAAGGCAGTGAAGTATTATTGGAGAGATAGACATAAACATCAATAGAACAGCACAGTGAACCCAGAAACAAATCTAAAAATACAGCCAATTTTACATATACAGATATCTATACACATTTTTTCAAACCAAAGAGCAAAAGCAATTTAATGGAGAAAAAAAGAGCCTTTTCAACAAATGGTGCTGGAAGAGGATATTTAGAGGCAAAATAATTAAACTTGAACTAAGGCTCACAGCTTATACAAAAATTAACTCAAAATGTATCACAGTCTTAAATGTAGAATGAAAGACCATAAAACTTTCAGAAATAACACAGGAGAAAATCTTCAAGATCTAGGCCTAGAAAAAGGATTATTAGACTCTTATCTAAGAAACACAAAAATATCATTCATGGGAGGAAAAGTAATTGAACTTCATTGAAATTAAAAAAAAAAAACAACCTTTGCTGTTTTAGACCTATTAAGAGGATAAGAAGGCAAGCCACAGAATGGGAAAATATACTTGCAAACCACACACTGGACAAAGTACTAGTCTCTAGACCATGTAAAGAACTTCCAATACTCAATAAAAAAATCCAATTAGAACATGATTGAGAGACAGGAAGACACATTTCACCAAAGAAGCACAGATGGCAATTAAGCACGTGAGAAGATGTTTAACATCATTGGCTACTAGGTGATTAGCCACGAGCCAGTAGAGATGTAAATTAAAATCACAATGAGAATTACTACATACCTACCAAACAGATTGGCTAAAATAAAACATAGTGATGACAGCAAATGCTGGTGAGGATGGGAAGGAACTGGATTATTCATATACTGATGGCTGAAATGTAAAATGGCACAGCCACTTGGGAAAAGTTGGGAAGTTTCTTCAAAAACTAAACCTACAACTACCATGTGACCCAGCAGTTGCATTCCTCAGCATTTATCCGAGACATGAAGACTACGTTCATACAAAAACCTATACACAGTGTTTATAGCAGCTTTAGTCATAGTAGCCAGAAAGGAGAAATAACCCAGCTGTCCTCCAACAGGCGAAAGGACAAGCTGTGGCGCATCCGTACCGTGGAACACTACACAGCCGTAAGTAGGAATTACGTGATTTATTGTAACCGCCTGGGTGAGTCTCCAGAGGACTTTGTTGGATGAAAAAAGCAATCCCAAAAGATTACAATCCTGTATGATTTTATTGATATAACATCGTTATGATGGAAAAGATACAGACATGGAGAACACATCACTGGCTGCCAGAGGGTGGAAGAGAGTACGGTTATAAAAGGGCAACATGAGGGGTTCCTGCGGTGATGGAAACGTTCTGTTTTGACCATGTCAGTGTTAATATTCTGGTTACGATATTGTTTTATAAGATGTTACCACTGGGAGAAACTGGGTAAAGAATATGAAGAATCTTTCTGTATTACTCCTTACAACGATACATGTGAATCTACAATGTTCTTAAAAACATTTCTAAAGACACATTTGCATTCAAACACATATTAAAATACACAATAGTATATAAGCTACAAAACTATAAGGTCCCTTACTTGTACAGAGAGTAAAGGTATTAACTTCAGAATTTGATAAATACGTTATACTGTAAATTCTACAGACACTTCCGCAAATATAGAAGACTTATAGTTTCAAACTAGGAAAGGAAGGATAATTAAAATAATTTGCAAAGAAAATACTGAACAAGACAAAAAAGGGAATAAATACAAATCCAGTGGGACCTAAATAAGGTGGTAGAAATACATTTAAATAAATCAGTAATATTACTAAGTGTAAATGGAATAAGTAGCCCTGGCTGGTTTGGCTCAGTGGATTGAGCGTCGGCCTGCGAGCTAAGTGTCGCTGGTTCGATCTTCCAGTCAGGGCACATCAGAGAAGGAAAACTCTGATTCCAAAAAACCTCCGCTGCCTTGCGGCATACCTCTTCAGGGGAAAGGCTAAGGGAGTAAACCCCGACAGAAAATCCGGAGCCGGAGTCCCTAAGGCGGTTTGACGTTGTAGTCAACACCGGCAACTCCTGCGGCGCACCTGAAGCCAAGCTGTATTGACTCTGTCTTTCCCTTGGACCCTTCAGCTGCGAAGAGAGGGGGGGTCTGCTGCATGGGCAACAGCAGACCCTCCATATCACCCTGCCCAGGCTCTGTAGCTTCAGCTTCACTGGAGAGGACACTCCAGCGTCATCGCAAGATGTCGATTCAACACGGGAGGAGACAGATACCGTGTCACTCCCGAGTCGGACTGCACAGCCATTCTCGGCGGTGCAGATAGACACTTAAGAAGCTACACCATCGTCTCTCAAGACGGACGGCTGCCAACGACGACGAAATGGAATAAGTACTCTAGGTTGAAAGCCAAAGATTGTCAGACTAGTTTTTAAAAATAAATTAAAGATCTGTATTTATGCCTGATTTAGAAAAGTTAAAAGTAAAAGGCCAAAAGAGATATGCCATGCTAAGAAAGCCTATGATGCTGGCTTTATTTGTTTGTTTTAATTTCAATTTAAAATTAACACCAAAAATAAAAACACAAGAAGCAAATAAAAAGAGCTTGTGGAACTATATGAATCAAACTAAAAGCATTACTAGATATATAAAGAATGTCACCTCTAAACAAATAGTTTAATTCACTGAGAAAAGAATAAGTTTATAACTGTATGCAGCCTATAAACATAGCTCCTAAAATACATAAAGCAAAATTAATAGGACCACAAATAGAAATACACAAATCCACAATCATAGTGGATTTTAAGCTACTTCCTCAGTAATTCATTGAATAAATAATAAGAATATAAACAATTTGAATATGATTACCTCAGTTGATTACATAGATATATATAGAAGTCTGTACCCGAGAAGTCCACACACCATATTCTTTCTAAGCACACATTGAGTATTTAAGCACACAAGGAGTATTCTGAACCACTAAGTAAGACTCAACAATTTCAAAACCCTAAAACATAGAAAGTATGTTTTATGACCACCACACAATTAGCTGAAAATCAACTTAAAATATTCATAAAACCATTACCATACAGCAACTCTACCCATAGGTACGTACCCAAGAGAACTGAAAACGTACGGACACACCAAAACCCGTACAATAACGTTCACAGCAGCCTTTTTCATAGCAGTCAAAAAGAAGAAACCCAAATGCCCATCAACTCATGAATAAACAAAATAAGGGATAAACAAACAATGAAATGCTACTCAGCCACAAAGAAAAATGGACCGCTGATGCATGCCACAACACGGATGAACCTTGAAAACACCAAGAGAAAGAAGCCAGACAACAAAAGTCTACATATCACACAATCCTATTTCTGGTAAGCGTTCAGAATACGAAAACCCATTCAGACAGATATTATTATAGCTTAGTGTTTCTCAGGAGCTGAGGGAGGAAAAAGCGGTGAGTGACTACTAATGGGTACAAGGTTTCCTTCTGAAATGATGTAATTGTTCTGGAATTAGACAGGGTGATGGTTGAACAACTTTGTGAACATACTAAAAACCACTGAAGGGTATATTTTAAAGCGTGGATTTTATTTGTATATAAATTATCTTAATAAACATTTTTAATTAAAAATAATTGCCAAGGGTTTGGAAATCCAGAAACATAATTTTAAATAATCCATGGGTCAAAAAATAAACAAAAGAATTTAGAAACATATTTAAGCAGATCATAAAAAAATACAAGGCATGAAAATTTGTGGCATAAAGTGGGACTTAGAGTGAAGTTAATGTTTTTAAATGCTTATGTGTAGCATTTGTAACTGACATAGGACTAGTATCCTGAATTTATATATTTATAGAAAACACGACAGAGGAAACAATCATGTGAAAGTGTATCACAGTGACACAATCAGCACATTCAGACTAAAGATTATAGGTGAAACAGCTGCATTCTTCTACCAACAAGAATTTCAAGGGGAAAAATATTCAGAAAGAGGGAGGATGAAGGGGGAACTTATAGGCCAAAAGTAACTTAAAAGACACAAATTGTTAGTGTAGACCTGATTTGGAATCTGATTCAAAACATACTGTAAAAAAAAGAAAAAAATAAAGTCTAAACTCTGAATGTGTATCAATAAAGAGCTGTAAGAAAGGAATAATCATCTCTTTATTGAATTTACTGAGGTGACATTGGCTAATAAAATCATATAGGTTTCAGGTGTACAATTCTAGAATACATCATCTGCATATTGTCTTGTGTTCAAGTCCCCCCCAAAAAACCACTTGTCCCCACATACCTTCTTCTACCCATCCCCAGCCCTTTCCCTCTGGCAATCACCGTACTGTTGTGTCTATGAGTGGTGTTTTTTTTTTCTTAATCCCTTCACCTTTTCACCCAGCCCTGCAACCCCCCTCCCATCTGACAGCTGCCAGTCTGTTCTCTACTTCTGAGTGTTTCTATTTTGTTTGTTAGTTTATTTTGTTCATTAGATTCCACATATGAGTGAAATCATACACTACTTGTCTTTCTCTCACTGGCTTATTGCACTTAGCATGATGGTCTCTGGGTCCATCCATACCGTCTCAAAGGGTAAGGTTTCCTTCTTTGTTATGGCTGAGTAGTATTCCACTGGGTAAGTGCACCACCACTTTTCTATCCACTCGTTTACTGATGGGCACTGTGGCTGCTTCCTGATCTTGGCTATGGTAAATAATGCTGCAACAAATATAGGGGTGCATATAGTCTTTCAAATTAATGTTTCAGGTTTCTTCAGATATATTCCCAGAAGTGAAATCATTGGATCATAAGGTAGTTCCATTTTTAATTTTGTGAGGTAACTCCATATGCTTCCCACAGTGCCTGCACCAGTCTGCATTTCCACCAGCAGTGCACAAGGGTTGTCTTTTCTCCACATCCTTGCCAGCACGTGTTGATTTATTGATGGCAGCCATTCTGGCAGGCACGCAGTATCTCATTGTGGTCTTAATGATTCCCTGATTAGTGACATTGAGCATCTTTTATGTCTCTTGGCCATCTGCATGTCCTCTTTGGAAGTGTCCATTCAGGTCCTTTGCCAAATTTTTTATTGGATTATTTCATTGGTTTTGAATTTTATAAATTCTTTATAAATTTTGGATATTAACCCCTTATCTGATGTAAATATGTTCTCCCATCCGTGGGTTGTCTTTTCATTTTGTTGATGGTTTCCTTTGCTATGCAAAAAGTTTCTAGTTTGATGTAGTCCTATTTGTTTATTTTTGTTTCCCTTCCCTGAGGTGATCAGAAAAATTATTGCTATGAGAAATGTCTGAGATTTTACTGCCTATGTGCTCTTCTAGAGTTTCTGTGGTTTCAAATCTTACATTTAAGTCTTTAACGCATTTTGAGTTTATTGTTGTGCATGATGTAAGGTGGTCTAGTTTCGCTTTATATATATATGTCCAGTTTTCCCAACACCATTTATTAAATAGACTATCTCTATCTCATTTCATGTTTTTTCCTCCTTTGTCAAGTATTAATTGACTCTCTCTTTTGTTCCATTGGCCTATGTCAGTTTTTATGCCAGTACCATGCTGTTTTGATTACTATGGTCTTGTAGTATAGTTTGATAGCAGGTAGTGTGATTCCTCCAACTTTTTCTCAAGATTCCTGTGGCTATTTGAAGTCTTTTATGGTTCCATATACATTTTTGGAATATTTTTTCTAGTTCTGTGAAATACATAATTGTATCTTGATAGGATATGTGTTGAATCTATAGGTTGCTTTGGGTAGTATGGACATTTTAGTGATGTAAATTCTTCCTGTCCACGAACACAGTATATGCTTCCACTAATTTGTATCTTCTTCAATTTCTTTCTTCAGTGTCTTAGAATTTTCCGAGTACAGGTTAAATTTATTCCTAGGTGTTTTTGAAAGTAATTGTGAATGGGATTGTTTTCTTAAGTTTCCCTTTCTGATAGTTGATTAGTGGTGTATAAAAATGTAACTGATTCCTGGATATTTATTTTGTATCCTGCTACTTTACTGAATTCATTTATCAGTTCTAGTAGTTTTTTGGTCGAATCTTTAGGGTTCTCTATATATAGTATCTTGTCACCAGGAAATATTTTACTTCTCCCTTTCCAATGTGGATGTCATGTATTTCTTCTTGTGTAATTGCTGTGACTAGGACTTCCAGTAAGTACTTTGTCGAATAAGAGTGGTGAAAGCAGACATCCCTGTCTTGTTCCCAATCTTAAGGGAAATGCTTGTAGTTTTTGCTCATGAATATGATGTTAGCTGGCTGTGATTTGTCATATATGGCCTTCATTATTTTGAGATATGTTCCCTCTATTTCCACTTTGCTGATTTTTTATCATGTGTATTGAATTTTATCAAATGCTTTTTCTGCATTTATTGATGTGATCATGTTTTTTTTTTTACCATTATGTGGTGTATCATGTTTAGTGATTTGTGGATATCATATCAACCTTAAAATCTTAGAATAAAGCCCACCAGATCATGGTGTATGATCTTCTTAATGTATTACAAGATCCGGTTTGCTAATATTTTCTTGAGGATTTTAGCATCTATATTCTTCAGGGGTATTGCCCTATAATTTTCTTTCTTTGTAGTGTCTTTATCTGATTTTGTAATTAGAATAATGCTGGCCTCATAAAATGAGTTTGGGGTCTTCCCTTCTCTTGAGTTTTTGGAATAGTTTGGGAAGGATAGGTTAGTTCTTTGAATGTTTGGTAAAATTCACCTGTAAAGCCATCTGGTCCAGGACTTCTGTTTGCTGGGAGTTTTTTGATTATTGCTTCAATTTCACTAGCTGTAGGATGATCTTTTCAATAACCAGTAGTATTAAATTGGATAGTCTTATGGAGGTAAAAATACTTGACCTCTATTTCACATACACACAAAAAAATTTTCAGGTGGACTGTAGACCTAACTGTGTAATCCAGAATTAGTTAAAACTTTTAGAATATGTAAGAAAATTTTCATAATCTTGAAGTAGTAGGGAACAAGTCCTTAAATAAGAAGCAAAAAATGTTAATCACAGTAAAGATTCTACGAAGAAAACAGAATAATATGATAGTGATTGGAGGAAGGAGAAACATCCTGGCCGAGAGTTGAACGCTACACCAGCCATGCACACTACCAGAAGGGGCTCCCTGCAGAAGCTGTAAACATCAAAGCCCAGAAGGGGGTAAACCTTGGCTCGTTCAATAAATAGAAAGGCAGCTACTCTGCTTACACTACAGTGAGTGAAGAGGACAGAGGGTGAGTCATGCTGGGCCAGGTCAGTCAGAGCCAGACTTTGGATTCCATTCTTAATGCAATGGGAAGACACTGAAGGATTTTCAGCAGGGGAATGTCACAGTATAATTTACCTTAAAAAAAAACAAAACAAAAAACCTTAAGACCTATTAAAGAAGAGACTGTTTGAGGGAGGGGGAGAGAGGTGGAAATCGAGGAAGTGGGAGATACTCTTTTTTATTAAGAAATCCAGGGAGGAGAGATGAAGGAGGCTGAACCACAGTGGGAGCAATAAAAATGAAGCATTCAACTTCCAGATATATTTTGAGGGTAGTTTAGATCAAATGAGTGTCTACTTCTTCAATGAACAACTATTTATTGCATGTTGTAATTTATCAGGCACTGTTCTAAGTACGGGCGATACAGGGATGGATAAGGTCCCTGACCTGAAGGAGCTTACATATTACATATTCCTATGCAGCAAACAGATATTTAATAGAAAATATAAAAATATCCTGGAATGTCAGCCAAGTGTTATAAAAAAAAAAAAAAAAGTGACAGAAGTGGGGTAATATTTTAGGTAAGTCAGCGAAAGACACTGCACAGGAGGTAACATATAAGTAAAGATGTAAAGCACAAGTCACAGAAATATCAGGGAGTGAAGTACAGCAGATAAAGTGAACAGCAAATGAGAAGACCTTGAGGTGAGAATGTGCTTATGTTGTGGGCGGAACAGCAAAGCCAGTGTGGCTACAGCAGCATAATCAAGCAGCTGAGTGGCAGATAAAGCCAAAGAGGTGGCCGAAGGACAGATCCCATAAAGCCATGTAGATCACAGACAAATTTTTGAATTTTGTTTAAAGTGTGAGGAAAAGTCACAGGAGTTGACAGCAGGGGAAAACGATTTTAGAAGGATTGCTCTGACTGCTTTTCTGAACTGTTGAAGAATCGTAATACACAAAGAACACTGCCTTCAACCACAGTGGTTTTAGCAGAGATGTAAAGTGGGATATATTTAGGATGGTTAGTTGAATTGAATAGGATTTGCTGAATTTAATGCAGAATATGAAAATCACATCAAGGATAATTTCCAGGGCTTTGGCTTAAGCAACTGAAAAACTGTGACATTTACTGGGATGGGGGACACTAGAGAGGAAAAGGGTGCAGCACGGGGATCAAAGCTGCTTTGGGTTCTGAGATGACTACCAGTCCAGGGAAAACGTTAGGTAAGCTGTAAGAGGTCAAAGCCAGAGATAACTGTGTTTTTGAGAGTTAGCGATGGATGAATGGCTGACAATCCTCAAAAACAAAATTTCTTCCTATCTGAGAACTTACTGGCTCAATTCTTAGGAGCCACCTATAGGTTCAAATTTATTCCTCCTGTGGGTATACTGCAGTAGCACAATTTACCAGAACATGTACAATAATGTATGGTAAACTTCAACCAAAAAATTTTATTTTGTACTTGGCTTCAGACTAAGATAATTGATTGATTTTATGAATATGAAGTCCCAACCTAATGCATTCAAGTTAATATAAATCTTATTAGAAGAAAGTCTTAGTAAATCTAATAGATAAAAGAGTCAGGGATCAGATCTATTTCTACTATAGCTTCCTTATTTCTCCCTTCTCTTTTATTCCTAACCACCTAGATAGAAGCTTAGTCACCAATGAGTTCACAGAATTAGCTATTCATTTTCAAAATAGTTTATTTCTGTAATAAACAACTAAAATATAGATGTGAAAATAGAGAATAATGTTAAAATATTTAAAATGTGCAACAGTAATTTTAGAGTAAAGGTAGTTAAGCCTTAGTTTGTGCTCAACTTCTACTTGAAAGACCAACCAATACTTTATATTTGCATTTTATTAACTACAGTGGAAAAAACATACCAACTTTCAATTTCAATTAATAATTATAATCCAATAATGGGTTTACATACCTGGTCATCAGGCCCTTTTGAAAATAAGTACAAATCTTAGGGATATATTTTCTGAAGTTGACTTCACAAGCCACATGAATTTTTTTTTTTTTTTTTAAATAACTAATTCATCCACTTAAATCAATGTAGAGGCAGTATGTACTTTTTGGATCAAACCAACTGTTTTGGTAAAAATAGGACAAGAGTAGCATCTTGCATTATGCTGGTATAAAAGTCGGTAAACTCATATATCCCGAAAGCTTGGTTTCCACCAGGTGGGTCTCAGACTTAAGACACTAAACACAGATGAAGAAATATCGAATAAATTCTATCCCTTCCCCAACATTTTATTTATAATTAAAATAAAGGTATTATTTTTATGCAGAACAAACAAAAAATTGGAAAATGTCTGACTAGGATGAAGACAACTCTTCAGGGACTATTGTTTGCAGTTTGCAGATTAGGATAATCTTCTCTAGGAAGAAAAATGTCAACATAGCAGTACTATATTCACCAGGAATCCCAAAGCCAGTGGATCTATCATGTGGCAGGAAGCCAAACCTTCTGGCTGCTTACAACATCACTCAGCTTCCCTTTAATCTTCAGGAAGTGTCTCTTGAATTCCAATCCATCACCCTATATGAGGAATAATATCCAAAAATAATTGTCAAAAATCTTGGGAGGAGAAATGTCTCAATAAATAATTCAGATGGATTTCAGTCCCATCACTGTTCACACCACATGGGCTCAGAGAGGCAGCACAATGACATCCTGTCTGTCTCAAGCATGGATATCTCTGGACCTGAGTCTCTGTTTTTCACAGATATTGGAGGTTTGTAAACTAAAATTAAGCTATGCAACTACATTGAAGTTTCGCCAAAATGCTGTGACAACAAAGCCTGTGATTCAGTTGTAACTCAAGTTTTACCACACTGCCAAGCACCTGGACAACAGTATCGCAACCCCCTTTAGAGCTACATACAGTCTCTCAGGCAACAGAAAAGATGCTACTTGTCTTATATGGCAAGGGCTTTAAAACTATATATAACCTCAGCATCAGTAATTTCTAAAGGAATAATAAGAAGTGTGAACAAAACTGTATATGAATATTAATCATAAAATTATTAGCAGAGATAGTTCATTAATTATAATGTGAAAACATTTCACATTTATTAAAAAGATATATATAAATTCAGAGGAAGTGCAGATCATTCTAAGAAGCAGCAACAAACAATAAGAGTCATAAAAATGGGGAGACAGAGAAACAACCCCCCATCGAAAGGAAAGGTAGAATCCCCAGAAAGAGTGCTAAATGAAATACAGGGGAGCAAACTATCAGATATGGAATTCAAAACATGGATTATGGAGAAGCTCAATGAGCTCAGCGGAAACTACAAAGAACTCCAGGGAAACTACAAGGAACTTACTGAGAATTACACCAGCATGAAAAAGGACATAGAAGCTATCAATAAGAGCCAGGAGGAAATGAAGAATACAATCTCTGAATTGCAGAACACAGTAGAAGGAATTAAAAGCAGGCTAGAGGAAGCAGAAGATAGATCAGTGAGCTGGAGGACAACGTAGACAAAAACTCCCAGACAGTGCAACAAAATGAAAGAAGACTGAACAAGAATGAAGAGGTTCTAAGACAGCTGCAGGACAACATGAAAGATAATATCTGTACCATAGGAATTCCAGAAGGAGAAGAAGAAAAGCAAGGGATAGAAGACCTCTTCGAAAAACTAATGACAGAGAACTTCCCTAACATGAGGAAAAAAAGTCACGGAAGTCCAGGAAGCACACAGGGTCCCAATGAAGATGAACCCCAACAGGCCCACTTCAAGACACATTATAATTAAAACGGCAACATTGAAAGACAAAGAGAAAATCCTAAAAGCAGCAAGAGAGAAACAACTAATAACATACAAGGGAGCTCCAATAAGGCTACCATCAGATTTCTCAGCAGAAACACTACAAGCCACAAGGGAATGGCAAAAAATATTCCAAGCAATGAAAAACAAAGGGCTTCAACCAAGAATACTCTACCCAGCAAGACTCTCATTCAAAATGGAAGGTGAAATAAGGAGTTTCCAAACAAAAGAAGGCTAAAAGAATACATCTCCACCAAACCAGCATTGCAAGAGATGCTAAAGGGTCTGCTTTAAGAAGATAAAGAAACAGAAAGAGACAGAGAGGAACACGAGTACAAACGGGGAAAATGACAATGAACAAGTACTTATCAGTAATAACCTTAAATGTAAATAGATTAAATGCTCCAATCAAAAGACACAGGGTAGCTGAATGGATTAGAAAGCATGACCCACATATATGCTGTCTACAAGAAACCCATCTTAGAACAAAAGATCTACATAGACTGAAAGTGAAGGGATGGAAAAAAGTATTTCAAGGAAATGGACATGAAAAAGAAAAGCTGGGGTAGCAATACGTATATCAGACAAAACAGATTTCACAGCAAAGGCCATAAAAAGAGACAAAGAAGGGCATTTCATAATACTTAAGGGAAAAATCTATCAAGAAGATATAACCCTTGTAAACATATATGCACCCAACTTAGGAGCACCCAAATATGTTAAGGAAAATTTTGAAAGACTTCAGGAAGGATATAGATAGCAATACACTCATAGTAGGGGACTTTAACACCCTAATGTCAACAATGTACAGATCTTTGAAGCAAAGAAACACCAAAGATATTGAGGCACTATAGATCAAATGGACTTAGTCGATATACATTCTTTTCAAGTGCACATGGAACATTTTCAAAGATAGACCACATGGTAGGACACAAAACAAGCCTCAACAAATTCAAGAAAATTGAAATTATATCAAGCATTTTCTCAAATCACAATGGCTTAAAACTGGAAATGAACCTCAAGGAAAAAACTCAAAAACATTCAAACTCATGGAGAATGAATACCATGCTATTAAATAATGAATGGGTTAACAATGACATCAAGGAAGAAATCAAAAAGTTTCTGGAAACTAATGATAATGAACACACAACAACCCAAAACCTATGGGATACAGCGAAAGCAGTCCTGAGAGGAAAGTTCACAGCAATACAGGCCTACCTAAAAAAGCAATGAGAATCTCTAATAAAAAATTTAACCCAAAAGCTACAAGAACTAGAGGAAGAACAACAATCAAAGCCCAGAGCAAGTAGAAGGAAGGAAATCATCAAGATCAGAGCAGAATTAAATGACATAGAGACTAAACTAACAATTCAAAAGATCAACAAAAGTAGGAGCTGGTTATTTGAAAAGATAAACAAAATTGACAAGCCTTTAACCAGGCTCATCAAGAGAAAAAGAGAGGGGACCCACATAAATAAAATCAGAAACGGAAGAGGAGAAATCACAACCAATACCACAGAAATACAAAGGATTGTAAGAAATTATTATAAACAACTATATGGCAAGAAATTTGACAACCTAGAGGAAATGGACAAATTCCTGGAAACATATAATCTTCCAAAACTGAATCAAGAAGAATCAGAAAGTGTGAATAGACCAATAACAACTAGTGAAATTGAATAGTAATCAAAAAACTCCCGGCACACAAAAGCCCTGGACCAGATGGCTTCACAGGTGAATTACACAAAACATTTAGGAAAGATCTAACTCCTATCCTCCTCAGACTATTCCAAAAAAAATCCAAGAAGAGGGAAGACTCCCAAACTCGTTCTACGAAGCCAGTATTACCTTAATTCCAAAACCAGGTCAAGACACAACAAAGAAAGAAAACTACAGGCCAATATCGCTGATGAACAAAGATGCCAAAATCCTCAACAAAATATTGGCAAACCAGATCCAGCAACACATTAGAAAGATCATACACCACCATCAAGTGGGATTCATCCCAGGGATGCAAGGATGGTTTAATATTCGCAAATCAATAAATGTAATACACCACATAAACAAAATGAAAGACAAAAACCACATGCTCATAGCAATAGATGCAGAAAAAGTATTTGATAAAGTACAACACCCATTTATGATGAAAACTCTCAGCAAAATCGGAACAGAGGGAGCATACCTCAACATAATAAAGGCCATATACGAGAAACCTGAAGCCAACATCATACTCAATGGGCAAAAACTGAGAGCATTCCCCCTGAGGTCAGGGACAAGACAGGGATGTCCACTCTCTCCACTCCTATTCAACATAGTCTTGGAAGTTCTCGCCACAGCAATCAGACAAGAAAGAGAAATAAAAGGCATCCACATTGGAAAAGAGGAAGTAAAACTGTCAGTATTTGTAGATGACATGATAGTGTACATAGAAAATCCTATAGACTCCACAAAAAAAACTACTCGATCTAATAAGTGAATTCGGCAAAACAGCAGGGTACAAAGTCAATATTCAGAAATCGTAGGCATTTCTGTACACCAACAATAAAATATCAGAGATAGGAACTAAAAGAAAAATCCCATTTACCATAGCAACAAGAAAAATAAAGTACCTAGGAGTAAACTTAACCAAGGAGGTAAAAGACCTATACTCAGAAAACTACGTAACACTGAAGAAAGAAATTCAGGAAGATACAAATAAATGGAATCATATACCATGTTCATGGATGGGAATAATTAACATCATTAAAATGTCCATACTACCCAAAGCAATTTATAGATTCAATGCAATCCCTATTAAAATACCAATGACATTTTTCACAGACCTAGAACAAATACTTCAAAAATTTATACAGAACCAAAAAAGAGCCCGAATAGCCACAGCAATTTTGAGGAAGAAGAACAAAGTAGGAAGAATCACAACACCTGATATCAAACTATACTACAAGGCCACGGTAATCAAAACAGTCCGGTACTGGCATAAGAACAGACATATAGATCAATGGAACAGAATAGAGAGCCCAGAAATAAACCCAGGTCTATATGGTCAACTAATATTTGACAAAGAGGGAAGGAACATCAAATGGAGTGAGAAGAGCCTCTTCAACAAATGGTGTTGGGAGAACTGGACAGGGACATGCAAAAACATGAAACTAGACCACCAACTTACACCATACACCAGAATAAACTCGAGATGGATCAAAGACTTAAATGTAAGCCGTGGCACCATAAAAGTCCTAGAGGAAAAAATACGCAGGAAAATTTCAGATATCTCACGTAGCAACATTTTCACTGATATCTCCTAAGGCAAGGGAAATAAAGGAAAGAATAAAAAAATGGGATTACATCAAACTAAAGAGTTTCTGCTCAGCAACAGGAAACATCGGCAAGATGAAAAGGGAACCAACCATATGGGAAAATATATTCGCCAATGACATCTCAGACATGGGATTGATCTCCAAAATATATAAAGAACTCATACGACTCAACACCAAGAAGACAGACAACCCAATTAAAAAATGGGCAAAGGACCTGAAGAGACACTTCTCCAAAGAGGACATACAGAAGGTCCATAGACACATGAAAGAATGCTCAACATCACTAGCCATCAGAGAGATGCAAATAAAAACCACAATGAGATACCACCTCACACCAGTCAGAATGGCCATCATCAACAAATCAACAAACAACTTGTGCTGGAGAGGATGCGGAGAAACAGGAACCCTGGTGCATTGCTGGTGGGAATGCAGACTGGTGCAGCCACTATGGAAAACAGTTTGGAATTTCCTCAAAAAACTAAAAATGGAACTGCCTTTTAAACCAGCAATTCCATTGCTAGGATTATATCCAAAAAGTCCTGAAACCCCAATTCAAAAGAACCTATGCAACCCTATGTTCAAAGCAGCGCTATTTACAATAGCCAAGCGCTGGAAACAGCCTAAGTGCCCATCTGTAGATGAATGGATTAAAAAACTGTGGTATATTTACACAGTGGAATACTATGCAGCAGAAAGAAAGAAGGAACTTCTATCATTTGCAACAACTTGGATGGAACTAGAGAGAATTACACTTAGCGAAATAAGCCAGGCAACGAAAGAAAAATACCTTATGCTATCACCTATTACAGGAAACTAATGAACAACACAAACAAATGAGCAAAATTGAACCAGAGGTATGTAAACAAGGAGAAGACTAACAGTAACAAGGGGGAGGCGGGAGGGAGAGAAGGGGGTAAGAAGGGGAAGTGTCTAGTCAAAGAACATGTATAAATGACCCACAGACATGGAAAACTGGGTGGGGACTGACTGTGGGAGAAGTGGGGGGCAGGGTGTGGAGAAGCAAGAGGGAGGAAAAAAGTGGGACAACTGTAATGGAAAAACAAACAGAAAAACAACAAAAAAAAGATATATATAAATTCAATAAGAAAAAGTCTGAAATGCTTCAAAGGTACTAAGGGTAATTATTTTAAAGGTAAAAATAATTTAGGATTATTTTAATTTTCTTAGTTGTTACTTACATTTTCTACAAAAACTTTTACAAAGAAAATGTCATTTGAATAAATTGTATTTTAGATGGATAATGACAAGAACAAATGTTCATAATATTAAATTTAAAAAGCAAGTACCATATATTTAGAAATGCTATGTATATATAAATTTAGTACCGTTTTAAAATACCCTCTACATAAGAGTATATCTATAGTGCATACAGTAGTCCCTCTCTATATTGCGGTTCACTTATCGCAGCCTCACTGTATCACGGAATTTTTAAAGATATTATACTGAATTATTTATCGTGGATTTTTCGTTATATCGTGGGATTTTGTGGTACCATATATGTATGTTGTTAAAGTTACGTAGGTTTAAGAGTGTGGAATATGTTTAAGAACATAAGTAGTCTTTATAAAAGTGTCGAAAAGGTTAATAAGGGAATGGGAACGGTTTATAAGTGTGTGGGAAGGGTTTATAAAGCCTTAAAATATATATAAATACTAAAATAAATGTAAGTTTCCTACTTCACGGATTTTCAACTGTTGCGGAGGGGTCTAGAACATAATACCCATGATAAGTGAGGGAATACTATACTATTAGTAGTAGTAAAACTACTATATTTAAAGATAACAAAAAGTAAATTTATAACCCTGGCTGCTGTGGCTCAGTGGATTGAGCGTCAGACTGCGAGCCAAGTGTCGCAGGTTCAATTCTCAGTCAGGGCACATGACTAGGTTGCACATCAGGTCCCCAGCTGGGGGCGCGAGTAAGAGGCAACCACACAGAGATGGTTCTCTCCCTCTCTTTCTCCTTTCCCCTCTCTAAAAGCAAATAAATAAACAAATAAATAAATAAATAATTTTAAAAAAGAAAAAGTAAATCTGTGTTCTCTCTGGATGATAAGATTAAATTTGATTCTTATTTTCTTCTTTGAATTTCTACAATAAACATGCACAAACACTTCTTTTAGCAAAAGTTTTTTTTTTAAAGGTGCTAGTCTACATACCTTAGAAAGCCGGAAGTCAACCAAAATTTTCTCATCCATTTCTACCAAATTCACTTTGAAAATCAGTTTATTATTCCTTCTATCAGTTGTTGATACAGTAACCTAAGGCAATAAAAATAAGGTTAAGCCAGATGTGTGAGTAGAGAATACACTAGATAAAAATGACAATCTCGGGTCAGTGATACTACTGAGATGAAGCTGTGAGACGCACTTCTGTAGCAGGAGCAATGCCCACCAACCGTTGCGCTCCTTCCAGGGATTCTCTTCTCCCCGTGGCTGTGGGTGCTCCACTCAGACCAGCGGAAACTAGGACACAGCTCCAAAACCAGGGCGTGAGTCTAGGTGCACTCTCAGCCAACAAAATTAAGTACTATTTTACCAAAAAACAATTGAAAGATGAAGCAAGTAAATTTTAAGGAATAAAAATAGGATGAGAACAAAGCAAGATTTATTAAAACATAAGAAAGGAAAAAAGTCCAGATTAGTGGCTGAAAAGCTACAAGAATATTGATAAACGCTGCAAGATGGAGTAACCTTGAAAACAACACACTAAGTAAAAGCAGACACAAAGGGCCATATGTCATATAATTCCATTTAAATGGAGGGTCTAGAATAAGCAGCCCACAGACAGAAAGTAAACCAGTGGCTGCCAGGGAATGAAGAAGAGAGGAATAAGAACTGTTAAACTGGTGCAGTTTATTTTGGGGGCGATGGAATGTTCTGAAACCAAATGGTGATGGTTGTACAACTCTGTGAATATACTAAAAACTACTGATTTGTACACTTTAAAATGGTTGAAGTGATTGCTTTCATATTATGTGACTTTTATCTCAATAAATCTACCTTTAAAAAAAAGAGTGAATTATCTACACAAGTGAGAGAAAATCCATTTGGCTTCAGATTTCTGCACAATAGCATTTTCTCCTAACTTTTAATTTTTAAAGCTTACAAATCTACAGAAAAACTGAAAGAACCATATAATAAATAATGCTCTGCCCTTCCCTGGCCTTAGTGACCTATATAAGTATGTGTTTACTCGTCTTTTTTTATGTGCTTTTTTAAAAAAACTAAGTTACAGACAGCATACACTTCACTTCAGCATGTTTCTCCTACAAACCAAGACAATTTCTCACAATTTTAGGCCCATACCCAAAAAATCTGACATAGATATAAAAACATTACCTAATATAAAACCCGTATTCACATTTCCCCAATTGATCCAACAACACCTGTTAAAGCCTTTTTTCTTTAAATCTATGGTTTAGTGAAAGATCATGCATTGCATTATTTATCAGGACTCTGTAGTCTCCTTTAATACTACAAAATATTCCCCTACTTGTTTTTCATGATATAAAGATTTTTAAAAAGCCTAAAGACAGTAGAATGTCAGTGTTACAAATATGCTACAATAATATAAACAAAGATTGGTAAGTGGGAGCAGAGGGCGTGTAGGAAGTATGTGGGTTGTTAATGTATTCATTCATTTTTCTTAGAAGGGAGTCAATTGTTATTGTTACAATTTAAGTATAGACAGGTTGTAAGAAAATAATGACTTCAGTCTCAACATTTTTAATAACTGAAAGAAGTCTTTTAAGAAATATTATTTCTTAAGGTAAAGGACCTACTACTTAAGTTCCTTTAATTCCAAGTGCTTCTTTTTTCAAACTCAACTAATTACTTTAAATTTTCAAAATGTACTGATGATAATTTTTTACTCAAATATTTATTTTTTTCTTTAGGAAAAGATACAATAAAAATCAGTGAAAGATACCTGATTCATACAGCTCTTCCATTGATAGCCTAATTTCTCACAAGTCTCTTTCAGGCATTGGTAAGATTTGTCTGCATCCAATTTGGTAAAAAACCGTGTCATTCTTTTGACCAAGCGCTGCCAGGGGTTCTACATATCAAATAAAGAAAAGCAGAATAAATCTTACACCATCAAAAGCAGTATACAGCTATTTAATGTAACAATTCTTTTCTGTGATTTAAGATTCTTATATATAAATGTTTCCTCTATCTCCTTTGTCAAAAAATATTGGTATTAAGTGTTAATAGTTTAAGATTTATACATTAAAAAAAAAAGAAAAAAGACTCTAAGACAAAAAAAAATATGGCTTCCATTATTTATTTGAAAAACTAAATTCTCTTACCTGTGAGGATCCTGGGGTGCCCAGTAACTGACTATTCAGAAGCATATGATCCGGACATGTGGGTTGAGAAAAACTGATCCCTTGTACCAGTTTATCAATGTATGAAGAACTGGTGTCCCATAAGGAAAGACCTGTCCGTGGTTCTGGCTGGGAACTGGAGTACTTCACATTTTCCTCACTGAGGCATTAAGATATGGGGAAAAATATATCTTTAAATAAAATCTGTCAGGCCTGTTTTATAATACACATTCTCATACCAACAAAAGTGACAATCATTACTGAGATTAAAACAAACACACACACACACATTACTTCCCATAGGGAATATTACCTTCAACAACTACTTGATCTTTATTAATTAATCTTACCTAGAAGCATTGTTTACTAGAGAAAAGTCCAAATTGGATCGAATGTGCTTAGAGAATCCACCAGGAGACTCTGATACACCACCTGAAGTGACTCGGGGCCTCTTGGTCCCTAAAAAAATAAAATAAAATAAATACAAATGCTTTCAATCTTCTAGGCAGATAGTTTTTATTTAACACTACTGACAACCTGAAGAAAAATTACATCTGAAGTCACTTAACACAAAATACTTATATGACAAGTAATGGCTCCTTCTACATGATTATGAGAAATGTGGTCATTATGAACTTCCTAGGACTCACTGTCAAACTGCACAAATCCTGATTAGTAAGCATGTTCCAAGTGTGGAGCACAAGGCCATAATTTTAACAGTTCACTTATGGTAACAGAAAAATGTTTGATGAAGACAGAGGAACCTTGCTAAAGAATCAAAACTTTTTAAAATATAAAATAATTTATCATAATGGCAATGAATATTATGAATCTGCTCTATCCAACATTCCTTGCTCCACCGGAAAAGATTTAACAAGAATAACGATGTCTCTATAAATGCATGGTTACTACCCTCAGCTGGATCCTCAACATGATAGTCAATGCTATGCTCCTCTAGTCGGTTTCCTCTCCGTTTCTCCACAATGATTGTTTCAGAAGTTCTGCACTCCTGTCAAATCCCCAAACCACCCTCCAGCACCTCACTTCTCAAGTGTGCGATACCATCTCTCATTTCCCAAAGACAATCAAGTCATTAGAAACTCCCTCCAACTGCACTACCAAGTCTGATGTACTTGCACTCCTTCCCAGCCTTTCCTCCCATCAGATGCTCATCCCTTCACTCGTACCTGAGCCCATCCACACTTTCCTGTCCCCTCAGGGATCTAGACACTTTTATTTCCTCTCTCTTAGACTGTCAGCCTCTACCTCTCAACGGCATCTGTCCCCAAACCATGTAAACATGCTTAAGCCTAGCCCACCTTTTTATTTGTTAATCCATTCATTCAAATATTTCAGTAAGCCCACTGACGGGAGAAACAGCCTGTTGCTGTGCTGACAAGAAAGATCCAGGAGACGGGAAAGATTAATTGAGGGCAAAGAGAGCAGTCCTGGACAATGTCCCTGAGTAGGCAAAAGAGAATGAGGCCTCATGCACAAGAGAAAGCGCTGGCTTTTATCTGGAGCAGACAATTTATCCATAGCAACAGGGGAGAAAACAGGTCATATGAGAAAAGAGACAGGATGGCGGTGAAAGACTGTGGAAGCTCTGCGGGAAATACCTGAGTAAGTGTGGGGAAGAGGTGCTAGGAGCTGAAGAGAAAGGGGCAGGTGTAATAATGTGGTTTAGGAGAGGGGCTGTCCAAGATATGGGGAAATGCACTGTGACTGCCTCAGAGAATTAAGGACCTGCCCGGGAATTATGATCCTGAGAAAGGGAACATTGTTTGTTTTTATATTCTTCTCCAGTTGCAATGAGCTGCGCAGGTGGAAGTGTAGAGTAGGTGGAAAACTGGACCGAACTTGGGTTAGGTTCTGCCCTGTAAGTATGATGAAGAGAGAATGAGGCAAGAAAGTGGAAGATGAATGTAAACCAGTATTACAGTGACTGACCTTGGGCTTTAAAAGTGAGGACGAAACACAGGACCCAGGGAGAGTGCAGGGGAGAGACAGTGAAAAGGTGGAGAATTAATGGGTTGCCAGTCCATGTAGGGTAAGAGGGCTGTTGGGGTCATGTATAAGAGGGAGGAGAAAAAAAACAAACTGGTGTTTGGCGCAGAATGCCTGAAGATAAGATCACGAGAAGAGAAAAAGCTCAAGAAAACGTGAGGTCAGGATACTAGAAGGATCATCCAGATGAATATTTTAATCACCAAGAACCATTAACAAAAATTACGTGGACTTGTGTTGGAGAAAGTAACAATGAGAAAGGACTTTTAATTTGGGGTTTAGAAGTTGATTATAACAAGCAGGGAACAGTGATTAGTGGTCGAGTCTGATAATGAGATTTGGAATAAAGGGTGAGGCACATGGGAACAAAGGAGAGAGCGACAATGAAAGAGGACGCCTGCCCTGCTCCCAAATCCAAGGGCACGAGTGTGGGAAAAAACACCCACCATTTGAGAGGAAGCGCTATCCTCAGGGGAGTTGGACTTCAACAAAAATAAGGTGAAAGGTAAAAGAAATATTCAGAGAAGGGTTAAAAAGTCCTCATTGTCTCCAGCAGCTGTCTTCTCTCGGCCAAATTTCTTGAATGCGCTGGACTATATTCTGCTTCTCTTTCACACTAGTCACCGTACGAATACTGTTCTCTAAATTTATTCCTAACTCTCTACCCAAACTGCTCCTGCCAAGGTCATGAATAACTGCCACAGCATGCAATCCACTGCACAAATTTTTGTGTCCCCAGCCCGCACCCATCACGTAAATGCTGGCATTCCTTAGAATTTCAATACACTCCATTTCATCTACCACTGTTTCAATTACCATCTATTTGACAGTTTTACTTAACTTCTCAAATTCAGCATGTCCAAAATCAAATAAAACCTCCCCCTAAACCTGTGTCTCCTCTTGAGCTACATTCCAATAAATAGTACCACTGTTTATTTAGAGTTTTTCCACCCAGAAAGGAATCATCCTTGACTCCTCATTCTCTTCCTTTCCCACATATAAACCACCTTCTGTCCTGTCAATTACAGTTCTTAAATGTCTTTGGAATTTCTTCTTTCCAATTCCACTGTCACTAACCTAGTCCAAGTTATCATCTTCTCACATCTAGAATGAAAAATACCAAAAGCAATGGGAAAAAAAGTAGCCAGAAGGATATTTTAAAACTAAATATATGATTATATCATTTCCTTGCTTAAAATCTCAGAGGTTTCCCCAACAGCCTTAAGAAAAAGCCCAGAATTTGTACATGGCTTACACGGTGCTCCTCCACAACTTGGTGGCTCTCTGCCTCTCCGGCCTCATCCCAAACCTCTCGCCAGCACCCCCTCCGCTGTCACTGATCTACTCAACAAACACTGGCTGAGTGCCTACGATGTCCCACTCTCTGCGCTAACCACTTCTGCAACAACGGTGAACAAGCCGGACGTGGGCCATGCTATACTGGCCTTCTTTCAAGTTCCTCAAATCCCCACTTGCTAAACGTCAAGACATTGCAAAGGCTACTCCCTATGTTCGGAATCTGCCTATTCTCTTATTAGTACTCATCTGGCTAACTCTCCTTTAATCTTCATATCTTAGATTTAATATGATTTCCTCAGGAAGACAAGTTTTCTCTGTCACTTAAGACTTGGTCAAACAATTAGCTATGTACAGTACCCTGACTTTCAACTTTATAATTATTAATAAAATTTAAAAAAAAATTTTACACTTGTTTTTCCTGGCACACATTATAATCTCCATGAAGGCAGAGATCACAGCTATCTTATACTGTTGATTTGTGATAGTGACTTTACAAGGCCTTCACTTTCACAGAAAAAAATACTTGTAATTTAAGGACACTACCTTTCTTGAGTGGTTTGTTGTACCATCTGTCTTTTTTGATGTCTGGGATGGTGATCCTTACTGACGGATTCTCAACTAGGATTTTATGCAGCAGAGCTGAAAACAAAACATTAAGACAACATTTACAAAAGAGTCATGCAGATTAGAATGTGGTATGGAACACATTCTCTCTTGGTCTCCTTATGTCTAAATATCCTCACTACATTATTGCTTTAGTTTCATGCAGTTGTTCTTTGCTACTGTCTATATCTTAGAATATTCTGCCCAGATCCAATTCTCAGCTATTTGTAAAAAGCAGCGTGAGGGCCAGGTAGAAATGTTTCTCCCCAGGTGACAACATTAACAAAAAAATACTGAAAACTCTTATCCATCTTCAACACCAAACTTGTTCAAATGTCATGTTAAGTCCTCATTCATGTAGTTTTATAAAATAATTTTTTTACTTTCCAGTACACTAAGGTATCTCAATTATCTTGATAAAAAATTCAAATATCTCCTACTACAAAAATAATTTTCTAATGGACAAAAGGTTTAAATGAAAAAAATGAAGCCATAAAAACACAAATGAAAACAGAGGCAATTTTTTTCTAGTGTTAAGAGTAGCAGAGACCTTTCTAAACATGACAATATAGTCAGGAACCATAAAAGACAAAAAGTAGATATAAATAAATAAAAATATATGACAAATTGTGAAAAATATTTGTAATAAACACAAAGACAGGAGATAGGAGAGGGTAAATGGTGATGAAAGGAGACTTGACTGGAGTGAACACACAATACAATACACATATGATGTATTATAGAATTGTATACCTGAAACCTATATAATCCTATTAACTAATGGCAACCCAATAAATAAAAAATATATAAATGCAAAGATCTAATGACAGTACTTAAAAAAAACCTAATAAATACATAGTGAACATACAACCGCATGGTACTAAATTTAAAATAAAAACAAAAAACGTGAATATATTAGGCCTATTAGATTACTTAAATATTTTTAATGAAAATTAATGAGACTGTGATGAAAAGATATAAAGTTTCTGAAAAGCAATTTGGCAAAGTAAACCAAATAATTAAACTACATACATTTTTGACCCTGCAAGTCCAGATCTGGGGTTTTATTTTAATTAAATAATTTAAAGGTATGGCCAAAAGTTAAGTTATATGGATAACCATCATATCTCTTTCATAAAAGTAAAAAATTAGGAAAAAATCTAAATCTTTAAAAACATGAACTGGATGAGTATAATAAGGAATATCCATTTAGCAGAATACCTTCAGAATCTTTAAAAACAATGATGTAGGCCTATAACTATGGTCATGGGAAAGTTCACAAAGCAATACACACAAGACGCATTACAAAATATGTATATGTAGTGTGATCTCATTTTTTTATAAAAACACACATACTTATGAATGGTATACATATATAATACATGTACTTATATATTTTATATATTTTTACAACAAAGTGAAGAGAAGCAGGTATCAAAAATGAAAAGAAGCTATTTCTGAGGGATTATAGGACTTTTTAAAATTTTTTATTAAAAAAAATTATCTACAAGAATCATGGATTAGTTACACAATTATTTAAAATTTTTTAAATGTAATAAAAAGATAATTAAACAGTACTACGCTTCATTATCCAAGAAATCAGTACTTTCAATCAGGATAATTCAGTTACCTAGAGGAGCAGAATCGATCTTTTTCCAAGGGTTGAGGTATATATTTTTTTCTTTCCAATCAGAATATTCCTGACAACTGTCACTGGGCTGGTCCCATGGCAATTCTAAAAAAGAAACAAGTCCCAGTTTTCTGAGTGTTCATATCATTATGTAGTGAAGATTCCAAGGGAAAAAAAATGAACAATACAAGTCCATTTCCTTCAAGTTTAATTCAATATGGTTTCCAAACTAAGAATACTAATGCACAGAAATTTTAGAGGCACTCAAAAAATAGATGAACCACTTCCTGCCCAACTCTTTCCAAAAGTATTCACATGAATCTTAAAAGCAGGAGCTACTGTGGTACTTCACTTAATAGCTATACGTCACTCATTTTTAAAAACTGTTGGGATTAAAAGTTCCAACCTAATTATAAAAAATTTACTGTTAAAATACAATCATATAAATATGGATGCCCTTGGTTTTTTTCATTTATTTTGGTATAACAAACCTGTCTTTCCATACAACAAGAGTTTTATCATGATTCAATAGCTCTTACCTCCAGCCAACATTGCAGTAAGTACGATTCCGCAGGACCAAACATCGACTGGTTCTGCATGAAATTCTTTTCTCTTTAGAAGCTCTGGAGCAACATAAGGTAAAGTACCACACATCTTGTTCAGTAAACGCTCGCGATTATTATGCCGAAACACTGTTGCCAAGCCGAAGTCAGAGATTTTGAGGTTATCTAAACCAAGGAAAAAGAGATGGCACTGGATAAAAATGTTTTGTAACTAGTAAACTTAAATAAATTAAGTTTTACTTCAGGTTTATAGAACTTCTCTACCTTAAAATGACCAGTTTTTAAAAAGAAGAAATAAGACATCACCCTCCAGCTAAAATTAATAAAAGGGCTCATCGCTTCTGTTCATTTTAGAAAAATATCATCAATTAACAAAATGAATTAAAGAAAGACACTGAAGTCAAAGGGCCTGCACTTCTGGAAAACGGCACTCCAGACTTGGGCTCAACGCAGAACCAAGCCCTTTACTGGCTTGGGCAGCGGGCAGGACAGACATCAAGAATGTATTAGGCACAACTTCGCCAGCAGCAAACAAACCCTGTTGGCCGGAAGAAAATACAGGGGTAGACAAAAGTAGGCTTACCATTGTTCATACGGAAAAAGATGTGGTTATAATTATTACAATTGCCTTATTAATGCTGTGTTTCACATACTCACAACTGTAAACCTACTTTTTCCCACTCTTATATGTAAAGACACACCAAAACTAAAGATCTACAGACCTCTAGAACTTCTTGTTAAAGCAGGTAAGTTTAGAAAAGGAGGAGAAATTCTCTATAAAGAAAAAAAAACCATAAAAGCAAATTCCCACTTAAACTTCCCATCTTCAACACACACAAACTGCAGGCAGAACTTTCAATCTAACTTCTACTCGGTGACTGTCTCCTGTAACTGAGCGGCACTGTGCCAGCCAATGTAGCTAAACTCCTGGAGAAGAGTAACAACAGACAACTGTGATGAAGGTTATGAAAATATAGAACATTATAAAGCCTTTTAGCAAAGGAATCTAGTCTCAGGAGTTTTCAACCTTTTTAGAGGGCAATCTAGCAAAAGATGTCAAAGTCTGAAATAGTCACACACTCTATGAACTAGCAATTTCTACTTCTAGGATCATATCCAAAGAAATACATACGCCCACAAACTCACAAACATAAGGATATTCACAGCAGTATTATTTGTAAATAACTTAAATGTCCATCAATAAAGTGATTAAATCTTACCATAAATGTACACAATGAAACTATGTAAGTAACTGTTTTTTTAAAAAGTGTATCCAGCCCTGGCTGGTGTGGTTCAGTGCCTGTGAACGAGAAGGTCACCAGTTTGATTCCTGGTCAGGGCACATGCCTGGGTGGCAGGCCAGGCCCCCAGCTGGGGGCGTGCAAGAGGCAACTGATTGATGTTTCTCTCACACATTGCTGTTTCTTTCCTTCTCTTTCTGCCTCCCTCCCTTTTCCTCTCTCTAAAAATAAATAAAATCTTTTAAAATATTTTTTAAAAAGTATATATGCGCTGACATGGAATTGGGTATAAGTGGAAAAAAAGGGCAAGTGTCATAACAAATATTCATTATAACATGACCCAATTTTTATATTGGGTCTGTGCACAAATTCATAACAGCCATCACTGTTCTATTTGTTTTTAAAAACTACAAACGACTATCCCAAAATAGGGGATTGATTCTTTAAAAAAATCAGTCACACCTGCACAATAGAATACGTAAGCCATTGATGATGTTTACCTGTATTTGAGTTGGGAGGTAGCTACTGTAATTACCTTAATGTGACACAATCTTAATAAACCACTGAAATTGAGTTCCAAGTTACTTGTAAGTCGTAATCACTGAAAATAGTAATGTATGACCATAGTATTCCTTGGATTTTGTTTTTTTGTTATACTTGCAACATAATCCTTAGGTTAGAGAACTGCATATAATAAATTCTAAATTAAAGAGTGTGGTTACTTCTGAGAAAAAGGGAAATATACCTGTGAAGGAATACACAAGAGGACTTCAACTATATTGGTAATGTTTTCTTTTTAAAAATAGTATTATTGAATAGAAACAAAAGAATATTTAAATAATATACAAGATATTATTCAATGAACATCCCCTCACCCAACACCCAGCTTAAGAACATTCCATCTCCCTTAAATACTTCCCAAAATATTCTCTTCCTTACCTTCTCAGAAATAACCACCATTCTGAGTTTTATTATGCCCTTTCTTGTGATATTTTCCATGTTTATATTTCTAAACATTTGGTTTTATATATTTTTGAACTTCATATAAACAGAATCATCACACTTGTATGAATTCTTCTGCAACTGCTTCTTTTTTTTTTTTTGCTGTATATCACATTCCAGAATTTCATCCATGTAATTAATTGTAACTATATAAATCATCCATTTCATAATTTATGTGTTCTATTGTTGAGAGACACTTGGGTTGTTTCCAGTTTTTGCTATTATAAACACAATGCTGTGAGCAGTGTATATATGTGTGATGTTTCATTTTTTAAGCCAGGTGGGCACACAGGTGTTTATACTCAGAACTTAAGTAGAGTCTCTTACTATCCATATTTTATAAATGAAGAAAGTGAAGCAGAGAGAAGGTACGCAACTTATCCAAAGCCATACACCCTATGAGGCACCCCAGATTAAACCTAGCTTCAAATGACTCTAAAGCTCAAGCCCTTAACACGATGCTATACTGCCTCTTATATTTAGAGACGTGCAACTCCTCTTTTCTTTTTTTTTTTTTAATCCCTCTTTTCCAGAGGATTTTATGTAGCTTGACACCAGAATTTAGTTTGTAGATGAGGAAGGAGAATTGATTATAATATCAAGACTTTTAGGATTCAAAAAGTAATAGAAATAGAATGAAAAGCAGAAGCAAAGGGAATTCTCCCAACCTGTGCTTTCATCTCTCAGGATTCATCAATGGGCCATCCTACAGTTCCCTTTTTCCCATATACAAGTTGTCCAAATATCTAAAATTTTGCTATGTGACTTATGAAACAACTTGCAGAAGTCTAAACAGCCAAAGGAGGATCTTAGGTAGCTAGGTTAGTAGATGAGCTAATAAAAGGAGAGCTAAAAGATATTCACCAAAACAGTAACTGACTGGTGGGTTTTTGGTGATTTTTAATTTTCTTCTTTATCCTTTTGATCTCATTTAATGATCATATTTTATATTTATAAAGAGAAAAAAACCTACTATTTTTAGTTTGGGAACAAAGTTTTCATATTCCAGACATTTTTCTAATCACATCCCCATTATTTATATAAGCTGACTTTCCTTAATTTATCCCCTTGTATGAAGGTCAATTACAGAGTTGAGGAAGAAGTCAGAAAGAGGCAGAGAAGTACATTGTAACTTGTGGGGTACAATATTGCCTGAAACAGTAAACCGAAGGTTGAACCAGATCTTTAAAGTACTTTGGTCCAACTACCCAAGCAGTGCTTAAATACCCTTCACAGTGTCCCTAATGATCAATAATCCAGTGTTTAACTCACATTTTACAAATTCACTATTTTCCAAAGCAACTTACTCACTTTTTTGGACAGACCCATTAATAGGGGTCATCCTTGTACTAATCCAAATTGCTTCTGTAGTTTTCACCCAAGTCTTCTGAAGAACTGTATGTAACCATTAGCAGGCTTTCCCTGAGTTTCTTTGATTATTCCTTCTTCTACCTAGTGTCTAGCCTTTCATCATTCTGGCCACTCTCCTATAAAAGTACTTTGGGGGCCCACGTGCCTTCTACAGTATTTTCCCAGGATACCCGTTACTTCTGATGTGGCCTCACCTTAGTTTCCTAATGACCAAATTACACTGGTGACTATTATGAACTTTGCTGCCCAATAATACCCTTTTGTAACCTGCTTTGGTGCGAAAGATATGCTATTCAACTGTACTTAATCTGGTACTTTTTTCAATCCAAATATTGGACTTTAGATTTTACCCTAATGGAAAACAACTTGTTAAATATGACCTACCTCTCTGGTCTGCTAAATTCATGCAATCAATAAATATTTTTGAAAGCCTACTATTTGCCAGGTACTATTCTAATGCATTAAATAGTGTTAAGCAAAACAGACAAAAATCACCTCACACAACTAACATTTCTGTCATCTGTTTCAATCCTGATTCTATGAGCTAACACTATCCATCTCCTCTGTTTTACCCATAAAATATAACTAAACTCCTTGCACCTTTATCCAAATCACAGATTAAAAAGTACAAGCAGGACAAAGCTAAAGTCCAGGCTATTCCAATAAAAACTTTCGTCTATTAATTCATTAGTTGTTTAGGACTATTCACATAGCTATTCATCTAGATCAGATTTCTCTATCTAACCTACAACTATACCATGTATATATACCACAAGTCTCCCAAATTTCCAAGACTTTTCAGATTGTTTGCCCTGAAATTTCACTAATGCAAGTCTTGAAATAATGTTAAGTGTTAAAATAATGTAGGGAGCGGTGACAAAATGCTAAACTTACCCCTTTCATCCAATAGGAGATTTTCTGGCTTAATATCCCTGTGAGTTATTCCAATACCATGCAGATAAACCTAAGTAGAAAGCAAAGGGACACGTACCAGAATTTAGTAACTTACGTCATTCATACTAACCGTTAATAAAAGGAAAGAGAAAGCTGTACCTACCACCCCTGCCATGAGCTGGTGGAAGAACCTCTGAGCATCTTGTTCAGGCATGCCTATGTCTGGCTCTGTAAGAATTAATTATCAAAGTCAGTTTCTCAGGTAAATATAATCAGGAATCAACCGCACAGTCTTCTTAATTCTAAGATTAAACATTTGTGATTGTACTTTAGCAAACACAATCTTACAATAACAAAAGACTCTGGAGCCCAGTAACATATATAGTACTTTGTAACTCACATTTCCCAGAGAAATAACAAACTAGTATCCAAACCAAGAAGGCAAACCATACCTTGAAAGCCCCTGCTTATCTTATATTAACCATGATTTATTTGATCTTTCAAATTCTCCCCTAATTTCATCAAAATGTTATACCAATATTTTCCCACTCCTGAAATGTAATTGCCAAAATGGATGCTTAGCAAATCTAAGCTAATTTCACTAAATATTTAACAACAGATTTAAATTTCATAAAACTTCTCACACCAAAACATCATGAATGCCTATGAAGTTTCTTTAGGAAACAGTTTTATTTAAAAATGTTCCATTGTCAGGTATTTTATCACATATTGATCTCCTTTAACTCATGATTTCTTTACTCTCCACTCTGTTGAGATTAAATACTGGAGATTGTAGTAATCAATTGTTAAATACAATGGCTTTAAATAATAAATTTAGATTCACAGAATATATTTTATGTATTTCTCAGTGTTCGGTAACATCAAGCTTTTGAGTCAATGTAGAACATTTAAGTAGCAGAAACAGAATTTACTTAATACTTACAATAGCAATCCTAGAAAATTAAAATTACTTCATTTAAACAAATAATGAAGAAACATTAACAACATGCTATTATTTGGATCTGTAAATATATGCAACAATTTCCTGTAACTAAAGTGTCTACAAAAAATCATATAGGCAAATGATGCACTGCATTTATAATACTTCACCATGAGATTATAGTTTATCATTCTTAAAATCTACAAAACAATACCAACCAAAATTACTTATACAATGTGGGAAAAATATTTTCCTTAATGACTTTGTGCTTTCATGTGTTACGCTGCAAAAACAAAACAACTTACTCCAATTTCTCTGTTGCATAAACAATTCTGAATAGACAATGACCAGATAGCACACCCACATTTAAAAAGCAAATTTAGAAACTTCTTTAGAATAATTATCTTAAATCTTTTCCATACCTATGCGATCAAAAAGTTCACCCCCACTACAATACTCCAGAAACAGATACTGGATATTGCCTTCTCTCCTGTGACCATAGAATTTCACTACGTTCTCGTGATTTAACATTTTATTGATACAGATCTCTTTCTTAATATTTTCTGGACAGTCTACGGCACGCTTCATGTCTACAATCTTCACAGCAACCGCTTCTTCAGTTCTTCTGTTCACAGCAAGCTGAACTCTAAAAAGAAAAAGGAAAAGTTATAACATTCCAGACACCTGAATTCTATGTATTTTTAAAACTTCAAAAGATTAAACACACCCCACCCAAAACTATTTTACCCTTATTAAATTTCTCTACCAGGGAGAAACCATGTTCTCAACAGATACTACTACTTTTTGAAACATGAGGTATAATACATAATGTGCGAAAGACATTATGCTATATAACCAAAAGTCATTGAATAAACGCTGGAGAAAATGAACTAAAATGGGATCATAGCCATTCTAGGCCACACCACATATACACATCCCCCATTCATTTGTTTAATAGCATTACCTAAAGTTTATTAATCCTGTGGTAATTGTTCTAAGCACCTATGGGGTACACACCATTATTGCCACCTTACAACTAAGAAAGCAGAAGCACACACGACACTGAGGCGCTTGCCTACGATAAAAGCAATGACCAGAATGTGTAGACAGATGATGGAATCCCAGGCAGTGTGACTCCAGGCTGATCACTTGTTCATTTAGCCACTATGCCTAAACCCCAAGAAGAAATATGTGGCAGAAGAAACTGACCTCGACACTCCCTTCTGCTCTTGACAAAGAAAATGTAAAAGGAAAAAAAAAAGTCCTCACAAAGGATTGTAGAGCTTCAGTTCCCAAAGGTCTTGGATTTCAAATGCATAGATCTGTTTTCTAAGGGCCCCGCGAATTAAAATGAACAACCCCAGCCCTGGCTGGTGTGGCACAGTGGGTGAAGCGCGGGCCTGGGAACCAGAAGGTCGAGGGTTCAATTCCTGGTCGGGGCACAGGCCTGGGGTGCGGCTGTGTCCCCAGTGGGGGGCGTGCGAGAGGCAACCCATCGATCTCTCTCTCGCACATTGCTGTTTCTCATCCTCTCGCTCCCTCCCTTCCCCTCTCTCTAAAAATACATAAGTTAAATCTTAAAACTCCAAAACAACTATGTACTCAAACAAGGCAAGACAAGGAAAAAACGTCGCCCAGTGTGGAAGCCGGGTGAAAGGGCGCAGACTCACTCTCCGTAGGCTCCTTCTCCCAGCGTCTGCACCAGGTCCCAGTCTTCCACAAAGGGCACTGCCATGATTCCAGAGCACCTGGCTGTAAGGGGCAAGGCCCAGAAAAGACGGACATGAGTACCAGCTTCAATCACTCGTGAAGCCGCGGGCTCCGCGTCTTACCAGGAGACCTCAATATAAGTAACAGTTGTTTCCCCTGGCACCTCATCACCCCTAGTTCATCCCCGTATGAACCACGGGCGTTTCGTCCTGTTCACCTCCATTCCGCGCACCCCGAATGCTCAAACCCGGCCTTGTTCGCCCTCAGAGGGAATGGAGCAGTTGCGAGAAGGGAGGAGCTGGGGACCAGTGCCTCCCGGTGGATGTAGAGAAGGGGCAAGGCGTGAGACTCTGGGTCAGAGGGTGCGGGGGTAAGGTAACCAGACCACCGCGGGGCCTCCTCTTCACCCCTACAACGGTCCCCTAGGCCGGGAGGAGTCCGGGGCGGGGCCAACCTGCCTGCGGAGGCGGAAGGAAGGGCCGGGTGGCACGAGACTATCACAGGGGTGGTGTCTGCAGTCCCTCCCCCACCGGGACTCCGGTACCACCCTCCACTGCCCTCTGAAGCCGCCCCTCCACGGGAGCCTCTCCGAGCCCTGAGCCCGTCGCTGTGCCCTGCGCACCCAGTGCGGACCCTGAACTCCTCTGCAGACCCGTTTGCCGCCCTACCTGCCGCCTTCCACACCAGGCTGTCTTCCGCCCGCCACCACAGGAATCCAAATGCAGCGCTTTTCCCGCCAAAACTGGCCACGTCATGCTGCTGCAAACGCGCACGGCCGTGCCGTAAAGCAGGGGAGTGCGCTTTCCAGTTCTCCAGGTTGGGAAGGGCGGCAGCTCCGGGCTTGAGCAGCTGGGCCCGGGACCCAGTGGAATCGGAGGGAGGTCCTGGCTGCCGAACGCATCCGTGCGGAAAGCTCTGTAAGCCCATAAGCGTCTTAGTCCCGGGCAGCGCTGGAGACCCGAGATGAGCGCGCGCGAGGCTGCGTTTCCGCCTGTTCGCCCCTCCACTCCGGTCCTGTTGCCTCAGAGCACCTGCGACCGGACAGGACCATATGGCCCTTGTTTACTGTCGCCTTCATTGCGGTGCACACCGAGCTCGAGTCGAGATGCTGGGAATGGCTGCTGAGTATCAGTGCTGAAAGGGAGGAAGGAAGCTGCAGGAGCCTCGGAGCAGAGGCGGATTTAACGGCGGGCGCGCGCCCTGGGCCCCGCAAAACCCCAACTTTACCTTTTTTTTCTAGTGACACCAAGTTTGGTTTCATTACTATGCTGCATAAAATATGGTTAACATGTATTTTTATTTTCCGTCTTTTTTTTAAGGGGCCCAATATTTTCTGCGCTCGGGGTCTCAACCGACCTTAATCCGCCTCTGGCTCAGAGCATGGTCTCATTAATTGGGGGGGAAGTCATCGGATGCAATCCATTGTAGTTTGAGGTAGTGAGTGTAGGGAGGGCCCGTTTTGCACTGTGTTTCCTGAACCGGCTCCAAAACAGGACCTTGGCTCCACCGTTTTGAAAGAAGAGCATCTCATCTGCAAAGCTTAGTGCTACCTGCTTTCTCGGTCTTATTCTGGAAAGAAACAGGCAGGTGGAACAAAACTATCGATTCGCCTCATTTTACAATGCCAACTATAAAAGTAGAGCACCCAGTTTAAATGATAAATTCTGGCGGAAAGGGCCTGCTCGAGGCTAAAATATGTAAAGGCGAAACAGGTATTCATTCCCCCTTGACAGTCAACGACTGGGAGCTCCATTAAGTTCTCCGGGTCTGGAAACTGGGCGGCATACACTGAGCACAATTAGCTTGATTGTGTTACCGGTAACGTAGTAAAATATGTGCAAAATGTTGCACAAAAACGCACAATTGTCATCCCAGTAAATTTAATTTTTTAAAAATACATCTGTTTTAAGACAAGCTCAGAACACTTCAAAATGCCTATTGGAGACGTTTTTAACCATGACATCACAGGTTAGGCTTCATGTAATAACGTAAGTTTTCAGGTCACTTAACTACATTTTCTCTGACTTGTGTACTGTGTGCTGCAAACAAGGAATATGAAGAAGAGGACCTGCTGAGTTTGTATGTGTCTCAATGGAATTAAATGTATCTTAGCCTGAAAAAAGGTATGTATACAAATTTCAGGCAGAACAGTTAAAGATAGCTTATGGGAAAAGGACTCCACACAACAGCTCTGTTCCCTTCTCAAACCTTACTAAAATAGTAAATCTTTAAAAGGCACAAGAACAGGAAAAACAAGATTTTGGCAAGTGGAAAGTCTTCAGATAAAGAGGAATGCTAAAGCCAGCCATGGGAGAGCAGAAAAGCAACTTGGTTTACATTACAGAACTTCCAAAGGCTCAAGCAGTTAGTGACACCAGGTTAACTGACATGTAGATGAAGAGCGGGCTAAAAAGAGGGTAGGTCGAAAGACTAGGTAAGAAAGACACTTGGATCCTCTCCCTCTGTGTCCCCAAAGGACTGCCCCGCCCCCACCCCAAGCAGGTGCACAACTCAAATACAGGGTATCTGAGCTACAGAGCATCAGGCACAAAGGCTCTGGTACCTCAGTGAAAACAGATTAAGTTTATGCACTAAAGGCTGAACCTCTAAGCCTTCTTTCTGCACTTGACTCTTAGAAATCTGACTGCCTGGCTTATGTCCTTAAGAGGATAAACAAGCCTCAAGGGAATGTTACCCACATAAAAGATCTAAAGGTACCAATATCAGAATATCTAAGGTAACAGTTCAGCTAGATCACAGGAGGGAGGCCCGCATTCAATGAGCCAGACCCCTCTCCCCAAACAACTTCCAATCATCTTTTTAGGGTCCCACTCTTAAAAAGAGCAGACAACCAAGAATTTGAAAAGGCCTTTAATATGAAAGATGTCAAAACAAAGGAATATTAAAAAAAACCCTCTTAGGCATTAAAAAAATATGAAAGGAGAAAACAGGGAAACTACAAAGACAAGTTACAAATCTTCCAGAAGGAAGCTTTAAGAAAACAGAATAATATTGGAAGATTAATTAATCCAGGAAGTCTAACATTCAAATAGCTTGTATTTTTTCAGAAAGAAAAACAGAATTGGGGAAAATCCACAAGTAACTTGAGGAAATTTCCCAGAACTGAAGAACTTGATTTTCCATACATACTTAAAAGCTTCAAGTACCCAGCACAATGGATGATCCACTCCAAGATATATCATTGGGAAAATTTCAAAATATTACATACAAAGAGGTCTGGGGTAAGAGGGACAGGGAATGGACACATGTAAAAAATAAAATAAAAACAGCATTGCATTTCTCAACATTTAGAAGAGAGAAAACAAGGAGCCCATGCCTTCAAAATAATTCTAAGTTACTGACAACCTGGAACTCTTTACCTGTCTAACTAGTTGAGTGTGACATGAGACATGTAAGGTCTCAAGACATTTATCTCCCACACTTTTTCAGGAATGTAGTTAGAGGTGACAAATCAAGAAAAGTCAGGGGATTAACATACATAATGATAGTGAAAGGGTACCCCAACCCAAGAGGTGTGTAGCAAACCTAGAATAAACCAAATGAACATACCAAACAGAAGTCATCTCTAAGACATAACTGATGAATCTGAACATATTAAAAGGAAGTTGGCGTTGAGAGTTTGGGGAGAAGTTAGTGACAAGTACAAAAAAAAAAACAACCTCCCTCCAAAAAAGTTATTGGGGGGGGTAAAAATAGTAATATGTATCACATGGCCTAGTTGTTTGTGAAAAGCCGTAAGGTAAAAACTACTGAGCTGACCTAAATCATAACTATAATAGAACCTTAAAATGGTTCATGGGAATAGCAGGATGGTGAAAAAGAGCTAAATCTTCAATTTGCACACCAGAATGACAACAGATGATACCTAAAATCGAAAAAATCAACACAGAGCAAAATAAAGCAAGCTATTTAATGAGATGGAGGTAAATAATGTGAGAATCAGCAGAGTGCAAAGAGGTTGCCTCGGGGAACAGAAAACACTGTTGTTACTTTTTAGAATTGATGGTTTGTTTTTTTTTTACACTAAGTGTACAGTAACAATGAAAATGAGAAGTTAATTTTTCAAAGATAGATTCATGCAGCCTAGAAAGTAACAAAATTAAAATAATCAAAGCAACAACTATAGTTATCCCATATTGTAGAGGAAGATCATTAGTGATCTCTAAATGGTATTCATGTTGGTAAAAAGAAATTAAAAAAATAAAACTCAAAATAACCTCTTCCATGAGGGAGATATTCTGTACATAAATCAAATAATATATTTACATATAGTTAATCAAATATTACGTCAATCTAAATCTCACACACAGTTGAAGCACTCGGTATATAAATCGGTTTGGAAGGTTGTCTCCTGGGTACTTAAGTATACCTGAGTATACCCTCTAGGAGCACCATTTTGATTTATCTAAAAACCATATAATTGCTCCTGTTTCTTCAACAGGTAACACTAAACAGTTACCTTGTATTTTTAAAAATGACTTGAGGTTTATATACATCACTAATATATGTCTTATGTTATAAAATACAATGTCCTACTATACTGAACATAAGGCTGTTTATTCTGACATTAAATATCCATGAGGCTACTGTGCTTTGAGTTTATATATTTTTTACATTTCTCTTGCCCTTTACTGCAGCCAGGCTAGCTCTGCTCTCCAGGTATTACTGATAGCAATTCCTCCTTCTAACTTGCAGCTTATTTGGCAAGAATGTGAAAGCCAGATCATTGAGATTGTTAGTGGTATCTGATAACAACACAGAGACTTTATCCCTTAGGCAGAGACTAAGGGATAAAGAAGCTCACCTTTAAATAACAACAAGAGTTTTAGTGCATAAACTAAAGGAAGTGAGCAGACACATCTGCTATACTGTGGATAAGTGAGAATCCTAAAGAGCTAGATTTCAAATAGATAGGCACGGTTATAATTTAGCTGATTCAAAAATACCTGCTGATCAAGTTTTCTACATAATGTTGGCGGAGTTTCTTCTTCCACTGACAATGAGAATAATAATTTCACCGTTTGCCTTGAGTTTTCAAAACTGCTGATTTATTCTCACTTGATTTATTCCTGCTAAAAAAAAAACAAAAAACAAACAACACCCCCCCCACCTAGCTAGTCCCAAAGAATATTAAGATAAGGTCGGCTAGCCACCCTCTCTCCTTCATCCAGTCAGAGCTTCCAAGGACTAAGTATGTCGAGAACAGAGGCAATGGCACCCCAGCTGCCATTCCAACCCAGAAATGGCACTCCTTTAGTCCCACGTGTACTCATTCAACAGAGTTTATTGAGCACCCACTATTGCAAGGTGCTGAGTTCGGTGCTGCACTTTTTGAAATGACAAAATTGTTTGTATATGTAGGATCTAACTCAATCCTTAAGCGCTTTCCTGGTTTGAGAAAGACAGAATGCCCCTGCATAGCTGATTTAGGGAGCTAAACACACGGATGAGGTCTGCTTTTTGTCCTTCTATCAGCCCAGCATAAACTTTTGCTTTCCCCAAATCGGTCAAAAGTAAAAACAACTAAGGCACATTAAAAAAAAAAAAAAAAATCCCTCCCTTTAATTGACCAAAGTAAAGCCATGACATTTCATTTGGTAACTTGCTCAGAATTATAAAAATCATTGCATTTGGCCCAGCCCATACTGCCCAGGACAAAACTTCCAGACAATTCTAATCCCATCGTGTTCTGTTCTCATAAACTGCATCTTTCAAAAACGACTTCAGCCTCTTAAACGAGCCGCTCTCAGTGTGAAGCATATCAGAGCTGGATGTAATACTTATGTCCTTGACAAGCCTCGATTATCCAGGTCCTTTACCTGCAACATAAAGATGTCGGTTTAATATTTACAATCAGGTCAACTTGGGAGAGCTTCTCTACCAAGTTTGGTTCACCCTGGTCTGGCTTTGTGACTAAAACAATCACTGGTTGGACACTCGCTACTCTCTGCGTAGCCTTTTGAAATACCTCTGTGAGGAGTAGTGTAAGTGACCCACCGTCCAAACATATCAAGGGTTCTCAATCTTATGTTAGACACATAACAATTGATTTGTGACTGTATGCCATAAATTCTTCTGCAGGAGAGAAGAAAATGTAGTTCCAAACACGAACACGCACTTTCTTTCCCTCCCCCAAAGCCTGATAATCACTAAAACAGATCAAGTTCAACCCCAACTGGAAAAATATCACTGTAACCCCTGCCAAAATGACAGCTAGTGACTGGGGTTTCTACTCTCAGAATAATGTAAAATAAAAATTGTAAAGTTCTGAGTTGCAAGCTACTTTTCAGACATTAGAAATGCCCCGATTTTAGAACTGTGTAGCCCACCTGTAAGCACCGGCACCGACCTGCAAACAGCACGGCAGCGTTCTCACCTTGTATATCCTGACCAGCCAGTGCTCGGTGGTATACGCTTCCTCCAGGACATCCAGCTCAAAGTCTTTATTCCCTATCTCAGCATTCCGCACACGGTCGAAGCCTGGTGGGCGCTCTAGAAAGGGACAAAAAAAAAAAAAAAAAGACACACTTCTTTCTATAGTGCTGATATCCTAAAGAAAGAGGAAATCAATGTGGTACATCGTCCACTCATGGGAATGTCATTCTTTAGCCCGTAGTTTGTTTAGAGCAGACCTGCAGAAAAGGGCATCAGGTTTTAAGGGCTAACCCAGTGTTACCCTAAGTCAAGTCCTCTCCAAGATGATGCTTCTCCTCATGTCTTCTAAGAGGTCGGGGTTGGTGCCCAAGCCCCTCTATTCCTGAGGATTGCCACCCGGAGGCCTCTGTGATACACCAGTAACCCTTCCATGGATCACGGAAAAACCTATCAGAAGTCAAGGGCTTATATCTGGTCCCGAAATTGTCCCTAGTGCAGAACTAAGAAACTGAAGTCAGAAAGAAAGACTTAACCTAATCAAATCACTCTCAATGTATTTATCTAAAGAAATGAAAAGTCCTTTTTCTATTCTATCCCGCTTCATTCCTTTCTCCATTGCAAGATTTTTTCCTGAGAGACAATAAAAAGTAATAGGTAGAAGCACAGACCCGAGAGCCAGACTGACTGAGTTTAACCTGACTCTGCTACTAGTTATGTGATTTTGGGCAGTTGGGTATCCTAGCTGTACCTTAATTTCACCATATATAATATGGGGATAATATTAGTATTTACCTTTTGGGTTATTGTCAGGAGTAAATGAGTTAATAGATGTAAAGCACTTAGAACAGCGCCAGGCATATGAATAAAACTGTGTAGCTACCCCTGTTCTTACTACTGTTATGAATGTTGTTAGGAATCACTCACTGGCTTCTGTGTAGACCTGTCCGAAGCGGTAGTAGCACATCTTGTACATCAGGCAGTTCAGCAGCACTGGGGAGCCCTCGCGGTCCACACGGAACTCCCCAGTCGGAGTGTAGTAGTCATGCTCCTTGATGTGTCTGCCTGTGTCTGTGCTCCCTCCAATCCGGACCATCCACAGAAACTTGTTGATGTCTGGCGAAGAAAGGAAAAGGAAGAACTGCTCCACCACAAAGGCTGTTGGAGCTAAATCACCTAAAGAAAAGGTCACTATTTCTAAGGAAATTCCCCAAATATTTTTCTAATGGGGAATGGTACCATTTAACTCATATATAAAAATTGGGAAGACAATGTGTGGGCAAAACTCTTTTCCTCAAAATATACAGCTTGTCCTACAGATTATCAGACTCCTGAAATCCTATACTATTGGTCCAGACTTAGGTCACAACTGAAATTAGTCCTAGGTATTGGCTGGGCTAGGATGTCCAGCAGAGTAGCTACCAGCCACATGTAGCCACTGACACCTGAAATGTGGCTCGTCCAAATCAAGATGTGCTGTAAGTACAAAATACCCACTGGATTTCTAAGACGTGGTCCAAAACAAAGTGTGTAAAATATCTTGATTACATGTTAAATAACAATACTCAGTTAAATAAATTAAAATTCACTTCTAGGGGGTGGGGGGAGGTAAGAGAGGGGAAAGGGGATAAATGGTGACTTGGGGTGGTGAACTCACAATATGATGTATAGATGATGTATTATAGAATCGTGCACCCGAAACTCATGTAATTTTATTAGCCATTGTCACCCCCAATGAAGTAAATAAAAAAGTTTAAGTAAATAAATAAAATTCATTTCTCCCAGTTCTTTTTACTTACTTTGATGTGACCAACAGAAATTTTTAAATGATATATGTGTCTCCATTGTATTTCTGTTGGACAGTATTGACCTCTTAAGCAGCAGCTTTACCAGAAAGGTACAGAAGACATGAACACACTCCCTTTCTTGACCTATAGTTGCAAAGTCACAAATCCCCAGAGCATGTCTATGAGAAATTAACATTCCTATGTCAAAATATTGATACCACTATCAACTCAGGTTCTCTGTAGCTCCCCCACAGGCATTTAGGGAAATGATGGTCAGTATAAAAAGTATTACTGATCCATAAGAAAAAAAATATTCCTAATGCCCTACTGCAAAGAGTCCCAGGGTATATCACAGTGGTGAAGAACACACACTCTGGATCTAAACTGCCTGGGTTTGAATCCCAGCAGTGCCAATTCTAGGTGGGTGACCTTCGGCAAGTTACTTAACCTCTTTGGGCTTCAGTTTCCTCATCTGTTAAATTAGAAAAATGACAATATCTGCAACAATACAGCTGCTACAGTATTATGAGTAGGAGTACGCAAAGCATTTAATCTATTATTCCTAAGCATTTAATAAATAATGTTGCTGTTTACAAAAGAGCAGAAGTTAAAAGTATTGTGTCAAATTCTGACATACGAGAATCTGGACAATGATCAGATTGAACATTTTTTTAGATTTTGTAAGCATTTAATAGAAAATAAAAAATAAATAACGTGAAATAAACATGACTTGCAAAAGAACAAAATCTTGTCCCTAACACTAACATCCCAGAGGAGTTTAAAGGAGATGTGGCCCTGTCTGGGCTGGTTAGAGTGTCGTCCCAATACACCAAGGTTGTGGGTTAAATCCCTGGTCAAGGGACATACAAGAATCAACCAATGAATGCATCAGTAAGTGGAACAATATTTTCACACTTTTATAGTCCTACATGACCAATTTATTATAAGGGAGCAGCTGCTTCATCATTATTCAAACATTTGTATGAACACTACACATATGCACAAATGAAAAAGATCTGTAATACGAAGTGTCTTAAGGATGTAGAGCAACCAAGAACTTTACACACTGCTGGTAGGAATGCAAACTAGTACTACTACTCTGGGACTCTCTTTGCCTCTGGGAGCTGACGTTATAAGATGCTGTAGGTTCAGAAGTGTTTAACATTTTAAAGTATGAAAAGGTATTGCTTTAATTAAAAAAAAATGCTTTTAGGCTGAGATCAATATTTGAATGATTCTTCTAAAACTATGGTTTTGTTCATAATCATAGGGAACATGGTAACATATGCTATATATACATATGCATGTGTATGTATATACAATGTATATAAAACATTTTAAGCTGGCAGATGATTCTATGGCTTAAACCCACTAAAGAATACTAAATCTTAAATTCATTTTCAGAAGCCTTATGTTGTTTGTTTACTGGTTGTGGAACTACTCCTAGGTCTTAAGATAAGTATAGCATGCCATACCTGTATGAGGAATATTTACATTTACTTCCTACTTGTTGCAAAAAAAAAAAAAAAAGAAAGAAGTCAAAATAACCAAAAGTCAAGTTGCAAATACTGAGGAACTTCCCCAAATAGGAAAATATGTTAACAGTAAAAGAACAGAAAAATAGGAGCGTCATCTAGTTTTCTTGAGTCTATGCCCTATAGCTAGAAATAAAACCAAGTACATTACCATCAGAGGAATATCCGGTAAGGCCTCCAAAAATGACCAGCACATAGCTCACATCAAGCTCCCTCATGATCTCATAGGCTTTTTCTTCTGTGGATGCCATTGCCTAGAAAAATACATACACATTTCTCAGAGCAAAGTTCCAGGTCATAGGCTACCTCATGGAGAAATACTCCCCACTAGACCCTGTGGGCCAAACACACAAATGATCCCTTTCCCTTACCTGCCCTACTCGAGAAATATGGGTATTATTCCACGTGTTATTGTCCACTAAAATCGTCCGATTTGCCATGGCTGTAATCTGATAGCCATAATCCCACCATGACATGACCTTCGCATCCTGAAAGAAGGTGGGAAATGAAAATAAGCTTTTCCCTGCCTCCAAAAATCACATCCAAGAGATGGAGAGGAAGGGCATCTGAGAGGAAACGAGGCGTGGATAATTAATCAACATCTTCACAAAATACCGCACACCTAACCTGAAAATAAATCTTTGCACCTGGTCCTACATTTCCATAAAATCATAAAATCTCAGTGCAAATTATACAATCCAACCTTCCCAATGCTTTCATTGCAGCTCACCTTTTATAAACAAGTATAATGGAGAGGAAGGTGTAAGGGGCTGTTTGATATTTCCAAATGAATAGATTGGCACCATCAGATAACTGTATTAAACAAATGGTCTTAACAGTATCACAAAAATCAGTTATAAGGATGGGAGAAAACACAAACCACAGGATATAATGGGAAAGGATTAAAACATTCTTAAAGTTTTGACTCTTTACAAATCTAACTGAGAAGTGCTATTTCTAATAGCTACTGCAAAGGCAATCATTTCAGGTTCTCAAAAGGCATAATCCAAAATGTTAAAAGTGGTTATCATTAGGTGATCACTTTATGGACAATTTATCTGTTTTCTTGTTTCTGTTTTCTGATTTTTCTACAATGAACATGTACTATTCGTCTGTAACTTTTCTCCTTTTATAATTGGACGTTCTACCTCAGCATAAGATCACCAGGCTGAGAATATGGGCAGTGCAGGTAACCACCAGTCAGGGTCACTACGGAAGAAATCCTAAATTGAATGGAGGTGACCTGTAAGGCTCAGTCAACAGTAGAGCTCTATAGTTACAATTTCTCCAGGCTTTCCACCCATCTAAAAGCTACCATTCACTCTAACATCAAACGTCTCCCCCTTTGCTCCACCCAACAATGCTGCTCCTCCCAAATCTTCACCTCTGGTGTATTGTGACGAAGCCAATAGTACGCTTCTCGAAAGTCATCAAAAATGATCCTACTGCCATCCCCACCACGAGCAGACAGCACAATGGAGGGAGAAGAGTAGGCCTCACTGGTCACCCAGGTCGAATGAAAGGTGTAGGTGATGAGAAAGAAAGCCATGACCAGTATCATTCCACTTGCCACCTGAACACGGAAAAACTGTGTTATAAAACCAAATTAAATTTACACAGCACAGAACAGCTTCTTACCCATAGTCAATAGCATAGAGGAGATGAATCAAAACAAGTCAGGGGCTCTATGAGTTAATTCTGACCACTTATGATGGTCCTCTACTTTACTCCCTTACCCCCCAAAAATACATATATACACGTGCGTACACACACACACACACACACACACACACACACACACTATATGCACACACAGTTTCTCAAGCCTGTACTGAGTGGTGCTTAATTCTCACTTCATTCTTAATCGGGTAGGTAGAATCCTGTTGCTTCTTGTTCTTCTTGTCTGGACGACTTATGTCCAGATTCTTCATGTAAGTGGACAGTACCTGGGAGACTCCAATGCCGGAAAGAATGCACATAACAGGTGCCAACACCAGCATTAGACGCACCTAAAAGAGATCGTACTCTAATCAGTGTTTTACAAACTACAGATTTCAACCTACAAGTAGATTATGATACCAATCTGGGGGTTTTCAACAAACATGACTTTCTAATGAAACAGAACAAAACAGAAGAGAAAAATAATTGATAAATCTACAGTAGTAGAAGTATAAGTATATATTTCTTAAACTTCATTTTTCAGCTATATATATACTTATACATGTATATGTCCTAAGTAATATAATATAAAATTATTTTTTTAATTTTGGGGAAGAATTCGCAACAACTTTAATATGTTAATTTACCTTATAATTTTATAAAACGTATTTCTTAACTGTGTTTTGGGATCAAAAAAGCATGAGAAACATTCTTGTTACAATATATAAACTCTCTCCTGTTTTAAACAACCTAGCACTGGACAATCCTCCCAGGCATTTAAAAAACAAACAAAAACAAACAAAACATCTCCCTGTGTATGACACCCAGAAAGAGAGGGGACGGAACCTGCCCAGGGTCACTTTCTCCAGCAAGTAGAGAAGTGCCTCCCCCTAACACACAGGTGTGAATATAAGAAGGGTGGGCTCCCAGCCAGAACGCAGGAGTGCCTCACACACTCCTCTGAAGGAACAGTAACAGTGAGTCGCTTCATAACTCAGCTCTCAAATGCTCAGCAGGAAGCACCTGCACAGCCATCAGGACTTTCTAACTCCTGCTACGCAGGAAGCAAAAAGCACCTGAGAGTTAGGAGTCGAAAGGTATGCTCAGACCAAGGGAATTACTCACCATTACAGCTGAAAAGTACATGCTGGTCACACCGTACATGATGATGAAAATCCGGGCATCAGACAGGTTGCTAAAGCAGTAATAGAGACCAACTGCAAAATAAAAGCAAAAAGAAGCAAGCAGCTAAAACTAAGTCATAGATATGTGCAAAGATGTTCACTACAGCACTCTTTAACATAGCAAAAAAGCAGAGACCACCTAAATGTCCAACATTAAGGAGGTAAGTTATAGAAGATCTGTATAATAGAGTGCAATTCATTAATTAAAATATTGCTGCACCTTCTCCTTTGCCCTCTACATAGGTCTGTAACTTAAAAAAAAAAAAAATATATATATATATATAATTTTTTTAAAATAATATAACCAGAAATTATGATTCTTTGTGAAATGAAAAGTCAGGGGGAAAAATGTATCATCTCATTTTTACTTAATAAATAACTGGATGAATATGCATCAAAATGTTAAAGTAGCAACAGATATGCGGTGAGAACTCCTGAAATTTTTAACTTTTTCAACTTGTGTATATTTTTATAATAGATAACTTAGTTTCATAACAAGAAAAAAATGTAAAAGTTATTTTATTAAAAAAAGAAAGAAAGAAAAGGGAGCGCTCTACAACTGGTAAATTCTAAAACATATCTGGATTGGTCAGAAGGTACGTTAGAAGAGGCTTTACAGTCAGCCACGCCTAATCTGGATCTCAACACTGCCAAGAAGATAAATAAATGGGGAGGAGTCAGGGTTGGAAGGTAAGCTATAAGTATTTAAAAAAATAATAATAACTTAAAAAAAAACACCTGAATATGAATTAGGGTTGAATTTTAACTTAAAAATGAACAGAAAACTGTGAGACTCTCTCTGAATGTACCAAGATCTGCAACTGTTCAACTCTAACATCTACTCTGCTTCAAATATCAGAAACAAGTGCTTGGCCATCTCTGTACTGCAGGAGGTAAACAGGCAAAAAACAAAAACACAAGGACGAGGGTATATTTACTTATTTTGATACAAATGGTGATTCTTACAAAGAAGGCCACTTCAGAACACAAGGCAGACAGACCTGGAAACATGAAGACAAGAAGCTGCAGGTCAAAATAGTATGAAGACCAGGTCGTCGGCTGGTGCTCAGACACAGAAGCAATGATGGGGATGTTGTTCTTAGCATAAGAGGGATCCAGCAGAGAGTAGAAACGGCCCGTCCAGGGAGATATTTTTCCTGGCAGCAAAGAGGCAGCAAATATTTCACAATCACTACTGAAACAAAATAATCCTAACTAATCACAACTTCTCATTTTAATTAGATTCTCTGAGACAGGGAAGGACTAGGTTTTTATTTAAATGCTAGCAATACATAAAATTTCACTCCTTCCTTTTTTTCAAACTTGAGAGTACTTTTGTCAGCATAGCAAGCAAAAAAAAAAATATGGCTTTCTGGAAAGGATTTAGGCCCAATCTGGTCAAACCAAGGCCAACTCTATAAACTAAGTCACCTAGGCCCTCTCGTGCTGCTCTAAATTAGATAATACTACACAGAAGCTTGGCAAATCAAATCAGCCTCTGAGAAGTGGAAGTGAGGAAAACATGGCATGCCAACCAAACTAAACAGCTGTGGTTTAGTGCCTAGAGGATTAGATGAGGCCATGAGGTAGGGTCTGGCAGGCAATGTTAGGATTTCTCCCATCCTATCAACATAAAACAATTAGCAAGGTCATATACAGTCCTTTCACAGAGTGTGATTCCTCTACCAAGACATCCTTTGCTATTCTGAATCAAAACACTGGGCTGATAAGTGAAATGAATCTTGAAGAAGTAGGACTCTGTACATTTAAAATAAAGAGAAGTAAGATAAAAAGAATGCATCTTTCCTAACCCGTACTTTTGGAGTTTCTTCAATGTCCAAACCCATATACATTGCACCCTGAGAACCAGAAGCCTCCCCTACCTGTCAGCATGAGGAGCGCCCCCACGGTGAGCAGGACAAAGCCCACCAGGGAGATGACACTTCGGAAAAGAACTTCAAACTGCTGTGGGTTCAACTTGCTGCGCAGATAATCCACAAAGGCATGGATCTGGCAGAGACCGAAGACCCCAAAGGCTGCCATGTGCTCCGATGAAAGGACAGGCTGTTGGTGAAAGCATGTGTATGAGGACAGTGTCTGAAAAAGAATGGGTCTGGCCCAGACCTGAACTATGCTGACCCTAGTTCAGACCAAAGGGTCAAATGAGTTCTGAAGCCCCCAAGGAATTAGGACCTATCTAGAAAGGGTCTAATCCACCTGCTACATTTTCTTAAGAATACATATTCTATCGCATCGCTGGCCTTTGCTCAAGCTATTTTCTTTTAGCCTGCATTGCATATTTCTCATTTTCCAAAAATTTGCATTCACTGAAATTCTCATCATTCAAGGTCCAATGCAAATACCATCTCCCCCTATTCTGCCATCACTCCCCTCCATGGTCACGGAACTTTAGATCTCTTCCACCTCCAAAAATTCTGTTTAGACCATCTGTTCTCAAACTCTAGTAGGCATCATACTCATGGGGGTGGAGGGGTGGGGGATGGGGGTGGAGATTGCTGAACTCCATCCCAGAGTTTCAGATTCAGCAGGTCTGTGGTGGGGCACCAGAATTTGCAACTGTAGCAAGTTTCCAGATACTGCTGATGCTGCTGGTCCAGGAGCTACATTTCCAGAACCACATACTAATAGACTCTTAGCTGCATGTACTTCTTTCCCCCCAGCAAGACTGTGACTTCCTTAAGGACCAGAATCACTTGTTACTTTTCACATTTCCTAGTTATTGGTAAACTGCATATAGGAGATGACCAGTGAAGAAATACTTGCTGACCTCTGAATAAGGATTCCACTTTCAAAGACAACATGAGAAACGAAACACATCATATTATTCTGATTTAACAGCTGTCTCAACTCTGGAGGGTAATGTGGCTAAAAGGTTTGTGCTATTTCCTGAAGGACTCTGGCTTAGGCCCCATTAAGAAGTTCAGGGGTCATTACTAATGAATGGGGTCATTATCATTAAAAAGGACTAGAAATAACTCTGATCACTCACATCGACTTAGCGACTTAGCGCAACCAAAATATCGCTCTCCTCCTCTTTCAAACCCAAGCCAAATTAAGAGTCTTAAATTCAAACTTCATGAAGCAAATATTAATGTACTCCTAGAAGGAGACATTAATGACCAATGATTGTTACTTCAGTTCATACAACCAGTCCAAGGTTAGACCTGTAAGTCTTACTCGCCTTACCAAAAGCCATGATCAATCAATCGAGTTGGAGCTGCTTAGAAAAAGCAGAAGCTAAAACCCCCTCAGCCCAGGGCTCACCTGGAAACCCACAAAGGAGATCTGCATGGAGAGAATGGTGCCCAAGCAGTAAACTGTGCAGTAGGCCACGTAGATCCGGTGGGAAAAGCGTCCTGTGAGCATCAGCACCAGCACATGGAGAGGGATCAAGTTGATCAGGAACACATAACCTCCCCACGAAGAGACCTATGACCGGACACGAAAGAACAGTTCCCTTGAGTGCTCCTCCTCACCCACTACCATTACATTTTAGGGTATGACCTGGGACCTTTTCAAAGAACATCTCTTTACAAAAACTAATAAACTTTATTTATGCCTAGTGGCTTAAAGAGTTTAAATAACTGATTTCTTTGAATAGGAATTTCAAATTCACACCCATTGCTATAACTCAATCCCGTTCTCTATGGCTCCTGACATCAAAGTCACAAAACAATAGGCACCCAACTGTCAAGGTTAATTTAGATGAAATCTATTTTAAGTTCACACGGAGGGCTTAGGGATACATGCAAAACTTGAGCAAGTGGAAGTAGTTAAGGGAAGAAGTCTAAGTGTACACAAAAAAATTAAACAAATATATATGTGTGTCACTGTGTGTATGTGTGTGTACAGACACACACACATACATATGTATACATAAAGAAAAACTTAAGGGCAACATATCAGAAAAAAGAGTTGGCCAACCAGTATATATCCAGAGGAAATATGGTATCTGGAGAACTTTAGAAGTTAAAACATCACTCTCTTCCTATTATACAATCGATACCCATGCCTGCCTTATATTAGTCTTTGTATGGATACAAGAGACAATAAAGACCTCTAGCCTCCACTCCATGGTCTCAGAGCCCAAGAGCTACTTCCAGTTTATATCAGTTGATCCCAGTAGGTATTCAGACACAGAGAGACTCCTAGGAGAAGAAAGTGAAAAGTTACCATGTAGAAATAAGCAAGGGCACACTTGGCTGCCCAATAGATGGAGCCAGTCTTTACTGCTTTGATCCACATGTAGTAGGTGAGCAGCATGCAAAAGATGGCTATTCCTGCAGAAAGAATGCAACAAAGAGTTAAGAAAGGGCCATACTGGCATAATATTCAAGAACACTGCTCTGGAACAAACCGCCTGGATGCATAGCTCAGATCTACTACCCATTTACAGTATAATTGCTTTGCTTTTCTTTGTCTCAGTTTCTTTACAAATGAGTCCATAGTAGCGTCTACTTTGTAAGTGTTGTGAAGACAAACTGAATTGCTGCCCGCAAAGCACTTAGAGCAGTCCCTCGCATACAGCAAGTACCCAGTAACTGCTGACCATTATCATCACTATTCTTCCCAGGCACTAATTTCCCGCTTGTGTGGTGCTAAATATATCCCATGCCATCCTGTTACCTCCATCTTACCACAGCCTGGTCCCTATGTCCTGACTGCCCCTCTCTTCAATTTAATTTGACTTTTGGAAGCCCCAACCACAGGGTCTGGTTCACCCTAAACTACTTCCAAAAAGCCTTCACTGATCTCCAAATCTCAATTAATGTCTCCTTTAACTACATTCCCAAAGTACTCTGCTCATACTTTGCTCATGGCACACAACACTATCTACCTGTTATTAGTTATTTTTATAAGTCTGTGCTGTATTTATTTTCCTTAACAGATTATGAACCAACATAATTTTATTATCTACTCTATAATTCCTTAATTATGAGCGAAAATAATCTTATTCATTATCTATCTTCGTAATACCTAACACTACTTTCCCAATAACACTATAAATATAGGCTGAATTGAAAATAGGTAAATAAAAGTCATTATAGTTTTAAGAACATCATTCCTCTTCCTTAGGAAAAGCATGCAAATAAATAATGTTAAAACAGGAGTACCATTCAACACTATAAAAATTCCCTCTGTCTTTATGACTCCAGAGAGGAGTCCAACAGCTTACATAAGGAGAGTTACCCGTAACCTTTCTACAGGGGGTGACAGACAGAGAGCATTAACTTCTCTGAAGTCCCTTCCTGCCCATTTCTAGTCTTGCCCAGATACCATTTCTGCTATTGCTAGACAATAGATGTGGACCCAGATTCTAATGCACTTCAAGAAGTTCTACTGCAAAATGAAGTGGACAGATCTTCTTCAGCATTTTAAGTCTTACCTTCATTATCATAGGAGCCAGCCACTGACCGGGATATATACCCAGGAACGACCGCAATCATGGCCGCGGCAAGGAGTCCAGCCCCTGCATCCTGTAAGAAAAGAGGGGGAACAGGGAGTTAACACCAATACATCTATGAGAGAGGAAAAGAGGATCCACTAGTCCATTCTCTTTAAAATGGGCCCAGAGAACAGTCCAACACTTTCAAAGGTAATTGTGATGCTAGAAACGCTGGAAATGTTCACAGCAAAGGACGGCTAAAACTTGACAACAATTCCCCATGATGATACCAAGTCTGAAACTGAGTACATGTATGCTAAGGACAGACAAACCATGCAAGCTGTGACATCAGACACTGCCCCAGAATGGGCTGTTGAACTGAGGGCTCGCCAGCCTTATGAATCCCTATCCCAACAGTATCTGCATACCGAGGCACACGAGTTACACCGCTAAACACTATGCAAATACAAGCAAAGGAAGACAATTATTATTTGAACTAAAAAGCCGACAAAGATAGGTGATCCTGTCTGGACAAAAGATTCCAGGAACTTAGATAATCAACTTGGAATATCACCAGACAATCTGTAAGCTCAGGTGAGAGGAACAACAAAATGTAACCCACACCCAAGGAAGAGGAAGAACCTGTCTATTAACAAGAATCAAATTTGGAAAAAGGGAGGCAAGGAGAAGCATGAAAAAGCTTCCAAACGAAACTCAAGTTTCCCGAACCCTCCTACTAGTTGAACATCTCTCAGGTCTCTCCTGGACACCACAGCCACAAACTACAAAGAGCTTCCCAGAGCCAGGGTCAGCAATGCAGAAAGCTAGAAAAAGACTCAGTATTACTGAGTCTACTGTAAAAGCCAAGAGGTTTAACAATTTTTAAATAAGTATTTTAAAAATCAATGAATAATTGCTAAGTGTTCCTTTCCAGTAGGAAGAACTGACCACTTTACAATATATCCTGTAGTTAATTTTCCTCTCCCTTAAAGACTGTGAGGACTTCAAAAGCTAAACCTCACATTTTGCATTTTACATGCTTTTTCCCTTTATGTAGCAATTGACATTTGATCTTCTAATGTTCTTTTTAAAGGACAGTTGTTAACGATAAGAAACCATATATTGCAAGGAGGAGCTGAAGCAAACCCAGTAATTAGGCCCAGCAAAAGCTGTCTTTAGCCTCTGGCTCCCTGCCCAGCTCTGGTGCAGTTCCCCACCCTTTACCATCTACTAGAGAGGCTCAACAACGCTCATTCCCAGGCCTCCTGTCACCCCAAATCCTTCACCTTGAGCTCTTTGGTAAGGTGGTACGTGACGATGGTGGTGAAGGAAGAGAAGAGAGGGGCCAGGAACACACAGACATTCCGAATGTCGATGGTGATGTGGAAAAAATGGAGTACATGGTAGATTGCAGCAGAGGTGATCATTAAGCCTGTAACAGGAAGAAGAAACTCCATTAGGTTATCCTAGGATAGAGAATCTAAGGGAAGCCCTGGCTGGTGTGGCTCAGTGGGTTGGGTGCTGGCCGAGAAGTTGCCAATTCAACTCCGGTCAGGGCACATGCCTGGGTTGCGGGCCAGCTCCCCAGTTGGGGGTATGCAAGAGGTAACCAATCAAAGCCATGGCCAGGTAGCTTAGTTGGTTAGAGAGTTGTCCCATTACGCCAGGGTTGTGGGTTCAATCCCCGGTCAGGGCACATACAAGAAGCAACCAATGAATGCATAAATAAGTGGAGCAACAAATCGATGTTTATCTCTTCCTCTCCCTCCTCCATCCCTCTCTTCCTCCCTCTCTCTCTGTCTCTAAAATAAAAAATTTTAAAAAGAGGCAACTGATGGATGTTTCTCTCACACATCAGTGTTTCTCTCCTTTGCTTTCTCCCTCCCTCCTCATCTCTAAAAATAAATAAATAAAATCTTTAAAAAAAAAATGAAAGGAACTTAAGGGAAAGAGAAAGGAAACACCCCAGTGTCAATAAAGTGACAAAAAGACCTTGACAAACCACCAGAAATTGCAGTAGGCCTATAAATTTCTCCCCTAAGGATCCAATCAGAAGTCCAGAATTTATGAAAAATCACCCATCCCTACTCTCCTATACATGTTTTCCTATTTATATAAGATCTACTTTTAGGAATCTGTACTCAGAATGAAATTACAAATGTCACAAAATGAAGATATCAGAAATTTAAAAATTGTTCAATTATATATATATATATATATATACCTACTTGTTTAAAAAAAATATCCTGTGTCCCTCACCTGGGTAAATTGTTCCTCCAATGATTCGGCCCAATGGGTACCAGGCCCGGTCATCAAACCAGTTATGGAATTTATAAAATCCCTCCTCAGCAAGGAACCGGGTAGTCCGATAATTAAAGTACCTATAGCAAGAAACAAAGGATCCATATCTCCTCTTTTTCATACTCAGATACTTAGACCAATTTGCAGTTCACCGTATCCCGTAGGTTACACCACTGAGGAACAAACCATTACTCCAGTAAAGTCAGTTCAGTACCAAAACTTAAGCCAAGCATGAAATCACCTTATATTACTAGAAGTCTCATTTTTAGCTCCACGCTTGTCTCAAGTGAAGCACCGCTTTGCTCACCAGGAAATGCAACTACAGCCTAACACGATAATAAAGCTCTCTAGTAGGACACTTCAGCGGCCTGGCAGGCTGCAGGCCTTACCACCACCAGAGAATTCAAGCGCCCAGAAAGAGCTGAGGTGTGGGCACCCCCCCCCCCCACACGAGGGCGCTTGGCTAAGTTCAAGTAATGAGCATCTCTAAAGATGTCAGTTGAACACCATAAGCAGGATAAACCTTTTTTAACTCACTCCCTAACACAAACTTCTTAATTCTCATGTTATGTAAAATAGTTCTAAATGCTACCTATATAGTAGAATAAAATGTAAACTACATTTTAAAATATTTGTTATAAAACACTTAGTGTTATGCATGGAAAGGCATAGTTCTTTAGGTTCAAGCTATGTTACCCCTTCTCATAAGTTTCTCACCTAAAAATTATAAAATGGCAAAAATATAAATAAATAAATAAAAGGAACTGTTTAATTACTAAAGGTGATCATGACTAACCCTCATTCCTGCTCACTCCTCTAACGCTATTTCCTCCTTGGCCAGTCAAGTTTTAGCAGCCAAGCAGAAATCTCTATCCTTCTGTTTATTGCTAGCAAATGTATTTTGGTAACTGTCAAAGGGACAAGGGATAAGGGCAACAGGCAGCCGGCATGTGTCAGAACTGCATCCTCTGCCTAACAGCAGGATAGGCAGAGGGAGATGGAGGAAGTATAAGTTAGTGGGAATAGGTCTGGACTAGGGTCCCACCCTGGGCAATTTTCTGCTCTGCAAGAGGAAATGTCAAATCACAAGATCTTTACAGTCCCCTGCAGCTCTAGGACTATGGCGCAGATACTCTTGCTTTCCCTGACCTTCTCACCTCAGAGTCTGCCCATCTAGAGGGTCTGAAACAAAGCCCTGACTGGTCATTAAGAAACAAAAGGATGTGAGATTCCTCATTCATGAAAAAAATATATAAACTGTTTTGGGAGAATCCCAAAGAAAGTATCTGTATGCCTTCAAAGTGCTTTCAAGTATCTACACAAAACAAAACGACAAATTTGCAAATACATGCAGAAGCATTTTAAACCAATGCTTCATAAACTAAATGTGCTACTTTAAAGATATCAATGATATTTCAATAACCTATGATTCTGGGTCTCCAAATTGTTAATCCAGCCTTAACTTTAAGCAATATAACATAGTGACTCCGGTGTCTAGAGACCGATAAACCTGAAGTCAAACCTTGGCTCCTCCCCTTACTAAATGTGTAACTCTGAATGGTCTCTCCCAGCCTCAGCCTCTTTTGTAAAAAGGAGATAAAGTGTTCCTCCATCTCACAGGGCTGCAGTTAGGTTTTAGAGATAATCTGTAAGATTGTGCTCAGAACAAAATGAATGCTCAGGAAATGCCTCTCACTTGCATCTTTTATCTAATCAACAAAAATCCCCAATCAAACTCATAGCTTTAAATTTTCCTCCAAGTCTTAAAACTTAACTGATAAGCCCAATTTCTACCATATAGTAAATTGTTAAACAGAGAAAACACACCAGGCCCCTTTCCCTCCATGTGCATCACTAACTGCTGACCAAGCTCAAAGCCAGACTGCTCTTAGCCTAGCCGGCTTTAAGTGATAAGCAAGCCTACAATAATGCCTCTGACAATTTTTGTAAGTTTAAGAGACTCTATGTATAGAAAGTACATCCCCACCACTAAGAGCTGACTGGAATGTGAATTTAAAACCCATGAACCTGAATGCTTCTCAAAGAAAATACCAGACCAAGCAAAGGTACTCACGGATCAAACTCATGGATGACACTTTCAAATCTCAGGACAGCAAAGAGACGAGTGGAGAATGCTGTGAATACCAAGAATTAATATTTAATGGTAAGGTGCCGTGGAAAATAATAGTAGATAGTATTATAAAAAGATAATAGTATTATCCAGCAGAGATGTCACAGGAAATATAAAATGATGGATAAAGTATTTATCCATCCCTCCCACAGAAAAGAAAGAGAAGTTCACTTTCTCCTAGCAATGACACCTACATTTTCCACTTAGGCAGGACACATTTAATTGGTTATTATCAATGCCTATAATAATGCATTCACCTACTAATACTATACTCAACTGACAGTCATATTTCATATATGTTGAGTTCCCAAAAACTAACCTTAACTTTGGAGCAAACTGAGAGGTAAGGCAATCAAAATTATTCTTACAACTCATAAAGAGCTAAAATATTTTAAAACAGGAAGCTCTAAAGAGGCTTTCAGAAATACTAAGGTAGGCGACTAAACTGGGAAAAAAAAAGAAGTCTTTTTGAAGTTCAGTGTCCAAGGGTCCTCAGTATCTCTTTCAACCCTATGAGAAAACAGAATTAGCATAGCCTGCTTCCCATTCTTTCCCAGATGATCACTAGTCCTTTTATAATCCTTGTTCCTTTTGCCTTCATAAAATTATACTGATGGAGAACAGTAAAAAGAACACATTATCATCTGCTGAAAAAATGAGAATGCCATTCTTGATTTTTTTTTCAACATTTTCTCCTCTCCACCCCCAAAGAAAGAGTGGTCCACACGCAAACTCACATAATACCGCAGCCATGGAGAGAATGAGAAGCTTCAGAAGGGTGTCCTGCTTCTCATAGGACAGTCGCAGAAATCCCAGCTTAGTCATCCTGGCATTGAGGGGTGGCAACAGATGTCACTGGAAACAGCTAAAATGGAAAAATCAAGACCACAGAGTATGGAACATCTTCTACTTACCTAATTCACATTCATGTTTTATGGTGGTTGAGAAACATAAAGGTGACAGGAGCCAGAGCATACACCTGAGAGGGTCAGGGCTAATACTAATACCCAAGCCTTGCTTGAATTGTGATTGACGGGCAAGAAACTAGGTACAAGTCAGGTCTGTGTGTTAAGACTCAAAAGGAATGATTAGACCTACCGACAGCATCCTGTTTCCCTCTCCCTAGCAGCTAACAAGTACATAAGCAACACTGGCAAGTGTGGGGTGCAAAGAGGAAAGACAGGAATAAAAAAATGGGGGTGGGGGGTGGGGAAAGAGATGAAAAGAAAATAGAGAAGACTGTAAATAGAGAACAAAATAATTATACAGAGACAGAATATTCAAGAAGAGGCAGAGATATATGAAAGAAAGCAAGGGATTAATATTGAGTGCAGAAGTGAAAGGAGACAGTGGAGAAATAGAAGTCATGACTGAATTAGCACAATTTATAGCTGTAAATTTCAGCTTCAAGGGACTGGCTGCAAGCTTCCTTCTGTTCTAAATACCAGGGGGACTGCGGGGTCAACTAAAAGAGCGTGACCGATCATTAATGCAGGTGCAGCCATCATGCTCACAAGAAGACGAGGAGATACACACACATTGATCAGTGCACTTTCACTTGGATGTATCACACTGTAACTACTGTTCAGATTGCTGCCTGCTTCCAATCAGCTGTCTCAAGGCCTCTCTGTAACTGACACAACTGATTTAAGCCACCGATCCCAGGTGATAACCCGGAGAGGAAAGAAAATGTTTCCAACTGCAGCAAGAAACGCTCAGGGGAAAAAATCAGATTAAAATGAAATGTTGAGGGAAGCAGTCTGTAGACCATTGGGAATGGTGATTACTTGATAAAATTTATTAGCACTAATTTACGGGTTAGCTATTTCTGTTTAAGACAGTACTGTGGCCTTAAACCATAACCTGGTCAAGGGCTATGTTGTAAAGAATATAATAATAAAGGATATGCAACATTGTTCAAGACTGCAGGGAAGGGAGAAAAAAAAGGAACTGCAGCTCTCCGAATCTTTTCCCCAGTGTTAGGAGAACAAAAATAACACTGGACTGCGTGGAAGGCATGAAGAATCATGCATTCCTAGCTCAACAGCGAGAAATCAAGCATCTTTTCCATAATTCACTGTCCCTGGAGGGCAGTTTTACGTGTTTCTAATTGTAATCCCCAAAGAAAGCCTTATCTGGCAATAAAAAACAAACACCTAACTCCAGGAAGTCAATATTCCAGCCACATCCCTCAGGTTCGCGTGTGTTCACTGGAACCCTTGGAAAAAAAAAACACACTTCGCACCGCTGCGCTGCTATGACCCACATCTGGAGGAGTAAGCAGAGGGAAGGGGAGGACTAAAACCTCTACCTGAAAGCTGAGCGCAGGAGCTGGTAATTTAAGGCAGGACCGTAAGGCGGTTTTCAATGTGCTCTCGAGTCTCTTCTGGAACAGCCTCAGGCAAGCAAGAGCAACAGCACTATTCTTAAACCCGTAGCAACCGCTCTCCTCCTCAAGTGTGCCTGCAGGCCTGTGGCTCCCGTGCCTGTACCCTGTCTCACACTCTCACACTCCTTCGCTCCCCTGCACCCTCTTCCACTCACTCCTGCGGGTCCCACCGCCCGTCTCCCACCCCCACCGCGAGACAACCGCCACCTCAGCATCCCGGGGGTCTTCCCCTCCAGGGCCAGTCCCAGGATCCCAGTTTGCCCACGCACTCCCGACCGAAGTGCACCCACATCCCAGACCTGCACACCTTTCCAAGCTGGGCCACCTCCACACCATGCCCACGCCCCTTCCTCCGAGCTCTCCAGTCTGCTTCCCCTCCCCACCCCCGCCTTTGGAGCTCCACCTCTGGCACTTCCCTCAGCCTCATCAATGCCCGGGGCCGCACCTGCCGCTATTCTCAAGTTTTATCCCACGGCCTTTTCACTTGGCCAGCGTTCCTCGGGAATCCGCTCGGCGCCCACTGCCATCCGCTCAGCGGCGCACTCAACCCTGACAAAGGCCGGATCCGCCTCCTGGACAGCTCCCCATTGGCTGGCTCAGGGCCGACACGACACTTCTGGAGAACGATAGGGCCATGAAACTGTCTGTCAGATACAGAGGCGTGAACAAAGACGAGCTCCCACTTCTTAAATGGACAACATAAACGTCACTTAGCATCCGGGGAGCGGGACTTTGTGCTCCTGCTGAGCTGTGATTGGACTGCTAAAGAGAGCGGTGGCAGAACGTGCTTAAAGCAGTTTGGTTGAGGGCCGAGGAGTGACGTGTCGGTCCGCAGACCCGGAGGAAGTCCCCAGTGGAGAAGGTGTGGCCCTTTGACCCCAGTCTCGTGACCAGAAGAGGAAACTACGCGAAGGAACCGCAGAAACAACAAACTTCTGGCTCCGGTTATGAGACTATTTTTTTTTTAAGGTACAGTGTTACCTAACATAGGGGGAAAGGTTCCTAGCTGTGAGCAGTGAAAACGCAGGCGCCTCCTGGTGGTGCAGAAGCTGTGCCCGACCCCCCTCCCGGAATCCGTGGCTGACAGCAGCCTTGCAGACTCGGGGCGTTTCCTTTTCAGGTCCTGACTGGGGTGACTGCGTCTGACCGAAGGAACCGGGGCCGCGGAGGTCGTCCTTTGGGCTACATGACGCCCTTCCCGAGAGCCGGCCAGTGGCCGCCGTGCTCTTCAACAGCTCAGCCCGCGGAAGCTGCCCTCCTTTCCCTCCAGGCGCACCACGTGCGCACGGAAATGTCGCTGGGGCGGAGGCTACAGCATCTAGGAGTACAACCCACCGAACGAACTGAAAGCGCATTGAAATCAGTGCTGCAGAATCGTGTGCGTTTTTCCGAATCCACTTGACCAGCCTCACCCCGACCTCCAGACGTTAGGATCCATTTGATGTTTGTGTTTATAATGTGTTCAATGTAATTTTAACAGAATGAAACGGAAAAAATCTGAAGGAGTTACAGAATCTCAAGTAAATGCTTCCTCAAAACAAGTTAGGTTTTTCTCTTAGTAAGTGGGAAGGGAAATTAAAATAAGATTCCTTTGAAGTAAAAAAAAAAAAAAAGTACAGCTGCAAGAACATTGAGATAGGGTTCTCATTAATTTTTTAAACTATTGAACATGTTTCTTAAAGGAAACTTTCAGACGTCAAAATATACTACTAAAGGACAAAGTTTAAAATTTAAGCTTATTTTTAGGATTCTTTAATCCCAATTGATAAGGAAAGGCTTATCCATATGTAAAATCAAAGGACAGCAGTCATTAGTTATCATAAACCGAGTTTATACAGTAATTCAGTGTATCAGTTAATTCTCCTGACCAAGTTTTGACTTTGTTCTTTCTGAAGAGCTTCCTACTATTTTACCAGTTGTTTAAAATAAAGCTATTTTTAGCTTGCTTTGTAGGAAATGTCATTCCTGTGGACCTTTTGGTCTCTCCCTTAAGTGTCTACTTGCCTCTTTCATATAGTTGTTCAAAAGAAACATCTCATCTGGAGCACACCAGAGTAGTAATACCTATTTTCTTTTTGACGGTCTCCCCAGAACCCACCTTTCCAAGTGTGCTACAAAGCAGTATTATTACCAGGATTTCTTCTCAATGCACTAATTCCAGTTTCATGTCGTTTGGTTCAATGTTCTGTTTCCTTTAATTAGTAATTATTTCTTGTAACTTTTTCAGAAAAGCTGAATGGAAAGCAAACAATGCCTTTGTGTTGTCCTTAATCACTGGAAAATCTAGGCTTAGAATTACAGGAATAAAATTGGGACCATACTATCCCATACACACAGGAGCACAGATAAAAGCACTTTTTCAAAGCATTACAATTTTATCTTCTATTGAGTTGGCCAAAATGTTCCTTTGGTTTTTTTCTGTAAGATGGCTCCAGGAGCACTTAGTTGTCTTGAAATTCATTTGAAACAATTCTGTTATATTGTGATAGCTGTCATATCAGCATGCATTTAAAAATCAAAATTGGTGAATTTTTTGTGTAGCCATTTTAATATTGAAGATGGAAGAACATACACAACAGTTTCAGCATATTATGCTTTATTATTTCAAGGAAGGTAAAAACACAACTGAAACACAAAAAACAAAGATACGTGCTGTATATGGAGAGGACTGTCGGGTAGACCACTTAAAGTTGATAGCAATCAAAATTGGAACATTGAGAACAATATTATACCACATGGGAGTTAGCCGACATACTCAAAATATCCAAATCAGTAGTTATTGGTGAAAATAAAAAATGTGCCTTTCATTTTATGGAAAAAAACATACTTTATGGCCAACCCAATATTTGGAGTTGTGCTTGGGAAGTCTGATGCCAATGTGAATCACATTCCTTTCTAGGTAACCTATTTTTCTCTGATAAATTATTTTTCCTTAGAGATCCCACCTACGTGGGTTTTTGTTTTTTTGTTTTCTTCCCCATTTTTCTTGCCCTAAATCTGTCCTTTTCTATCTGCAAACTCCACTTTTCACAATCAGTCATGGAAATTTATTTTATTCTTGTCTCCAGGTTTCTATTTATTTCCTTAAGTTGAAATTAGACAAATGTTGGGTTCTTGATTCTTAGATACCTCTGTGATTCTTAACTTCTTCCATGTCTAGATTGTTTTGCTCTATGTTCTGGGAGATTTCCTCAATTTGAACCCATGCTTGCCTTCTTGGGGTCACTTTTATAGGCCATCTCATTTTATGTCTGTAACTGCTTTAATTTGCAAGAACTTTCCTATTTTGTCCCCTTTTCACAGCAATCTTTTTATTTCATTGATGCAATGGCTTTTTAAATTTGTGAAAGTAGTTCGAATTTTTAGTATGTTTCTAGAATCACATTTGCTCCAGGAACAGGTGGTGTATTTTGGGAAATCTGAGATGATCCTGAGTTTAATCCCTGGTTAAGAATTACTTATCGAAATGGTCAAATGGTCAGTATTTTCCCCGAAGCTTGGAAGCCCTACAAAACACCTAAATTTGAAATCAGAGAATGAGTAAAACAGGAGTGAGGCTGATGGTATGGCCCGATCTCTTAAACATTCTCCGAATTTCAATGTCTTATTCACTTTGAGACCTGTGGAAAATAGTGGCTATTTGAACACATAATTTTAAAAAATTTGCTTGATCACTTTTGTCAGTCTCCTCCACTGTACTGTTAGGTCCAAGCAGGCAGTAATCCCGTCTTTCCAGTTGATCCTTGGATCTGCAGTGCTGGACAGTGACACGCAAATGCTCGTTACATGATTTAGTCATCTGTTCTGCCACTTCAACATTTCACTGGTTCTGAGGATCCACTTTAGGTACACGCAAAACATTGCAGATGTATGGCTCACATTGTTAAAAGGCCTAAGTCGCACTGACCCAGTGTCAGCTTCCTTTCAACTTCTGTGAGTCTTGGAGCACAGAATTGTTAATGGGGGGCTGGGGCCTGACATGACTGTAAACAATGTCTCTTCCATTGTACTGATGAACTGATAGCCTTTACCAGGGCATTCGCTCAATACAGGTAAAGACATGAGTATAGCAGCTGAATAAATGTCCTTCTTGTATGTTCAGGAAATGGGATGAAAAATGAATAGACAGTGAGCACACAACTATAGTTGCCTTTTGATTCCCAGATGTTATCCTTTTAAGGTGTTTCACAAACCTCTAACCATTAATCACTCTTCTAGGTTTGTCCTGATTCCTCTTAAACTTTATCTTAGCCCTTATGATGGAATCAAAAATAACAAGTCAGCTCATGAATCCATCCTTAACTTTCATTTACGTTTCCAGATTTAATATACCCTACCCAGGTCTGAGGCATCCAATTTCTAATACCTCCAGAGTTGCTATAATGGACAACTCAGCCCTAGACAGGATAAGAGGGTAGTGTTTTGAACCACATATGCCTGTCCAAGCGGTGATGTCTATCACTGAAAAGTTTTTGTGAACATGATTCCTTAGATCTTCTAGTTGCATGATTAAAACTCATGCTCTATTGCCATCTTTAGTCATTACCAAATTTCTATTGTAGATATGCCACAGGCCTGGCCTCTCAATTACACTAATAAAACTCAGATTCTTCACTTCCAATTACTTAGACTTTAAGCATTTTCTATAGCAAGATGGTGTCTTCATCCATTCAACCTCCCTCACCTTGATAAATGAACACTAACTTAGTTGGTACACATAAATTTCAGGTAGCAAAGATGTGGCCACTTAAGTACTAAGCTAATCTTAAAAACTTAAACAGCTACATCTTAAGGTAAGCAATGATCAGTTACAAGTTGATGGAATACTGAGGTCTTCAAACCATCCCCACAGCAACCTGGCATTTCTCTGCAATACTACTGACAAATGAAGAGTCACAGAGGAGTACTGGAAGTAAATCTTATTTTAAATTGTCTTTTACAATTTTTTGCACAAGCTGAAAAAACAATGCCTACTTCTGAAGTGCCCACTATTTTAAAATCTACACCTTGAACTTGGTTTTCATCTCCCAGCAGTGATTTTTAAGCCCTTATTTTGTCTTATACATAGTAAAGGTCTCTGTTAACGAAGTGTCTAATCTCTAATGAGAATGTTCAGTACACTGAAATCTAGAAGGATCTCTCCATTCATGAAAACCCAGGAGAGTCATACACATAGACTTTAAAACAAATAATTCAACAATCCTAAATTCTTTCCAAGATGTTAACATGATCATCATAATCACATAATCCAAACTTCCTCAGGGAACATTTTTCAGGACTACTCTCAAAAAACTAACCAAATTTACCCAAGGCAAAGTCTTAGATTCCATGAATGTGTTTCTTGAGGTGATGATTTGTAAATTGAACCATTACACACCTTGTGGGAAATCAGCTAACGTTTAATTGTGACATTTTAAAATTGTACAAGTGTTTTGACATCTGCCCCCTCCCCCCATATTTAGTACCTTTAAAATGACAGAAAAACACCAATCACAGGTTTAATAAGTTTAATAAGTTTACCCCGTCAGTTCCTATTTGCAGCACCCAATATTCTTTTGAAACACCAGACAGACCCAACAGTGGCCGACAGTAAATTTCAGACCTGCAAAGTTTAAAAGTTCAGGTTCTCTGAGCATTCAGTGTTGCAGTGGCACTTGTCCAAAACTGGCACATCCCTGCAGTTGGGGAACTTTAAATGTACCAGTGAAAAAGCTTTTTTCCCCTTCAAGGGGAAGAAAAATCACTCCTCAAAACCCAGCAGATCTGGCTGTGAGGTCTTCCCTCCTGGCCTATCTCTTCAGGCTTATTTTTTTGCAGTGGAGCAAGAGAGACCAAAATCTAACCTGAGTTACAAGAAACAAGACAGTGATGGCTATAAAGGAAGTGACCAGGAGCAGCTGAGATGCTCCCTTACCTCCCACACCCAATATATGTGCTTCACAGAAAAACAACAAAAATAACAGGTCCACAAAATACAAAAGCTAGAATTACAAAATCCATTCATCCAAGGGCGGTGGAAGGCAGGAAGGGGAGGTGGGAGGGTCAATGGCACAGGGGAAAAAAGTGTTTAAATCAGTCCGGGCATGGGGGCTGGCAAACACTAGAAAAGAGCTGCAGAAAAACCTGTGGTCCTTTCAGACTCGTTAAGTGTTAAAAATCCACATGTTGGTGTCAGGAAGATCGTGCCTTACATGCACCAGAGACAAAAATCCCAGTTCCTCTTACGGGAATATGCAGAGGGCCCTTGGCAGAGTGGGTCCTGCCTTCCCTGGTCGGGGAGGTGAGGGAGGAAAGAGCTGCACAGCCTTCTCCCAATCCCTTCCATCCCTTATGGATGGCAGGTGAGTCAGTGGCTGGTAGCAGCCTTCAGTTTGGCAGGAGACGAATGCGGGGAAGGGAACTTCTCTGAAGAGGTTGAGCTACTCAGGGCAGACTGCAGGTAGACCGTCTTGTGGAAGAGTCTGTTGCTTAAGAAAACCACCAAGGAGAAGAGGCGCAACTGGAAAAGGCTAAAATGTAAGAGATCCAACTTGTTAGATTCCCCAGTTGATCAGAATTATTTGACAAATGAAATATGACTACATTAAATTTAAAATGGCATGGGGAAATAAAACAAGTGAAATCTGATCAAGCAAGTACAGATATTAGACACCTGGATTAAATAGGCAGCAACTACAGGCACTGGGTCCTATTGCTGTCGTGAGTGCAATGAACTCACCACCATTAAAGTATCAGAGCTCAATGGAAATAAAGTTGTATTTCAGATGAATTCTGATTTGAGAAGCACTTTTTATAGCTGACTTTCAGGGCACATACTACAAGCTACGTCTGAAGACATCATATGCTGTAGTATCGCTGTCAAAAAAGGGGCAAGAGAAGGTTAGTTATGCCCGTAAGACTGAGCACCAATGGAGAGCAAGCGTATGAGAAGCCCAGAGCAGAGCTACCATTCACAGAATGTGCATCCTTACTAACTGAACCAGAACTGATCAAAGACTGAGCTCTTTTTGGAAGTGATAAACTTTTTACCTGTTGGTATGACTGCTAAAGATTCACTTTAAAATACTTTGTTTTACTATTATTATCAATAAATTCCTGCACCCAGATCACATGACGCCAATACCTTTGTAAAAAGTTGGCCATTCTTACAAAAATGAGCTTAATTACAAGTGTTTAAAAGTACCTTATTCAGTAAATTGTTAAATTTTAAACATGTATAATAGTATTGATTTTTTAAACATATTTATGTACATATTTATGCATGGGGAAAATTTTGAGATATATCCCAGACATATTTTTCCCCCCATTAAACTGTATATTAATGTTTTCCAGCAATGTGAGAGGTTATTTTTAAAAATGTCTCATTCACATAATTGTAGCATTAAAGCCCCAATCCTTTACACAGAAAAACATTTTGGCTAATACTGCCTAATACTTACTAAGCTTTGCCAGGGGTCTTTGCTTCATTGGCGCTGATAATGAATAATGGAAAGAGGATAGAGAAGAGGCAGCCACTGTTAAAATAAAAAAGAAAGAAAAAAAAGAAAATAATTAGTCACCTTCATAACAGCCAAGACTTTAGAGAAGACATGAGAAGCCCAAATTTCCTTTGCCTCTGGTGCTAACTTTATGGCTTGAGAAACCCTTAATATAAAGGGCGGAGGGGTGAGGGGGTGTATCTTTCTAAGCACTGGCTACGTTTAATACTGCTCCAGGAGGCAACATGGAAGAAATATGGCATGTAGGATCCTGCAGACTAGATATCAATACTGACAAATATCTATGACTCTCTGTCAAGGAGAAAAAGCCTATGGACATCGTAATGGTCAAATGGGAATGCAGAACGCCTAGCAGAGAACCAGGTATCCCGAAGATGCTCCCTGTACTACTAGTCCCCTTCCAGCCCCCCAACCAAATTACCTGATTATGTATGAGGACTGCATTGCTGTGAGGAAAGCCAAGGGCAAACCAAATCCAAAGTAGTAAGGCCAGTTCCTCTCTATGTTTGACAACCGCTGGTGCATTTCAATTCCTAAAACAAGGAGCCAATGTAATTAAAATTCATATTTTGTTTTAGTAAAATGATTAAATGTGGTAAACACATTATTTGAGGTTTGAGTTTTAGATACAGGTCTGCCACTTAGAACAGAGCTAACGCATATAATTCAGAATTGTCTAAATCTGATAATACAGCTTCTATGCAAAGTTTTTACAATTCAATAATCACAATTCAAAGCGGGCAGACTAAGTGCATTGTGAATTAAACTCCAGCATCCTTTGTCAGGATTAGTCCTAAAGCAAAGCAAGACATCAAATCAAAAGGCAGCTATCTCGCCTGGAAATTAACCTCTTTCCATCATACATACCTGAATATGTCAAGGGCCTTTAACATATCCAAAAGAATCTGAATGCGCTGACATCAAATTAATTTCTCATTCAGAATATCTTGTGCTCATTTATGCTGCCTCATTGGCTCAGTCAGAGCTACATCCCCTTAAGCACCATGAAGGTAATGCTGCATTGCTGTCCCCCTCAGCATCAAAATTAAGGGTTAAACCTCATAAGCAAAATATAAGTTCCCTCTGGCCAAAGATGCTACTTCCTTCCAAAGATGGTTTGCCGAGGGCCTTAGCAATAAATAGTTTTAAGAAGTCTGCTTAGCAGCAGCACTTCCAGACTGGGCCTCCAAGTGCTGAGTTTATTTAGATGGACTTACCTTTGTTGAACCAACGATATTCAAAGCAGTATAGTGAGTAGAGAAGGGACATATGCAGGAGACTAACCAGCTGACCAACAAGGTAGATGGGAAAGAGACTCACAAACATCCCCTGAAGAATAAACATGGAAAAAATCTTATTCCAAAGCTTCAGAGACCTAACACTATTCACCTGCCAGTCTGAGTCATTACTCTCTGCCTAGTAGCCACACAATTGCTTCTCAAGTTTCTGAAGAGCAGGAGAGTGGAGAATGCTCAGGGTGGCAGGAAAGAGCACGTCAATTCATGTTTCTTATCATTTTGTGATTTCTGATTTTTAAATTCCCTACTTGTTTCTGTAAAAAAGTTATTTAAAACTCATTATCTCCCATAATGCATTTCTGCCCCAATATAAATGCAATACCCTGTCTTGGTAAACTTCCCTGTAGTGAACCTTTTCTTTTTAAATCTGTCCATGAGCCCAGAAGGTCGGCTCACCTGGATGAGGAAAAGAGCCTGAAGCAGCAGGTTGAAGAGCATGTCAGCAATGATTTTGCTAACGCTGGGGAATGGGTGAGGCTTCCTTCCTGATACCTCAAATGCCAGATCAGCTATATCCTGTAAAGAGAAAGTAGCTTACCCAAACAGGAATTAAATGGCCTCAATATCCATCCCAAAGCTAAGGCCACTGATCTGCCCTTGTATCTGCCAGGTGAGAAAAGCCCCTGGACATCTGGCAGTGAGATGCCCTGGCAGCCTGAGACAATAGTTCCATTTTACAAGAGCACAAACATCACCCCATTGCCTGCTTGACCAAGAAAGGCTGTAAAATTGCTCCCTACATGGCCACTAACGTCACAGGCTATAGCCTGCCTCCTGTCAACCCCTCAGGCTACAGGACCCCGGCTCTATTCTGCCCTGGACCTACTTGAAACCAAATGGCATTCACAACTTTGCTAAGCACGAACAGGGGGAGCACCCAAAGAGCACTGAAAATTGACGTGAGGAAGAATTCCAGCCACGACCAAACATCTCCATGGAGAGATGGATCACCTAAGAAAGGGAAAAGGAGTTATTAATGTAACTGGAGAAATGGAAAACCCGAAGACCAAACACGGGACTCCTAGTTATGACCATCCCCCACCCTGACCCCATACACATCTTTGCTCCTTGCCAGCACATCACTGTAACTATTTTAGATAGCCTTATTCTTTGCAGAGACACCAGATTCTGGCCACAACTCCACTTCAGAGTAGCCATAGACAGGAGCTGCTTACCTAGCGGTGACTGAGATGTCACAGTCATTAACAACATACAGTATGCAGGAAAGCGTCTGAGTTTAAATCCCAGCTCTGCCATTTACTAAGGATTTAACCTTGGTAACTCACTTCCTTTTCCTCACCCATATTATGGTATCTATAACAACACCCAAAGTGTTGCTGAGAGGTCTGAGTTAAAAACATCCCAAGGTCCTGGTACACAGGAAGGGTTCAATACACTGAGGGAGACAGGAAACAGTCTCCTACCTCTACCCCAGGCAGACAGCACCACATGTACTCACCAATTATTTGGGCAGTTACTGACTGAAGCACAGGAATAAATACTCGATAGAACAAGAGGAGGCTGAACTAAAGGAAAGAAGCAATAAGGAAACATTAAAAGCCTTTCTTTAAAACAAGACTTCTAAGTTTCAGTGTAATTATTTTCCAGATGGAGGTGATTTTTATAAATTAGAAGGCCTGAAGGGACACCAAAATTGGACACATTTCTATTCCCAATACTCCAACTGACAGGTACAGACCTGACATTGCCTATAAAAAAAGTAAAACTTTTGGGGGCAGAATAGAACATTTCAAACAGTATCCAGGACAAAATACAGGCACCGACTAAGTACACTGTAACATTTTATTAATTAAAGCTAACCCCTAAAAACATCTGTGAAATGTTTAAATTAAGGAAACTTGAATTATGTTGAATTCCAAGTCAAAAGACATATTTAACTATGTTCTTCAAAGTACTCAAATTTCACCAAAGCCTGGGTTGGCTCTCAGTTAATTGTAGGCAATCTCTTCTTGTGTGGGTTTCAACAGATGTCAATTCTAACAGACTGCTATGACTGGATGTGGGGAGAACCTTGCCCATGTCCATCTGTCCTCCCCCTCCCCACAGATGCCCTTAGCCAAATGTCCAGGCAACACCAACAGAAACTGTTAACCTATAACAACATTAAAACTTGTGACTAAGTCATTTTTTAAGGAAAATTAAAATGCTACCCCTTTATTTCAGGGATAGCCCTTTATTTACACATAAGTGATCTCTGAGTGGGAATAAAATAATGGCAGTTGCACAGAACCCTGAGTTATGGTCCTAAGCATGTATCAGCCGGTGAAAGCTACTTGTGTCAGTTTAAAGAAAACAGTTGAGAACTATTAACAGCAGCAATCCAAAGATGTTTATAATGCGCCTGGAATTTTAAGAAAAAAGAACTTACCCAGAATACTCCGCCATTCCAAGCGCAGCACTGGAAAATTCTACTAACAATACGTGGCTCACTGGAAAAGACCACAAGTGTTTAGCTTATAAGGCATGTAGGCCATTTCCATACTGTCATGCAGTAGCTCTCTGTTTTATATCTTTTGCTGGTATTAGGTTTCTAGCACCTACTGTTATGTTCTCCCAATGTCAGTCAATGAGAAAAAGACTAAAAATATTTCCAGAGAAGCGGCTTTTCTTAACACAAAAAAAATTTATTTTCTAAAATCCAAGACTGGAGATTAAAAGAGAATGCCTGAGGTTCTATCAATAAATAAATCCACATAGGCTTTCCTAAAAAATTTTTTTTTATGGTTCTCTATTCAGCAATCTGATTTTTAAAAGCAAACAAAAACAAAAACACCATGATGTTTGAGCAAGGATTATTGCTAGGGCCTAGTTTAAGTCAATGTGGGAGGATGGGGGAGAATCACTGATAAAGTTTTTTGGGGAGAAAGTACAAAAAATAATGGGGTACTAAAACTCTAAGTCACTACATAGGCTTTTACTTGTGTACTAAGGATCGGTCACTTCCCAGAGTGCCTTCTGGAAGACAGTTCAGAGGTTGCTGACACCAGCCTCCGCTCCTTACCTCTCCTGCTTCCTCTCTATGCTCTGGGCTCTCCGTTGTGCCAGGACACTGCCCGCCCTTCTTCGACGTTGCTCCTCTCTCTTTTGCTGAATTCGAGCATCAAGCTTCGAGATGGTACAAATTCCCCAGATGGAGTCTTTGATTCCCTATAGGCAAGAGGTTTTTTTTTAAAAGATTTTATTTATTTTTAGAGAGGGGAAGGGAGGGCAAAAAAGAGGGAGAGAAACATCGACCAGTTGCCTCTTGCATGCCCCCGAATGGGGACCTGGCCTGCAACACAGGCATGTGCCCTGATTGGGAATCAAACTGATGACCTTTCGGTTCACAGGCTGGCACTCAATCCACTGAGCCACAGCAGTCAGGGCAAGAGTATTATTTGTAAAGAGGGAAAATTATGGATTAGAGAATACTTTCCAAATTTATATGCAAAAAAGTGAAATCACAGTGGAAACCACTGTATTTACTTTGCTACATGGCTTAACAGAAGATTGATTTAAAAAAATAATAATAATTCCCAATTTGCAGAAGAGTTGCAAGAACAGAAAACTTCCTAATACCCTTTCCTCCAGATTCACCACATTAATATTTTGCCACATTTATTACTTTTTCTATATATACACTTTTTCCAAAACATTTGAGACAGGTTGCTACGTCATGTCACTTTACTTTTAATTCTTCAGTGCATATTTCCTAAATAATGAATATTCTTTTATATAACAAGAGAGTTATCAATTTCAGAAATTTAATACTGAAATACTTTAATCTTATAGTCCATATTCCAATTTTTCGATTTGTGCCAATAATGTCCTCTATAGTATTTTTACCCCTCAAGTATCAAAATTCAATTCAGAATCATATATTGTATTTAGTTTGTCATGTCTCTTTAGTTCCCTTTACTCAGGAACAGCTCCTTGGCTTACCTTTCTTTCTGAAGTATACTGGCCAGTTCTTTCTTTTCTTTTTTTAATAGTTTATTTATTTGTTTGTTTATTTTTTAGAGAGAGGGGAAAGGAGAAAGAGAGGGAGAGAAACATCATTGTGTAGTTGCCTCTCAGTCGTGCCCCCAACTGGGACCTACGTGCAACCTAGCCATGTGCCCTGACTGGGAATCGAACCAGTGACACTTGGCTCACAGGCCGACACTCAATCCACTGAGCCACAGCAGCCAGGGCCTATGGGCCAGTTCTTGTGTTGTATTTCCTCAGTTTAGGTTTGTTTCCTCATGACTAGATCCAGGTTTGCACATTTTTGGCAGGAACATCACCTAAGTGTGCACTCCCAGGTATTATATCCAGAGGCACACAATATCTGTCTGCCCATGCTGGTGACGTTAATTTTGTAAACTCAGTCAAGGTGTTATCTAGCTTCTCCTTTGTATGGTTGCAAGTTTTTCCCCTTGCAACTAAATAAGTAATCTGTGGACAGATACTTCTGAGACCGTGCAAATGGCCTGACCATCCAAATATCCTGCTCAGGTTCTCCCCCAGACTTAGTATCCAGTGACAATTCTTGTCCAAATCAATCTTGAATAAAATGGTTGCAAAATAGTGGTTTTCTAATTCCTCCACACTTATCAATACCGTAAAGCCAAGTTAATGCCCTTCCTTATACTCTTTTAATATCAATGAAATACCTATAGTATGATTAAAATCTTGTCCTAAACTAGTGATACAAGGATAGATTAAGACTGGTTTCTAGAAAGGACCAAGGCTAGACCAAGGTTAGGGAAAGACACAATGAAATAATTACTGTAAAAAGGTGAAAAGCTGTAGGAAAAGAACCAATAAGACAGAAACAACACAGTAGTGTAGCTGGAGGAGAAGTCCTTAAAGAGTGTATGACGGGGGAGAGGGTGGCTAGATCTTTAAAGACAGTGACAGAGGCACTTGCCAACCATATGGGAAGAGCCCCAACAGCAGGAAGGTTACTTTCTGCTACAAACACCAGAACTGCATATCACCCAGCTCAAAGAACTGCATTCACTCATCTACCCTTCCATGTACCAAGCCATCTTCAATGCATCAGTCATTGGCCACCTGGAAATGCTCAAGAAACATACCTTTACAGGAAAAGTATACAAGTAAACAACAACAAAAATTATAGTTTAATTAAGTACCACAACACTTTTCTGTCCAAAGTAGGGTGGCAGCACTGGGGTGCTCAATTTCATGAAGCAGCACCACAAAAAGGCAATCTGGGGGCAGTGGAAAGCCTGTATTGAAGGATGGTGTTTTCACCTTTTGCTATTAGCTAAAACAGAGTTTGGGGATAACTGCCAGGATACAGAGACATGGGCAAGTATATGAACTACCGACTGATAAGACCATAAATAGGCATGGCGTGCACCTGATTACCTATGAGTAATTTTTAGTCTTCTTTTGCTTTTAACTTCTAAATCTTCCACAAATAGTTTAAATATTCAAGAGAGTTGAGTTCAAATGGCTGAGGGCCTCGCATGTGCTAGAATGAAGACAGGACCCCCACCTGAGACACTAGTCTCATGGGGCAGACAAACATGTAAAATGCACAATGTGGAACTGGTCCAGGTTGAAATTGTACCACATAAGAACAGCAAGACAAGGATGTAACGGTATTAAAAGTAGATCATTGCATGAAGTCTCTTTGGCCCTTCTAAGAACTTCAATTTTCCTTTAACTCAAAAATAATAAACTTTTAAACATTCCCTCTGAGAAACCAATTCCTAGTGTATCCATTCCTTCCCCGCCCCCATCAGAACTGGCCTTTCTCCTGCTCCTAGGAATATAGCTAGAGGGGCCACAACTAGGGCATTAGACCTCAGACATCCACTATGACAGAATTTTATGCTACTGGAAATTTGGGTGGTTAGGTTCTAAACAGATCTTTATGGAACATTTTCCTGAGCATCATCATCTGCACCTTCTAGAATAGGGAGTGGTGGTACTGGTGTTCTCTAATGTAAATCCAAATGAAATAGTTTAGGTAACAGTAATGTAACTGATGTTCACTGCTCAGTTTTGACCAACGCATCATGGTTACAGGTGATGTCAACACTGGCAGGACCTAGTGAAGGATACAGAAGAACTGTGTACTATCTTGCAACTTTTCTGTAAGTCTAAAATTATTCCACAATAAAGTTAAAAAAAAAAAAGGCTCTGGGCTCAAGCTGACCAGAATTCTAATACTAGAGACACTAGAAAGATCTACCAAGTTTCTGCAAGATGCAGAGTAGTGCCTATCTCTTGAATAGGGTGGATTAGAATGAAAACCTATATATGAAAGACCCAACCAATATGATATAAATTCCAGAACACTTAAAGGATTCCCTAGTCAGTTCCTACAGCAAAAGGGTCAAGAGGTGGCTTGGTAAACTCACCCTGGCAAGGTCCTGGAGAAAGGTTTTGACACTGTCGGCCATCTCTTCACACCCAAACTACCAACTACGTAGAGGAGATAGAAGCATCCTCAAACCTTTCATTATGAAGAACCTGGAGATAGAGCATAACAAGTGGAAAAATATTTATCAAAATATAAGGAACTTCATGCACATTTCTGCATGATGCCATTTTTTATAGACTTGTGTAGAAATCTGTGTGACTAGGTTCTAAACAGATCTTTATGGGACATTTTCCTGAGCATTATCATCTGCACCTTATAGAATGGAGGTGGGGGGGAATTCTCTAATGTAAATTCTAATAGGAGTGCAGCGGATTCCAGCATTTAAGACACCAGGTCAGTGAACGAAGTAAAATTATCCCTGTAGCTACTGAAATCTGAAATTGATAAACTATTTTTTAATCACTTACCACCCTTACACTTTTACAGCAGTAAGTTGTTGTGGGACTAGTAGTCTCCTCACTGGGACCTAATGTCACTAACTGCCTTCCCATACACATTCCAACATCCTCTTAAGCTGTATTTATTCTTAATGTATAACCTCAAGCACTTGAATAAAAATACAAGAGCAAGAAGAAAGTTCCAACAAAAACTACGAAATACGCACTTCATATACAAGGCCCTCCGGCACACAGTTACATTTAAGGTATGATGTGAAATTTCCCATGAAGGACCTCCAAATAGGCCTCTGTATGCTCTCCAATTTTAAATATATACATATACAAGTGCCATTTTAATAAGCATGCAAAAAACAGTGGATTTCGAACTAGGCCAAAAAAAGTTCACGTGTATAAATATTCTTTAACTCACTACAGCTTTCCCATTTTATTTCTTAGCTGAATGAGAAATCTAGCTTCAAAAATTAAGAACTTGAAAGTTCATATATATAAGTATTCATAAAATCTAGGTTACCATTTACTGTCTTTAAGGGGAATGGAAAATATTTTCAAAAATTTTATTAACCACTTGGAATTCTAAAGTTCTCAAACCTGACCAAACCAATCTAGGGTATTCTCCATTTAAGAGAGAGATCATTATGACTGAATTTCACAGGCAGCTTGTATAAACCTCAAATTTCAAAACAGAAGCACACTTTCCCTGACCTACAGCCACTTCACCAAACTGTGCTTATTGACCCAACTGGACTCCTGCCACCGGAACTGAAAGAGCAGGGAACCTAATAGCAGGGAGAAGGTAACTTGCACAACACCATGTGAACCACTGCTCCTTCGGTCAAATCCTACCCAGACACACTCAGGTAGAGAGGTATCGAGGGAATAAAAACTGTTAAGACTCCCAATTAAAAACAAAACAGCATCTCCGAGTGACAGATAACTCAGGGCCAGGGCCATAGTAAAATGCTCAGTGATGACACAGGACATTAGTTGGAAGAGACTATCATGGGATCACCCTTAATCAGCTACTTCCTAACTTATAAATTAAGCGTGTTAAAACCTTCATGTTTCTGGAGTAGAACGTGCAATAACATGAAAACAAAAACTTCTCTAAAAACATTATCCCACTCCAGAATGAGCTTGCGTGGGAGTCTAAGGAAGCCGTTTACTTAGCCTGGATTTCTCACAGGGCCCAGAGAGCCTGAAGCGTGTCAGTCCCAGGCCAGCGGAACAGCTTTGTTATCTGACCTGTGGCCAGTAACACCTGGCTCCTGCATGTACCAAGTGGCAGTTTACCTACTGACCAACGGTGGCCTTTGAAAGACAAGTCACCTCAATTCTCTGCGGTGATCCTAGCAGCCTTCCTATAGGAAGATCGCGTGAATTGCCAGGTGTGGAGAAAAAGCCACTTGAGACCACACACAGGCTTAGGGGGAACCCTCCAAATAAACGGGAAAAAGATGCATCTGGTTCACACCCTTTTACAGATGGAGGAACTGAGTCTCCAAAAACAAATGGCTTACCCAAGATTACAGCAAAGTGAAAGGCCACAGCCAACTTGAAAACCCTCGTGTTCCAACCCTCAGTCGGACTTTTTACTCCAGAGGATTGCTGTTTACCTGCAGCACCCCACGGACAAAATGTCTCTTAATCCTGGAAATACACCTGGCCGTTGAAGGCCTCACATTCACTGGCACTTAGGAGGGAGGCATTCAGTGAGGCCTGAGCCCACGTCCGGAAAGCAGGAAGCGGTTAAGACCCACGCCAGGTGCAGGAAAGGTGAGCATTCTCTTTCCACGGGCTCCGGGAATGGCTCCAGGTCCGCTCGGACGCGGCTCCCCGTGGTTGCTCGGCAAGTCCGAATGAAAACCGTGGTCCCGCTCCGTAACCACAGCTGGGCACCAGGCGCGCAGCCGCTCACCTCTCATCTCGGTCACACGGAGCCGAAGGACAGCCGCGCCGCACCTGGGCATTCTCCTTCCAGTCGGGGGTCCCTCCCGGAGTCACTCCCGCAACCACACGACCCAGAGATCAGGCCCTGCTGACCCTCACCGCCCTCACCACACTCCTTACGCCCAGGGCCCTGCCACACGCGCCTGTTGTCTGGTTCCGCCGAGGCTTCACCTACCCGGCAGCTCCGCTGCCCGGCCCAGGCCTGGCCGCGGTCCGCCCCGGCCCCTAGCCCACAGCCGGACACTCGGATCCTCCGCGCCCGACCGCCGGCTGCCGCCCGGGCGCTTCCAGGGCCGAGGCCGCTGCGCCCACACTGGGCATGCCCGGGCCGCACGGGGCGGTGGGAAGTCGACCGGCGCCGAGCCCAGCTGCCCAGGGCAGAGGAGGCGGGGCCGATGCGGCAGAAGGGGCGGGACCGGTGCTGCAGAGGGGGCGGAGCCTAGCTGCGCCTGCACTGGGCCTGCCGGGTAGGCTAGGGGCGGGGGAAGTCGGTGGGCGCAGAGCCGCCACAGCAGAAGGGGAGGGGTCGAAGCGGCTGCAGAGCAGGCGAGGCCGAGCTCAGCTCGCACTGGGCATGCCCGGGCCGCGCAGGGCCGCTGGGAAGTCAAGTGGGCGCTGAAGAGAGCTGCCCAGGGCGGAGGGGGCGGGACACCTATGGGCGAAGGAGCTTGGGGAAGCCAGTCGTTTCCCCGGACCCCGGCACATCCCGGGCCGCATCTGGAATGCCTAGGCTTCCCTGAGCCCTTCCGCAGCGCGGCCCTTCCGGACCCGTCATCCTGTTCTTTGCCCTTATCCATTTATTTCTATAGGGTTACTTGTCCAACAGGAGAGCAATAAAATGTGGAAGTGACCTTGGTTTATTTGGTTGGAAATTTTCTGTAACTAAAGAGTACGAAGCAATGATGGGTTTAAGTCAAGCTTCGGTTGATTAGGAATAGGACACTCCGCCATGCCATTCGGCTGCATTAGGTGTGAACTCTTAAGTGATGGTTGAGATAAAAACATAAAAGTTAAGTAGAAATAAGACTTTCCATCTCCATCCCCACCAATCCACTCCTACCCTGGGAACAGCAATTTGTTGGCATAGAGCCCTACCTATAACCTATTTCTCCCTATTCCCAACCTGTTCTAGATATCTCACTCCCCATTTTTCCTCTGTTCACTTCCTAGTTTCCCTTTAGCTGTGCTTAGAGTTGCTAGTGCTGGGGCTATCTATAGGTTTAAATGTTTACAACTAGAAGATACTTAGTGTAACCTTCTATCTGGCGGGGAACCTCAGCCCAGATGTCAGTGGGAGGACAACTACCCAGGCCTCCTGATTCTTCCTGTTAGGTGGTGGGCAGTTGACCTTGTCTCCAGTGCCCAACTTCCAATTCCATTCCAGAGTAAGCTAACCCCTACCCTGTGCCTCCTGAAGCCTTACTTACCTTCGCTTGAAGGAAGAGGATGCTCCAAGTTGAAACTAGCATGCTCAAAGAAGTGAAGGAAGCATTTAGAATAAAAGAAGCCCTGAAGTAAAAGGTCAACCAGGGATTTATATATGTAAAGTCCTGTAGTGATGGGGTCTTCTTTCTTGTTTGTCTCAGCTGTGGGAAAGGAATATCTACTCCTTTCCTTTTCTCAAACATATGTTTATTTACATACTCCACCACTGAAGGCATTACAAAGAGAAAACATTCCTAAACTTTGCTTTTGTCCCATAAGAGTAAATCTCTTCACCTGCTTATTATGCGGAACTACATAGAGCAAATTTTTATTTCTTTTGGAATTTTATTTTGATCCTAATGAACAATCTATCTGCTGAGGCTTAGATATCTTGTTATAAAGACATTTAAGTGGCTTAATGATAAACTGATTACTGTAATTATTAATTACAATAGTAACAATTGCTCCAAACTCTATCCTCTCTAAAAAGTGTGATTTTATAAAGAATTTAGTAGATATGAATCTACTCCAACTTGTTTGATGGAAGGAAATCTTTTTTGGGTGTTGGGCAGGGGGGATTACAACACTTTGTGCAATATTTTGGTCCATTCTTATTTAGCTTTTTTTCTTCCTCATAAATTATGCAATTAAAGGAGCACTCAGCACACACCTGACACAAAGTGTGTGTGAGAACAGACCAGTGACAGGAACTTAGCCCTCGGACCTGAGGTCCGAGGTCCGAGCTCCCCTCGCTTCTCCTGCTGGGGTACTGAGCTTCAAGTCCGGGAGGGTGAAGTAGGTGGTAGTTCAGGCTTGAGGAGCTCTTCTTGTCCCTGCTGGTGCTTGGCTGACAACATGGGTCTTGCCCTGCACCTGTGGCTGGGAGAGAAGCCCAGTGTCATCTGACCAGCAGGTCACCTTCCCTAACTTGAGAGATTGAGGATCCCCCATTCCAAAGGGGCTGGCTGCCTCAGGCCAGGTCATCCAGGCTCACTTTGGGGACCAGATCTCACCTGTAGCAGAAGGACCTGAATTCTGGGCATGGAAAAGCAGAATTCTGTTCCTTATTGAGAAGTGGGAACATGTGCTCCAAAAGCTCACTCAGTCTGTGATATGATGATTTGTTTCCTTTGGTCCTTTCTTGTACTAATTCACGGTTGGGGTTTAGAGTGAATATTCTGCAATGTAGAACCCAGCTTGGTTGTAAGCATAGACATCATTTGGACAGTTTCCAAAGGCCGCATAAAAGGGCTGCTTAGATGGGGCAAACAGATTCTTGGCATCACTTAGACACTCAATTTTGTATTTCTCTGGTTTATTTTCTATCATTTCCCTGTGGAAGAGAGAGAACAAGTTGCTGAGGGACTGCATCAGAGGACCCAGGGCAAGATGGTGCCCTTGCCATCGACCCAGCGCAGGTAGCCACACTTCATGTCGGCCATGTCGATGGCAGGAGCAGAGCAGTACAGAAACTTGTAGCCATTCTCAGTGGTGGTGTGATAGAGCTTTGCAATACTCTGATGAGTCCAGCCTTTTTTAAAAGACTTTATTTATTTATATTTAGAGAGAGGGAAAGGGAGAGAGAAAGAGAGGGAGAGAAACATCGATGTAAAAGGGAAACATCCATTGGTTGCCTCTCATACGTGTCCCAACTGGGGACTGAACCTGCAACTCAGGCATGTGCCCTGACTGGGAACCAAACCAGCAACTTTTTGCTTTGTGGGATGATGCCCCAAACAAACTGAGCCACACTGGTCAGGGCTCATGAGTTCAGTCTTCACTGAGCTGTGGAAGAATTTGTCCCAAAGCATCAAACTTGGTTATTGTTTGTCTATATCAGAAATGATGATCTTGTCATTCCAGTTGCACAAGTAAATGGTGCCTGCACAGCAGCAGGTATCTTGATACTGGGTTGTGATACTAAACATGACATCATTTAGGCCATCTTGAAGCTTTTGCGATCTGGTCCTAGGAGAGGTAGAGAGACTTCGTATACATGGTCGTGCTGCTGTGACTCAGGGGCTCCGTGGGGACAGGGTCTACTTTTATTGATTTTGCAAGCTCCCATGACCCCTCATCACTGGATGAGTCATCTGCTGGCCTGCCACTGGCTGGCTCTTTCGTGTTTGATGGCAGGTCACTGGTGGGTGGCATCTCGGATTTCACTTCCTTGGACTCTGGCAGCAGTTTGGTCATAATTCTTAATGGACTGGTCATGCAAGGTTTCTACAGGAGTCCTATGAGGTTATTCTCCAGCCCCTTTGTTCTCCCGCTAAGGGGTCTACCACATGACTAGGGAATATGTCAAGGGAGGAAAGGTTAGGGGAGGATCTGAACCACATGACAAGTGATATGAAAGGTCAGGTGATCTTAACCACCCAACCAACCCTGGCTGCTGTGGCTCAGTGGATTGAGCACCTGCCTGTGAACCAGAAAGTCACCAGTTCGATTCCCAGTCAGAGCACATGTTTGGGTTGCAGGCCAGGCCTCTAGTTAGGGGTGTGTGAGACACAGCTAATCAATGTTTCTCTCCCTCTCCTTCTCCTCTCTGAAAATAAGTAAAATCTTAATTAAAAAAACAAACAAACAAACAAAAAAACCCCGCCCAACCAGCAATATGCTATGGAGACAGGGTCACCCTGGGGGTGAGGTCCCACCCTACAATACTTGTTTTCCCAGTTGCTGGATGCTCAGTGCTATCTGCCCCAGTGACCTTCTGTACTGGTTCATCATTCCTATTCTGATCATGTCTGTCCAACTGCCTACTACATCAGGGGGACCTTGGAGGGCCTGTTTGTTCAAAGTTCTCTCTGTGTCCCTATGTCTTTGCAAGGCATGGCAAACATTTGCTTACCAAACATTTGCTCTTTCCATCTTCCTGTGAATTGCCTTTCCTTTGAGGACCCAGATCGCTACTCCCGTCTCCTTAGCTCTAAATGGCACATAAGCCTCAACTGCCTGACCACTGTCTTTGAATCTCTCATCTATGTGAGCTCCCATACATACAAAATTAACTTTTCTCCTGTTCATCTCTATTATGTCAACTTAATTAAAAGACCGGTCAACAGAACCTAGGTGGGTAGAGGAAAATTTTTTCTTCCCCTATACAAGCTAGCAGGAATGATATTTATTATTGTTACCATTTTAGATATGATGAAATTGAAGCAAAAGGCAAATAAGTTGCCTGAAACAAAGTGGTATGATGTTAGGAATTTCCCCCTCAATGAACATTTATGAAAGTAGCCCTCTTCACCTAGAAATTAAAGAAGCAATATGTTTATGAGAAAGTTTTTTTTTTTTAAGCTTTGAACTGAATCTGCTGAGCCCAGGAGTTAGAACAAAAATAAAAGAATCCTCCCTTAGTTAGCTAGAGATTCAGGCAAAGGGGCTTGCTTTGCTTGAATTTCACATTAAGCTACTAGATCGATTAGAACTCAGCAATTTGCTAAGACTTAAATACTTTATTTATTTCAGTTTTTAACAGCTTTATTGAGGTATACTTCACATAACATACATTTCACCCATTTAAAGGATATAATTCAATGGTCTATAACATATTCACAGCTGTACAACTATCACCAGGTCCACTAGCTCTTACTGCCCATTCTCACCTCTCTCCCAACCCTAGGCAAACACTAATCCTTCTGTCTCTATAGATGCCTATTCTGGACATTTCATGTTAACAGAATCATACAACGTGTAGCTTTTTCTGTCTGGCTTCCTTCACTTAGCAAACATTTTTCAAGTTGCTTATGTTATAGCATATATTAGCACTTCATTCCTTTCATAGCTAAATAATATTTCATTGTATGAAGATACCACATTTGGATGAACAATTCCTTAGTTGGACTTTTGGCTTGTTTTCATTTTTTGGCTGTTATGAATAACACTGACATGAACATTCCTGCACAAGTTTATGTATCTATATATGATCATATAGTATTTGTGTTTTTGTGACTGGTTTATTTCACTTAGCATAATGTCTTCAAGGTTCACCTGTGTTAATGCATGTATCAGAGTTCCCTTCCTTTTTAAGACTCAATACTATTTCATTGTATCGCTATATCACATTTTGTTTATCCATTCATCCACTGATAGACACTTGGGTTGTTTCCATCTCTTGTCTATTGTGAATTATGCTGCTATTAACATGGGCATGTGAGAGAAGAAAAACTTTTTCTTTACTTTCTTAAATTTAGTACCTGGGGGCCTGTGATTAAACTGACAAAAGACAGATTAACAGTATAAAAAGCACATAATTTTTTATAAATGTTTATGCGCACAGAAATTCACAGAAAAGAAGTAAAACTCAAAGAAGTATTTAGCCCCGGGGGCTTATACATTCTTTTGACAAAGGAAAAAATAGTTTGAGCTTCAGTGGACAATAAATTGTGGGGAATTAAGTAGCAAATAAATGGGGGAACTAATGGAATATAAGGACTAATTTAGTAAGTTCTGTTTATGCAAAATCATCTTGGTATTCACTTCCCGTATTTGAAGATAAAAACCACTTTTCTCCACCTGGCATCCAGGAAGCAGCACTTTCCTCAAAGATACGTTCATGCCCTGCTTTTAGGCACAGAAGGTAACTGGGTTTTTTTGAGGAATTGCCATTTTTTATTCGGCAAGTGATAAAAACACAGAGAGAAAAAACTCACCATGGCAAAATCTGAATAAAGTGGATTGTGTTTCAAAAATTATGTCCTATACTGTTGCCCGTGAAAATAGGGTTCTTCCACAGAATCACAAGAAAAGCATTGTGGGGACCTGTGTGGGAGATGAGGTGCTGCTAGGATTTATTGGGGTAAAAATAAATGACTGCCTTCAGGTTCCTGGTGTAGAAATAAATGTCCCCAGGTTCCCAGTGTCTCTCATCCAGGCCAGGTGGCTCAGTTCTGTTCTGTCCTGCTGTAGAACAAGTCCAGTCTTGTCTTCACCAAGCCCAGAATAAGGACCAACGCCAGAAATTCTGTGCCAGTGGCCTGGCACTGGCAAGGTATAGTTTATTTTTAGTTTTTAATAATATTTTATCTATTTACTTTTAGAGAGAGGGAAATGGAGGGAGAGAGGGAGAGAAACATCAATGTGTGGTTGCCTCGTGTGCCTCCAGCCAGGGACCTGGCCCACCACCCGGGACCTGGCCCAAGACCCAGGCATGTGCCCTGACTGGGAATTAAAACAGGGACCTTTTGGTTCGCAGGCCAGTGGTCAATCCACTGAGCCACACTAACCAGGGCAGCAGAGTATAGTTTAATTCAGTCCATGCCAAAGCTTAGTCCAACTCAGTCTTTGTCCTTAACTGGCTTAGTCTCTGCTCCTAGGCTCTGCTCAGCAGCACTGTGCTGCTATACCCAGGCCTATACTTGCACCCGCATTTTGGGGCCTCGCTTGAACCTGCATGGCTGGTAGGCTCGCATAGCTGTTACAGAGAAAGAATGCGTGAACAAATGGGCAAATGTGTGCTACCTACTGAGAGAAAGGCCTTTGCTAAGCTTTCATTACCCCGGGTTTGGAAAAGACCGTGTACTCTTTCAAACTAACCAATCTCTTTTCCAATCCCTCGCAGGCTTGTGCTGGGCCCTACCCCTAGCCAGTCCGGTCTTTTCCCCAGATTAGACATTGCCCCTTTATGGTTGTCCTCTTGGCTCCTACTGCAAATGCCTCATAGTAGAAGCACCTCCTTCTATACCACCTTGGCTTCTACTGGGCATGTGCTCAGCAGAGGAACATTCTCTGCTGGTTTATCGGTAACCGATTCTTAGCTGCTTGCTTCAGTGATTAGGTCCCAAGAGTGGAGGATGTGGTGGTCCCCCCAAGAGGCTGTGAATATTATAACTTCCTAGTAAATCAGGCTAAATGTTTGATTCAGCTCCCTAATAGTTTAGGCCTAATATCTGATTCCATTTGCTCTCTTCTTTTATAACTAACTAGCTGCAACTACCTAGCCATTTATAACTAACACTACACTACCTAAGATAAACCAGTGGCAAAAACTGTGTATTCTAAAAAGAAAAAATAATTTTGGAATTGTGAATGATTTAAAGTTTTTTCTTTACTTTTGAATTTTACATTAAAATTCTTTATGTTTGAGAAAAAACAAAGCTTTTTTTTTTTTTTTTTTAAATGATGTGTCTTAGGCTAGTCAATTCAGGAAGAATACCATAAGGAGAAAAGCAGTTCCTCAGGGAAGGTATTCAACTGAGTAGAGCATGTTTTGCACTTTGCCATTTTTCTAGCTAGACAAAGAGCCCAGATGTATTAGTAAATTTACATATTAACAGGCTCTTCACAATGTGGTGCCTATTGGACCCCACACTAGGCGAAACAATGGTCTTGAACTAGTGCCAGGTGCCTCTCTCCTGGTTTAGGGAATGGAGAATTTGAGTGGAGGCAGCAAGATTTTGTCCAAGGCCCAGCCTGGAGACATCAGGATAAATAAGACCTGTCCTCCAATGTTCCCTGGGCTGAGATCCCCATCTGTCCCGTTTTTTGTCCCGGGGGCAATAATGGTCATCCTTTCTCCTTTGGTGGATAGGCCCTGCCTGTTGGAATGCAGCAGTTGTTCTTAGTAACCATGGGAACCTTATTGGCATGGCAACCAGGCAGCTTCAGTGAAAGGCGGGGGGGGGGGGTGGGGTGGAAGTGGAGCAATGCAGTTCTGTAGAAGGAAGGGGTGAGCAGCCCTCCTTCCTGCTCAGGAGAGAAAAGGAGGAAAGAAGCCCCCCTCTCTGAATGGTCCTTCAAAGCCCTGATGAGTTCAGACCTCACTCCATCATCCATTTCAGGAGGGGCTGGGGCAGGGTTATAAGCTAAACCGGACACCAAAACCTAGACCTATTGGTGCTTTTGTGTTGTAAAGCATGGCTTAGAAGCCCCAGAAAAAGAAAAGAGGCTGGCAGACACAGGACAAAACATCTCACAACACGTGAGCAAATTCTGACATTAAGTTTTCGTTGCCGGCAAAATATCGAACAGAGCTTTTGTTGGGCTCTGAGAGTCCAGGCACCTTTTGTTAAAAGATGTCTAGGGATGAAGACATTTTCATGCGGCATCTAAAGCAAGAAATAAATCTATGCAATGAGGTTCAGGAAGGCTGAGAATGTAGTAAAAGCAAAACCAAACAAGATCCACTAGGGAGAAAGAGCTTCTACTGAACAGGAAGGAGTGGGCAGCAGGGCAGCTGGGGACGCCCTGCCAGTCCTTTCTCTGGGCTTGGTTCTCTGATGGACAGGGTGTGAACCCGGGCTATTCTGGGCTTTGGAATCAGATGGCCCTGGGTTAGAACCCTGCCCTGCACCTTCCTTGCTCTGCCTCTGAGTCCATTTCCTCTTCTCTCAAGAGAAGAGGATAAGAATACCTACTCTATAGGGTCAGTGTGAAAACTAAATGAGATTTTAAAAGTTTAGTTAACAGTAACACTAGTTAAAGCTCCATGCGTGACAGGCACACAAACAAGAGCCTCCCTATGACACTGCTGGCTCCTTAGAAGTGGCACTGGGTGGTTCTGTGGCATCACTTGAGGACTGACCATGCTTTTCCCCCTTTTCTTTCTTATTTTTTTTAATGCATTGACTTTTTTTTTTTAGTTTTATTGAGATATAATCATATGCCATAAAAGTAACCCTTTTATTTATTTATTTTTAAAGATTTTATTTATTTAAAGAAAGGGGAAGGGAGGGAGAAAGAGAGGGAAAGAAAGAAACATTGATCGGTTGCCTCTCACAAGCCCCCAACCAAGGGCCTGGACTGCAACTCAGGCATGTGCCCTGACTGGGAATTGAACCAGCAACCTTTTAGTTGGCAGGCCGGCACTCAATCCACTGAGCTATACCAGCCAGGGCAAATTCACCCTTTTAAAGTATACAATTTGATGGATTTTAATATAGTTACAGAGTTGTACAGCCATCACTGTTATCTAATTTTAGTACATTTTCATCACCCCAAAAGAAACTAAAGAGGCTACACACCGGTGAGCATTCACTCGCCATTTCCCTCTCCACACAGCCCCTGACAACCCCTGACCTACTTTCTTTCTCTATGGACTTATCTATTCTGGACATTTTATAGAAACGGAATGACACAATCTCTGGCTTTCTCTGTCTGGCTTCTTTTACATAGCATGAGGTTTTTAAGGATCATCCATGTTGTAGCGTATGTGAGTATTCTTGTTTCTTTTCATGGTTGAGTAATATTCCATGGCATGTGTATACCACACGTTTACCTGTTCATCTGTCAGAAAACATTGGGGTTATTTCCACTCCTTTGGCCATTATGTATGAAGCTGCTGTGGACATTCGGGTACGAGTTTTTGTATGCATATGCTGATCAAGTTTTAGGTCATGACCTATCAGGCCTCATGGCCTTCATATGATCAGATAAAGAGGTGGATATCATTCCTTCTGTTTAAATTTCCTCCTGGCTACACCTCCTTTACTCCTATTTCCTTGTTACCCTAACTCTCATCTCTCCGCCATAGAGCAGTCTAGGCAGTCTCATGCAAATGTCCAGAAATGGCACTTTGAGATACTCACAAAATATATTATTTTCCCCCCACAAAAGATATTCTTGAAGAGTGAAAGGCGAAGAGGAAGAGAGGGACAATGATACATAGACCAGACTTATTTTTCAAGAACAATAAAAATATCATTTAGAAATATTGCTCTAAACTTTTTCATTGAGATAGGCTATACATTCTAAAAAGTATGTAACTAAATTAATTATCACACACACACACCGTTTAGGAATTGCCTGTGTCTACCAAGATAAGGACAGATGGAGGGTTGCTAGATAAAACACAAAGGTACATCAAGTACCCGGTTAAATCTGAACTTTAGATAAACAATTAATAAATTTTTAGTAAAAGTCTATTCTATGCAATATTTGTGAATAGTTATTCAAAAAATATTCACTCTTCATCTGAAATTCAAATTTAACTGGGTGTCCCTTAGTTTTCTTTAGTAAATCTGGCAACCCTAGAAGGGAAAATTAAAGAACATGCAATAGACATAAATCATTTTTATGACTGAATAGCAGCTGAGATTTGATTATAGGAAATCCCAGAATAAAATGGAATTTGGAGTTATTTGTAGATTTAATTTACCCCTAGACTTTTGTATAACTGGGTGTGTATATCCTTTTGCTTTCTCACAATATCTCTGTGAAATAATCAGGAGTCTGCAAATAGAGAAACAAAGGCAAAGATATTAAAAGATGCTTCTAGATCCCTCGGTGAGTTTGGGGTCGATTTAAATAAAATATTGTGATTGGTTTTTGAAAGGAAAGGTAGAATTTAGATTTATTAAACTTAAGAGCAGGAAAGGATTTTATCTGAAGCCCTTTATAGTTTATAAAGACTTTATTTGTTTGTTTTCAGAGAGAAGGGAAGGGAGGGAGAAAGAGAGAAACCCTGATGATGGAGAGGAACATCCATTGGTTGTCTCCTGTAGGCCCCCCAACTGCAGATCTGGCCGGCAACCAGGCATGTGTGCTGCCTGGGAATCAAGCCAGCGACCTTTTGGTTCCCAGGCTGTGGCTCAATCCACTGAGCCACACCAGTCAAGGCTAAAGACCTTTATAATTTAGGGGAGGAAATTGAGGTTCAGAAAACCTAAATAATTTTCCCTAAGTCATAAATGGTGAAGTTGACATTGAAATCCCAAACTCCTGCCTCCCAGCCTACAGAGGTTTTTCCGGTTTACCACCACCACATGCCCTTCCTCTTCTCCCTTCCCTTTAGTTTCCTCTCTTTCAATGGGGCCTCGATCATCAGGCCAGCCATCACTGATTTACAATTCTGTAAAACGCTAACTGTGGGTTCCTCCTAGATCTTGCAAGTAGTAGAGAGCAAGATTGCTTTAAATGAATAAAATATTTTTGTGTTTTAAGCAAGGTTTACAAAGGACTTAAGAATAGTTTCTATTCATTTCTTAGAGTTGTGAAGAGTTGCTATTACCAGGCTCAGGGTAATCTTTTCTTTCTTAATAGATCATGAGAAGCTTCCTTTGATTTATACATTTTCATTTTATTCATGTCCAACTGTTATACCTAATGAACAAATTCTTAAGCTGGGAAAAAAATATGAATTAATTGAATATGCAAATCTATGAAATGAGCAAATTTGAATGACCATCCATTGCCCTGCCTGTCAAAGCTTCTGGTTTTACGCTCGTTCTATGCCCAGCTGCTTTCTGTGTTTCCAAGACAGCAGTTAGTACTTTGCCTCATCAACTTCTCACACATTCTGGGGATTGGATCAACATTCAACAATGAGATTTTCCTTTCACAGCTCTCCCAAACCCAGTCACAAGGCTAGGCCATGCCAAGAAGTTTGCAGAATATCATTCGCTCTCTGTATTTTAAAGGGAACAGTCTTGCTCATCACCAACTCAACATACCTCTTCTTTGGGCCCTGGTATTCAGTGTTGTTAAGGTCTCGACATATAGCAGCGGTTCTCAACCTGTGGGTCGCGACCCCTTTGGGGGTCGAACGACCCTTTCACAGAGGTCGCCTAAGACCATCAGAAAACACATATATAATTACATATTGTTTTTGTGATTAATCACTATGCTTTAATTATGTTCAATTTGTAACAATGAAAATACATCCTGCATATCAGATATTTTACATTATGATTCATAACAGTAGCAAATTACAGTTATGAAGTAGCAACAAAAATAATTTTATGGTTGGGGGTCACCACAATGTGAGGAACTGTATTAAAGGATCACGGCATTAGGAAGGTTGAGAACTGCTGCCATATAGCATGTGACAATGAGAAGGACTGGCTTTTTAAATCCTGGCTATAACAACTTTGTGAAAAAGACTAGCTGCTGAAAGAAAGACTTTGGGGAGGAATGTGGGTTCTTTGCATGTCATGTTCACAGGATTGAAAAGGCTGCAATGACTCAGAGTTGAGGCCTTGAAAAGGACGAATGTGGCCTAGGGCAGCATTTATAGGGCATGCTGGCCTCTGGCAGTTTGCTGGTGATGCAATTTTTACGTGGCTAGACTGGTGCAGTGAAATGTCAGTGTTCTTTGGCATTTTCATTTCCTCAAGTTCATTTCTGAATCATCATGTCCCTGAATACCAGGGCATCGGGGGACAGCAGAAAATAGAGAAGCTTCCCTGATGTTGAGGGAGTGGGAGTCAGTCCTCAGGTGTTTATACAAATGATGTACCTGCTTGGCCTAGTGCGGGGTTGGGGAGTCTCATGAAGAACCAAAAATTAACCTAAGAGAGTTCATGAAGCTGAACCATGTCAAGTATAGCCTCCCCGAGTGACTAGGTCTATTTCCTATTACGAATTCGAGACAACAATAAACCAATCCTGTCCCCATTCACCCAGCGCCCATGCTGACTTGTGCCGATAAATCACTAGGTTGCCACAAAGAAGAATAACATCTTTTCTTTGTTGGCCACTGTAGATCTAAAAGATTCTCTGACTCTGGGAACTTCATTTTTCTTTTCTTATTAAAATTGGTGGTTCTTTTTTCTTGAAATATTCAATTTGCTTCTTTATAGAAAAAAAATTTGTTATTCCATTTACTCTTACAGGAATTTCCGGTATCTTGAGGGATCTTATTCTTTATTCGCCAATTAGTTTGTGTATTTTTGTCACTTTTCATCAGGTAACAGAGATGATTACTCTGGAATTTATAATTATTCCTGGGGTTGATTTAGTATCAATTTTTACAAAACTGCTTATTCTTTTCGAAAGCAATATGGTTGATTTCTTGGTGCATGTGCTTCGTGGTAAGGAGTGATTACCTGCAGACTAGATGGCTATGAATAGATTTTGAATCATGGGGAATATTCCATTTCCCTTATGGAAACAAATCAGGGAGTTTAATCAACCCTGGAGACTGAGGATGGAGATGAATATAGGCTTGAATTGCATGTTGGTGTTTGAGAACTACAGGTGATGGAAAAATCAAGTAGTCTTAAAATACTAGCAGGTATGAGCTCATCTTTATTTACTGGGCTATGATTAACATAGGCTTTCAATAAAGATTCAGCAGCTCATTTCCAGAATGTCATGGAAAACTGGCTTTTTCAAGATGGATTCTTTTTTTTTAAAGATGTATTTATTTATTTATTTATAGAAAGAGGGAAAGGGAGATAGAAAGAGAGCGAGAGAAACACTAATGTGTAGTTGACTCTCGCACGCCTGCAACTGGGGACCTGGCCTGCAACCCAGGCACGTGCCCTGACTGGAAATCAATCCAGTGACCCTTTGGTTTGCAGGCTGGCACTCAATCCACTGAGCCACACCAGCCAGGGTTCATGATGGATTCTTCTAAGGAAGATCAAATATGATGAGCACGATACATACCATGCTATCTCTGAATTTCTTACCTAAGTGAGTCATTAATAGTTTAAAACCATTAAGGAAAATAAAATTAAATTAAACAAACAAACAAACAAAGACTGGGCCACCCTGTGAAGTCAAGTTTCTCACCACTGGAGGTATCTAAGTAGAAATTGTGTGTAATGTTATATTGTTTTCTGAATCAGGTGGGTGGTTAGACTAGATGATTGTTAAATGCTTTAGATGCTCCAAGAATCTTTGATTTTATTTAAGTAAATTAGGGACTAAAATAAGTTTAGTTCAGGAAGTGAAATAAGCCCCTAGAATGGTGTTGGTGTGATTCTAGGAGCAATTATTTGTCCTGTATCCCCAACAACCAGCAGTTTGTACCTATGACCCAGGTTTATTCGTTTTTTCTTACTTAAAGGCCTCTGTGTGCCTTTGCACATACCCAAGCTTTACTGTTAGTTCCCTCTGTATGAAATGCAGCCCATCCTAGCAGAATGTTCACTTAGCCCTTAAAGACCTATGTCTGAGGTAGTAGTTCTCAACTGGGGCGATTTTATAATTTCCCCCTCCCCCATCCCAGGGGCCAGTTGAAGTCTGGAGATGGTTTCGGTTGTTATAACTCAGGGAAGGGAGTGGTGCTACTGGCAGCTAGTGGGCAGGGATTCTGCTAAACATCATGCAACATTCAGGAGAGCCCCCGACAATAGTCGCCCAGCCCCAAATATCAATAGTGCTGAGCTTGAGAAACCCTGATTTAAGTTAGGCGACCTTTGGACAAAACCCCTGCTGTCTTCTTCACTATTCCATAGCAGTCGCAGAAATTTGTATAAAACGCTTTCTATCTTCTTTAAAGCACTTCTTGCTTTGTCCACTGGGAGTGTCATCAGCTTGGAAACTCTTTTAAGCTCTATCAACTCTGTTTGTTTAAGAATAAAATTAGATTTATTCTGATTGCAGAAGTAGGGAGGTGGGAATAGCTCCACCTATCAGCCCTGAGGAGGATTCCTGAAACTCCTAAAAACACACAAGCAGCACTTATTGAGCACTTACTATATGGTAGGTCCTGTGCCAGAGCTTTACGTAGATTGCACACAGGAGGTATTAATATAGGTTGAGTTATCTTATTTAATTTTTCTAGGGTTCTGTATTAGTTTCTTAAGACTTCCTTAAAAAGATACCAAGCTATTTAATTTTGGGTCCACCCTAATCCAGTATAATCTCATTTTACCTAATTAAACCTGCAAAGACCATATATTAAAATAAGGTCACATTCTGAAGTTTGGAACTGTGATGATCTGAATGTTTGTGTCCTCCGTGAACTCACAGTGTGATGCCCAGTGTGATGGTATTAGGAGGCGGGGCCTTTGGGGGGCCTTGTGCATGTGGTAGCACCCTCATGAATGGGATTAATGTCTTTATGAAAGTGGCCTGAGAGAGACCTGAGCGCCTCCCACTACACGAGGACACAGTGAGAAGAGGGCAATCTGTTACTGAGAAGAGGGCCTTTGTCAGAAACCTACCAAGCTGGCACCAGGATTTTGGACTTCCAGCCTACCTGAACACCAGAAACACATTTCTGCTGTTGATCAGCCACCTAGTCTGTGGTTCTTTGTTAGAGCAGCCTGAACAGACTAAGACATGGAAGGACATGAATTTTGGGAGGACACTATCCAACCCACTATAGTCTGCCCTCCAGACTCTGTAAATTCATATTCAGCTCTGTGCTGGATGCTATTTTTGCTTTTTATCTTTTTTTTCTAAACAAGTTAAAATCTGTTTTAAATTTATTGATTGATTTTAGAGAGAGAGGAAAGGAGAGAGAGAGAGAGAGACATCGATTTGTCGTCCACCCATTTATGCATCATTAGTTGATTCTTGCATGTGCTCTGGCCAGGGATCAAACCCATAACCTTGGCATATCAGGACAATGCTGTAACCAACTGAGCTACCCAACCAGGGCTCTTTTTTTCTTTTTTAATTTTTTTTTTTCAGCCAAGAAAGTGAGGGTTTATTAGTTGAGGAGATGGTGCCATGCCCAGAATCACAGGTGAGCTGATGTTCAAAGACCTGGTTCACGATGACTTCCAGGGGATGGGTTATATAGGGGGGAAATCATTAATTATGGTGGCTAAAGAAGTTGGCGTCGTGGGCTCTACTGATTGATTGGGGCCAGGGTGGGAAGTAGTTGATCATTGTATCAAGTTCTAATGTCAGCCATGACACTGTTCTGTCTGGTTTTCCTGAGAGTGTGGTCTGTAGGGCTATTCTGCTTTCATGGGCCTGAGGCTGATACACAACTGAAGTCAAGATGTTATCTTTAGCTTGGCTGACACTGTTTCTGTGGGACAGATCTGAGGTTTTGTTCTTAAAACAGATACTGGACAGATTCCAATGTACTAAGGGTTTCATGATAAAGGAAAGGAGTTGATGGACAGAAAAAAAGGGTCATGTTAAAGAGTTTCTGCAGGGTTACAATTTCAGCACTTTTTTTGGATTATTCCTTAGTCTTGAGGGATATAGAGAAACTGGTCAATCAAGAGGGAGGATTAGCTTGTAAGATGGAGTCACATTTGTCTTCTGATTGTCTGGCTCCCTCTTATCTCTGCCCCTCTCATCTGGCTCTTCCAATCTCACACACTCACCTCTTCTGCAAGGATCCCTGAGCCTAAGAGAGAGCATCTTAATTTTTCATCATTTTTTTTTTTTTTTTTTGTAGAAGCCAAATCCTCTTTGAGTTTCTTTCAGTTAGCGAAAACAGGTACTGATATAGGTCTTTTGTAAAAGTGCAGTGGCATGAAGTAAACTTTCAAGAGCAGGAGACTCCTGTACCTCTATCAGCCATCATTCCTCATTGCATTTTACCAAAAGCAGCAAAGAGAGACCAGGTCACATCTTCCATGCTTTAAAAATCTCCTCAGCTAAAGATCTAAGTTCATTGCTTCAAGTTCTACTTGCTGTCTGACGGCAGAACACAGTTCAGCCAAGTTCTCTGGCACGTTTGAACCAGATCACCTTTCATCCAGTACCTAATAACATGTTCCTTATCTCCATCTGAGATCCTACCAGCAGCATCTTCAACATCCGCATGTCTAGCTATACTCTGTTCGGGACACATGCATACCATATGGATTCTCTGCAGTGACAGAAGCTTTCTCTACAACTCTTCTCATATTTCCCCCTTAGCCTTCACCAGAAAAGACCAACAATCCCTTCAGGACAGTCTAGGGTTTTTCTGTCGTGTGCCTTGAAATTCTTCCAGCATTAGTTCATTACCCAATTCCAAAGTCACTCCCACATGTTCAAGAATTTGTTACAGTGGTGGTACTTCCCAGTACCAAAATCTGTGTTAGTTTCCTAGGGCTCTTGGAACAAATCACCACAAACTGAATGGCTTAAAACAAGAGAATTTTATAGTTTCACAATTCTGGAGGGTAGAAGTCCAAAATCAAGGTGTCAGCAGGGCCACACCCCCTCTGAAGGCTCTAGAGAACACATTTTCCCTCTTCCAGCTTTGGGTGGCTCTTGCCCTTCCTTGGTGTCCCTTGCCTTGTAGTTGCATCACTTCAAGCTCTGCCTCCATCACCACATCACCTTCTTTCCTGCACCTCTAAGTGTCCTTTCTTCTTCTTTTGCCACCAGTCATTGGAAGTCATTGGATTGAGAGCCACCCCAATCCAGTATGACTGCGTCTTGACTAATTACATCTGCAAAGACCTTGTTTCCAAAAAAGGTCACATTCTGAGGTTCCAGGTGGATAATAGATTGAAGGGAAGAAAGTTTTCAACCCACTACAGTTTTCAAATATTAGAGTTTGGAAACCAGTGGACTGAATTGTGAACCTTTTGGAGGCATGCCCTCAGTTTTACCTCCCCAGCTTCTAGCACAGGTCATAAAATGCAATGCAAAAATAATGTTGCCTGGAATTTGTACACCTATGTTCATTGCAGCATTATTCACAGTAGCCAGAAGGTGGAAACAACCTAAATGTCCTTAGATGAATGAATGGATAAACAGAAAGTGATTTTCATCCACACAATGAAATATCATTCAGCTTTTACAAAACAGGGATGAAATTTTGACATATGGTAGAACATGGATGAAACTTGAAAGTACTCTGTTAAGTAAAATAAGCCAGACACAAAATAACAGATACTGTATGATTGCATTTATATGAGGTACTTAGAATAGTGAAATTCATAGAGACAGGAAGTGGTTACCAGAGGCTACACAGAAGAAGGAATGGGGAGTAATAACTTTGGTACAGAGCTTGAAATGATACCAAAGTTCTGAAGATGGATAGCAGAAGCACTTGCAATAACAGTGTGAATGTACCTAATGCCACTGGATTGCATTTACAAATGGTTGACATGGCTCTAGCCAGGTGGCTCAGTTGGTTGGAGCATTGTTCCATATACCAAAAGGTTGTGGGTTCCATCCCTGGTCAGGGCATGTACCTAGGTCAGGGTGCATACATATGGGAGGCAACTGATTGATGTTTCTCTCTCACATCAGTCTTTTTCTTTCTCCCTCTCCCTCTAAAAAAATCAATAAACATATCTTCAGATGAAGATTTTAAAATGTAGTTAACATGGTAAATGTTGTTAGGTATATTTCACCACAATAAAATGAAAGAAATGTTTGCTGGAAAAATAACTGCTTATGTTCAGGGCACTCTCACCCAGATACCTAGAATATCAGTCTTCAGTCTCTGGTTCCTTCAAATCCTCACAAAAATAAGGACAACAGAAATTACTTATTGAATACTTACTATATGCCAGGTACTATGCTAAGCATTTGGCATGTACTTTATTTAATTTGCACAACAACCACCATGTAGTAGATATTGAAACATGTACTTCCTGGAAAACTTCTCTCAAACCTGTGAGTTCCGTGCTTAGAAGATAGGAACAGAAGGTGGCCTCTAGTACAGTGTCCCCAAGCTTCTCCTAAGGAAGATAGTAGCCAAGAGTTAAACAGTGCCTTCTGTTGTGCCTGGAAGTACCTTACACACATTAACTCTATTCCTATGATAAGCCTCAGAGGCAAGAGCCATTAAATATCATACTTTAGAGAGGAAGATGTGAGGCACAAGAGGGCTAACTGGCCCAAGTCACAAAACTGGGTATCATCCTAGGAAAGTAGACTCAGGGACCTTCTAACCCCCTACTTTCCTTCCACTCTTAACAGGAAGAAACCCTCTGGTTAGTGCCACCAGGAAGGCAGAGTGACCAGTTCTCCCTCCTATTTCATTGGGACCTTACTCCCTTGCTGTGTCTTTTTCATGATTGAAATGTTTGCATAATAAATGAAAAAAAAAAAAAAAAAAGAAAAGAAAAGGACTTCCGGCCAAGATGGAGGCCTAGACAGACACGCTGGGTCTCCCTCTACAACTAAGAAGGAACACAACTACCTCAAAACTAGAGACAACCAGAAGTTCCAAAAAATCAACCTGCATGGAAGTCCAACAAACAAAGATATAAAGAAGAAATACTCATCCAGACAGGTAGGAAAAGTGGAGCAGGGGCAGAGAGGACGCAGTGTGGTGGTGGCAGCAGTGGCAGCAGTGGCAGGCTGGAGGAAAGTGCAATCACACATTTTAAAAGTTGGGAGGGACACCTGGGGAGTGCTCCCAACATCAGACCAGATCGCATATCTCATAGTCCCAGCGCCAGGGACAATAAAGCCTCATTGCTTCTGACTGTGCAAACCAGTGGGGGTTGGGGAAGAGGAAGAAACTGCCAGTCTCTCAGCAGAGTCCACTTGTTTAAAGGGTCCCCATGGTCCTAGAATGTCCACAGACCCACCTACTCTGGGAATGATGGCCAGGGCAACAGCTAGAGAGGTGTCAGTCCCATATGGAAAAGGGGCAAGTTCTGAGCAAGTGGCATTGTTCCCTCTCAGACCCCTTCCCCACATACAGTGCCACAACGTGGTGAAACAGGTCACCCCATACTGACGAATGCCTAAGGCTTCGTCCCTTATAATGTAACAGGTGTGACAGCTCTACCTAAGACACAGAGGCAAACAAACACAGGAGCCTGTCAAGATGAGGAGACAGGGAAGTATGGCCCAAAATGGGGAAAGGATCAAGGTTCCAGTGGGAGAACTATGTGATGAGGAAAGAGCCAACTTAACAGACGAGGAGATAGCCAATCTAACAGATGCAGAATTCAAAACACTGGCGATAAAGATGCTCAGAGGCTTGACAGATATGCTTGAGTATGGCAAACGCATAAGAGAAGAAGTGAAGGCTATGCTAAATGAAACGAAGGAAAATCCACACAATACCAATGGTAAAGGGAAGAAAACCAGGGTTCAAGTCAATGATTTGGAACATAAGGAGGAAAACAACAGTCAACCAGTACAGAATGAGGAAACAAGAATTGAAAAAAATGAGGAAAGCCTTAGAAACCTCTGGGACAACTTTAAACATGCCGACATCCAAATCATAGGGGTGCCCAAAGGAGAATAGGAAGAGCAAGAAATTGAAAGCTTATGTGAAAAAAATAATGAAGGAAAACTTCCCAAGTTTGGCGAAGGACATCGACATACAAGTCCAGGAAGCAGAGAGAGAGTCCCAAACAAGCTAGACCCAAAGAGTACCACACCAAGACACATCATAATTAAAATATCAAAGGTTCAAGATAAGGAGAGAATCTTAAAAGCAGCAAGAGAAAAGCAGAGAGTTACCTACAAAGGGGTGCCTACAAGACTGTCAGCTGATTTCTCAAAAGAAACTTTGCAGGCAAGAAGGAACTGGCAAGAAATATTCAATGTCATGAAAAGCAAGGACCTACAACCAAAATTACTCTATCCAGAAAAGCTATCATTTAGAATGGAAGGGCAGATGCAGTGCTTCCCAGACAAGGTAAAGCTAAAGGAGTTCATCATCACCAAGCCATTATTATATGAAATGTTAAAGGAACTTATTTAAGAAAAAGAAGATCAAAACTATGAACACTAAAATGACAACAAACTCACAACTATCAACAACGGAATCTAAAAAATAAAAACAAAATCCAACTAAGCAAACCAGAACAGGAACAGAATCATAGGTATGGGGATCATTTGGAAGGTTATCAGCTGGGAGGGTGGAGGGGGAGAAATGGGGAAATGGTGCAGGGATTAAGAATCATAATCGGTTGGCACAAAATAGACAGAGGGAAGTTAAGAATAATATAGGAAAGGGTGAAGCCAAAGAACTTACATGCACAAACCGTGGACATGAACTAAGTGGGGTGGTATTGCTGGAGGGAAGTGGGGGTACTGGGCAGAGGGGAGCAAAGGGGAAAAAACTGTGACTACTATAATGACATAATCAATAAAATATACTAAAAAAAATGTCACACACACACAAAAATGAGCAAGGGATAAGACTCCCTGCAGTTCTCAGCTTAGTCCAGACTCGCACCACTTTCTCTCACTTTACCTAACTTGACAAAGTACTTGGGTTCTCCAGGCAGACATGCTCCTCCAGGTGCCTTTCTCCCACTTTTCATTGTCTGCTTTCATGAATTATTAGACATCATATTAAAGCATCTATAAGCATAGGCTTATGCGTAGTGGACATAAAGGAACAAGGAGTAAATTTTCATAAGGTTCTAGGGTCTTTCCTTGTATCACCTGGTGAATTATCCTGATCACGAGTCCGCCTGAGCTGGAAACTTCACTCAGCTTTATTAGCCTGGATCCAGCTCCCATCCAGCATCTTTGGGTGGTAAAGGTGTTTATCGCCTTTGGCTCGAGGTCTGAACTGGGCTGTGGGTAGCAGGCACCCCTCAGCTTGCCCACCTCAGACCCAGTGCTGTAGAACAGGGAGCCTGGAAAGTCCAGTTGTCCCTGGAGTGTGTCTGTAGACATCCACATGCTCATCCACTCGGGCACCGCCTAGTTTTTATAGAGAATTTAGAGCGTCAGGCCCAGTGAGCTTTCCATACCGAGAGTTACTGCACGCTCACAACTTGGAGATTCTGCATATTCCTGTGGGAAGCAGAAAGGCCGACGTTAAACTGGGTAGGGGGAACACTAACTCATTAATATTAATAAAGGCAGCCACCTGCTCCAAGGAAGGCTATGAATGTTAACAGGGAGATGACGCATGGGTCCCGCGCGTGCCAGTAGGCGGGAGCCCAAGCGCGGGCGCGCCCTCGGAACCCGGGCACGAGCGCGGGGAGGGGCGCAGGGCGGGTGGAGGGGAGCTCGCCGCTGCAGACGCACTGCCCCGCAGCCGCTGCCTTGCACTGCGCTCCGGCAATTCTGTGGATGGAGGTGTCCCGCTGAGCCCCGGGACCCGCCTCCCTCCGCCAGGACCCACACAGGTGCAGTCGCAGGGGGCGACCTTGGTCCGGACCGACCCACGGCCGTGGGTGGGGGTTGAACAGGGTGGTGAGGAGGCCCTGCGACCCGGGCTTCCCGGCCCGCAGGTCTAGGAGAGCCGTTGCCTCGCACCCGTTGCCCCGTGCCATTCTGGAATTGGAAAGAAAAGCCCGGAGGCCGGCGCTCTCTGCTCAGCGGTTCGCGGGCGCGCAGCGGAGACGCAGCGCCGGGCCGGGGACCTGGGACCATGGGCACTGCAAGCAGCCCCAGAGCCTGGGCCCCCACCAGGCCTGGTGTGTGAGCGCGCGCGTGAGTGTGAGTGTGACTGTGACAGTGTGTGTATATGTGAGTATGACTGTGTGTATGTGTGAGCGCGCCCGTGCGGGGGTGCATGTGTGTGTGTCTGTGTGCCTGAGCACGCGGTGTGGGGCCGGGAGGCAGGGGACGCCGCGGACGACGCCTGGTGGTGCCGAAGCAGCGGGTCTGCGCCTCCTCCTGTCTGTCACCTTAAAAGCTCCAGTCATCTCTGCCCCTGATAACCCACTCCGCCCTCCGTTGTGCCCTCCCTGGGGTGTCAGGCCTTCCCCAGGACCCCGCACTCCTGCGGGTCAGCACGCTGGCCGCTGCCGCAGACGCTGGGGAGCGATTGTTGGGACCACAGAAAAGGTCGGAGAAAGGACCAGTGTGGTGGAGGGCGCGCTGCCCATTGTGGGCTCCGGGTCTCTGGAGCTCCGCGCGCGACGCTGGACAGCGCCCTGGGTGGGGGTTATTATCATAGCCCTCTATTCTTTCCTGCCTGTCCCTTCCAACCTCGCCGATCGACACCCCCAAATCCCCACCCACTCCTGTGTCCCGGTGCTGTTTGGGCAAAAGGACCAGTGGAGTCTGTGTGCTGCCGGCGGGATGAGCCCAGCTTTCTTGGAACGCCAGCCATTGTGCTGCTTGGAGGAGCCTTTATTTACCCCAACAGCCCAGGGGCGGAGGGTAGGGGGGATGCGAGATGAGGGTGAATGGAGCAGCAGGAGGAGGGAAAACAGGGGGAAGCACAGCCACAAGGGTTTGCCGGCTTATATGCAATGAAATACTCTTTCTGTCAAAATGTGAAGCTAGCGCATCATGTACACTGGCTGGGTTTTGCTGAGTAGCAGCCGGAAAACTGAAGGTGCATCAGTGGTGGGCAGGTGCTAGGGATGGTGGGGGGCACACAGAATCCATGCTCTATGGGACAAGTAACGGGAAGAAGGGAGAGATGGCACGGGGACCTCTGTGGAGGCATGGTGAATTCTCTGCTGCTGCTCTGCTCCACTCTGCTCAGCTCAGCAAAGCAGGGACTGGAAACTGGTACCGCAGCCCAAATCTGCCTGGGCGAGTGCATCATTATACTGCATGAGGGAGAGGCTTATATGTTTCCTACTGGGACTCTGTTAAGCTCCGAGGTGCCTTTTCTTTTCTAAATTACAGTATTTATAGGGAGCAAAAATAAATGGAATAGATCATAGAACATAATCAAAGTATAGTCCTGCCCTCTGATCTGTGATAAAGAGAGAAAGATAAGACAACCCTGCTATGGTTCCTTCTTTCTGTTGTCATATATTTTAAAAATTGATTTGAAAGTATAGAGAAAGGAGATAAGCCACTGATTATATCGACCCAAGCTTTTAAGAGGAGGAGACCTCCGAGATGAACTGTGAATGAAGATGGGGCAGGTGGGCAAGCTTTCCAGGACGCAGAGCAGGATATTTCAGTTGGGGGGGCAAAGACACCCTACCAAGAGAAAAGAGCAAAAGAAAGTGAGCTAAAAGAAGGAGAGAAGGGGGCACCATTTCAAGAAGTGCTTTCAGCCCCAATCCAGTGCCCCCTCCTCAAGACCATGGTAGGGCCAGTCAGAAAGCCTGGATCTCATCTCCTCTGCTGCAGCCTGGGGTCTTTCTACAAATTCTGGGCTCAGTTTGGATGTTCAGTGACTTCTGATTTCCAGCACAAGCTTTCACTTCAGCATCATGTCCAGCTGGCCATTCATGCAAAGCTTCTTGGCTCCTCGGTAGTGAACTGATGGAAAGAAATCAAGCTTTATTATGGATCATGATCGTGTTTCTGAACTCTCGAACTGTGATATTGATTTCTTCTTTAATAATTCTCTAGATGAATCCATTTCTCTGGAGGCTGCTGAGGATGGGTGCGTCCAGAATAATCTTCCTGTTGCCAATAATCAAAAGTCAATCAGTCCTAGAGAGCCCTCTTTTTGCTGGTTAATTAGTATAGATTGTGCCACTTTAAATCACCACCCCCTTAGTATCACCTACTCCTTCCAGCGCCCCTTCTCTTGTAGAGAAGAGTGCACATTTAAAGGAAATGTAAATTTCTGGAGCATCTGCTGGTTAACTTTCATGTCTCTCTGAAATGGGACCTGTGATCCAAAAGGCTTTGACCAAATGAACTGAAAATATGGGTGCCTTAGCAAAAAGATGATAAAATCCATTCAGCAATAGCTCTCTCCTTTGATAAGCATTTTGAAGGATGGTATGTTATAGCAGGGATAGTTTCTTTCACTTGGAGCACTCTCACGCCACATTTCCATGGAACTAAGTTATTCCCACTTTCCTAAAATCACTGACATCTATTGGACACTATGTATCCCACACGTTTGAAATGCTTAGCATTTCAAAGGTGGTCTCATTTACTCCAAAAAATAACCTGCAACATAAGTACTATTCTAAATCCCATTTTATAGATGAGGAAACCAAAGTACAAAGAGGCTGATAATGGTTTGCCCCAAGTCTCAGAGCTGGGAAGCGATAGGACCAGGGTGAGCATCTGAAGTCCAAACTCTTCCCCATCACAGAGTCCTACTTCCATCGACACAAACCCCTCACCAGTAACACTGTCCCTACTCACTGCTGCGCTCTGTGATCTTTTTCTAAAATCACTTTGGCACTAAGGGTTTCCTCATCATTTCTGTGCTGTGGGTAAGCCCTGTTGGCAATGTAGAGAAACCCATGGTATTCTTCTCTGAATGTGTTTTTTCTTTTCTGAATATGTTTTTAAATGCATTACATAAAATAGAATTATATTTCAGAACCCTTGGGGTCTGTAGATCCTAGGTGAAGAATCCCTCTCTGACAGTTAGTATGTATTGCTTTAAGCTGTATTGTCCAGATTGGTAGCCATTGGTTACATGTGTCTGCTGGACACTGGGAAGGTAGGTCCTCAAGACAGAGGCTGACTGTCAATGTAAATATACCCTGGATTTCAAAGACAGTATGAAAAAAGAATATAAAGTATTATCATTGTCATTTGAAAATATGGATTACAATTGGAAAGGGTGATATATCTGAATATACTGGATTAAATAAAATATATTCTTATAATTAAATTATTAAGTTAATATGTTATTAAAATTAAGTTCCAAAGGTATTAGCTCTATACCAATGCCTTCATTTTAACAAATGAGGTAATCAGGACCCATGGTGCTTGTCATAGAGCCAGACATCAGCAGATCTGTTGGCTCTTATTATGCCTGTGTTCTTTCCAAGATACCACACTGCTTTTGTATCTTTTTGTATCCCGTTGCCTTTGTAAACTGTAACTACTCCGAATATGTGATGCTATGCCAACTGACTTAGCACCATAAAGTCCCAGGAAGAGCTGTCCAGGTGCTGGCACACCCTTTACTTTGCTTATTTAGAATTTTAGCTTTGTAGACAGAGATGGAAAATGGTACTTCTGGGGCAAACCTGTGGTTTTTGCCGTCTGTTTGGTTCTCCTTGGGTAGTGGTTGCAATTTAAGCATCTAACTGGATCAAAACTCACAGAGACAGGAGAGAAAAGTTGGGTTGCCTTTCTTTGTTATAAGGAAGGAAGTTTTGTGTGCAGACAAGGGTATGATAATAGATAATAATGCTTGTGCTGCCTGACATTGAAAACGAGAAACTGTACGTGGGGTGAGAAGATCATTTTTCAATGAGTACACATTGCTTGATTGCCTGGCCACAGGGCAGTGTGTGCTAGGAGCCTGGGAGGGTAGTCAGAGAATGCCTGTGCCTTCGAGGAATTTAGATTCAAGTTGGGGAAGGGCTTGAAGGTACACACTGAGGGATACATCATAGTTGAAGGCACTGTATGAAGAGGGACCAGAGCTGCTGGGAAATGAAGAGGGGCCAGAGCGTGCAGCCTTCCCAGGTGCAGGATCCAAGATGCTGCTCATGGACTCTGGCTCTGGGACACATTGGGAGTGGGTCTGTCTTTTACAGGATAATAGGTCATTTACTCCATTCCTCTAGTCCCAGACATATATGCTCTGTGTCTGGGAAAAACTCTGGTGCTTGTTTGAAAATCTCAATTAGTGTTCTATTCATCTCTTGTTTTTTGATGAAGGTAGTAATATCTAGGTCCATGAATTCCTATCCAGAATCCCCGGGGCCAGACATACTTCAGAACTTAGATTATCTCACAGTTTGGAAGGCAGTAGTAGAGTGCATATTCTGTACATCATCCCCTGGGGGCTGGATAGTAATCTCTATACCTGGGATAATCTAAAACCACATACAGCTTTTATGTTCATGGAGATTAGGTTTAGTTGCCAAATGAGCTTTGGTCAGGTCGGGTTTTGCCACCAAATAGGATATGAAGGACTACCAGTTTTCAGAGCACATGGTTAAGGATTTGGACATATATTGAACAGTATTGACATTTATTGCCTGCCAGCCATTGTTCTAAGCCCTTCCCTGTGTTTACTCCTTTAACCTTATCACAACCCGTGGCGTAGGTCCTGTTTTTATTTCTGTATTGAGACGACTAAAAGGCAGCACAGGGAAGTTAAGAAACTTGCTAAGGTCAAAGCTGGTAAGGTGCAGAACAGCATGTGAGCCTAGGTGGTCTGGTCCAGGGGCCGCACCTGAATCACTGTGCTCTGTTTTTTAGAGCATGGAATTGGAAGCAGGACTGTCTCGCAGGTTTACTCTGTGCTGGTTAGTATTATTCATACCGACAATGATATTTGATCTCCTTAAGTGCATAATAATGAGCAAGTGCAAGAGAGATGGATGCTGGTAAAGTGGAATCTTTGTTTTTGGAGAGACATGGAGTAATGGCATATGTGATTCCGGTTCGTCAGCAGAGCTGGCCTGAAAGCCCAGTCCAAGCTCACATTACCTTGTTTATTTCTTCTAGATAAACGAATCCTGATAGTTGCCAGTGGGCAAGAATGGAGGCCCCGCTGGTGAGTTTGGATGAAGAGTTTGAGGACCTCCGGCCCTGCTGCTCAGAGGAACAGGAGGAGAAGCCACGGTGTTTCTATGGCTCCTCTCCCCACCATCTAGAGGACCCCTCCCTGTCTGAGCTTGAGAATTTTTCTTCTGAAATCATCAGCTTCAAGTCCATGGAGGACCTTGTGAATGAATTTGATGAGAAGCTCAACGTCTGCTTTCGGAACTACAATGCCAAGACGGAGAACCTAGCTCCTGTGAAGAACCAGTTCCAGATCCAAGAGGAGGAGGAGACCCTGCAAGACGAGGAGTAAGAAGTCTTTTATCTTTTTAAAGATTTTACTTATTCATTTTTAGAGAGAAGGGAAGGGAGGGAGAAAGAGAGGGGGAGAAACATCAATGTGTAGTTGCCTGTTGTGCGCAACCCAGGCATATGCCCTGACTGGGAATCGAACCAGCGACCCTCTGGATCGCAAGCCAGTGCTCAACCCACTGAGCCACACCAGCCAGGGTGTAAGAAGTCTTAATTTCCCTCTTCTGCTTCATGCCAGAACCCCATAGTCTGGGGCTCCCTGACGTAGTCCTAGTTTCTGTCTGTGAGTTCATGGCTTATTACTTATGTTTTTATGTCAGTGGGGCAGTGCCTGCTAATGGCTGACATTACTCTGCGATGTCCCTTTCTGGTCACTGGCAGAGCTTTCTTAAATCAAAACCTTAAAGGAATGAAGGAATTTTAGGAAATAGAAAGTTTTTCCTAGATACAAAATAGAATTTCAGGAGCATGGTACATTTGGAGGTCTATCTTCAGCTTTCTTTATGTCAGTGTTAATCCACCCAGATATCAAAAATAAGGACCAGAATAAAGGAATTAACACTGACAGAGGAATCGACGTCATTAGAACAATTTGCTTCAAGAAACACCAGAATTGTGAACATCTCCAAATTATTTACAATCCTTCACCACGGGAAAAAATACCTAGTAAGATTGAGATACGTCCAAATAAGAACATACGCCAATGGAACAGAGAGCCTGTGGAATTACCCCAGACAATATAAAGGTGACAATGGGGCAAAGTGGCTTCTGGGTGTGCAAATTCCCCATGTCACGTACTAGCCACGTTCTCGGGTCTGAACAATAGTCGAGAAAAGGGATCTGAGAAAAGAGCTATTTGAGGAGGGACTAGAAAGAGAAGGGGTAATTTGTCACAAATTAGAGAAGAGTGTTCGGGGCATTTATAAAAAAACACATGAATTCCCTACAGAGATAAAATCTCTAAAATCCCAGTTCTTTGGGCATCACACGAACAATGACGCATAGATGGTAATGAAAGTTTGAGCAACTCTGCTTTTGGCTTCTCTTTTTTATGGACATGAGTTGGAAGAGTTGACCATGAACAAACTGGGTAACAGGCATGTCCTTGAGGATTGGATCTGACTGTATTTGGCAGACAGCTGCTTCTGTGGTGACTAATTAAGCCTGTATCTCCGAATACAGGGCTCTACATCTGTGTCTTACTACTTTATCCCCACTGTCTAATACAGTGCTTGGTGTGTAGTAAGTGACCAAATAACATTTTTTTGAATGAAATATGGAGGAGCAATAGTAGCTAGCCTTGTAGGGATATGTAACGTGTTTCTAGGTCTACCCCATTCCTGTCTTTTCTTTTTAATTAAGTCTCGTCTGGAGACAGAGGCATAGAGACCATTTCACTGTGGTGACCAAAACTGTCACTGTGGCCTGCATGTTCTGATTCCATTTTAAGTTTCAAACTAATCCTTTTAGATTCTGAGCCTGTTAGAATTTGCTCAACTCTTTTAAGTAAAAAAAGAAAAAAAAAAGAGAGAATGACTGTGGGGCTTTATTGTACAGAGTATTTTTTCACTCTAAGCTCACTGCACCAGCCAATGAACTAGAAATACATAGACCATGAATTCCAATTTTCATACTCTCACTAACTCACTGTGTGACCTTGGGCTAGTCACTTAACTCTAGTTGACTGCGTGGGTCCTCATCTTTGAAACCTCCAGAGCTCAATCTTGATGAAGCGGGACTAAGGACTTGCAAAGAACCTAATTTCTTACCTCATCCAGGCTGCGCTCTGAAAATGACATTTTAAGATATGTCCAATGCCTTTTGCTTCCAACAAATCATTTCTCCCCTATCTAAACCCCCTCCCTCTGCCTCATTAAGAATGAAGGGCCAGCAAGCATGTTCTCACTCTCTCCTAGTACATTAGCAGAGGCCACTCAAAGTCAATTACTGTCACGTGGGATTATTGGCCTTATCCTGATTTTCCTGACTTGCCTGCCTCATTGACTGACTCAGCTAAAAGACCAAAGAATGAATAATTCCTTAGAGATAAAGTATAATTTTGGGATAGTGTAGAGCGAGGAATCTGGTAAGAGAGAAATTAACACTGTGCTTTCTGGAAAGTCAGTGTATCTAACTTTTTATAACTTGAAATAAAAATCAGAATTACATTGCATACTTTGTTTTCTAGGCACCTACTCAGATATTTCAACTGTAAAATTATGATGAAATAAAGGAAAAAGATAATATCTAACCTTACTGTGATTCTCCTGAGCATGGTTCTAGTGTTCTATAAACTTGCTTAGGTTTAGTATTTGGGGGGATATTTCATCTCCAAATGAGTTGAAAGTGTTTGGGGTAGAAGAGAACTAAATACAGAACCTTAAAACAACAACAATGAAGTTTTGGTTCAGTTTCCCCATCTAGAAGGGGGAGAGAGTAATATTCATTCTGTATAGGAATTGGAAAGAATCTAAAAAGTTGTTCAAAGTCATGAATGTGCTAATAATGAATTATTCCTAAGTATTAATGTTAACACAGATCGAAGTGTGGGGTTTGGCACAACTAGACACAAATGAAACACTGGACAATGAAGCCAGCCTGGAATGGGTTAAGGGAAATGTTACCAAGTTGGAATTCTAACAAGCCATGTTTACCATATTGTCAGGAGTAGATATACAGGTATGTGTGTGTGTGCACATGTGCGTGTAGCAGGACTAATGTAGCCTCGATGGCTGTGTTGCCAGTTTCAGACCTGAGCTTTTGTCTAGGTGAATTATCACAACCCATTCTGTTCAGTTTTTTTCACCTCTGCCAGCATCCTTTCCCAAATTCCTAGCCCTCTGCTGAAAGGCAGCTTAATCAATTCTGTAGGCATCTAAGCCCAAGCAATAACGTATGCACCTCAAAAGACTTTCCTGTTATTTTAAGGACCAAAAGCAAATTGAATCTCAGGGCATGGCAACCTGTTTAATCTTAGTTCTTTGATGAAAGATAGAGTAGACAGCTTTCTAAGTTTCCTTTCCCCAAGCTGAGAGTAAACAGCAGGCTGCTTCCCAGGGAAGTAGAATTTTACTGTTCACCTCAGGGTACCTACAAAGAGGGAACGTGTCTGTTTCCAAAGGACCCTGCTTACCACGGGATAGTTAGCCTCTCTGAGGGGAAAGCCCTTCCCACCTTCTTCCTCCCTCCACCGCTCCTCCTAGTTCCCTGGCTTCCTGCCTCCTGGTGTTCTGCCTTTGCCTCCCATTTGCCCTTCCCTGGGAGGGGGATGGAGGCAGAAAGCAGCAGGCGCTCCTGCTGCCCAAGCCATTGTCTTCTGTGGACGGGTGAAAGCGCACCGTCCAGAACAATGTCGTGATAGTCTTCACGCACAGCCAGTTTCTGAACTGCTGTCCCGGGATGTGATTTGGAACTTGGTATCGTATTCTGATGCCCATGCCAATCATAAATATTCATCAAGGACTGGAATAGTTAAGTGGTTAGGAAGACAGGCTCTGTAGCTCTGTTGCCTGGATTCAAATCCCACCTCTGTCTTTCCTGGCTGTGTCAGCTCACACAAGTTACATTAACTTCCCCAGGTTTCAGTTTGTCCTCATTAGTACCTGCCTCACAGAGGTGCTGTGAGGAGTGGATGAATTAATCCACAGAAAGTGTTTAGAATAGTACCTGTCGGTTGTGTGTTGGCTGCTGTTGCCGTTAGAGTCAAATGGGCGCTGAATAAATATAGGAAGGGTATGCAAGTGATTGCAGAGAGATGAGAGTCATTCTGTCTTAAGGTTGTTTATAAATCTCATAGGATAAAAGTACCTGGAAAGGAAGAAGAAAACCTGCGCAAAACCTGAAAGAGAATGAGAATGGCTTGACATTCAGAGGAGGTAAAGGTTTAGGAAATCGTCACTAAAACTCTAGGATTGGGAGATAAAATACAGACGATGGTAGCGAAGGCTCAGATGAGAAAAGTCGCTGCTCCCTAAAAGATGAGCGAGTTTCCAGTTGTCGCTGTAAGGATGTGAACCATTTCAAGGTCATTGGAAAGTGCGCAGTCTATTGAAGTTCCCAGCTTCCATCCTGCCTAGCAGAGAGGGATGAACGGCTCCTGCCTATTTTGGGCTTTGCTGAATTTCATTTTCCAAATACTTGCTGCCGGGACAAATCTGGAGGTCAGCGCCTGCAGGCAATTTGGTTCCATCCTCATAGCAGAGAACGAGATGCAGTGAACTGACGCCAGCGGGACTGTGCCCCACCTTCCTGGTGGGCGTGGTGCTTCGGGTTCGGTCTAGGAGAGAGCAAATCATATTTGCCTCCTGGCTTTAGAATGTTAATGAGACTTGGATTTAGAATTAGGCTGGATTAGGGAAGCTCTAATAGTGCCTGATAGGGACTGGATTATCACCGCGTTTAAGAAGTCGACTCTGAAATCCTGCTGAATAGATGTCTAATGAACACTTGATGAGCTCCCGCGAAGTGCTTTCTTGTAATGGTAGGAGAAGAATGAATAAGCGGGCAACCTAAGCACTGCCATTAAATTGTGTTTTCTCGAGTTCATTTTCTTACATTGACAATTTAAGTTGCGTGCATCGTGCACTAGGAAAATCTCTTTGCTTATATACCCATATAGCATATATTAGTCCTGGTTTTATGTATGTTAAGGCCACTCCCCTCCCTCATTTTCTGTCTCATTTTGTTCTCTCTCTTTATATATCTATATCTACCTAGATATAGCTATAGAGATATAGATAGATAAAATTTGCACTTATTGTTTCAGCATCTTATTTCATATTTTGTCATTTTTGAATTTGATTCATATATATACATTTACTTATTTTTCAATGGTTATTTTCTTATATTAGTCTTTTCTACACGTTGGTTTCATAGGTATCACACATTTGTCATGCATAGGCACCCGAAGGCTGTTGCATAGAGTCCTCCTTTATCATTATTTAATATTAACACAAGCGCTGCTGGCTTCCAGGGATGGCAGTATTTTAGGAGCTTGGTTTACTGGTTCACATTAATCTCTTGCTATTGACTAATGCCTTTATTTTTCTCTGTGTGAGAGTTTGTGACTTCAAGATTTTCCCTACCTCCCTTTCCCCCAGACAAATCATTCTGAAATAAGTGAGTTAAACAATGAGAATTGTAGAAAACCCTTTCTTATAATGTTATACATATATCAGAATTTTAAAAAGAAATGTAATCAAGGGTGCCCCATCCTCTCCCATTGAGAAGTGATTGTGTTCCTTTCATATATTTGCTTTAAAGGATCCATGATGGAGACAGGGCACACTTAGACTCTACGTTGTTAGAGGGCAGATTGTGCCACCTGAGGGCTCACTAAGCGTTTTGGGTAATAAGTAAACATTAGCAGGATTAGCACCAGCTGATGACTCTGTTCTTAATGAGATCCAGCCAGAAAATCTGCCCAGATCTCTTATCTGTCTCTGTCTCTGTCTTTCTGTCTGTCTGTCTCTCTCTTTCTCTCACTCTTCTCCACCTGTAGGAAAGGAAACAGGAGCATTACTTAGTTTCATGAGACATGAACTATTCTGTTGAGAGGCACGCTTATTTTCTAGGGCAATTTTGTTATTGTCAGAGGTGATCTGATTGTAGTCTCTACCATGCCTGTCTCAATGGTGAGAAATTCCTCTTGCCTGAAGCAAACATCTTGCTCTTGGAAGCTCCTGGCCAGGGTCCATTCTCTTGGCCTTTTCTTCCCCAGTGGAGCCTCTGATTCAGTGTCTAAGATGCCCTGCTCCTGCATGCTGGAAGACAGATGCCTCAGCCTGGCACGCACAGAGGCCCTCTCCTCCTCTGGCCTGGCTCTTCCTTCCTCCTGGCGGGGTGGGGCCACAGATGGGTGCTAATGAGAGCTTCTCTTTGTTTCCAGGGTTTGGGATGCGCTGACGGACAATTACATCCATTCACTCTCAGAGGACTGGAGGGACCCAAACCTCGAAGCTCTGAATGGCAACAGCTCTGACACTGAGGTACCTCTCTGCTCCCCTCAGCCCCTGCCCCCAGCTTCATAGGGCTTGAGAAGATGTGGATTCCAATTGGAAAAACACTCAGTAACTTAACTGTCTTCCCCATGAAATGCTCAAATTCATTGCTGGAAAGGCAGGAGTTGTGGAGGAGGTGAAAAATACAACAAGGGGGCACATCCCGTGTACACAAGGTGACTGGAATTATGATCTGTGAAAAATGTAAATGCAGATAATTCTTTTGCTGCTCTGTGTACTACAACATGGAAAGTTAGGTGGTCTGAAGGAAGAGGAGGTCAGTGGCTACCGGGCATTTCTTTTGTGTTCAAGCAATAATGGTTAAAATGAACAGTTCAGTTCCATCAACTGTGCTGAGAGCAAGTGCTGACCGATCTCGGCCAGCTCAGGGCCTGGCGAATGGCCAGAGTTGGGGCCCAGAGAGTAATGGGAGGTGGCCACACAATGGGGAGGAATTCTTTATGGGGCTCAACCAAAGAGACATTTATGTGGTTGGATCTGAGTCACATTCTGTGGTTACTGATGTCAAAGACGAAAGTAGCATAAGAACTTCTGAAGAAATAAAGAGAATACTTATTTTGAGTTGATTTGCATAGGCTGTGGGGAGGGAACGTTCGGAAGATCCAAACTGCTCCTCCTAGCTGGTTCTACATGTAAAAAGGTACACTCATTTAATGGCTAAAAGCCAATCTCTGCCTTGCTTGGTTTTCTAGTTTCAGCTATAAAGGAAACTTGACAATTTTTTATCAGGAAGGGCTGTCAGGCATAGCAAATGAAGGAGGCAGGGTGGATCTGTTATTCCTACGTGTTCTAGAATTGAATTCAAGGACAAGAGCTAGAAACAGATTTCCCTTATTGGCCAATATTTCTGTAGATCATTGCCCAAAAGAGCAGATGATCAGCTGGCTGAATTTTATTTTATTTTTTAATGTGGTTGTATACCCTTCTTAGCTCTTCCAATACTTAGCAATCCAAAATATTAAAAAACCGTAAGGCTTCATTGACTGGGGCAGGTAAGATGGTGACTTTTTAATAAGATTTGCTACAAGACTACTCAACACAGGTTTTTTTTTAACTTTAATTTTTATTGTTGTTCTATTATTCAGCATAGATCTTGGAGGCTGTGGCTCAGATCCTGTCTTGAATTCCCACCTGTGTATTTTCTCCTGTGGCACTTTTATGTATGGTGTTTAGTATGTACCCAAAATGCAAAGGAGAAGAGAGGTAATAAGGAAATAAATCTAGTTACTGAAATTAAATTGGGTCCATTTTGGTACAAAAGGCAGATTTTGCTTTGTTATCTCTTTTGCCACCTTCCCGACTCATTTTGTGGATTAAGCCAAAGGATATATAAGATAGCCTACCCTTCGGAAGGACTTCAATTTATCCTCATTTGCAGATTTCCCTCAAGACGGTTAATATTTCAGGACAAATTGAATGACCCTGAGAAGGATGATCTTGAGCTTTGTTCCTTGTAGAATTTCTTCCATCTTACCTCTGGGAAAAGGACAAGGTAGCAAAAGTGGATGGATCAAGGCTGTTTTATTTCATCCTCCTTAATTATCTGCATTCATTATGGTTTAAACGACTTGCTAGATTAACTAGTGCTCTGTATTCGGATACCCTTGGCATGCGGAATGCACACGTCTGGTAGGCTGCTCTGTAGTGAGCTTGCATATCTCCTCTACTTAAGTGGTTCATTGCCAAGAATCAGGTGTGTTCATTCTCAAACCTGTTCATGCTTGTAATTGTGACTGTAAATAAGTAATTTAAATAAATATTATAGAACGTGTTGGGTTATGACTGCAAAGAGAGTCATTTTGCTTTAATTTTTTTCTTTTTATTGATTCCAGGGAGAGGGGAAGGGAGGGAAAAAGAGAGGGAGAGAAACATTGATGTGAGAAAGAAACATTGATTGGTTGCCTCCTACATGCGCCCCCACTGGAGACCAAACCCACCACCCGGGCATGTGCCCTGACCAGGAATCGAATGTGCGACCTTTTGCTTTGTGGGACGATACCCAACCAATTGATCCACTCTGGCCAGGGTATTTTTGCCTTTCAAAGTCAAATAATACTTTAAAAATAATGTAAGACTTAAAACAGATGAAAAGAGCAGCCAGCCCTGATTTGTCTTGCCCTGCTCCACGGAGGCAACCACATTTATTTCTTTCCACTGCTACTTTTGGCAGAGATCTTCAATTTTCTCCATAACACATTTACATGGCTATTTCTTTGATTATTTAAAATGAACATTTTGGGCTGTTATCTATTTCTTTGTATTATGGAAGATAAGATTTAATTCTTTTACATCACCTCAAACGCTCCAAATTAGCCTGCCCCATTCAAATATAGGGTTGTCACCAATTTGTAGATCAGTCAATACCAAATATACACGCCCATGGAACTGTAAATACGGTTTCTTGCTGAATCATGTACAGTGTTCTGTGAGGATATTTCCTTTCTTGTACAACTTTTTGTTTAATCTGGTGTGAAGCATTACCTTTTTTTTCATTTGTTTCATTTCCTTATATACCTACCATTAGTTCAACCCCAAATTCTGAGGGAACTCTAAATCCAACAATAAGGTTTTAAAAAATCAGATGTTCTATCAATTCAGGTTTTTTTTCCCCCCCTAGAAAACACTTAAACTTGTACCCTCTATTTTTCTGCTATAAACTAGCATGGTTGTGCCCCAGCCACACAGCCCTGGTCCTGGGAGCCCCCCACCTTCCTCCTGGTGGGTCTTCTCTCCCCTCTCTCTCCAGTTCTCTGCATGACATGTTTTTGTCTTTTTGTTTTGGTGAGAAAAAAGTCAGTACATTCTTGAGAAAGAGTACAGAAGAATATGAGTTTTAGAATATATGAGAATGTCTTTACTTTTCTGTCATCTATTTGCTGGAGAGTCTGACTTGATAGTTATTTTAAGTTGCAAACTTTTTGTTCTCAGAATTCTGAAGACGTTGTTCTTTTATCTTCCAGCTTTCATGGGGCTGTGAGAAGCTCAAAATCTATTTAGAGTCCCTGTCATTTTTTAAAAAAGATTTTATAGGGGAAGGGAAGGAGAAAGAGGGAGAGAGACATCAATGTGCAAGAGAAATATCGACCAGCTGCCTCTAGCATACACACCCCAACTAAGGACCTGGCCCACAACCCAGGCATGTGTCCTGACCCGGAATCAAACTTGTGACCCTTCAGTCTGCAAGCCCGTGCTCAGTCCACTGAGCCACACCAGCCAGCACAATCCCGTCTTTTATATGTGACTCTCTTTTGGTTCTCTCCAGAAGTTTTTAGGATATTTTTCTTTTCCTTTCTCATCTGAAATTTTACAGTAATGTGTCTTATAGTGAGTTAAAATTTTTTTTTTACTCATTAAATTTGCATCAACTTAGTGGACCTTTTTAACCTGGAAACCCATGATTTTATCTTGTAGCATGTTTTCTTGCATTATTTCTCTGAAGAGTAATTATTTGTTTTCTGCTTCTATGAGATGAATATATAGTTTTCTCTCTACTTATGTTAATGCAATGAAATACATGAGTTGATTTCAAATATTAAATCAACCTTGCATTCTTGAGATAAACCCAACTTGGTCATGATATTATTGTTATTTTATTTTTTGGTTTTCTTTTTCTTCTCACAGCTTTATTGAAGGATAATTAGTATTAAAAAAGGCACGTATTAAAGTGTGCATTTTGATTAGTTTTGGTGTATGTGTATATCTGTGAAACCATCACAATAATCAAGATATTGAGCATATCTGTCACTTTTCCCATTCATCCCCTGATCTCCAGGTGACCAGTTTCTGTCACCATAGATTAGTTTGCCTTTTCTAGAATTTTGTATACAGGGAATCATGTAGCATGTACTTTTTCTTTTTTGGTCTGGCTTTTAAAACTCAGTATAATTATTTATATAGTCACCCACTTTATTGTATGTATCAACAGTTAATTTGTTATTGCCGAGTAGTATTCCATTATATGTATATAATACTATAACTGGCTTATTCATTTACTTATTGATGGATATTTAAGGAGGTTCCAGTTTTTAAATACTGGAAATAAAGCTACTATAAACAGTCTTGTGTAAGTCTTTTTGTGGACACATATCTCTGTTTTTCTTGGATAAAAACCTATGAGTAGAATGTCCAGGTTACCTGGTTAAGTGTATATTTTACTCTTAAAGAAACCGCCGGAATGTTTTTCGGTTTGAGAGCTCCAGTCATTTCACATCCTCACCAATACTTTTTATGAACAGCCTTTTTAATTTTAGACATTAGAATAGGTGTACAGTACTATCTTATTTTGGTTTTAATTTGCATTTCTCTAGGAACATATGATACTGAGCATCTTTTCATGTGCTTATTTATAACCAGTGTGTCTTCTTTAGAAAAGTGCCTGTTCAAATCTTTTGCCCATTTTCATAGTGGTTTGTTTGCGTTCTTATTATTCAGTTGTTAGAGTTCCTATGTTAGAAGAAATAAAATGAGGCAGATTAAGTTTATGAATTATTTGAGCAAAAATCAATTCAAATTGGGCAGTGGCAAACCAGAAATGATTAGGAGTATTCCATCAATGTTAGGTAGAAAAAAAGACTTTTGTAGAGAAGACATGGAAGCAAAGGAGGGAAATTATTTAATTGGCTATAGCTTACTTAAGTGGTTGAACTCTTTGGGAAAGCCTAGTTGGTTGTTTGTGATTGGTTGTCCTTTGGTTTCAGTTCTTAACCTTGAGGTCTTAGAGGCTTAGGTTCGGGTTTGCTTGGTAGGCCACTGAGGCATTAAAGCTTTCTCGGTCTGATAACCTTGTTTAATTAATTTAACACATATTCTAGATATAAGTCCTTTGCCTGATATATGCTTTATGAATATTTTCTTCTTACCTATGAATTGCCTTTTAACTTCATTAACATTATCTTTTAAAGATCAAATGTTATTTAAATGTGTGGTCCAATTTATTGATATTTTTCTTTTTGTAGTTTGTGCTCCTTGTATTGTATTTCAGATATTGCCAAACCCAAGTTCACTGAGATTCTTTCTTAAGTTTTTTAGAAATTTTAGTTTTAGTCTTAGCTAGTGTGGCTCAGTGGATTGAGTGCTGGCCTGTGAACTGAAAGGTCACTGGCTCAATTCCCAGTCAGGGTACACACCTGGGTTGCGTGCCAGGTCCCCAGTTGGGGGTGTGAGTGAGGCCAATGATTGATGTATCTCTCACACATCGATGTTTCTCTCCCTCCCTTCCCCCATCTCTAAAAAATAATAATACATAAAATTAAATTAATTAAAAAATTTTTAATTGTTTTAGCTGTTATATGGTTTGTGATCAATTTCAAGTTAGTTTTTGCATATAGTGTGGGGTAACGACCATTGTTCATGTGCATGTGTGTGTGGGGAGGCTACCCATTGTTCTAGTACTATTCATTGAAAATAGTATCCTTTCCCTATTGAATTATCTTAGCAACTCTGTTGAAAATCAATTGGACACATATGTGTGGATCTGTTTCTGAATTCTCTATTCTGTTTCATTGATATATGTATATCTTTATGTCAACATCATGCTGTATTCATTACTATAGCTTTATAATAAGTCTTCTTTTTAAAAGTATATTTTATTGATTATATTGTTACAATAGTTCCAATTTTTTTCCCCTTTGCTCCCTTCTGCCAAGCACCCCCATCCCCCAGCAATCTCACCTATAAGTCTTGACCTACAATAGTATGTTTTCCAGTGTTTTTCTTTTGTTCAAAATTGTTTTGGCTATTTTAAGTCCTTTGTATTTCTGTATAAAATTTGAAGTCAGCTGATCAATTTCTACAAAAGAATGCTGGAAATTCAACTGTGATTGCATTAAATCTATATATCTATTTTTAGATATATAGATCAATTTATTGTGTTCACAGGGTGAGTTACACTAATTAATTTTCAAATATTAAACCAACTTCTATTCTTGGGATAAACCCCATTTAGTCATGATATATTATCCTTTTTATATAATTGGGATTTGATTTGCTAATACTTTAATTAAGGGTTTTTTCATCTATGTTCAGGAGAAATCTTTTCTATAATTTTATTTTCCTATAATGTAATAAAATAAATTGGGAATTTTTCTTTCTCTATTTTCTGAAAGAGTTGCGTTACATTGGTATTATTTCTTCCTTAAATCTTTTATAGACTACCCCAGTGAAGCCATTAGGACTAGGGGTTTTCTCTGTGGAAGGTTTTTGATTACACAGTCAATTCTTTAATAGATATAGGGCGACTCAGATTTTCCATTTCTTCCTACGTTACTTTTTGTTAAATTTTATTTTTTAAGAAATTTGTTTGTTTAATCTGTCATTAAATGTTTAACCACAAAGTTGTTTATGCTGTTCTCTTATTCTTTAATGTCTTAAGATCTATAGTGATATCACGGTTTTAGTACAGATATTGTTAATTTGTGTTTTCTCTTTCCTTTGCTCCCTCATCCCTCTCTCTCATCAGTCCTTGTAAGGACTTATCACTTTTATTCATCTTTTTGAAGAACCCCTTTTCCCTCTATTGTTCACTTTCTAGTTTGTAGATGTCTCCCCTTAACTTTATTATTTCCTTCCTTGTATTTACTAGGGACTTGCTTCACCCTTCATTATTTTAAGCTTGTTAAGACGGAACCTTAGATCATATTTTAAACTTTAAAAAATAATAATTGTCTTAGTCTGTTTGGGCTGCTGTTAACAAAAAACCACAAACTGGATAGTTTCTACATGACAGAAATTTATTTCTTATAGTTACAGAAGCTGGACATCAAGATAGGGGGCCCAGCTGGCTGGGTTCTGGGAAAGACCTGCTTTTGCCTATGCCCTCAAGTGGCACAGGGGGCTCAGGATAATTTTCCATATTTACTCACATATTTACCATTTTTGGTATTTTTATATTCCTTCCTATAAATCTGAGTTTTCATCATTTCCTTTCAGGTCAAAAAGCTCTCTACTGTATTTCTTGTAGCGTAAGGCTCCAGGTGACAGACTCTCCCAGCTTTCATTGACTTCATGTTTTTCTCTCCTTTTGGGGACCACAGCCTTGCACTGCCAGAGTCCAGGGCCAGAAAACAATCAGCTCATAGATTTTGTCCAGATTTATAGCTATTCATGGCGGGAGGGGTAAATCATGGCTAAATGAGGCCATACTTCTGTTTTCACTCTTTGAAATTCCTTTTATTCAAGTGTTGGACTTATAACAGATCTCCCGATTTATTTTTCCTTTCCATTTTCCATCTGCTTATTTTATTTTACTCTCTAGGTGACTGTTCAACCTTTTCACTTCTGCTAAACATTGAAATATGCTGTCGTATTTTTAATTTCTAAGAGCTCTTTCCTGTTTCAAAGAAGCAATGTTTTCTTGCTATCCCTCAGAGGACAGTGATGATAAAAAGGGATTTCTTCTGCCCTCTGTATTGCTTTTCTTTTCCCTAAATTATAAGAGAAAGTTATTTTAGAAAGTCATAGAGGTAGTAGAAGTGAGCCGGCTGGGCTGCGCAGGCTCAGGAACAATTTCAGAGGCAGAAGAGGGGAGGGAAAAGTGCAGGCACTGTTATTGCCCTTGACTTTTCTTTTCCGTAATTTGTTTTAGTTTCTGTCTCTCACGCTGGGAATTATCCTCAACTGTCTGACAATCCCTGGGCCTCCTTTCATACTTAAAAGTGAGGCCAGAAGGCTGATGATCTCTTTCTGCAAGGCCAGCTTGCCTCCTGCTGAAACAACCGTATAGTGATTAGCCAGAACCTGGCCGTTTTGTCTGAAAACCCCCAACGCTGGCATGTATCTGTAGGTCTTTTTTCTCAGGCAGTGTCCTAGAAATGTACCGACTACAAAGTGCCGTCTTCCGAGGTCTCAGTTGAGGAGAATGAGCCTGCGTGCTGGTCTCCTTGGAGCCTCGTCAGGCAGGAGACTGGGGCTGCATGGTGAGGAAGTAGACTTTTACTCAGTCCCGCTGTTTTTGGTAAGATCCCTCACCCCTACTTTCAGGTGGCCTGGTGTCTCTGAGTCTGGAGCCTCCCTTGTTCAACCTTCCCAGAGTGCTTTTATTTTTTTTTAAAAGTCCTCACTCAAGGATATATTTCTTGATTTTTGAGAGAGAGGAAGGAAGAGAGAGAGAAAGAGAAAGAAGGGGAGGTGTGTGTGGGGGGAGATGTGAGGGAGAAACATCAATTGGTTGCCTCCTATACGTGCCCTGACCAGGGATCGAACCTGCAAACCTTTGGTGGATGGGACGATGTTCCCACCGAGCCCCTTGACCAGGGCAAAACCTCCTGTGCTTTTCAGAGTGGTAGTGGCCTGTCTACATGGGAGGAGAGAAGAGACCTGGGGTCTCACTGCTCCTGATGAAAAACCCGGAAACATCTTTTTTCAGCCACCCCACACTGCCACCTGAAATCTTCCGTCCTGAGCCTTTCAAGATCTTCAGTGCAAATCCCCACTTACTTTATGCAGCTTCCTCCATAGCGTGTAACTCGCTAGTTGGCTAGGGCGGCATCTGCTTTCTAGCGTCTCTCTTGCTATTGCTGTCTTTCCTTCAGTTTGCTTTGTCCCTGTGGGACGTGCTTGTTGGATTCCTTTGCTCTCACTTATGCAGGGGTTCAGGAAGAAGAAGAGGCAAACGTGTGTGCTCAATTTCCTATGTATGCCCCTTCTGCTGTAAACCGGAGATGGGAAGCCCTTTAAAAATTGTGCGATCACATGGGTGATGCAGGAAAGACTGTGTGAAACTACTCAGGGCCCATCACAGAAGAAAACGCCCTGGCCTTTTATTGGGAGCTTGGTGAATTAAAAATGCACATTTATTATATGTTTTTAGGTCAAAATAATATGCTTAGGCTATGTATGTATGTATGTGTGTATGTATGTATATAGTGTTATTACTACTATTCACAATCTCCACTTTTATTGGGTTTTTACATTCACTAACCCATTCTGTTTCTGACTGTGATATAAAAGATGGTCTCTTTTGTTCCTTTGACTTTAATTAGCAGGAGATGAGGGTTGTCCTGGACAAGGGGACGTGGACGTTCAGGGTAGTTGGTTACATCTTTCTGTTTTCCAGGTGACTGAGCAGCTAAGTTATCTGTGAAGGTGGGGCCCCGTACGGGAGGTGATCGTACCAGCCCTCAGTCCTCTCTTTTTCACCTGTTGATTAATTCTCTCAGCAGGTACCTGTAGGCGCTCGCTGTTTGCTGGGCTCCGTGCGCCTCTTCATGGGAACCCGGAGGCATTGACTTAACCCACACAGCTGCTTGCCGATGGTTCGCAGCCTCAGGAGGGATAGAGTAGCTTTGTCCTTGGGCTGGGTACATATTGCTGACTTTTAAAATTAATTTCTACTTTCTGAGTGGAGGTGAAAGTATATCTTTGTTCTCTTCATTTTGGCCGAGAAGGCAACCAGCCCTGTGAAACAGCCATGGTGAGGGGAGGGAGACCCTGTGCGGTAGACAGTCCCTTTCTTACAAACGGAGTAATGTGGAATGCTTCAGCAAAAGACACTGGGTAATGGTCACATTGAACACAAGGACTTACTGTAATTTTATTTTATTTTTTAATCCTCACCCGAGAATATGTCCACTGATTTGAGAGAGAGAGGAAGGGGGAGAGAGAGAGAGAAAGAGAGAGAGACACCGATGTGAAATACATCAATCGGCTGCCTCCTGTACGTGCCCTGATCAGGAATCGAACCCTCAACCTTTTGGTGTACAGGATGATATTGCAACCAACTGAGCCGCCCAGCCAGGGCGGGGCTCAGTGTAATTTTAAGTCTCATTCAGATGACCCTGCAGTGCAGTTAGCAGCATTGCAGGCACCACGTCAGAGCCCTAAAGCCACACTCTCGACCGAAAGCACAAGAAAGGAACAGCTTGCTGAGTAGTATGGCCAGACTCTTTCTGGCTCTAGGTCTTCTTTTCTCAATTCTAGGAGGAAGACAACTTGGAAGAAGATTTTTTTTTCTTGAAAGGGCCATAGTTCACGTTAATAGTATGGCAACAGCTTGCAGGGTATGTCTACAAAGAAATTCAGGCCAAAATAACCTGGCCTGCAGATTGTTTTTGACTTCAGCCTTCCCATTATCACACAAGAGGCTAATGGAACGCCTTGTGGCAATATCTATGTCTGTGTCATATATTAGGATAAGTGTATTCATATAGTCTTCCACGTACACAGTGCTTATCTATATACCTACCTACCTACCTACCTACCTATAAATGACCTCTTATTCATCATATACATAAATGCTGTCATTTTTCAAAAATCTTTCTCTTTCTTTCTGTTAGTTTCCTTCTAGCTTTCACTCTCTGCACAAGATATTGTCCTGGTAATGGAAGCCAAGTAGGAGTTTGTAAATGACATTTGTAAGGAAAGGGGGCTTGTTAAGGAGTGACAGAAGCTACTGAAGCAGAAGAGAGTCTGGCAGGATTGAGAGACAATGTGGGACTAGGGGCCCAGAGAGGTGAGGAAGGCTGAGAGACCCAGGAGGAGAAAAGGCCGGGAACTGGGTGTGTGTGGTAAAAACAGACAGAAGGAGGGGAGAAGCCACGTGTAGAAAAGAAACAGGGCCTCTGGGGAATACTCAGTGCATGCTTCTCCTTTTATTTGACTTTATTCTGAGTGGCAGACTCCTGAGGTCTGAGAAAATATGGGGTAGGTATAGCTCCCATAATACCAGGAACTCACAGTAACTTTCACAAGCTTGTAATTGGTTTCCAAATCTCTTCTAACCCAAGCCTGACAAATCAGACTGTAGGCTTTGTGCCAGAGAGGGGGAGAGGAGAGAAAGCTCCGACCAGGGACACAGAGGGAGGCCCTTGGGAAGGGAGATGGTATAGTTGAGAGATGCCGTGTTAATAGTCCATGAAGTACACCCACTCAAACTGGCTACATTTCAGAAAATGTGAACCCTCCATTTTTTTTTTTGAAAAAATTTTTAAAAGATTTTATTTATTTATTTTGAGAGAGAGGGGAAGGGAGGGAGAAAGAGAGGGAGAGAGACATCAATGTGTGGTTGCCTCTCATGCACCCCCAACTGGGGATCTGGCCTGCAACCCGGGCATGTGCCCTGACTGGGAATCCAACCAGCGACTCTTTGGTTCACAGGCTGGTGCTCAATCCATTGAGCCACACCAGACAGGGCTCCATTTTTTAAATAGACATAATATTTTAAAGATCTGGTTATCGATGAACACTTGCTGTCAGATGCTTATAAGAAAATAATCCAAACAGAAAACATAAAGCTCTGTTTTCCAGTATGAGCCAATGTCTACCGCAGTACTTCTGGCCCTAAAAAAGTTCTGCGTGAGAGTGCAGCTGTGAACAAACTGGGGCTCCAGGAGTTTTGTTCTGCATGGTGGGGACCTGGGGAACCAGGTGGTACCCCAGGTGGTGGGCTTGGCAGAGAGAGGAGCCTCTGGGTTCGACAGCAGAAATAGATGTCACCATCTGGCTCACAGCCCCTCAGACGATCCCATTACCTCGCTGTCATACCCCTTCTCCAGGTTGGGCGCAGATGGCATTTAATATAGATTGGATTAATTTTTTATGACATAGTCCTGGTTTTAAGCAAATGGAGACAGAAGGTGTGTGTTTTGTCAGGGGTGTCTGCCAAGGTAGAGCCCAGTGAAGAGGGAAGACGTTTCCGAGGACAGACTGCTTCTGGCCTGACTGCTTGGGTTGGAACTTGGTGTCTTCTCTTAGAATAGAAAAGTGTAACCCCAGGAAAGAGGCAGGTGAGCACACCAGCCATTGGTGAGCAAAGGAAAATTGGGCTCTTCAGACAGATTTCCTGAAGACACTTCATGCCAGCGCCTCTATGACGTTCAAATCAGACTTCTGGGCATAGGCGGCTTGTTAGGTGGTTTAGTGTCTTATTTTTTTCAGGATTTGAACATAAATGCCAGACTCTGGCCATTTGGGATGTGGTCAGTAAAGCCAGGTATGCTGTGAATACCTTGTTGAACACCAACATCTAAAATCTCAACGGCTGTGAACTTTTCAGAATCTTACTTGGAATTATGGAATTTTGGAGACACAGGGCAAATGTTTGACCTTTTTTGTTGTTTAGTTTGTCCTTTAGTTCATGTAGTCAGGCTATTCTGTGGCAGGTCTCAGGTGGAATCGTTAGTCCTCCATCAGCTATGCCTACATTGCAATAACGGGATGGCATTTCATCAAATTTGAAAAGCATGACTATCTGGACTGGGGCGGCCTGTCTAATATGCCTTGTAAAGTGAATTCTGGAGACAAACTCCCAGATTGAAACTCCTTCTATAAAGAAGTCTGGCTTTGCTGCAGGACTTGGTCGCAGTATCACTCACCTTGATAAGGTTCCTTCCTGGTCTCACGGGATGACCCGTCTTTGGGTGAAAGGACAGTGCTGCTCCCTTTGAGACAGAATGGTGCTGGCCACTCACCCTTCGTTGTCTTTCTCTGACCAAGCTGCGCTCAGCGATGCACGCGCTGGGATAGGGGCCTGTTGAGATTGGATGGGACTCTGGACACCTCTTCAGACTCCCTTTTTACCCTGTGGATGGCTAGTGTGGCCTCTCAGGCAGTGTCACCTGTTCTAGAGACTAGAGAGGACCCTAGTTCTGCGGATGGTCAATCAGAATTCTCCCCTCCCCACTCCCTAGATCCATGAGAAAGAAGAAGAGGAATTCAACGAGAAGAGTGAACGTGATTCTGGGATCAATGAGGAGCCTCTACTCACAGCAGATCAGGTATGACAATCTCCCTTGGTTCTTGGGATTTGTTTTGTTTTTGTTTTTTTGATGAGAGAAAATGTTTAAGAGAATATGTGATATTTGTCACATCCACTGAAGGCAGAAGAAAACTGGTCTCATGGTGGCTGTGTTGATGACCTGGAGTGTCTTTCAGAAGGGATTTCATTTCTCTTTATGCCTCAGTTTATGTACCTGCTGTAAATAGAAAGGTAATTTCTGACCCTTGGTTAGAATGGGCTCTGTGTTTGGTAATGGCCAGAGGCAGGCCAGCATTTACGGACTTCTCTTCCTGCTAAGCCTCTTATTCTAATTCATTGTGCTTGGAGTGAAGACACCTAAACAAGGGTCGTTCTTCTAAAAACAGAAGTGGCCCATGAGGCTTCGGCGTGATGGATCTTTTCTCCTGTTTCAGAGAACATTGAGAATGTTGAGCCTTCCAAAAGGAGTCTTAGAGACAGACACTTGTGTCTCTTTGTTTGTAAGAAAAATAAAAAAAGCGCGCTTCACGTTTGATGGAGTTAATTATATTTTGGCTTTCATAATTTATTACTGGAGGAGAATAATATTGCATCTCTGGGTCCCTCATTGAACCTTTTCGTCCACAAATATCTGTGGATGGTTGTTCTGAGCAGGCAGCATGCACATTTTTTCACAAAGGAATTCTGGAAAAGCTCCACTGGGAGCTTTGGATGCCAGAAAGGGATTTTCAGCAAAAGGAACACTGTTGTCTCTGTGGTAAAAAGTGGGATGTAAATAGGTGAGAATCGAGAGGTGGCAGGGGACCAGGTTAAAAAAATAGGGGCTAACAGTTATTCTTGTGAATTTCAGGGACACAATTCAGTGATAACTACTTGGAGAGGAAGAGGCACTCAGCCACCCAGTCCTAAACGGGCTGTGCCATTTGCTCGCCTTCTGTGACTGGCTTTCCACAGCCAGAGGCTGAGTGTCCCCTCAGTGTGTGACCAGGGATGAGAAGGGTTGGGAATAAAACAGCAGTTATACTCAAGGAGGGGACCTAAGTCTTCTTATCTTTGCTTCAGCCTAACGTGAAGAAACCCACCTCAAAGACCTCAGTCCAGTGGCCTCAGGGCTGGAGTCTATCACAGCATCAGGAACAGACAAAAGCAGAAATCAGGTCACTCTTGTGACCAGACTTGTCTATGGAGTCCTTTCAGAAGTGGCCTTTGCTTATTTGGCTTTCTTTACGTGTAAACAATTAATGTACAAAGTCGTCGCCCTTATTCCTCCTGGCCATTATCTAATTTTACTCTCACTTCTAGGAGCTTGTCCCCCTACCAATAGTGTAGATTAGGGTAGGTTTCTTACCTATTTTCTGTTCTTCAGACCTATGTATCCTTTTCTTACTTGAATATCTTTATTTTCATTTGTTGCCAGGCAGCTTTAGTTCCTGTCTGGAATTCTGGAGAAATGGCCATATCCCTCTACGTAAAAAAACCTCCACATTTTGAGCTATTGTAGCAACACCTTATTTTTTACCTCAGTCATATGCATCGTAACAATGAATGGACTGAGCTTCGTGATAAAGTTGGGTGGATACAATATTTTCCCACTTAGAAATAAAGTGCTCAGCAAATAGAAGTCAATGTTCCCTTCCAGGCAGCTCTGCTTCGTTTCCTGAAAGAGCTGTTTATTTCCAATAAAGCACTCATCTTAAATGGTGTTCAGGGAAGAAGCTTTGCATTAAAGAAAGAGTATGTATAAGCCTTTGGTCAGATCTATTTTTATTATTATTTAATATTTATTAAGTAACAACATTGCTTTAGGAATTTTACAGATAGCAAATGAGAAATGTCCTTACCTGGCCATAAGTCAAGCCAGAATGTTCCTCCAGCAGAGGACAGAGTTAGCGCTCTCTCGTGTACCTTCTTCAGGTGATTGAGGAGATTGAGGAGATGATGCAGAACTCCCCGGACCCTGAGGAGGAAGAGGAGGTTCTGGAAGAGGAGGATGGGGGTGAAACTTCCTCCCAGGCGGATTCGGTCCTCCTTCAGGAGATGCAAGCCTTGACCCAGACCTTCAACAACAACTGGACCCACGAAGGTGAGGGCTCTGGGCCGGGGGGTGCTTGCCAAGGATGACCCCCACTCGGGGCCAGGCACTGGGCACACGCTTCACATGGAGCCAATAGAACCTCGCATCTAGGGAGTTGGCACCACCTTTCTTACTGGGCATCAAGGGAGAAGGGAGAATTTTTGGAAATAAAAAGGCAGTCGAGCAAAACTAAAATGGTGAAACTAACCGGAGAACAAGACGAAAACAGACTAAGTAGGAGAAACCTGAACCCACTATTCAAAAACGATGCCACTATAAAAATTGATGAAAAAAAACCTACAAAAGGTAATGATAACAACTCAAGTGTTTGGAGAACTCTCTATGTGCCAGCCGGTTCAAGACTTTCTGTGCATCATCTCATCCCACACCACCCCCATTCAGATTGAGCTGCGTGTTCTGAGGGGTTAAGCAACGTGCGCAAGGCCACTGTTGCAAAAATATAATGAAAAACAAAATCTGCTTCTCATTCTGCCTTTTCACGGAAGTAAAGGGGAAAGAAAACAATTTTCTTATTGAATGAGCATTCAGTCAGAATGTGACGTGTGTTGTGAGCCACCCGCGAAGGGACTACAGAACCAGAAAGAAATCTCACTCTTGTTGAGAGCTAAGTGGATACAATCCATTACGTTAATTAAGATTTGCCATTTAGAGTCAGGTGACAACATAGGTCCCATTACCCTCCTTGACGATTGCTTCTCAAAACACCAACTCCCTGATTCTTGAGGAGACACTTCTGAGTCCTGAGACTGGCAAGAGGCTATTTGGCCATTAAAATGACTGACACACATTTGAAAAGGACCAAGAAAGAAATTCTGAGAGAACAGGGAGGTGAGGGAGAGGGAAAGTCTCCTCCCTTACCTTCAACAAGGAGAACCAAGCCTCTTATTTTAACTTTGCGTTTCCTCTTACACCACAGACAAGTTGGAAGGGTTGGAGCCTAATTGGCAGCCAGGTAGGTTAACTCCAGAGTCCATACTTTAAATCTGGGTATCATATTGATTCTCTGACACAGATCTGTAGTAATTATGATTGTGCAAAGAAACGGGTGGATGAAGAATGAAATGAAAAGGCCCCGGTTGGTGTGACTCAGCTGACTGGCTCATCGTCCGGTAGACTGAAAGGTCATGGGTTCAGTTTCCAGTCAGGGCACATACCCAGGTTGTGGGTTCAATCCTTGGATGGGGCACGGATGAGAGGCAACCTATCAATGTTTCTCTCTCACATTGATCTCTCTCTCTCTTTCTCTCCCTTCCTCTCTCTCCAAAAGCAACAGAAAAAAAAAATGTCCTCGGGTGAGGATAAAAAAAAAGAAATGAGAATGTGTACCACAATGCGTGCAAAACTGAGTATAAAATCCATCAATCTGTAGGGATGATGTCATCCTTGCTGCAGGAGAGGCCACGCCCCTGGGAGTAGATCCTTGGGGAGGGGGTTGATGGGGACTTATGAACAACAGAGAGGAAAGCTGGGTGGGTCAGGATATAAAGATCCCAACGCAGATTAGAATAGTGGTAAAAATGGAAGCATAACCTGAAGAACTGCATTGGAAGTAAGACTCTTGCTGTGGGGAGCAGAGGCGGGGTGGCGACCAGCAGGAGAAGTCTGTGCAGAGAGACTGCTCAGACTTGGCTGTGACTCTGCATTCACAGCTGCCCCAATCAGGCCATTCCCAGCCACACAAAGGTCCCATAGACATGGGAAGCCAAGGGCTCGTGAGAGCAGCTGAAATGCAGAGTGAAATGGCAAAAACAGAAGGAGGAGGACAGCTCCACAGAACAAAATAAAGGGGGGAATTAAACCAAGTCAGCAAGTATCCGGGCAAAGCAGAAACAGAAAGGAGAAGGAAATGGATTCTGAGGCAGAAACAAAAGATGCCATTAGAAAGCTATATTTTCCAAGATGTTTTCTAAATCCATTTTGTTTTAAATCCTAATCCGAGGATATATTTAATGATTTGAGAGACAGAGACACAAAGAGAGAGCGACAGACAGACAGACATCGATGTGAGAAGAAACATAGATTGGTTGCCTCCCATAGGGCTTTGACCAGGGATTGAAGCCGCAACCTTTCAGTGTACAGAATGATGCTCTAACCGAGCCACCTGGCCAGGGCTTGTATCCATTTAAAATGAAGAAGTCTTACGGGACAGGAATTTAAAATGAAGTTATCTTGCCCTTGCGGATGTGGCCCAGTTGGTTGGAATGTCATCCCATATACTGAAAAGGTTGGGGGTTCGATCCCCAGTCAGGGTGTGTATGGGAGGCAAACAATCAATGTTTCTCATATCCATGTTTCTCTCTCTCTCTCCCCCTTCCTCTCTCTCTAAAATCAATGAACATATTTTAAAAACTTTAAATAAAGTTATCTGTGTCTCGTGATCTCAGGTTCCCTTTCCTGTTTTTCTGACCGTGGTAGACCACTCTCACCTCGCCAGCATTCATTTTTCACTCTGTGTTGCCAGCCTTTTGCATGTTTCACATACTTGTGAACACAGGCGCTGCCACACAAGACTACAGACATAAAGAAGGTCTCCAACTGCTCTGCTTATTTGGCTCTTGATCAGTTCTGAGGAATAGGCACCGCCCTCTATTGCACTTCAGCACCAAGGCCAAGCCTCCTCTTAATACCCCTCCCCATCCTGACCAATTCTTGATCCATTTTACACGAGGAATATGGTATAATACAAACAGAGGAGAATTTGGAAGACAGAACAAGGGATGAAGAAACCACATGTCTGTGCATTTACCTCTTCTGTGGGCTGAGTCCACTGGCTTCCTGGGGGGCTGTTTCTTCTTCCTCCATTGTTTCCCCGAGAGTGACGTTCTTTTCTGCAGATGATATACTGGCCCCACCCTGCCTGGCATGTCCCTAAATTGTGAAGGTCTTTCCTGGCCCTTTGAGAAATCAGAAGGGGTCTCCCCCAGAGGGGCAGTCCCACATCCAGAGGTGGCAGCCCCAGGAACCTCTGCAGTGGGCTCTGGCTTGAATGCAGGTGTCACCTGTGGATGGTCTTCCCCACAGGACTGAGGCATATGTCTGGGCCTGAGCTGACCGAGCTGCTGGATCAGGTGGAGGCTGCCATCCGAGACTTCTCAGAGGAACTGGTGCAACAGCTGGCCCGCCGGGATGAGCTGGAATTTGAGAAGGAAGTGAAGAACTCCTTCATTACGGTGCTCATTGAGGTTCAGAACAAGCAGAAGGAGCAGCGAGAGCTGATGAAAAAGAGGCGGAAAGAGAAAGGGCTGAGCCTGCAGAGCAGCCGCACAGAGAAGGGGAGCCAGATGCCTCTCAAGGTATGTGAGCCACCCAGCTGGAGGCCTGGCTGTGTCCCATGTCACACCATCAACACTTCAGGTCCCAATACCAACCCTGCAGGGGACTCAGAAATAGGCCTGTACAGAGCAGTGACGGAGCCCGACACTGTGGCAGACAGCAGGATGTAAAGAGGGGGAGGATGCGACCTGTCTCCTCCCCTCACCCCAGAGGACTCAGGTCTCACTGGGGGAGACAGGGTAAACATGAGAAAGTCATTGAATATGTTCTCTTAGTCAAGACCTTAGAAAAGTGGGGTGAAGGCACTTAGGACTCTGGGTCAGAACTATCCGCTACTTGCTGAGCTTTGAGTCCTCACTTCCCTCTTTAGGATATCAGTAGGTGCTACGGGATTGAAAATCATGATGCTTTATTGTCATAGTGACAGGATTCTTCAGACCAGTGGTTCTTAAGCAGGGAAACTCAGCAGAATTATCTAAGGAGATTTTTCTAAATGCCTTCACCTCGACTCTATCTAATACCTACTGAACTGGGCCCAGGTCTGTGCATTTGGAAAAAGCATCCCAGCTAAGGACAGTCACTTTACACCCGCCCTTCCCAAGGACTGGGCATTTTGTTTTCTTCCTTAAGATATTTGCAGCACCATCTGTCTACGTTTTACTGTATGGCTTTATTTTCCTATTTACATAGGGGAGGCGGAGACGAGGGAACCTTGGCTGTGACTCACTTAGAGAAGAGTCACTGAGACTCTCTTTATTCTCTCAAAGCTCAGGTTTACATTTTGACCTGTCGCTTAGCCCAGGTCTGACACTTACCTTCTAGTCACAGGACTCTGAGGTAGCTGCCTGGACAGTGTGGGAGCTCGTGGGTCTGGGTGGTTGGAGGAGGACACACAAGTCCCTGGGGGTGATGACCAGGGGGCAGGAAGCATCTGCTCTTCTCGAGTCTCTCCTCCCTCAGCGCTTCAGCATGGAAGGCATCTCCAACATCCTGCAGAGCAGCATCCGCCAGACTTTTGGCTCCTCGGGAACTGACAAGCAGGTACGAGCTGTCTCCCTCGTCCCTGCTCTCTTCCTAGATGTTTGCAACTTGGCCTCCCCAGCAGAGCGGAGAGTGCTAATTCAATAGAATTATCCCGCCCTGGCTGGCTTGGCTCAGTGGACTGAGCTCCAGGCTGTGAACCAAAGGGTTGCTGGTTCAATTCCCAGTCGGGGCACAAACCTGGGCTGCAGGCCAGGTCCCCTGTTTGGAGGTGTGTGAGAGGCAACCAATCTCTCACACAACAATTTTCTCTCCCTCTCTGTCTCCCTCCTATCCCTTCTCTTTAAAAATAAATAAAATATTTTTTTTAAAAAATTAAAGAATTATCTCAGCACTCAGGCAAAGGTGAACAGAATAAAACGAAAACTTGACACTGCTTGTAGATCTGCAAGTTAACTTGTTTTAAGAACAAAATGCACTAAAAGGGAAATGTACTTGATGATCGATGCCATGTGAGAGCTTAATGAACTCTGCTGCTTTGAATCACCAGCTGACCAGTCCCACCGGACTTCCCCTCGAGCTTCCCCCTGTGACGGACTCATGGCGTGGAATCTCCAAGTTGGCTCCATTTGGTCCGTTATGTGCCTGAGAAGCATTTCTGGTTATTTAGATAGTGTTCAAAACATTTACTGCGTGCCTGTTATGTGCTTAACTCTGTTGCTAGACCCAGGGGTACAAAGGTGCCTAAGTCCTGATTCCTGCGCTTAAGAGTGCCCTCTAATAGCAGCGGTCCATGGGGAAATGGACCAGTGTGTGAGACTAGAATAAGTGCGCATAAATTGTGCATGTGTTTTACACATGGTTATAGCTGAATCCTAAGTATTAGAACCCTGGAGCACATTATGGGGAGAAATTTTAAGGATATCTAACTCAGTCCCCCTATTTCACAGCACTGAGAACTAAGGCCCAGAGAGCTTAGGCAAGACTTTCCCAAGGCCATGCTGCTACTGTGTGGGAGAGCCAAGTGGCAGAGCCAAGACTAACATACAGTCTTCTGACCTTTGGTCTGGAGGTCTTCTCACTCACTACGCCAGGTGCCCTTAGAGCCCCCTTCAACCTCTCTCTGGTCCGATACCCCACGGGGCCCCGAGATGATTTTGGTGTAGAAGCGCCTCATATCCAGCAGAGGGCGCAAACCCAACATTCAAGACCAAAGGCGTGGCTGAGGTTCTCCCGCCTGTCATTTTGACAAAAGAGAAACCATTCATTCTCAAATGGCACTGCAAAGGGCAAGAGAATACAAAACCCTCTCTGTGTTCTCAGACCGAATGAGGAAAATTTTACCAGGACTTTTGAATAGCCAAACAGTTTCTAGTGTCTGAAACATGCACACGTTGGCGTGGAGAGACATTTTTCCTGGCAGGCAAGTCTTAGTTTTTCAAGAGACACTCCCCAAAGACAAAGGTCCTGAAACAGTGGTGTGCGCGTTACCGTGGGTGTTGTGGAGCACGTAAAATCTGGACGGAGCGTGTTTCTTAGAGGAAAGCACAGTCCCCGTGCAGGTTGTGTTACACGTTTCAACCCCAGAGGACTCGCGTCGCACGTCTCAAGCGCTGCGTGCCGTTTGTCTGGTTTGTCTCGTAGTATCTGAACACCGTGATCCCTTACGAGAAGAAAGCCTCTCCCCCGTCCGTGGAAGACCTCCAGATGCTGACAAACAGTGAGTTGCTCTCATTCTCAGCGAGGTCAGCTGCTCCTTGTTCTGCACCCCTCCCTGTGAGTTGCATCCTTGGCCCTTCCGGCCTGAGATCTCCGGGAACAGTTCTAGATGGGTCAGCCTGTGGTCCGCAGCATAGCCTCACCTCCCGCTGAGTGGGGGTGAAACTGAAGTGCTCTGCAGGGATGACCGGAGCCGGCGTGTCTCTCCCCGGTTCCTGCAAGGGAAAAGATTTGCTGGAAGGAGATGAGCTGGTGGAAGAGGTTGGGGACGGGGGCTGGGACTGTGCAGGGACATTCTGGCTCACCCAGCGTTCTCCAGGCTCTGCATTCTCTGCCTTGCCCATTTTCTCCTCTGCAACTTGAGGATGCCGCTTAGTCTGAACTTGTGTCCCTGAAGCAGGGAGCTGTCTGTGGGACTGGCTGTATTTTTAATGAGAAGCCAAGTTTCTTGGGTGGGGGAAGGCTGATTGGAAAGAAGAGAGTCTGGTTTTCTTTTCAAGAAATGACTGCCCCCTCTCCTCCACTTTGGCTCTATTGTCAAATATTGATACACATTCTGAACTATGGGAGAAACAGTGTACAAAGAGCCTTTTGTAGGCAAAATCTCTCTATGTACATCTAGCACTACAACCCCCAAAGGGCCAGGTCACATGGTGTTAATCGTCAGTGTCAGCTCGATTCTTTTAGGAAGAGGATCCTAGGCTGAGATGTGACAGGCTGGGTGAATCAGGAGCCGTTCATCTCCCTGGCAACCGTGCGCTGCCTGAGTGACGAACTAGCCAGGCTGCCATCCTCAGGCAGCGCCGCCGGAGGGACTGGGCCAGCCGCAGGGCTATTTGGTACCTCGGGGGTACATACGGAGAGAGGAGCTTCATTTGTTCAGCTGAGGGAGATGGATGCCCACTGGGCCCCAGTGCTAAAGGGGACCAAACGTTCTCATTTTTATCAATTTGGAAAACTAAAGCAGGGGGTTCTGGTAAATATAATAGAAATCCTGCTGACATCAATGGATACCGCGTCCTTGAGAATCTGGAACTTTAAATTCAAAAGACGTTGGCTTCCTCTTGACTTATTTTAAACTCCTTTATTTGCATAAATATGCACTAAGACTTTTTTTTAAGGGAGCAGATAGATACGAACTGACATTTATAGGTGTTTGTGTTTTCATAAGCAGTAAGCATTTGGAAAATAAATTGGACAAATCATGAAGGCTGATATATGTAAAGTACTCTGTCATGGTCTTAACAAAAGGAAGAGCGATATATTTATTACAGATACTTGTTAAAGAATTCAGTGTGAAATCCTTTCATTTTAATTAAGAAATGGTGGGTTGGTTTCCATTTTTTAAGTTCACTTTAAAAATTGCAGCTAGAGTAGATCAATCATTCAGAATACTTTGGAAATATTGAAATGTGAACAAAGAAAAATAAATAATTCATTGTCCCCTTGACTGTGGTTACTATTTTGGTGTTTTTCAGCTATAATATTTTATGTCTTTTTCATATAGTTGGGATTAGACTGGCTATAAAACTTTGTATCATGATTTTAGTCATCAGTTAACATTTGCTTAACATTTTTTTTATGGCTCTCTCTGCTGTCATGTGAATATACCACATTCCAATATTTTATTCTCTTGAAAAGAAAAATACTACCATCTTTCCTGAATACCAATTCTCCTGCAGGTTATGAAAGCTCTTTTTTGCCAAATCCTTGTATGGATTTGTGGACAATGTCTTCTCTTTACCTTACTCCTGAATAGTCCAAAGACCAGCTCTGGGCACTGGACAGCTCATAAATTGTGGACTTTGTAAATCAGCTCAGACACCTATTGACTGAGTGCCCTTAATGTATTTTTATGGCTATTTTCTTGGTACGGCATCTAATCTGGCCCATGCTCAGTTGCAAAAGATTTCCAGCCTATTCAGTTGACATGAATACATGTCTAAAGATACAGAAGAAACAAAACCAAAGATGCCAGCACATGGAGGCCTTGGGTTCAGTCTCTCTCATTGGACCTGGCCGTTGACTCAAGCCAGTGCCAGGCTTTGTTCTGCACCCGCTCCTGATGTTTAGAATCAAGTTTCATGACCCTGACTTGAAACTAGGCAGGGCCTTCCATGGAGAGCAAGGATGTGGACGGGGATCAGGTGCCTCTATTGTCGGGGCTGCCTCCTGTGGTGATAAGTACCTGCTGAGCTTTGTTATTTTCTCTGCTTGCAAAAAGTAATACATGCTCACTGAGAAGAGCCAGACACTGGACACGTCATGTAGAAATGAGCATCCCCTAAGGTCTCACTCTCAGAGATGACCCCTTTGAATGGTTTCATGCACGCTCTTCCAGATTTTTTCTATGAATATTAGCATTTATTTAAAAGTTAGTATGTAGTGTTCTGTGGTCTTCTTTCTTCATGGTTAAGTATGTCTTGTACATATAGATCTCTCTCATTTTCCATAAGCCTATATAAGACTACATGGAGTAGAGTTTATTTAGGGGATCACTGATGAAGAAATCTATTGGTAGACACCTCCCCACCCTCATTTCTTGACATTATAAACAAGGTCCAGCTACTTGCTCAAAGGATTTTCTATAAGGCTGACTTCTACAAGATGAATTATAAATATGAAGCGATGCTACTTAGTTTAATATCAGAAAAAGCTGTTTTAAAAACTTGTATAAAAAGCCTTTAGGCTGTAATAACACCGCATCGTTTGCTTCATGCACAGGCACGTCGTCCTGTTTCCACAAAAAAGTCCATAAGCTCCTCAGGGTCCACGAGTCTCTCACATTTTCACAAATTCTAGCGCTGTACTGGGCATGAAATAGAAAATAAATATTTGTTAGATTAAATCCATTTGTCATTAATAAATCGGAGGTGAGGAAATTTCCTGATAATAGGTTTATATGAATAGAATGTCTTCAGAGACTGTAACTGGTTATTCAGTGATGCAGTCTACCATTTAGATTGACTGCATCTGAAAGCTGATTCTTTTTAAAAATTGCTTTATTTATTTATTTTTCTGAGTATTAAAGACATATACTTAGGCGGAAATTATAGAAAAGCAATAAAAAGAAAAGTAAAAAATAAAGAAAAAAGGAAAAGAAAGTCACTGATAGGCCACTGATGGTTTTGATATATTCTCTACCACCACGTTGAATGGTGACTCTTAACAGAAGCTTCTACGATTTTGCTCAATACTCAGAGAATGTCTGGTTTCCTTGAATCATTTCTCACTCACTTTGGGTTGGTGGGTTTTTTGGTCTTAGAAGTGAGTTTCATGCCTTGATGGGACCTTGGCTCATCTCTCTCTCTCTCCTTCCCTAGTTCTCTTTGCCATGAAGGAGGATAATGAAAAGGTGCCCACTTTGCTAACGGACTATATTTTAAAAGGTAAGAGCAGCCCAGCCCTGGCTGGTGTGGCTCAATTGCTTGGTGTCATCCACGAAGTGAATGGTCGCAGGTTCGATTTCTGGTCAGGGCGCGTGCCTGGGCTGCAGGGCTGGTCCCTGGTCGGGCCACGTTTGAGAGGCAGTCGATGGGTGTGTCTCTCACGAATTCTGATGTGTCTTTCCCTCTCTTTCTCCCTCCTTTCCCCTCTCTCAAAAAATAAATAAGTAAAATGTTAAGAAAGAGCACCCTAGCCCTCCGGGAGCAAAAGCGGTCCTCTGGGCCCCGCCCCTAGGGCTCCTGCTGAAAGGGTGACTCTGCCTTGCACCCTCCCCTGGGGAGGGCAGGGGAGAGCGAGTGGACATTTGTGAGGCCCACGGGGTTTGGCTTTGGGCTGTTGCCTGGAGGCCTGAGAAGGAGATGCCTTCACTCCCCAGTCACCAGAGTGACTGTACAGGAGAAGTGGCCAAACCAACAAAAGGCTTACTGTGACAGTTCTGTGGAGCTGGGCTCTCTAGTTGGGGAAAACAAAGCCTGAGGGTCCCATTAATAGCTTTCAGCTGCTTAAAGGCAGCAAACATGAGTCAGGACGAGCTACATCCTTGCATAAGTATTTGTTTTATTTTGCATTTATTTAACATGTACGAAAGTAGAGTGAGTGGTATAATGAACTTTTATGCACTAACAATTGTTAACACATTGTCAACCGCGTGTCATTCCTATCCCTTTCTAACTTCTCCACTTCCTACAATTCCAAAGCAAATCTTAATCATCATATTTTCCATACACACATTTCAGTATATGTTTCTAAAGCAGAACTCTTAAAAAACATATGCACAATATTATCACAACTAGAAAAAAAAAGTTTCAATATCATTGACTATCCACTCAATGTTCATATTTCCCTATAAATTTTTTTCCAGTCTGTTTCAATCAGGATCCAATGAAGGCTTATGTTGCAATTGGATATGTTTCTTAGTTGCTTTTAACGTAGTATGTAGGCTCCCCTTTCCTGCCTCTCTCATTTTTTTTTCCCCCTTGGAGAAAGCAGGTTGTTTGCCCATAGAATTTCCTCATTCTGGTCTTTGCTAGCTGGTTTAATTTAACATGTTCTTCCATCTTTTGTACTTCCTGTTCATTGGTAGAGCTAGAGGCTTCATCGGATTCAGCCTAAAGTGTTTTGATAAGCCCTATGCTATTGATGGTTGTAAACTTCCATTAAGAGACACACACATATTCTGTTTCTTTTTCTTTTTGTAATGTTAATATCTGTGCTGGTCTGCTTGGGCTGCTAAAACAAAATACCACTGCCTAGCTTAAACAACAGATATTTATTTTTGCTCACATTCTGGAGGCTAGACGTCCATGATGAAAGTGCCGGCAAATCTGGTTTCTAGAGAAGGCTCTCATCTTGGCTGGTAGATAGTGGTCTCTCCTTCTGCACTCCAGAGGAACAGAGAGAGAGCATTCTTCTGTCTCTTCTTGTAAGGACACTAATCCTATCAGACCAGACCTCCACCCTCATGACCTGAGGTAACCGTACTTTCTCAGAGGCTCCCCCTCCCAAAAACAGCTGTACTGGGCGTATGGATTTTGGGGAGACACAAGCCTTCAGTCCTTAACAGTGTCCATTGATGTTCATTCATTGTCACCAGTTTCACCAGGTTTTGCTCTACATGCACACAACTTTGGGTGCAGTGTCAGAAGGCTTGCGGACCTCAGTTAAGAACCTCTGCACTGTTTTGTTTCCATAAGGATCAGAGAGATTAATCTTAAATTTCTGCCGGAGGAATTTAGGCTAAACATTAGGAAGAACTTCTGACTCTTAAAGGTTTTAAAAGAGCAGCAAATTTCTCAAAGGACATTTTCGAAGGAGGTTTATAGAAATGGGCTGTAAGTCTGGGAACCTCAGGGCTAGACTTGACACCACGTGATCCACTGAAATGTCATTGAATTTATAAAACTAGTTAACATTTACTGAGCACCTTCTACTTGCCTCTGAACAACCCTCTGGGGTAGGCAAAGGCACGGTCTATTGTATACATGAAAAAACAAGCAAGAGAGGTGAAGTAATTTCCCTGAGGTCGTAGAATTAGAAACAGTGGCTGTAGGATTTGAATCTAGGCAGATGGGCATCGGAGAAACCGCGCTTATTACACCAAACAACCGCATATCATCAGCTCTTCCTTCTTCTGCAAGAAAGACATGTGACTGCCATTATTCCTGGTCCTAGGGTGGTGCTTCTCTGCTCAGGGTGCTGGTGGGAAGCTGGGCGGCCCCCCCTCAGCCAGGGCCACTGTGCTTTGACCTCTGTCCTCTCCTCTTTTTTTCCAGTGCTCTGTCCTACCTAACATTGCCCCCGGGAGCAGCCAGGCCGTGGAGGTCACTGAGCAAGCGTCATTCCATCACAGGGACTGCATGACACCACGTAACCTCCGACGTGCATTTAAACGTATAGAGCTTAACCTGGATTAAACACGAGCAAACGCGCGGGTCCTTTGCTGTTGTTGGCTTCTAGTCCTAGTAACCATTGGATGCATGACCAGGGACAGGGCTGGGGCCGCCGCCGCCTGCTCTCCGCCTGTGTCGGGGGAGCAGACGTGCTCACTGCTCATTGTGTAGTTTGGCTCCAGCCCTCAAAAACAGCTTCCACTTGAACACTAATTTTGAAATAAACCTTCATTTAATTAATATTCTTTATGTGCTTTGGAGTGTGATGTCCAGTGCCCCCCTCCACCCATTACAAACCCTCCAGAGAGCGAATGTCCTTATGTGATGGCCCGTGCCTGTGGCGGCCACATGGTGTTTGGGGACAGGGAGCATGTGATGTGGTCTCGATGGGGCCACACGTGGCACAGATGAAGGAGGGGGCTGTCCACAGGCTCTAAGACCTAGCACCGTGGCAGCCATAGGAACTTCTGGTTAGAGGGGTGTCAGATGGTGGGGAGGGGGAGGTTGGGGGTGAGCAGATAGAAAGGGAGCCCCAGGAGCAGTCAGGCAGCTGCAGCACCTCCTACTGAAACAGCCAGTTTGGCTCCTGAGGGTCCTCAATAGCCCCTCCCCAGGGACCTGGAGACTCAGGGGTTGGAGGGAGGCAACCCTGTGAGCTGTTGGAGCATGGGGGGATTTCAGCCACTTTCCTGCCTGCCCCCACGACCCCCGGGGATCATAGCCTATGACCGTGCATGCCTTACCCTGCCCTTCCTGCAAACCTGGGCTTCCAGCAGCTGCGACCCTTGCATGCTGTCTCCAGCATCGGTGGCCTACAGCTGCTTGCCTTGCTTGGCCAGTAGGTGAATGCTGTCCCTGCATCCAGACACTGGCTTGATGCCACAGCCAGAACTCTCTTGGCTTCCATCGCTGGCTGGAGTGATGTTAACCCTGCCAATTTGCACAGCCTCGTTTTAAACAAAAACTTTTATCATGCATTTGCTAAGCGCCTGCCACTGGCCTTAGCATTCTCCACACATTGTCCCAGATCACAGCAACCTCCCGCGGTAAGTGGGTGCCAGCTCTGCCCCGATTTCGGAGGGGAGGAGGCTGAGAAGCAGAGGTGTCAGACTGGCACTCTGTCTCTTATCCAATTAGACTTCCACTCACACTTAGGAGCTCGGTGTTTGTTGGATTAAGGGTGACAACTTCACAGGAGGCCACAGATCCATGTAGGTGAGAATAGAAACCACCCTTGGTGCCTGCTCTCACTTGCTGGGTCTCACCTGGGGGTGGGGTGGGGGGGTACTTACCCAACCAGGGGTGCTGCCCCTGTGCCTGCAGCTCTGATTCCGGCATCCACCTGGAGCAGAATGCATGTGGAAATAGAGCCCCAGCTGCCATAGAAGGGAAGGGAAGAGGGACCCAGGCAAATTCTCAGGAGTCAGCCAATTGATGTAAGTACCAGGCTCTGACACAAGGGGTGACGTCAGCTCTGCATTCGTTGGCACCCTGACTAAGGACGCAGGGGTCACTGAGGTGTGACATCCTGAACAAGTGAACACTGCCAGCAGTGGGGTTGCCCCAGTCTCAGCAAAGGGGAGGCACTGACTTCCCCAGGAGTTTCTCTTCCTGCCTTGCATTTGTCAGGTCTGGGCCAGTCACTCCTGTCCCCCAGTTTATCCTGTCAGCAGGAGTCTGAAGCAGCAGAGAGGAGCTCATCAAGGCTGCTGGCAGTGAAATACACATCTCACGCACCGGGGAGGCACTCTGTCCGGAGGACGCCTGTCCAGGCGGGAAGCACGGGTGTGGTGGCTCCTCTTTCCTCTCCCTTTGTCCACAGACACGCAGGAGTGGAGAGGGAATAGTAAATCAATTTCTCCTGCTTTTGCATTGCCCTTCCCTCTGTCTTTGCTCATCCAAGTGTGGTGCCTGGAGCAGCAGCACTGACAACATCTAGGAACTTGCTAGAAATGCAAAACCCCAGGCCCTACCCCAGACCTACTGAGTCAGAAGCTGCACCGTAATAAGCTCTGCAGGCCACCGGTGTTTGCATGACAGTTTGGAGAAGCTTGACGCTAGGTCTTCAGTTTTGCGGGGGCCCTGGCTCTGGGGGGCTGGACCCGAGGAAAGCACAGGTAGTGTGAGTAACAGGTGAAGGCCACTCGCTCCCACCAGCGTCGTGTCCCCTCCTCTAGGACTGGAGGGAGGATCCCAAGGGTGGACTGATGTATCAGACTCCATTTGGTCTTGATTGCAAAACTCAAGGCCAGTCTAAGAGGTCCACATTCAGCAAGGAGTCCCGGACAGCGAGCTCTGCAGCGCGGTCTTCTAGGCAGGGAGGAGAGTGGTCTGGCTCATGGGTTCTTTAACTGAGGTGTGTTCCCATCAACGAAAGGCCTTGATGTGGATTTGGTGAAGCCGAATTGCTTCAAGTCCTGGGAATGGCAATAATCCAATCCGATCTGATCCGATCTGGGGAGGCCAAGCCATTTTCCAAATAGGTTATCCCCACATTCCATATCCTTGTATTTCTGTTTCAGGATGAGAGACAGATGTGGTAGCTCAGAAAGAAAACCTAAAAGGAAGGATGTGTGGCCCTGATGTTTGTGGGATAAATTGGGTTTTAAAAATTAAATAAACCTTTTTCATGCTCGCTGGAATCATGTCTGCGGTAGGACTATCTTCAGCTAGTGGTCAGGGAAAAAGAGATGGAGGCAATCAGTAAGAAGGCATGCGCCTCCAGCTGCTTTAGGATGAATCATAAACCAAGTCCTAACGGACACCAGTGAGCCCATTCGGTGAATCTTTGGGAGCACCCATGATGTCCTAGGTAGGGACTCCCGCTGCTGGAGCACATAGAGTCTCAGCAAAGGTGTAAGTGGAGAGCCCGGCCTCGCGCTTTCCTTGCAATCGGTTCCCACAGAAGACAGGAGAGGGGACTCTCCTCACCCGGCCAGCCTCCGTGATTAGTCTGCGTGGAGAGTAATTAACTGCTGCTCTGGGAGAAGACACTCGTGCTCTTGATGGCGCCTGATTATTTATTTTCTTAGGAGTGTGAGAGCATGTTAGGATTTCTGTCTGGGCCTGAGCCTTGCTACCCTTCCTTCACCAGAGAGGGGAAGCAGAGGCCACCCTGCAGACCCGAACGGTGCTGTGGCCTCCCATGAATGCCTTTCTTTTGAAAGAACAATGAGCCACCTTAGCCCACAGCTCAGCAGCTCCACACCTCGCCCAGGCCCTCATGCATATTCATCCTGCTTCAAAGAGCACAGCATGGAATATGCAAATCAGCCAGGAAGGAGCTGGTTGGCATTTTGATAATGGCTTTGTCTGAAAAACCCCAGAGACATATGCACCTCTAGTTTCTCTCTCTCTTCCCCTCCCTCCCTTTCTCTTTCCCTCTCTCCTCTCTCTCCTTCTTCTACCCTGTGTCCCCTCCTCATTCTCTCCTCGGCTCTCAACCTGCCAGAGAAGAGGACAGTGAGTCACAGAGCCAGCGAAGCAAGTTAGTGAATGAGCCAGGTGTCTGCATTCCAGTCCCTTGTATTTCCGCTTTATCCTCTCTCTTCCTCCTGAACAGATGGGTTCTGCTTCTCTCCTTACTAAAATGTTACCCAGTCTGACAGTGCCCCTGGCCCTGGCCTGTGCTCTGCTCCCAGTGGGTGCCCTCCTACTTTGTCTGGGCTCCTGTTCTCTCCCTCCCTCCCAGAGATGAGCTCCCGTCTCTTTGTTCTTCCTCCATCTTCCAGCCTGACTTTCCCTACTCTCAGCAGTGAAGCCTGGAAAAACCTAAGAGCCTGGCCTTGTCGTCTGACAGGCCAGAAGGAGTCACCTGCACAGGCTGGGAGTGAGGAAGGCTCAGAGGTCAGCTGTCAGCGCTGGCCTCTCACACCGATCTCTAACACTTGGCCATTAGCAACGGCACAGTGGACCTCCTGTTGCCACCTCTGTATCCCAGTCTGCAGACGGTCAGCAGAGACCTCTCCTCCAAGACCTGTGCACAGCTCCTAGAACAGCATGCATGGCAACTTCCCGAGCTCAGAGGGCCTGGGGCCTTTCCCCTCTCCTCCAAATGTAGGCGGCTCAAGTTAGGAGCTGGTGGGCTGCTGGGCAGATGCTGGGAGAGCAGGCTAGGGTCTGCATCCACGTCTCTGAGTGCTGCTTCACCTGGGACTTCAACGGAAAAAAGCTCATGCAGGTGCCTCTGGGGATTTCAGGGAAGAGGGGGCTTCTCCCTTGACTCTGCAAAGAAGCGTGGAAGGCCCACAGGTGAGTGGGGTAGGCCATACATGAGTCTGGTATAGTAAACATTGTGCAATGCTACGGGGAAAACCACCATCCCAAAGCCACAAAATAACAGGTGGGTGTGACATTTGCACACCTGAGGTGGGTGCTCTGAAGCACGATCAGGTGTGATAAAAGGAAAGTGAAGCTAAAGTCAAAAGGTTTGATGACACAGACACAACTGAACGGGGTCGTCTTCAGTGGTTGATTGTAATGAGATGAACATAAATCGCGGGGCTGGTAATGAAATGAAAAAACAATTCTTGCCTGATAAGCCCGGGTGTAATGTCTACACCTGAAGTAAGTCATCTCTGTGCACCACGTGTAATGAGATGCATATAATTTTAAAGAGTGTAATGAGATGAAAAATAAATCAAGCACTTGTCTTAAATGGAAGCTGAGCTAAGATGCACACACCTGAAGGGCATTGTCCCAAATGGGTTTGGTTTAATGAGATGCATTTCATTTGCAAAGGAGCTAAATGAGATTGGTTCGGGAGAGGCTGAGAGATAGAAAAGTACAAGATGCCTACACTTGAACGTGGTGTAATAAAATCTGCCTCGTCTGGGGGAGGGAAAGAAGATGCCAAAGTGGAAATGCCAGTCTCCGGGGACCCCTCAGCCTGTGACACTCTGCAAAGTTGAGGTATCCTCTGTCCCCTTCCGATGCCAGGCACAGAGTGGGCACCTGCGAATGCTTCCTGAATGCGTAACTGGGTCAGAGCGCTGTAGTTTACGTAGCGAAAGGAAGTTAAAACAAGGAACTTCTGGAGGCAACTGAAAACTGTTTTCTGAGAGCAATGTTTCTCAGTCTTCAGGCATCTTGCCTTGAACCTGGGAAAAGATGGGTGTGGGATCTAACCTGCGTTTATAACAAGCAACCCTGGTTGCTTTATGTCCGGAGGCTCACGATGGCCTCTAGAGGGCCGGTAGGCAGATAACACTTGATTGAAGACATCTGAATAAAAGACACAGGTACACTTTGCAATTTATGGAAGGAATATCTTCACTTCCACAAACAAACATGTCATCTCTTTTTTTTTTTTTTCAAAGGCAGGGCTCTTCTGCATTCTTTGTTTTCTTACTCCTGATGGAGTAATGGGCAGACAAAAATAGTTTATTTTATAAAAACATCCACTCAATGCTGACCAGTGTGGCTCAGTGGGTTGGGCTCCATCCCAGAAAGTGAAAGGTCACCGGCTTGATTTCCGGTCAGGGCACATGCCTGGGTTGCGAGTTCAGTTCCTGGTTGGCAACTGATTGATATTTCTCTCCCACATTGCTGTTTCTCTCCCTCTCTTCCCCTCTCTCTAAAAATAAATAAACTCTTTAAAAACCCACAGCCACTCAAATATTGGAGAGAAAAGCAAAAAGGGGGAGGGGAGGGAAGAGGAAGCAGAACTAACCAATGAGCCAACCAATTAGGGACGGCCTGGTAATGAGTGGTTGCCGACCCTCAGTTTCAGTGCTGAGACCACCTCCGTGGCCACTGTCACAACACCTGGTGACCACACTGTAAGGGGCAGCCGAGATCCAACCACACTCAACTGCGACCGCCTGCGGAGAGACATCCCGAGCTGCCTGATCGCCTGATGCTTCAAGAGAAACGGGGAATCTGAATTTTTATGTGCAATCTTTTAACTTTCAAAAAACTTTAAAAACAATATTCGGCCCAAACAAAACATGTCTGCAAGTTGAATTTGACCTGAACTCCATGTTTGACCCGAGAGCTCCCTGTTTCACTCCTCAGGATAATAAAGCCTGAGGTCACGTCTAGGATGAGGTCATGTCATCACCGTTCTGGGGACAGCCTGAGCACACGTGCTGTCTCAGCCTTCTACTGGAACGTGAGCTCCTGAAAGGCCAGGACTCTGTCTGTGGTGATCCCAGCTGCGCCCTTGGTATCTAAAACCGCCTGGGACCGAGTCAGAGCTCAGTCAACCCAGATCAGATGAATGAGCCCCAGTAGACTGCCATGCGACCGCGTTACTGCCTCCCCTCGTCACATCCAAGAGAGTAGATGGTTCCTTGGTCAAGGCAGCATATCTCTGGTCCTCAGCTCCCTTGACTGGGAGCCTCCAGACCTGAGAGGTCTGAGGTGGGTGTCGGGGCCAGAAATTAGGCTGAAAGATTCCAAGGCCCTGACATCAGTGCTCTGGTTTGGGGGTAAAGGAAATCTCCCCCACTCTCCCCACGCACACTGTCCCATCCCTCTTATTTGCGCAAGAGCTGTGGCGCACCTCTGTGGGTTGGGTGGGATTCAGATCATGCCCAGAGAGCAGTTACTGCCTCCTCCAAACATAACCACTCACATCTGGAATAATTTAGGAAACCTTTTCTCAGCTGGCAGCACAATCGAAAGACGGCAGAACTTGGGAGAAAAGCTTCGGGAGGGGTGGGAGAGGCTGCGGCAGGCTGCTCTGTCATTTCTTAGAATGGTGTTCCCCAAAGTGTGTTTTATGGGACATGTGTATAATTGAGTAGATATTACTTGCAGAAAGGCAAATAAATTGGGGGGGGGGGAAGGTTAAACAAAGTTTAAACAGGTTTCTTTCCTGCAGGACTTTTCAGAGTCTTTATATAGTAATGTGCCTTTTGAAACTCCACTAGCAAAATATAATATCAGTTCACCCTAGACTACTTTAGCTGTGGATTTTTTATTTTTTATTTTTATAGCTTATCTTTTAACAGTATGTTTGTTCTCTGGACAACACTTCTTTGAAAGTCTGCCATCTTCCTGGCTCTGGGAAGTGAGGTTCTAAGGTATCCTCTTCCTTCAGCTCTTGAGACTTTCTCCACTGGCTGGAGCCTGTTTGCAGAACTCTCCAGATGCGATGGGGGTGGGGTGGAGGGGGCTGGGCTTGGTGAGAGCAGTGGCCCACAAAGCTGCCATCGGAGCTGCTGCAGGCCCATTTTCCCCATGTAACCCACTCCATCCCCATCTCCAGCCTGGCTCTAGGGTAGTCACAGGTAAATGCAAACTTCGCAGCCTTTGCAAATATGAACAAGGAATTCCTCCTCCTGCTCCTAGGTGATGCTGTGGACATCTCAGCAATAGCGCCCAGGTAAGGATACCTCTAGGCTGAAGGTAACAAGAGAGCCTGCCTCTCACGTTCTTGGGGTGATAAGGGATAAGCTGCCCCTACATTTCTTTTTGCCTCAAAGAGGATAATGCTGAACTCTCGGTTCAAAGGAAAACTCCCCCCAGGACACAGATTCAGGACTGAATGGGACAGTTTTCTTGGATACGGCAAGGGTGGGCATGTGAGGGCGTGCGGGGCAGTGGTGGCACCAGCTTCAGTGATGAAAACCCCTGGAGCCTCGGATGGAGCTGGGAAAAGCAAAGGCCTTTGGAGGGAGGTGGGGGATGGCGGAAGGACGACTGAGCTCTGAGCTCTCCACTGCGGTGGGGGAGGTGGTCGGGAGAGGGCAATGCAGAGCATCCAGCCCTCTTCTCTCCCTGATCTCGTTGCCTGAGAGCTAGACACAGGCGATGCGTGTGCCACTTGGCTGTCTTCCTCCCCAGGAGGGACACTGAGGTCACCAGAGAGCCCTCTGCCCATCACCTTCCACGTAGATAGTTCAACAAAGGGCGTGCTGAGGTCTCCCAATTCTCTCTGGTCCACAGTCCAACTAACCACAGAAAAAGAGAATCACGCAGCGGAACGACGGTAGGTAATAAGATTTACTGGAAACGTCTCAGCCACATTCAGTACTGGTTTGGTGGATACATCGGAAGGAAGTTGCATAACATGAGGCGGGTGGAGGGGCTGGGAGGAGGAGGGGCGTGTGCCGTGTGCCGTGTGCCTGTGCCGGGTGGGGTGCGCGTCCGGAGCGGGACGTGGCCATCTGTGCATGGGTGCATGCGTGCGAGTGTGCGTGTTAACAAGAAAAACAAACCGGAAGAGGAAATGTGTTTCATCCCACAGCACAGTGCCGAAAAGCTAGACTTTCTTCTATCTGTGGCATCAAAAGGGAGTAAAAAATGATCCAGTCATCAAGATTATAAATAAGGTTGTTTGTTTCTTAAAAATCCCTATTAAAACATTAAATATCAGCTCTTTTGGGGGAGAAATACATTCATTTTAGGGAGACCTCGGGAAAGCGACCATCCTTTCGCTCCACCTCAAGCAGGTGGGGCAGGGGAAGCCCCCAGAGGGCCCTGAGGGTCCTCTCGCACTGAGCCAAGTGGCCAATCACATCCCGCCACTGACGCGGGCCAATGCGCAATGTACAGGTGAAACTGCAAGTCCATTCAATTCAATGGGAAACACATGTGCGGTCGGTCTTGTCTTCACAGCCGTTGGGGTGGGAGGGCGGGGAAGGGTGTTGCCAGTCATGGGGACTAGAAGTCGGGGTGGGAGGGTGTGTGTCAGGGCAGATGCTGGTAGCCTCCTCCTTGCGGGAGCCCCGGCTCCTCCAGGGCTGTGTGTCATGGTGGATGCGGGTTAGGGAGATGGGGTGGGGTGGGCACCACTTGGCTCTTAGGGGCCATTCCCGCGGGCCCTCCCCGACACTTTGGAAATTGATGTAGCACCTTCTCCAACCCCTGGCTTCTCATTGGGGCTGGATGCTTCTTTCCAAGGTTTCTCCTGCCTTCTCCGAAGGATAGAATGAAGAAGAGAGGGTGGAGGCTGAGGAAGCGAGCCTGGCGCAGACGGCGGAAGGATTCCAGGCTAACTGGGCTCCACCCTCTCTGACGGAGGGAGTGGAACAGAGGAGGGCTCCGTCTGAGGGCTGGAGGATCTGGGGTAAGATGCCATTGTCCCGTTGTTATAGGAGTTCAGTTCTGTGAACACCCAGGAACAGTTGCGGCTCCCAAACTCCCTTTGGTTTGGCTCCTAGCCCAGTTCTTCCGCCTCCTTGGGTACTGGAGCCAAACCAGGTGAAGGGACTCCTCTTAATCTCCTACAGTTTGAGCTCACCAGCTTACCATTTGTTTCAGAGAAACGAGAGAGAGAGAGAGAGAGAGAGAGAGAGAGAGAGAGAGAGAGAGAGAGAGAGAGAGAGAGAGAGAGAGAGAGAGAGAGAGAGATTGATTCGCTCTGGTGGCTCCATCCCTCTCTCACACGTCCATGGTTGCCTGAGCCCGCATGGGGGCCTCGGAAGAAGGAGCTGGAGCCCCATGGAATCCACATCTCGCTCTGATCTGCAAGATGGGAGACCTCAGGTCCTGCCACTCCTCCAGCCACTAGCTCTATGTTCAGGCTCCCTCCTGCCCTTGAATGTCTCTCAAAGGAGCTGCAAACCTGGAGGGGGTGGAATCCACACCCCCTTTGTCTCTGCCTTGTCTCCTAACTCTGTCCCCCGGCAAAGGCTTTCTCTGCGAGCAGCACTAATCTGGGCACAGTGCGGGGCTTGTAAACAACCCAAGTCCTCAGTCAGGCGGCCCGTGGGTGCCATCTGTCCTCAGGGCCTTGATGAATCCAGATGTCACTCCTGCATCTCTGCAGAGGCTGCTTGACCGGCCCCTCCAAACTGAGTCCTCCAAGGCTCTAGGGGAGTAGGGCTGGGTACCATGGAAGCTTGGGGGCTGGGAAGGAGCAGGTGTCTCTTCTGCATTTGTTCAAGCTACTGGTTTTGGGAAGCTAGGGCCCAACTTCCTCAGTGCTGCCTGCCCGCGTCCCCTTCCCCCCACCCTGGAACCCTCCTGACAAAGCTCCTCCTGCTTGGCCATCAGCGCCATCTGGGCTGCCGACTACTCCAGGGAGTCACTGTGTTCCAAGCCCAGGTCACTGACATTTGTTGTTTGAAGCTCATCAGCCTCCTCCTCGAGTTCCTCCTCCTCTTCCTCTTCCATCTCATCCTCATCCTCTTCTTCTGTCCCATCCAATGAGTCATCGTGTGCAGCCATCATGGCCTGCTGCATGGCCATGGTGGCATTGTCTGAGGACAGGGACTGCAGGTTGTCCAAGTTGATGGAGCCTATGTGGGAGAAGAAGGCAAGGGTCAGGCCTGGGAGCCTCCAAGGTGGAGGGTTAAATGGACTGGCTCCCGCGGCAGTGAGCTGGACAAGTCCTCGTGTGAAGCCCCTGTCCATGAACTTGTCAGCCAATGCCGGCCTAGCCCAGGCAGCAGCCCTCCTAGTTACCATTACTGAGCATCTTCTATGCAAATGTATTAGATGCTTTTGACTTGCTAAAAATCCTGTAGGGTAGGTATTATTATTCCTTCTAAATAGGAGGAAACTGAGTCACAGACAGTGAAGTCATTAGCTCAAGGCGACAGTCAGGCATGAGAGAGTTGGAATCCTCTCTCTGGTTGATCTAGCTCAAAATCTGGCTTTTCTACTATACCTCCTAAGACAATGGCCCATCACATAGGAACCGCCATGCAACCACATAAAGGCATGTATACACAAAGGCATGTATACACATGTGCACACCTCCCTCCGCCTCCCACACAGAGCTGGCCTCGTGTGCTGAGCTGTAAAGTGTCTGGCTCATTGAATTGTGCACCAGGAAACTGGCAGTTAGAAAAGCGTATATGAAGGGTATGAGGGCAAAGCGGGGAGGGCAAAGCTCCTCCTGGCCTCTGTTCACAAACCGGCTGCCTGCCTGGTGTAAATAGATGGCACTGGCTCTTGGGTGTAGACACCCAGTGGCTCTAAGCCACTTAGGGTGGGTGTGGGAATGAGGATGAGGCTCTGCTGAGCAGTCACTGGCTCAGATGACCACTGACTCCCACTAGTTCTTGTGACATTGCTTTTGGTTTGTTAAAATGTATGCAAAACACCCGCTTCTTCTCAGCTTGCACACACTCATTGACGGGGATCCGGGAGGGATAGTGTTTGTAACAGAGTGGCCCCTGCCTCTCAGGCAAGTAGATGTTCAGTCCTTGAACCTTTGCACAGCTGTCCTGAGGGAGTTCCAGGGGCCACCCTCTAACCCTCCCACCAGCCCCTAGGCTAGAGTATACTCAGCCCCAGTTCTCACCATCGGGGTTTGTCCCTGGGGTGCCACCCTGCTGCTGCAGCACCCCTGCGGCAATGGAGTTGGGCCAGAATCTTTGGGTGGGCCGGTGCTGCGACTTGATCTTCTTGGCTTTCGGGGCAGGGTCTGGGTTGCTGGCATCAAGCATGGGCTGCAGGATGCGCCTCCGGGCATTGATGAACCTGCCCGGGGGGTGAAGGTGGAGGCCTGGTTAGTCACTGCCTGGTGGGGTGTGTGTGCACGTGCACGTGTGTGCATGCGTGTGTGTGTGTGCAAAGAGGGCTAAGCTGCTTCCAGACTCTCAACAGCTGATCCGCTGTACAGAACAGATTGGGGCCTGATCTGGGGCATGGAAGCCCAGCTGGGAAAAGGCCCTGGGCACCGAGGAGCTCACGGAATCACTCAGTAACCACAGAGTGTCATGGGACAAATGCAGGAGGAGCATCAGAAATCTGTACTCGAGACTCATCGGGATTGAACAGAGGGCGGAAGAGCCCCCTTCGTCAAAGGCATTAACCTCTGACTTCTCTCCAGAGGGCCGGAGGCTCGGTCAGGGAGCCTAACTCTTGGGTGCACTTCCATCCAGCCAGGCCTCTCTCTGAGATTTCTATGACAGCCCAGCCAGACACAGAGAAGAGGAAACTGAGATGTCTGTGAGGTCAGAACGGCTCTCTTTCTCTCCCTTCCCACTCCTACCTTTGCATTTAATTCACACAGGTGCGTGAGGCAGGGGGGATGGTAGGAGGGGTAGACCAGATGACCATTGTGGGTCAGGTTTTTCTATCTGGTGAAACCGCTGGCAGTTTCCCAGCAGAGGGCGCTGAGAAGCTGCAAATGAAGTGACGGGGGCCTGCGTTGATCTTGGCTTGTTGCCTCCAGTCCAGCCAGGAGGACTGGCGGGGTGGCTGGCTGCCACTGAGGCAGAACTGGGCGTTCTGGTCTCTTCTCCAAGCCATGCATTCCCCTGCCAAGCAAGCAGCCCCCACGTCTGAGAGCCTTCGGGTGGGCGATGCTAACTCACCAGTTATTGACTTGCAAGAGGGTGAGGTTTGTCTGGGCGGCGATCTGCCTCTTCTCATCCTCCGTGGGGTAGGGGTGCTGAAAGGAGCGGGGAAGGGCTCATGAGGGGTGGACACATGGTGGCCTGGCCCCTGGGGGACCATGCCCACCTCAAAGGCACTACCTGGACGAGGCAGCCCCAGGGGTTTGGAGGCCCAGACAGGAAAGTGTGGAGAGGGTCTGCCCCGTGCCTTTGGCTCCACAATCAGGGGTGCACGGCCCTCAACTCAGCCCCCATAATGGGACCAGGATGGCTTCCCTATCACTGGATATTAATAGCCCCCAAGGCACTTTACATCCTTCTCACTTGGTCCCCTCCCCCACCACCAACCCCACCCCCAGCAGGCAGGGCAGGCATGGCTGGTGTGAGCACTCACAATGGCATTGGGAGCCCACAGGGACTCCAAGCAGGTGGTAAGTGGGGTGAACGAATCAATTCAACTTAAATGAACCGATACTTACTGTATATCTACCATGTGCCCAGATTTATTTAAGCATCCCAGGAAACAGGAGAGACATAGAAGGATCAATACTCGTTGTATAACACCTTGTAACCTGTCAAATGTTCTCAAGTACTTACTCTCATTGAATCAAGCAATTCATGAAAACTTTGTAAGGACAGGCCAGTTAGGTACTGTCATTCCCACTTTACAGGTGAAGAAACTGAGTGACTTCACCTGTGTTCCCCCCATGGTGGCCTCTGTTTGGAACTTGGCTCTTCTGGTTTGAGACCAGGCTTCCTCCCATTATGTCATGATGCCCCTTACTAGACTGAGCCAGTGGCAGGGTGGGGGTGAGCAAAGAGGCGGTGCAGGTGTCTGCCACGGTCCCTGGTCCCCAGAGCGCCTCAGTCCATGCACTGATGACATGAGTGTCTCTCATAGGCTGTGGCAGAGACCGCGTCTTACTGATCCGTTGTCCACAGGCCAATGGCACACCACGATGGCCAGGTGGAAGAAAGCAGATAAGCCACAGGTGCCGTGGCTGGGTAATGAGCACCACAGAAGCTCAGGGGCAGAAACAGGTGTTAGCCAGAGGGTAGGGAGGGCTGAACAGGCCACATTAAACAATGGGAGCGTTTTAAGGGCCAGTGGGATGGGGGCCTTTCCAGCTCCCCTGGGTGGAGAGCCCCATGATAACTGGCTCTGTGTGTCTTCTCAGGCCCCCGCACAGCCCTGACACCCAGGAGGCATGCAATACAGATACAGTGGGTGTTTCAATGGGTCAGAGAGTTGCCCTGGGAGCCAGAGGAGATTTCGGGGCTCCTAGCGCAGAGGGCCAGGATTATTCCTTAAGGTTGGGGTGGTATTAAGGTGGCGTTTGGGCTTTCTAAAGTCCTGAAGGCTGGGACTCAAACTCCGGCTCTATCCTGCCTACCTGTGAGCTGTCAGGCATGCCCCTTAACCCTGTGTCACACAGTCACCTAACGATTATACTCAATTACACTTGTCAAGTGCTCAGTAAGAGGTGGCTTTTCATGGTATTACTATTGGCTGCTGTCAGCAAGGTGCTTCAAGTTCTCTAAGGAATGAGTCTGAGATCAATAGCGTTGGGAGTTGCCTCATGATCAGTGACAAAGGCAGCCAGCGGCTCTGCCGGCCTCAGCGCCCCTGCCTGAAGGAATTGGAATTGGCTGTTGTGTAATTCCCACCTCTGGCGGCAGGACTGGTGAGCCGTACAACATTAAGATGCTATCAAGGAGGAAGCACACCCGTGTAGAGAAGCCAGGTTCATCCTGATTGGGAGGAAGTGGGGGAGGCTCGGAGGAGGGACTGCAGGCCCCAAGCAGTAGAGGAGCAGGGACTTTGTGCGTCCTGACACCTGCTGAGGGAGCAGTGGTGCCCTGTCCTGCCACCTGCTCCATGGAGTTCCCACCTCCCTCACCAGGGAACCAAGCTGCCTTCCTGTCCGTGGCCAGCCAGTCTGGGAACACAGCAAGACTTTAGCTTGCTTGGGCCCCATGAGGCGTGCTCATGCCTTCATGCCTTTGCACAGGCTGTTCCCTTCGCTGGAATGCTCTTCCCTGCATGAGTGAACCTGTCACAGATCAAATCCTCTGTGAGGCCTTTCCTAGCTCCCCGGAGCAAAGTTAGTCTCCACTGCATGGGAACAATTGCATTTACCCCACCATGTGATAACAGATGTCTCCCCACTATCCTGGGACTTGATCCCAGGCGGGGACCCAGTCTTATTAGACATGTATCTCCAGTGTCCAGGCCAGTAATAGGCAGAGTAGATGTTCAGTGTTTGTGTAGGGAGCAGATGAGTGAACCAACACAAAAAGGAAATGGCTGGCTTATTTCCTTAGCTGAGCAAAGCTGGCCTTGCCAACCATGCTGGCCCACCAACCTACCAATGCTGGGAGGCCGCTGCAGCCTGGGTGCCACTGGTGGAACATATGGCCTTTCACAGCTCATACCTCAGTGGGGAAGGCCCTAGGCAAAAGGGAAAACCCTCTATTAAAGGGCAGTGTGCAAGTCCACTTGGTGGTAAGAGAAAGGTGGGCTCGACTGGTTAGGAAGACTCCCCTTGGATGTGGGCCTTCTGTGGACTTTGAAGAATGATCAAGCCATTCTAGTGGAGGAGGGGAGGGGCCTTCTGGGCAGGAGCCCTGCATCAGGACTTATATTTAAGCCAGTCAGATGCAAATCTCTTCCACAATAAAGACTTCCAGCTCTGGCCAGGTGGCTCAGTTGGTTGGAGCATTGTCCTGTACAGTGATCCCTCACTTATCACAGGTATTATGTTCTAGACCCTCCGCGATAGGTGAGAATCCGTGAAATAGGAACCTTACATTTATTTTAGTATTTACTGTACAGTACCACAAGATGCCGCGATATAGTAAAAAATCCGCAATAAATAAATATAATATTTTTAAAAATCCTGCGATACAGTTAGGGCACGATAAGTGAACCGTGATACAGAGACGGACTACTAGGGACTACTGTACACCAAAAGGTCACAGGTTCGATCCCCAGTCAGGGCACATGCCTAGGCTGTGGGTTCGATCCCTGGTTGGGGTGCATACGGAAGGCAATGGATCAATGTTTCTCTTTCACATTGGAACATATCCTTGGGTGGGAACTTAAAAAATAAATAAAAATATACAGGAAATCTTTCAGCTTCCCACAGAAGGATAATATTCACTGTCTCTAAGGGGACTTCTGGTTGGGCCTCCATGCAGAGTGGATGCCACCAATCCATAGATTAACTTCTCCCTTAACTGGAGCGGGATACAGGGAGTGTCACAGAAGCCAGCTGGTGGTTCTCTGTGGGTAACGATGTTAATCTCTAACCTCCCGGAGTGCAGGTCCCACCACCTGTCCCTCCCGGGACCGGTATCTCAGGAGGCACGTGCTGGAGGCCGTGGGGTGAGGAGCAGTGATTGGTCCTGCTTGGGGGATAGGTGCGTTAGCCAGAACATTCCTGGCACCCTGTCTGAGAGCTCATGCGAGCAGCCCAGCTTTGACACGCCTCACACCAGATGGTTCTTGAGGACACAATCAAAATAGCCTGGCCCCTGTGCAGACCTTGATTTGGTCAATGCTACTTTTAGCACAATTGGAATAGTTCAGGGCCAAGGACAGGCCAGGGAAGCAAATGAGACTGGGCGAGCCCCGGAGCCCTGGTAGCTGCTGTCTGTCTGTCGACTATCTGGAGGAGGCCCTCTGCAGCCGGGAGGGAAGGGCACAGGCAGCCGCTCTCTGGAAGTAGATCATTCTTCCTTGAAAAAGAGGTACGGACGGGCTAGAAAATGACAGATCCCTCTCAGTGCCAGCATGCAGCCTCATGTGACTAGGCAGTGCTGCCTGGTGGCTAAGAGGATGACCTCTGGAGAGGTCAAGTCCTGCCCCAACCCCTGAGCAGCTGTGGGACCTTGACTGTTTGCTGTTGTAGGTGCTCCATCCTTCGTTTCCTCTGCTTAAGCTGAAAATAACAAAAGCGTGTCTATCGCTGGGGCTTTGGGGATGATTTCATGAGATCATGCAGGTCAAGCATGGATGCTCCATCGGCTCAATCTCTACAATGTAGTGTCGCCTCCCAGACATCATGCTATTGACTGCTCAGTCCCAGAGATGGGGACTGAAGAATTTACCCAGAGCAGGTGCTCAGAAATCTGACCTAAACTGTCCCCCACCTCTCTGTGACAGCTCCCTTTCTTGCTCCACAATGCAAGTCTCACCTAGGCTCTACTGAAGCATCTTTCAGTTTGAAAATGGGTTCTTCCCGGGGTCTTGGGTCTGAAAGAAGCTTGGTCAGGACTGGGTTATAGGTCCCTGGCCACTTTGGTCACGGAAGCCCATCCCAAGGGTGAGCTTCCTTCCTTCCACCGCATAGCCTATGCTAAGCACGAGGCTGGCCAGCTCATAAGGGACACAGCACGTGGGAAGGAGCGGCCTGATGGTGTCCTCGGCTCTGTGCTGGTGGTGGGGCAGGACTGGAGGCCCCGCCCCTTCTCCACTTCCCGCCATGACGACCACCGTCCAGGGGTCGGCCATGCCCCTTTCACTCCTGACCCAGTTTGGGGGCGAGCCCTGCCGCGGCCCAGCTCTGCAGGCTTGGCATTGCTCAAGGAGGCAGCACGGGGGTGGGGGGGTCCCCCAAATAACCCACATTCATCATCAATGGCAGGGTGCACCCTGATTTCAGAGATGCTAAAATGGAAACGAACAAGTCTTTTCGAATGGAAGAATGCGCAGTACAGCACCCCAGGAACTTGTCTTTCCTACCGTAGCCGCCCTCGCTCAGAGCTTCCCTTCTTTCTTTCATTGGTTCTTTTTTAGCCTCCCCCTTACAGTTGTGCACACAGAAAAGCACAAGGAACTAACATGTATAGCTTCATGCAGTATCACAAACATCCACGTGACCACCACCCATCCATCCCCCAATCACAACCCCCAAAGATAACCCGGTTTTTATGGTAATTCCTCTCTTGCTTTTCTTTATTATTTCAGTATTCATGTTGCACCCTTAAACATTATGGCTCGGTTTTTGGACTCTATATAAATGAATCATGTAGTGTGTAGTGTTTCACTCCATGGTGTAGCTGTGAGATTCACTTATGGTGGGTCTGTGTCACTCAGATGTTCAGTTTCATTGCTGTCTGGTTTTCCTGTGTCAAAGTCTACTGTCTGCCTTTCTTCACCCTCCTGAAATCTTACGGCTATTCTCCCTGCCTCTGGCTTCTATTTTGATCCATCATCCACGCCACAGCAAAACTCGTATCTTAACCTGCCCCTAACCCCTTAGGCTCATTCTGATTGCCCTCCTATGAGCTCTGAGTGCTTGCCCTACCCAGGATTCCACAGGGTGGTTTGCTGCGTGGTCTGTCACCCCAACCAGATAGGCTGCAAGTTTTTGAGAAAAGAGATCACACCCTCCTTTTCACCCCCACCTCATCAGTGGGAAGAAAATGCCTGGCACAGCCCTGGCTGATGTGGCTCAATGGATTGAGGACTGACCTGTGAACCAAAGGGTCACCGGTTCGATTCCCAGTCAGGGCACAAGCCTGGGTTTTGGGCCACGTCCCCACGTGGGGGAGCGCAAGAGGCAACCACACATTGAAGTTTGTCTTCCTCTCTTTCTCCCTCCCTTCCCTTCTCTCTAAAAATAAATAAACAAACAAACAAACAAACAAATAAATAAAATCTTTTAAAAATTGCCTGGCACGTGTTAAGTGTTCAATACGTCTTTGTGGAATGACTGATCATTGAGACCTAAGGGGTCACTGGTACTTGTCACCATTTCCTTGTGTATCCGTGGGTGTGAAGGTGGGAGGGAGAGGATGGGGAGTGTCAGGGATTCGGTCTTGCAGGTACCCCACTCAGGGTCAGGCTGGCTGACTTAGTAATAGTGCTGTTCCCACCTGGGCTGCTTCGTGAGGGTTTGTGGGAGGGGGGATGTAAGAGGGTGGGGTGTCAGGAGCCTGCTGGGGCACACTGCCAGCTCTCTGGAGGAGTCTCGGAGGCAGCGGTGAGAAGCAGGTGAGAACGTGGGTCCTAGGCCCAGCCTGCCAGCTGTGCATCCCGGTCTCTCACCAGCCTGAGACCTCTGGCTCGTTACTAAGCCTCCTCTTCCGTAAAACGGGGAAAGAATTCCACCTCCTCAAGGCTGTAATAAAGATTAAATGAGTTCATATTTGGAAGGTGCTTAGAGCCGTGTCTGGCGCACTCTCCGGGTGCTTGTTAAATAAATAAATAACAAGGAAAATAAATCTGCTGCTCAGAGCGTGTGGCTCCCTCTCTGTAAAAGCCACAGGTTGTTTTCCTGACAGATGCCACGCGCCCCAGCGGCCCCTTCTGCACATGCATGAATGTGCTCCTTTCTGCTCATGGGTCTCACTGCCTGGTCGCTGGGCTGCTCCAGGTCCTGGGCACAAACAATGGCGGTGTTTTCTCATAACCTGCATCTCAGGCTTCTTCGCGGGGAGGCCTGGAGATTGGAAATCTCCCCTGGCCATTTTTCGGGTGAGAGCTCTGAGCTGCAGGCTCCCATGAAATGTTGTGGGGCTCCATGCAAGTCACGCTCACAGCTGGGCAGACGGGTTGATCCCTTTGGTCAGAAGGACTTGCAGGCCAGGCAGGAGCAATTCGAATCCACATGATTCCTCCTCCTCTCTCTTCCCAGTCCTAAATCCTAGCCACCCTTCTAGGCCCAGCCCACATCCCAGCTCCTCCACCAACCCTGTTAACTAATGTCTCCATATTGCAAAGCCCTGGAGGCTGCCGGGTTCCCTGGGGCCCGCCTCTCCCCCAGGGCAGGAGGACTTCACACCCGAACTTCCAGCAATGCACCCGGAATAAGTTATAGGTGTGCAGGGACAGTGTTGTCCTCAGCCCCAGGGGTGGCTTGGTGGCTGGAGGCCCGGGCAGCAAGAGTCCCTGGCTGATGTCCAGCTGCAAGCAGCCTCGTGGGTCTGCTATCATTTTTCATGTGCGCCATCCCGAGGAAGGGGGGGAAGCCCAGCTGTGTGGTGCCACGGTCACTCGGTCACTTGCTGTGACAGCCCTCTGCTCTGAAGGTGTGTGAGGTCTCTCTGTTGCACTGAGGCCCGCCTCCCCACTCACCCAGCCACAGAGCACAGGCTGTCCTCTGACATCAGATGCCCACGGCTCTGCCTCTCCCCTCCTCAGAAGCATTTCTACCACGAACCAGGCGCCTAGAGTTTTTGGCTAACTCTGAATACTCCAGAGTACTGAATTCACAGAGTACTCTGGGAAAGTACTGGACATATATTCTCATTGAATTCTCCAGGCACCTCTGCAACAGGAATGATTATTCCCATTTCACACACAAGAAAATGGAACCGAGAGGGGTCAAAACACTGGCCCCAGGCCATCCAAGTAGTGAGCGCAGAGCCAGGTTCACACCCGGTATCTTTAACCACGTGCACTGCCCCCCTGCAGCAGCGCACCTGCTAGGCACTGTGCTCTTGAGCATATTACTGATCATCTGCACCACAGGTGGGCCTTGTTCTGTCCACTTTATGGAGAGGAAATCAACATCAGAGAAAGTAACTGACCCATTCAAGGTCACACAGCAAATAAAAAAATGCGGCTGGGTTCAATCTCAGGTCTGTCTGCCTCTGAAGCCCTACACTACATGCTGCCCTAAACCAACGAATGTCTCCTACAGACACATCCCTGGCACCCTGACCCTCCGTCATATGACATGTTTCCTGTTAAGAGTCATCTGAGCAGACATTTCCCCATCCTGGCTGCCCTTCTCTGGGCACAGCTTGTCAAAGGACCTTTTGAAATCCGATGCTCAGTCCTGGACACACTATTCTGGATGTATCCAACCAGCACAGACGGCCAGAATCCTCTCACTTCTCTTGATTCCTCTGTTCTCAACCCCTTGGGGGGGTGTGTTTGTGTAACAGCACTTGGTGACATCGCGGGTGGACCCCTCCCAGGTGTATAATTTTTGTGTGTAATTTATTCTGAGCCCCTGAGTCCTGAAAGCATGTCCCCCATACCTGGAACTCAGGTGTTAGTGGATAGGGGTGTTATTTGGAACTTAGAGCACACTTCCCCATAGAAACAAGTTATTTTAAAAACAGCTGTTTTCCGGGCTAGCTTCAAAGGCCCGTTTCATTAAAGATCTGTGTTCTGATGGAGAGGAGCCCACGGGATTCAGGAAGGACAAACAAGAGACCTTCCCTTTCTTTCAGGGATAGAACTAGACGTGAGTAAACACTGCCCTGCGATGGACAAGCACCGATTTTGCCAGCTTCTCCTGTTTTGTGGCCCCGTTGCCACCCCCAGCCGCTCTCCTCACAGGGCCTGCTGTTTTCCTGCAGCCACGGCCTTCTGAATCGGAGGCCTGGGCGTCAGGAAGTTCAGGGTCTAACCCCTGAAACTATGGTTGTGATGATGTAGCTCAAGCCTTCATCAGATTCTCAGAAGGGTCAAGGGCCTGGAAGAGGTTAAGAATCGCTAGGAGCCATTCCTCTGGCCACTCCGTTCTGGTTTGCCTGCTCAAAATGCTGCACGCAGAGATGTTCTAGTCACCCTGGCTGGTGCGGGTCGGTGGATTGAGTGCTTGCCTGTGAACCAAAGGGGCGCCGATTCAATTCCCAGTCAGGGCACATGCCCTGGCCCCCAGTTGGGGGTGTATGAGAGGAACCCACACATTGATGTTTCTCTCCTCTTTCTCCCTCCATTCCCCTCTCTCTAAAATTAAAAAAAAAAAAAAAGTTCTAGTCTTCCTCTTGCACCACTAACAAGCACTGGCACTCTTCCCATGAAGCTGATCTTAGCTGCGTGGGAGTAGGAAAGCAAGGTTTGGACCAATTCATACTAAACTGTGAATGAATGATAGATAGCCTCCTGGACTCCCTTAGGCACCTGCTTTTGGCAGGGATTGGATCATTTTAAATGGATCTTGGATGAGAGAAATTTTAGATAGCATGACAACGCTAGAGGAAAAAGTAGCAGACCGGATATTATGGAACAAGAGCAGTTCAGTCTCTCTAAGCCATTGTCTTGCTTTTCAATGTTTCCTTACTTTTTCTTTCACAGGTCCTCTAGAAGTGTCAAGACTTCTCTCAGCATCTCCCAAGGTGGGGCAGATGACAGGGGCTCCCGGAGTGAGACTGGAGGCGTTTGCCACAGCAGCTGTGTCTGTACCAGGACAAAGGGCCCTCATTCTGTCATCTTATTCTATGTTCACAAGAGTGCTATGAGCCGGAGACTGTGGTCCCCATTTTACAGCAGAGAAATCTGAGGCCTAATGGGAGGTTAGTGAACTTGTCCTGCGTCCCCTGGCTAGAGAGAGGGGGCAATAAAAATCAAATCCAGATCCTGCGTCCAGGTACCATGTCCTTTCCACAGACTGCACTCTTCCTGTTTGTGAGAGATCTTGTTGTTTCTGAGTCAGCTGGGCAGAGGGACGCTGTAAGGGGGTCTCTGGCGGAGATCACTGTATAATTCCCTTAGGACTCAATGCAATGCCAGGCGCAGGGGAGGTGGTAAGGCATGTGGAGACTGTCTGTGGAGTGAGTGAGGGCGACATTAAGGCCCAGAGACAACTGGCTGGGTTTCACCTCCTCACACGCAGGGCCCACGCCATGCAGGGCGTGTGGCAGCTCCATTTCCCGTGGAGGGCTGAGCCAAGCATGTGAGACTCTAGTGCTGCGGAAATCCGTCAGAGTCCCCGAGATACGCACGGGCTCCGAGTCACATGGACAGGGACGAATGAGCACAGCGATGTCACCCAAGAGCCAAAAAGTAGTCACAACCCGCTGTCCACCCACTGCTGGCTGGGTAAACAACGCGGGCTCGGGCTCCCCCCGGGATGGCGGTCGGCCGTAAAACAGAACGAAGCACCGAGCTGGGTGAAGCATGAAGACATTATGCTAAGTGGCAGAAGCCAGTCACAAAATATCACTTATATATATAATCCCATTCACATGGAATATCTGAAATAGGCAAACCCGTGGAGACAGAAAGTACATTGCTGGTTTCTAGGGGCTGGGGAGTGAAAGCTAATGGGTACAGGATTTCTCTCAGGGAGGCTGGGAATACTCTGGAATGAGATGGTGGGGATGATTACGCAACTTTGTAACTACACTACGAATCTCTGAACTGTATGGTTTAAAAGTGGATTTTAGCCCTGGCTGGTGTGGCTCAGTGGATTGAGTGCTGGCCTGTGAACCAAAAGGTTGCTGGTTTGATTACCAGTCTGGGCACATGCCTGGGTTCCCGGCCAGGCCCCAAGTTGGGGGTGTGGGAGAGGCAACCGGTCGATGTTTTTCTCTCCCTCTCTTTCTCCTCTCTCTGAAAATAAGTAAATATCTTTTAAAAAATGTGAATTTCATGGTACGTGAATTACATTTCAGCCCTGGCTGGTTTAGCTCAGTGGATTGAGCGTCGGCCTGCGAGCTAAGTGTCGCTGGTTTGATCTTCCAGTCAGGGCACATCAGAGAAGGAAAACTCTGACTCCAAAAAACCTCCGCTGCCTTGCGGCATACCTCTTCAGGGGAAAGGCTAAGGGAGTAAACCCCGACAGAAAATCCGGAGCCGGAGTCCCTAAGGCGGTTTGACGTTGTAGTCAACACCGGCAACTCCTGCGGCGCACCTGAAGCCAAGCTGTATTGACTCCGTCTTTCCCTTGGACCCTTCAGCTGCGAAGAGAGGGGGGGTCTGCTGCATGGGCAACAGCAGACCCTCCATATCACCCTGCCCAGGCTCTGTAGCTTCAGCGTCATCGCAAGATGTCGATTCAACATGGGAGGAGACAGATACCGTGTCACTCCCGAGTCGGACTGCACAGCCATTCTCGGCGGTGCAGATAGACTCTTAAGAAGCTACACCATCGTCTCTTGAGACGGACGGCTGCCGACGAATTACATTTGGATAAAAGATCAAACAGAGAAGGCTCCTGGTGCTTTGTGCCGCCAGCTTGTGTGACGACAGCAGAGCCCCTGGGAGGGCCTGGGAGCCAGGCCTCAGCTCTGTGTGGCCGGTGGCCAGCGGCCACCTACAAGATGGGGGGCAGTGGGGATAGCAGCAAGCAGAGAGCAGCTGTGGCCCCGGCTGCATGCTGACCTGGCTTGTGAATGTGGTGGGTGGAGAATGCAGAGGAAAGGAAGGGCTGTAAGGCAGCCTCACTGTGCCTGAAAACTGGCCGGGCAGGTAAAATCCTACCCTTTCCCAGGACCAGGCTCAGTGCCTCAACTGAAAGCTGGGGTCGCCTTTGCTTTACCTGCTGGGGAGCCCAGAGGTGCTGTGCACTGTGGAGGTAGTATAGTCTAGTGGGTAAGAAAGTAGAGTCTTGAGTTACACAGACCTGGGTTCAAATCCTGTGGGGCCTTGGGGAGTGTGTTACCTTCTTTGAGTCTAGTTTTGCTCTTTGTAAAATGTGGACAATAGCCATGTCCACTTCCTGCAGGGGCCGGGCGGGTCACGGGACCATGTGTGAAGATGCCAGCCAGCACGGGCCTGGCACACTGCGGCGGCCAGTGAAGGGACAGCTCCTCTGATCAGCGCGGGGCGCCTGTGGGGGCTTGGTTTCCTCTGTAGGAGTCCCGCCCCGCTTTCCACATAGATATCCTGTAAAGCTGCTCATGTGCTTGGCTGGGAGGCTGCAGCCCAGAGAATTGTCATACTGTGGATGGAAAGGAGCAGAATCACCGGGCAGGGTGGGCAGGCGGAGGCCGGAATCTGGAGCGGGGGGATCAGCCAGAGGCCAGAAGCCGGGGAGAAAGCGTAGCCCTCTCTCCCTTCGCCCTCTGTCAGCGGTGCTCACCGGCCTGGGTTTGGTACAGAACTGTTGCTTTCAGGAGTTTAGCTTCTTTCAACCAAAATGCATTAGCGAGAAAATATCACTGGACTCTTCAGGGACCCAGAAGCAAAGCAGCTAATGGACAAAACTATCCCGTCTCCCTGCAGCCGAACAGCAAAAGGGCTCAGGAGGATTCTGTCATCTAAATACATTTCCCTAGCGGCTGCGGCCACAGAACCGTGGATGACAGGAAGCCTTGGACACAGGACAAACGGACTCAAAGAACACTGACTTTTGCCCAAGAGAAAGAAGACAAGAGAAACCAGCGTTTACTAGAGAAGCCTCAAGCTTGCAGTATTAGTCAGTATATTCTCAGGGCCCAGTCATGGTAGAACCTACAGGTGCTACAGAACCTCAGGTCAACCACCCGCTGCTAACTGACTTTCACAAATTTGGGGCCTTCGCCTCAAAAACTCTTTTCGTTGTTTTAGAAAGTTTAAAGGGAACTAACGTTTCTTAACTGTGACTGTGTGTCAGATGTATGTTATCTCCATAATTTCCGTAACCATAGGAACAGGGTATTATCTTCCTTGTTCAAGGAAACAGACCAGAGTGAGGGCATGGCTCCTGGGAAGGCTTCTGTTCACACCCATTGGCTCGGCTTCAGAGTCCGTCTCCTTTCCACAGTGCCCCCGTTACCAGGAGTCTTTATAGCCTCCTTCCTGAGTGGGTGCTTGAGGGTGGGGGTGGGGGCGGGGTATGGCCCGTGGGCCAGCCTTGGCCTGCAGAGGACACCTGTGCCATGCCGCGTCCCTATAGCCTGGACCTCTCCCTCTCCTCCAAAAGTTCTGAGTCTGAGTGAAGGCCCAGGGGTCACTCCCTTGTCCTCTCAATGGCTGCTGCGAGGCAGGCATTAACTGGGGAGGACTTCACCGGAGTTAAGTGCTTTATTAATAACTGCTATGAGCACTCTGAGCGGGAGGGTCCAGGGCGTGGGAGGGTGCGGGCGGGTGGAAAAACCTTACTCATGCTTTTCAACAAGTCCTCCCACTGTCCTGGGTCCTTTTTATGGAGCCCATCTGGGTTCCTCCTTCCCTCTGCTCTGTGCTCTGAGCACCCCTCTCTCTTTTTGCCTTGACCTTGCTCTGCCATCCCAAGTCTGGCTGGAAGTGGCTGCGAAGCTGAAAGAAAAGACCCTGAGCTAATGAGGAGGCTCAGCAGGAAGCAAGGAGAGGGCAGGGCTTGAACTGAGGCCTGAGGGAAAGCTGTAGGGCCAGCCTCCCGTCTCAGGCTGGTGCGCTACACAGTGGGAGTGGAAGGTGGCAGAGGAGGCACCCACTGTGGGTGAAGGGCGTCGAAGAGGGGTGCTGGCCTGGGTGCCCGGGACCTGGGAAATTTGTCTTGCAGCCTCCTCTCCCTCCCACATCCGCCTTTCCCCCCTTAGAAGTAAGTTTGTAGGTAGGTCCACACCTGTCTTTAACAACGCAGGGGGCTGGGAGGCGAGGAAGGAAAGAAAGGGGGAGCTAACACGCATTAGGCACCGCAGTGTGCCAGGATCGTGGCCATAATGTCATGGCTTCAGCCTCAGCTTCACAAGCCTGGTGACTGGAAGGTGAGGCCCAGATGCAAGCTCAGGTTTGGCTGCCGCAAGAGTCCACACGCTTTCTGCCACCCCGTCCTCGGCCCTCCAGCCACGCCTCCCACCGGTGCAGAGTGCTGGAGGCAGCTCTAGATCCATGGCCAGGAGGGAGCTAGGCTGCCCCCGGCTTGGGCAGAGCAGGTCAGGGCAGGGAGAAGACCCTTCCTTGGGAGCTCTTCTTCCCACAGGGGGCTGGGAGCTGCAGCGTGGGCACGGGCTCCCAGGGCCTGGAGCCCGTCAGAGCCCACCAGCTCCCCTGCAGTGTGGAAACCAGAGCAGGCAGGAGACCTGGGTGCCCCACCAGCAGCTCGGGCTCCTTGTCAGGGCTGCTCCCAAGAGGCCTGAGGCTGGCCCTGGGCCTGATGCCTTGGCTTCAGGGAGTCGTTCCAAGCTCTTCTCACCTTAACCCTCAGCTTCCCAGCCCCTTCTCTCCCAATTAGGTTACTGTTTGTTCCCTGGAGGTGTTTTCAAAATGTGCTCCCTCAGCAAACATCTGTGGCCCCAAGTCCCTAGGCGGGGATATGTGTGGGGAGTCAGTAGTCACCCCAGAGCAGTTCTTCCCATCCACTAGGGACACCACATTCATGAGGCGCAGTCCCTAGGTGGCACGTCTGAGAGCCGCCGCCTTGGCCTGGCCCCATGGCTTTTGGAGGCACTTCCGTTTCACATGAGGGACTGTGCACTGACAGACTGACTAATCGATTGATTCCCATGAGCCATTTGACTGAGAAAGAGCTTCCTCACCCCTGGTTCTTCCCATACTTCACAGGCCACCTTATGTCTACAGTTACAGTCCCAAGTTTGGCATCTGTCTGGTATCTGTGTACCTCTGTCCCCTCAGGCCAGGCCAGGCCAGGCCAAGCCAAGAGCTTCCAGACTGCTGGGAGCCCCTCTGTGCTCAGAGAATCTACCTCCCCATTCTGGACACACACACACACACACACACACACACACACACACACACACACACACTCAGCCCAGTCACTGGCCTTTATTTATTGCGACGGCTCTCATTTGGCACTAGGGGACAAAAGTCATTGAAGTGATTCTTGACATTCAACCAAAGGCCTGCTATTGCAACTAACCCTGGAAACACCTGGCTCCCAGCTTGCTGGTGCACACAGCAGGCCCTTTATAAACATCACATTTAAACCTAAAGCTTTGCCTCCGTTTCACAAAAGTAGCCACAGAGGCTTGTGAAAGCATTTGCTCTGCATCGCAGAACTGAGCGGGTTAGAAGGGGAAGCTGCCCCCCAGCGTCGATGGTCTCAGCCAGGGCTCCGCTGTCCAGCGGTGGGGACTCTGGGAAACAGCAGGGCAGAGGGCGAACATTTTCTTCCTTACAAGAAGAGCGGCAGGGTGAGCATGCTGCTGCAGGAGGCGGGGGGCTGGACCAGGAAGCACGGCCCCAGCCCCACAGAATCTCACTCTGTTCACAAAACAATTCCACATACCTGCCCAGTACTTAGGTCCCCAGAATATGTCTGCCCTACACCCTTTGTTTTTGAGGCAGCAGCAGCAAGCACCTGAGAGTCTCCCAGCTTCAGGTGTCCTGTGGCCTGGCCTTGGCAAGGTGATATCCCGATGGGGAGCCTCTCTCTGAGGCCATGCCCTCTGTAGACCTGGGGTGACCTTGGAGGCTGGTGCCCCCGAGGGCTGCTCACTGCACGCCGCCCCTCCACACCCCCGAGACACACAGACTCACCATGAGATGCTGGAAGAGCCAAGAACGCATGATATTGGTGGCGTGCTTGGGCAGGACTCCCCGTTTGTTCTTGGACTTCTTATCCTCATTGTCCAGGAGGGAAGTGAGGTCAAGATTAACCTTCAGGGCACAAGGAGAAAAAGCCAGCATCAGCAGCCTGGTGGGCCGGTCGCTAGGGGCCTGCTGTCATAGTGATGGCAGGCTCTTGCTGCCAGCCTCCTTCCCAACTCATTCTAGGGCCCTGGGAGGTCACCTGTCCCCTCAGCTCCTGCAGGCTCCTCAGAGAATGAAGAAGGGAAGAGGAGAGGAAGGAGGGAGGGGTGAGGGGGAGGATGGGGTGGGAGAGGAGGCAGAGGAAACAGATCCATGCAGAGAATACGAGAGAGACAAATTTGCCATAAACCATCCAATAGTTAGCATTTCTGGAGGAGGTGACAGTTTGCAAAGTGACTTCCAGTCGGTGACCATGGTGAGCCCTCGAGACAGCCCTGCAGGTTGGTAGGGCTGTGCCAGGGGCTCAGTGCTAATCCCCCTTTTGTGGATAAAATGTCTGCGGCTCAGAGAGGTCAGGGGACTTACCCACAGTGACAGAGTCAATGTCAGATCTCAGGCCTCTGACTTTAGATCCTCTTTCTCTCCCCTGCCGCCCCCACGCCCAGCCCCTGCTGCATGGGCTCTGTCTCCAGAGGTGCTCCAGGTGGAGACCAGAAATAGGAAGTGCAAGAACCTGGATTCTGGGAGGCAGCGGAATCCCAGGAGTTGGTAACCACCCCCCCCCCCCCAACACCCGGCTTCTTGTCTGTAAAGTGGGGGCGAGGTACCTCTTAGAAGAATAAGAAGGACTAAATGAACTTCTTGTGAGCAGATGGTAAGCGGTTGCCCTCCCTCACACCCTCGCACACGAGTGCACACTTGTACACACTCACCTGTGTGTTCTGGATCTGAATGGCTCCCTGGGGGATTGCTTGGGTAACCACCTGACCCTGGGAGGTTACCATGGTAACTGGCTGGTATAAGGCTCCACCTGAGGAGACAACCAGTGTTTTTGTCCCCTGTCATGGAGGCCAGTGGGAGAGAGGGCCCTCACATGCTTCCTGCTCTGGAGATAGTCAGCCCCTGTGGAAAGGGGTGGGGTGGGGGTGGCAATGTGTTGGGAGAAGGGACAATAGCCTTGCTTGGTTTCCAAGGGGCTCGTGAGACTTGGACCCCCATCACAATCGAGGCTTGGTGCAGAATACTCCAGGTAAGAAACTCAGTGGGCAGCCCCCTCCTGTTTCCTAAGACATTTGTGTGGTGGCTGGCCCCTCACCCCTGAAATCCCTTTGGCACCACCTTTCCTCTTCCCAGGGGTGTCCCCACAATCTCCCGCACCAACCTGACACCACTTGTGAGTTGACAGTTGTCATGGCGATGTTGCTCTGCTGGAGTGCTGAGGCTGGGACCACGATGCCCTGGGGGTTATTGGAGACTCCAGACAGGGAATTGGGAGAGCTCTGCAGGAGGTCCTGGAAGCGAGCGGGACAGCTGTGGTTCATGGCCATGTTGCTAAGAGCTCCAAGGCCACAGCCCAATTCCTCCTGTCCCCTCCCCGCTTCCTGCCTGCCTTCCCTCCTCCCTCCTTCCTGCTCCTGCCCAGGTCCAAATCCAAAAGGCAATTCTCATGGCTTCTAGAAAAAGTGAAGAAGAAGGCTCAATATTAAAAACCAGCCAACCAACCAACAGCCACCCATTTAGCCACCCCATTACCCTGTGAACCCGAGACATAAATTGCCCCATGAGCCCCCCACTATGGTCCCCCCTTGGCCTCAACTTTGGAATTTCCACTATTGATGCCTGAGTTCCAACCCCAGAGATTTTCATTTTACTTGGTCAGGGGGTTGGCCGGGCTGTTGGGGTTTTGAAAGCTCCCAGGTGATTCTAATGCGCAGCGGGGGGCTGAGAACCAACTTTGCATCCCAGCACCGTCATCCTGAACGCTCAGTCCGCTCCACATGTCCCCCCAGCCCCCCGCCTCTGTCTCTTCCATGTGCCCCTAAATCACAGCACTTACTACACCAAGTCTACACACAAAGCAACCGCTAAGCTTTATCTCTGTAGCCTTCGCACATGGTAGCTACTCAAACACTTGCGAGATAACAATACAAAATAGCTACCCTAGCCCCTTCATGGCCCATCTTCAAAGGGTGTCTCTTATGGCCTCAGCTGTCTCCTGTCTTGTTGATTCCTTCCTAGGCCCCCGATACGGCCTCCCACGGCAAACGGGGTCCCTTCGCGCCAGGCTGTCAACCTAGCAGCCCCACCTCCCCAGTGCACAGCCTCGCAGTTAGTTTCTACAGGAGCCAGAGCAGCTCAGAAGACCCTTCCCCCACTACTCCCGGCTCCTGCTCCCCTCGTTGCCTTGCCGTGTAACAGCTGGGCAAAGAGGCGCTCAGATTTGACACTGAGAAACTGCGGCCGGAGGGGAAGGAGGCTGAGCCGCAGGCTGCAAGAAGGGGCTGTGAGCCCTCCCTGCTTGGGGGCTGGGTGCTCAGGGAGTTCGTGAGGAAGGAGCTGGGTGGGTGACAGGTTGGGGTCTCCAGGCTTTATTTGCAGAAAGTGAGAAAAGCAGCAGATGAGGTTGTGCAAGGAGCCGCAGAAGACCTGCTGGGGTCTCTCAGCCCCTCTGAACACAGGGTGTGACCCCGATGTCCGCCAGCCCCCAGGAGTGGACACTCCCACGCCCAAAGCTTGGGTCCCTAAGGCATGTGCGTGAGGATTGAGATAGGTACACCGTTGAGAACAAAGAGGGGAGGTGGAAAAGAAGATCCCAGCCTCCTAGCTTTTGTTCTAGGACTGGCAGGAGCTTGGGGCCTCAACCTCCAGGGAAGGTCTGAGTGTGGGGTGAGGAGACGCGTGTGTTGGGGGGACACCTTCAGCCACTGACTGCCCACCTGCGGCAACGGACACAGGAAGAGTACCAGGCCCAGGGCACAGCCACATGGGGCACCTCCCAGAGCCGGGTACCAGGGACGTGACAGAGCCTCTCGGGAAGGGGTGGTCAGCACCAAAGCAGATATCTCACTGGTCAGCTCATTAAAATTAACCGCCCTGGGCATCTCCTCCAAAGCTGCCATCTTCACCCTCTTGCCCTGGGCCTGGCCCCAGAGCTGGAGGAGCGGCCCCAGGAACAGGAGCTGCTGACTGTCCTCCACCCATCCATGCTTGGCAAGGCCTCTCGTCTGAGGCCTTGCTTCTATTCTTGGCTCACCTCCGCTGCCGTGACCCTGGGGGAGGGGAGGGCAGCTCTCGTCCTACCTCTGCCTCTCTGGGACTCAGGGAGCGCCTCCTAGCCAGCGAGGGTTATTCTTTGAGCAGAGCTCGTGGCCCCCTCACTTACACAGTGCAAGTCTAACACCGAGTCTGACTTGCAGAAGCCTAGAAACTGGAAGGGCCCTTACAGGCCACATATTCCAACTTCCTGAGGTCAAATAAGGAGCTGAGGCTTAGAAACACAAGTGCCTTGTTCAAGGTCCCCTGCTGGGGAGCAGCAATAGGACTTCACAGCCCTCCTTCATCCACCACTACTGAACACTCACCTCGTGCCGAGGACTGGGCTGCAAGGTGCTCCTTGAGTCACAGGGTTTCAATAAATAGAGGAGGCAAGGTGAGCAGAGGACCCAAACCCAGAAGCGCAAAGGCAGCATGGGCGCCAGAGTGAAGGCAGTGGCTCTGGGAACCAGCAAGTCAGGGCCCTTCTATCTCATTGATTCTAGAGTGTGTCTGCCAGTGCTGACATCCCATAACCCCGCAAGCCTGAGTCTTCCCATATGCATCTGCTTCAAGGTCAAGCTCCTTTTGTCCAACGTCTCAGCCAACCGTTCCCACAGGGTGTGAACAGTACTGATGTTATATGAAGCTAAAGTGAACTTGGAAGATAAGTTTGAGAGAGGAGGATGTCCCTCCATGCGCTCACCCTAAAACCCATGGCAATGACTTCAATGATCTCTTGTTTGGACTCATCCACACCATGGTGACCCTCAGTGGATAAGGATATTGGGGTTTTTCAAACATTGTCCCAGCCCTGGCTGGTGTGGCTCAGTGGATTGAGCGCTGGCCTGTGAACCAAAAGTCAGTGGTTTGATTCCCAGTCAGGGCACATGCCTGGGTTGCAGGCCAGGTTCCCGGTTGGGGGCGTGCGAGAGGCAACCACACACTAATGTTTCTCTCCCTCTCTTTCTCCCTCCCTTTCCCTCTCTCTATAGTTAAATAAAATCTTAAAAAAAAAAAGGGGGGGGGGTTGTCCCAGATTTTCCTCCCCAGAGAAACTATCCAACAATGTAAGAAAGACACCAAGTCAGTAAGATAAATACAAGACATATGCCTGGGGATTCAACCAACACACTTTTTCTGACGCAGAGGCAAAAGGGTGACTGACCATCACTGTCACTGGACACTTCATTTGTTTATTCAGACTCTGGCTGGTCCTTGGCCTTGTGGCTTGGCCCGCCTCCATGCCAGCCTACCCTGTTTGGGTAACTAAGGGCATTGTATGTCTTGGATCAGACATTTTTTTTTTCCTACCCTTTCCTCCCACTCTGGGTCTCTGCTGGGAGGTGCTGGGAGGCAGCCAAGTGCTATCAGCAAAGGAACGGAACAGAGACCTGAAGGGTAGAGAGCCAGGGCAGGGCCAGGCTGGCCACATCTTGGCTAGGCAGAAAAAAGAAGCAAAATCTTGGCATCCCTGAGGTCTGGGGAAATGTTATTCACTGCTTACATTTGTAAATATGGGCTGACTTACAAACCAAGCTGAGCACTGGGGTGTTTTCAAAGACGCACGTTCTTAGAGCCATGGAACCAGACCCTCAGCAATCTGTACTTTCACTAACCTACCTTGGGTGGTCCTGAAGACCAGGTGGGTCTGGAAACTACCTATTCATCACACACACTGAGTGTCAGCGAGCATGCTTTCATCGCGCTATTTCGTTTTTATCTCCCCATGGCCTCTTGTTGCCTGAAGAGGAATTGAGGCCCAGAGAGTGGCAGTTATTTCCTGGAGTCAAGTCTCTGTGCCTCGAACCCAGGTTCTCTGGCTCTGAGCGTAGCACCGAAGCTCACACAGAGAGACATGCTGTGGAGTCAGACAGCCAGGCCTCCCCGTGAGCACAGTGACTGGCACCTTTAGGTCCCAATGAATAATTCTCCACTTCCTCTGGTTAAAGTCGCACAGCGAGGAGAGGCACAGCCATGGCTGAAATCTGTCCCAGAGCGGCTTGGGCTCTTCCCTTAGCCATTGACGAGATGCCTGTGTGGCTGCACACCTGGCCCCAGAGGTCAGCCCTTGCCACGGGCCCCCCTCCTTCCTGCCTCCCTGCCTAAGACGTTTCTGGGCTGAAGGTACACCCCTGAGGTTGAAGCTGTGGCACCAGAACAGCTCCGTGGCTTGACTTTGCAGCTATTCCAGGTTGAACCTCTGTCTCTATGGAGACCGCAGTCTCTGAATCTCTGGAAACGGTCCATAGGTCTTTCCACGGAGGGAGCCACGGTGGCAGCTGTGGGAGCCCTTTGGGGTGAAACTGTCGGCTAAGCACACGGTGTTATTATCTTCTCGGCAACTTCCCCTTGGGGCTCATCAAACCAGGTGCAGGCAGCTCCGTCTAGACCCAAATAGATCTGTTTCCTCTCAGGCTCCTTAGCACCCGTAACGAGGTGAGGAGCACATCTGGGACAGTTCTAGTGACATTTTTTAGCCTCCGGTCTCACATCTCTCCTTGAATTGCGCAGAAACCAGGGGCTGAAACTTGTACATCCAGCCCAAGAGCTCCTCGTTGTGTCCCACCAGGAACACGGCACTGGCGTCCCCAAGCCTCTGGAAACTGCTGAGAGCCAGGGAAACCTGGGCATCTTCCTGGCTTCAATGGTGGGGCCATGCCACCGGACTGGGGAGTATGCGGCCTCCTCCGCTCTAGTAGTAAGATTTATTTTCTGGTAGGAAATAGGCCAAAAAGCTGAAAACTTTCACAGTTTCCCAGGGATGGTGTCTCCAAGGACACAGACCTGGTGACTCAGGAGTCAGAGGGAAGCTGACCGCTGCCTTGTCCTGCTCCTTGGGCGCCGGCTCCCCAAGATGCCAAGAGTTTGGCAGGTGGGAGCCCAGCAGGATGGAAGTGGCTCAAAACATGGCTGTGAACTTGCACCCCTGGACTGCACCCAGGTGCCAGCTGCGAGCCCTCACTGCCCGGGGCCGTCGGTCATTCCTGCTGGACCATGGTGGTCACTGGTGAGTTTTCCTCCAAATCTCATTTTTGGGACAAAAATAAATGACTTGTTCAAAAGGAAGACCTGTCTAAGAACACGTGAAAGGCTCTGCAGTCACCTGTGGACCCGGATGGCAGTGGGGGCGGGTGGGGAGCGCACAGGTGGCTGTGACCTGGACGTTGGGTCTGCAGTCAGCCTGGGAGGTACTGTGTGCCACTCACAAGCCACACTTCACGGTTAATGGGGAAGGAGCTCATGCTGCCTGGGACAGCTTACTTCCCACCAAAGGAAGACACTTCTGGAATAAACTGTGATGGGAGAAAGAAACGAGGAATGAAAGAAAGAATTGATAGAAAAATTTTCCTTTTAAGCTGTTTTGGAACATTGGACTTTTTATTGTACCAGGATGCCTGGGAAACGGGGGAATACACTGGATGACTCGCAAAGGACTTCCACCTGAAGATTTTAGAAACAGCAATGCCGTTCCCTAAGATTTATTGTGTGGGTGAGTGGGACGTGAGTGGGTTGAAGGACTAGGGGGCCAGCACAGAGCACCCGGGGCCCCAGCTGTCTGCCATGCACATGCCCGGCCACTAGGCGTCTCTGCTGATCCACCAGCTCCTATCAGCTCCCCAAAGCCTCCCTGGGCCCTCACCCCCACCCTCACCCTGCTCCCTGGAGAGCGGGTTTGTTCTCTGACTTGCTAGAGCTGGGTGTGGGGAGACGACTCTGAGGGCCTCACTTCTGCTGGAAAACGAGCCCCTGGCATGCCCACGGCCGGTGGGTGCCCTTGACTCTAATGCTTCCTGTGGGCCTGCAGTACTGGACGTATAGTACAGTGTTTTTTCCTTACGCATGCGTCTTGTTTCCCTAGCTTGGATGCAGGTATTTTGAGGGAAAGAAGGGTCTACATTTGAATTCCCCCAAGTTGCCTAGCACAGTGCTGGGCACATGGTAGATGCTCAGTAATTATGTGGTGGGCCTGGGTTGTGGCCTGAGATGGGGGTGAGCGTGTGCCTCAGGAAGTGGGGAGGTTGCTGCTGTCCCCTGGCATGCGTTCCTGGCAGCGCCCCTTCATTCTGGCAGCGCCCCTTCATTCTGGCAGCGCCAGCGTCCTGTCTTAGGCTGGGAAACGCTGGGTTCCCAAACTCAGGGAAGCCAATCATGTGTAAACAGCCACCTAATCCGGTTCTTATTCTGCTCCTGCTGGGGGCTTTAGGCTCAAGGGAAAGGCCCTCTGGCCTGTGGGGACACAGAGCAGCTGCAGCTCTTAAGGAACATTCCTTCACGGAAGGAGAGACTGCTCAGGTTTCACTGGGCTGGCTGGGAGGCCATCTTCTCAGTCTCATGGCCCCCCCCCGCGCTGCCGGGCCAGGGGGCTGGGGGCTGGGGGCTGGGGGCTGAGGGCTAGGACCTGGCAGGCAGGAGGGCTTAAAGGCCTAGGGCAGGATTTAGGCAGGGTAACTCCCAGAACTCAGTTTCCCATCCCTTTGGTCTGGGGGTGTCCCCTTTTCATCTCAGCGGTTCTCTTGCAGGTAGGCCTCCTTCTCTTGCTCCCTCCCCGCAGTAAGGCTCCCTGGTCAGAGCCCCAGGGTGCTCGGCCACTGGACAGAACTTTCGGGGGCCTGGCTGAGCTGACTGGCCCCCATCTCCCTGGCCTCCTGGTAATCTCGAAAATGCAAACTCCTTGTGTAGGTCAATAGGCAAATCCACCTTTCCCAAGGAGGAAAGGACTGATTAGTCCCCTCTATTTTCAGGAAGTAGCAGAGCTGGAGAGTTACAGCTGGTGGGCCAAGCCCAGAATCTCAGAATTGTGTTCATTTGATACTTCTCTTCTCCCGACTTTCAACAGACTAGCAAATCCAAAATCTTGCTTCCTAATAATTGGGTTCTTCCTCTCTACTCTTTAAATCCCTGAGCTACAGCTAGTAGGGTCACCTTTCCTTATCCAGGCCCCAGGGTCCCTGGTTATCCTTCCCATGGGTCACAAAAAACATGAAAGGACTTATTACGATAAGCAGGACATCAGCTCTGGAGTAATCCCTCCTAGACTCTGCTGCGTATTAGGGGCATGACCTTGAGCGAGCCAATGTCTTAACTTCTCTGAGCTTCCCTTTCCTCGGGTGCAAAATAGAGAAAATAATGTGCCCCTTGCAGCCACTTTGCGAGGAGTAAATAAGGTGACACATGTAAAGAACCTGGTACATACAGTGTTCAAGATGGAGGGGCATCAGGAATTGTGATGTTCTCTCCTTTCTCTGCCAGGTCTCTTCTGAGCAATACGAGACGTGGCCGGCTACTCAATTTGTCTCCATTGTTTCTCCAGCCTTTACCCCATTGCGTACACTCTGCACCACCTTTAAAATCTTTGGCAATTGGACATCAGTATTAGCTTCAAAGCATCACCCCTCCCCCCAAAGTTGGTTGCAAGACACGCTCCATCACTATATTTGGAGGTCCTGGCCATTTTTTGTATGGTTGGAACTGAGCAGGCTCAATAGGTGCTTGAATAGATGCTCCTTCTCTCCAGGGATTCTAAAAGGCTGTCTCTGTTCCTTACGTTCTCCCAGATTTCTTGCTATACTGAGAACACTCACCTTTGGAGATCACAGAGAGTCTCTCCAAAAAAGCCTGCTGGAAATGCTCCCTCCCCCAGGAAGTCCTCCCAAGGCCAGTGGTCTGCAACTTCTCCAATCACAATGGGCAAAACCTTCCTGCTGCCTATTTAATCCACTCTGAGGCTTGCTTGTTCTGTCTCTGGGCAGGAACAGACCCTGGCCATGAGGGGGTGCAGGTTGGGTCTGGGCTTTCCCTGGGGGAGGAAGAAGGATGATGAGTGGTGACAGGGTAATCTCAAACCACACAAGTGGTTCTCTCCATCCAGACCCCGTCCCACAGCTCCTCCAGTCTCTTTGGAGGCTCCTTTCCTGACTTTCCTTGGTCCTCCCTTGACCCTGAGCCTTCTATGGCTCCCAGGTTTAGCTCCTCAGTTGTGAGTCATAGACCTCTCACTGAGATGGGAAGCTTCTCCTGCATGATTCACTTGTGTTCTCGTAGGACCTAGCGTGGCGCACACGATCTGTGCCCCACAAATGCTTGGCCAGTGAGTGAGAACTGTGGCTCAGCCGGTTTGCTGGCATAGAGCTGAGGTTTAAATCTCCATGGAGACAGAGGGATGGATTTCAGGTCATAGTAATACTTGGGTGAGGTGGGAGTTAGATTCTCGCTCATGGAATCATTTAGCTTGTGCCATCTAGATAAGGACAGGAGAGCCCCGAGCTGGAGTCTAATAGGAGCCTTCTATTGAGGTTGCTGCTCTTGCAAGAAGCCTGGGCTCTGAGGGATCAGAAAGCCCATGTGTCTTTAGGTGCAGGCAGTGTAGGGTGGTTTCCCAAGGATGTGGAAAGAACAGACTGTGGCCCAGATCCCTGAAACTTGTTCTAGTTCTCCAGCTTGACAGATGCAGTCTTCCTTACTCCTCATCCCTGTTGTAGCCCCAAAGAGAAAACTCACATCGGAAACGGAAGACCAAGTGGGGAGCAGACCCTGACCCCATAGCGCTGGGTGTGGACACAGTATGATATCGGAGGAGGTGGCGAGGGGGACCCATTTGAATTAAGAAACATCTACTTTGCAGTACAGGGCCGAGTGATGAGTACACGGGGAAACCATGAGCCAGCAGTTCGCAACAAAGCAGGCAGGCTGCTGGAATGTTGATCCTGAGGATCATGTTCCAGAGTGGAGACGCCCCTCCCCAGACCAGGCTGGGACTTGGTGCTGCTATTTCAGGCTGCCGGGATTAAGACCCAACCATGACGAATGTGCATACACACGCACATGCATGCACACACATGCACGCAGACACGCCAGACACTGGTTTTCTCTTCCCTCTCCATATGGGCTCCTGTTCCCTGATCTCGAGGCCCCTCCTGCACTGAAAAGTCTCTTGGGAGTCCTGGGGCTGTCCTCCCTTGAAAGGCCCATGCCAGCCCCAGCCTATCTCAGGGACAGCACGTGGCACATCCTGCTGGCCTTCGCCTCCTCCACATGCCTCAGGCTGTACGCTGACCCACAGCCTCCCTCTCGGGGTCCCCACTGTCCCCCTTCCGTCTTTCCTGCCTCTGTCTTTCTCCACCTCACCCCCATCTCCAGGCCAAGTCTCTTCCCCAGTGTCACCCTGTCCTTTCAATCCTTTAGCTCCTCCAGTTCCTCCGAGGCTTTCTCTGCCTCCACCTTGAACAAGCCCCTCGGCATCTGTCTTTTTCCTTTCCCTTCTCGTTCTTCTTTCTCCTTGGGCTTCCCCTTGCCTCTCCGTCTCTCTCTCCATCGTTCTCATCATGTTACTTCTTTTGTTTCCTCTTGCCTCTCCGTCTCTCTCTCCATTGTTCTCATCATGTTACTTCTTTTGACAGATGTTTACTGGACGTCTCTCACGCCCATGGCCCTGGGGTAGCCACCGTCTGTCTGTCTGTCCCTACTCAAATCACATTTGTTACCCAGGAGAGGAAAACGAGGCTTACGCCAGGGATCATAACAGGAAACCACATGTGATCTTCCCCATATAAATGGCCCAAAGTGCTCCAACTATGAGCTGAGAGAAAGACAAGTCCATTCCAGGCAGGCTATCAGGAACTTCCATTGGGAGAGTCGCCCTTTTCCTGCCCTTGGGGACGAGGCTGGATTTGGGTCTGCAGAGGTGTGGGGGCATCACCCAAGCAGACAGGCGTGCAAGAAGGGTGACCTGGGAGGGCCCTGAATGTGATGGGGAGAGATGTGAAAAGTTGGGGGCAATCAGAGTTTCTGAGCAGGAGAATGATGCAATAGAGCGGTAGGAAGGCAAATCCAGCTTCAGAGAGGTGTGTGTGCACATGTGTGCACGAGTGAGTGCGTGTGCATGTGTGTGCGTGTGTGCATGAGTGCATGTGTATGCATTCAAGTGTGTGTGAGGACAGCCAGAGCGGACTGGAGAGCAGGCTAGGAAGCCCTGGCAGTGGCCTGCCTGCTGAAGCCTGAGCTATGTAGGTGGCGGCTGTCAGAGGAAATAAAAGCACGGGTTTGAGAAATACCTCACCCAGTGTCTCTTCTTCTCTTTCCCGGTGTGTCTGTTTTCGCCTGATTGTCTGATTTCTTTCTAAGTGGGTCACAGCCTTTCTGCAGCGGCCCCCTCAGGGCCAGCTTCCTGGTCAGGTAGAGGTCTGATCTGGGTCATGACAGCAACCAAAGTTCCTTGCTCTTTCCTTGGATCTCGGAGGAACCGAGTGCCCTGACCCCAGGAGGACCGGCTCTGCAGCCGCGTCCCTGAGACCTTGCCCATCCGGAGCCCGCGTTCGCGCCTCTGCCAGCTCTGCATCTCCAGTGACCACACGGACCCCAACCCTGAGGGGTCGCTGTGACTGCTAAGCCCTCTGGCCATCCTCTCTTTCCCCTCTGCCCCTCTGTACCCCCAACACCAGAGCTCAGGGTACAGCTGGAGGGCCCAGGGGGGAGAAACCCGGCACCTCTCCCAGGACCTGATTATTTCCAAAGACTGGTGCTAATTTTCTGATATGATCCTCACATCTCTGTGAGGCACTAAACCCTCATTACTTTTCCTGACCGATGCATTCTAATTAGATCAACACTTAAAAAAAATTCACAATAGCCACAGGATGGCTTTCCATCTCATTAACTCCTCACTTATTATTTTCATGAAAATTACTGATAAAAATGTGCATCTCCATTTGGTGAGGCCTCACAGCCTCCTCGGTGCCTATCTTGCATCTCTCCCATCACCCGGGCTGTGCAGCATCACCATGGTAACCCACAATAATAGAAACTAATAAATTACAAACGAGATGCTCGTTGAGCAATTATTGTCCTCTTTTATGCAAGTTTCTTGCTAATTTTGATCATAAGGGAAAGTACAATAAGACTCTGAAGGAATGAGTCTATTTCAAGAGAATATTAGCAAGCAGAAGTCTGGGCGGCTGTTTTCAGATCTGTAATAAAGTGATTTGGTGATTTCAAGCAATGGGGAGCGGAAATAAACTTCTTACCTTCTGTCCCATGCACTGTCATGACCCACAGAGATCCCACGAAGGTGGGTGTGATGTGATACTTGTCCAAATGGGCAAGGCATGGCTGGCCTTCTAGAGGTGACCCTGTCCCTTCCCCTGCCTCTACCAACTGAGATTGTTGGTCCTTAAAACTTAGGGATTAAAAACAGCACCGCCTTTCTTAGGCGCTCTTTCCAATGCTTCCTACCAACCATTTTTAGAAGGTTTACCCGCATCCCAAGCCTGACTGTCTTATGGGAAGAGGCTACTTTGGGACCCTCCTGGGGAGCCTCCATGGGTCTATCCTGGACTCAGGAACTCAGTGGGAGGGAAGAAAGTGGGATGCCTATGGCTTATGTAGATACCAGCGAGTTTGGTAGGAAGGTGTCACCAGGCAGTTTTCTTAGTGTGCAGGTTCTGGGAAAATAGTCTGCCCTGGAGAGAAGAGCCCATCCTCACCCAGAACACAGAGCCACGGGTTCCCACGTTTCCCAGTTCACAGGATGAGGGTGGCAGGGGGCTCCTGAGAAACAGCGGCCTGAGATGACATTTGCAGTGGCCCTAAACCTTAGGGAGACAGATGTGCCTAGATAGCGCGAGCAACTAGACAACACCCTGGGAGAAGCAGCCCCATGAGGAGCTGTCTTCATCTTTTGGGTGGGCAAGATCCAGGGAAGGGCCACTTCCCCAAAACCCCCTCCTCAGGAAACCAGTGAGCTCAGCAAGCCTTCGGGAGACGTCTGTGGGGCTGGGATGTCTGAGTCCACCCCCAGCTCTGTCCCTGCCTCAACCTCCAGGAAGACTTTCCACCTACTTAACTCTTGTACTCATTTCTTGGGGTATCTCGGGCCAGGAAGCCAGCAATCACTTTGCGCATTGTTCCTCTTGGATCTGGTCATCTTCAAGGGAATACCATTGCCCTGTCATGGTGAGTGCTGGTCAAAAAGGGACCAGGGTGTGGGTGAATAGAAGGAGGAATCTGTCAGAGGAGGGCCTCACAGTGAAAGGGTCTGCTGAGGCAGCCTGCAGACATTCCTGCACCCGGCTTAGGAGCCAGGACCCCGCCCTGTGTGTTACCTGTGAGTGAAGATTTATGGAGGGCTGGTTGGGGGAGTAGGGCCCCCCGAGATCATTCCTGAGCAGGTTGTCGCTGTGCATCTTGGTTTTGAGGCAGGTGATGTAACGGTTGCAAAAGTCTTTGCAGAGTTCATTGACTTTCTCCAACTCCAGCAGGTGGATTCTCAGGACCTGGATTGCCTTCACCATCTGCAGAGAGGAAGGAGGGGTGAGCCCAGGTGTTCACATCACTCTCCCCTTGCTGCCTTGGCCCCCCAGCCCCAGCACGCCACCGGGGAGCAGCCCGTGCCCTGGCCCAGCTATACGCTTCCCCATGCACATGATTTGTATGCTCATTATCTGCAGCTGACGCCTGCTCGCCTTGAGCCCACAGTCGCCGCGGCTGTTCTTGAAGCAGTTGCGGTATTTATTCTGAGAACAGTACTGGCCTTAAAGGTAGAAGACCACATCCCAAACCCCAGGCCTGCCGTTTATGACCTGTGCGGCCTTGGGCAATGGCTTAAGCTCTCTGCGCTTTATTGTCTGACAAGTGGGGACAATGATGTCCTCCCTAACAACTGCGCAGGTTTGTTGGGAGGATCACATGAAGGGCTGGACAAGCTGCAAAGCACTGACTAAGCATGAGGAGCTTGAGATCAGAGTTCCTTGCAAGTGCCCCGAGAGGCCAGGGACTGTCCTTAAACACCCATGCTGAGTGCGTCACGTGATACAGGTCACCTTGTAGAAGATGCCTCATTGATCCCCGCTGAATGACTGCGTCTTTCGGTGTGACTTAGCCAGGGGTTGGAAAGCCTAACTGTGGCGGCCTTTCCCGTGACCTTTGGATTGTTGCCTCTTTAAATGGACATTCCTAACCTTTACATGTCAAGAAGCTATTTCTCAACTGAAGTTTTGATCTTTATCAATGTTATCAGTATAAAGGGAAAGTGCTATGGGAGGTATGGCAAATGAGGATGAGAAAAACCTGCTCTTGTTCTAATCATTCTAAAAAATGATAATTTTTTGGCTTTTCCACATGCATATATTTTAACACAGTTTCAATCACTGTGTGCATACAAGTTTGTGTTCCGTTTTCACCCTTAGTTTACTGGATATAGTTTTCTAAGTGGCAAAATTATTCTCTCTGTTCTCCTTCTAGACTGTGAGCTTCTAAGGGCAGTAATGGTGTCCAATTTGCTCACTGTGCGATCCTCAGCACCAACACATATGGATACTAAATAAATATTTATTGAATGGGTGACAGCTATTGAGTAAATACATTTTTAATGGTCGTAAATTATTCCACACGTATGGCATAGTTAACCAATTCCTTATCATTGGGCATTTAGATTACTTCCAATGTTTCATTGTATAAAAACTATTACAGTGACTATTTTCTAAGCTCAAAGCTTTTATTCATGTTCCTGCATTATTTCCTCAGGATGAATTCCCAGAAGCAGCAGGAAAAGAAGCTATGGCCATTCTTTAGGCTCACGATAAATATTGCCAAGTTGCTTTTCAAGGAAGCATTGTGGAAATGGTGCTGGAGCCATTGGACATCCGCAAGCAAAATGGTGAATTTTGATATAAATCTCACATCTTTTATAAAAATAAACTCAAGTGGATTAAAGACCTAAATGTAAGACATTAAACTATAAAACTTTTAGAAAAAAAAAAAACCACCAGAGAAAGTCATCAAGACCAAGGACTAGGCAAAGAGGATTAAACTGGACAGTAAAAGTACAACCCGGAAAGCTTGATAAATTGGACCTCCTCAAGATTAAAAATGTTTGATCCTCAAAAGAGCCTGTGAAGGAGATGAAAGAACAAACAGACAGGGAGGACATATTTGCAAACCGCATATCTGACAGAGGACATACCTAGAATATATAAAAAGCTTTCAAAACGAAACAGTAAAATAACAAGCCAACCAATTAGAACATAAGCAAAAGACAACATCAGACTTTACTGAAGAGAATATACAGATGGCAAATCAGCACAGGCAAAGATGTTCAATGTCATTAGCCATCAGGGAGAGGCACATTAAAGCCGCAATGAGCTATCACTACACACTTAGAAGAATAGTTAAATAAAAAGTAGCAACAACACCAAATGCTGGCGAGGGACTGGGCACAGGCTCACTCACACGCTGCCATGGGTATGTAAGGTGGTACGGCCCTTCTGGAAAATAGCATAACAATGCCTAATAACACTAAACACGTGTTTATCATACCGCCCAGAAATGGCACTCATGGACCTTTAACGTAGAGAAATAAAAATGTCTAGATACACAAAAAGACTGCATGCAAAGTCTGCAGCAGCCTTATTTCTAATAGCCAAAAGGTAGAAAACAACAAAACATACGTCAGCAGGAGAGGGAGTAAAGTCTTTATGGTGCATTCCTATCATGGACTAGTACTTGGTAACAAAAAGGAACAAACGATTGATACACTCAGTAACTTGGGTGGATTTCAGGGACATGATGCTGAGAAGGAAAAACCAGCCTCAAAAGATCATACCTCTCGTAGACTGCATGATGCCATTTATATATTGTTCTTGAAATGACAAAGTCATAGAAGTGAAAAACAAATCAGCAGTTGCCTGCGGTAGGGGAGGGGAAGGGAGGGAGGAACTGTTCTGTATCTTGACTACTATAGTGTGTCTGTGAATGTACCTGTGGTAAAATGGCACAGAACTGCATACACACACAGAGGCCCGTAAAACTGATGAAATCTGAACAAGTTCGGTGACTTGTATCCTGTCTACTTCCTGGCTGTGAAGTTGTTCTACAGTCATGTGAGAAGGGAGTTAGGACTCTCTGTATTAGTTCTTATGACTGCATGTGAACCTACAAGTATATAAAAATAAAAGTGAGAAAAAGGCGGGGCTCCATGCCTTTTGAGAACCATTGATGTTGCCACAAGTAATATGCCAGAGTCCTTGTTTAACTCCACCCTCCCACTTTGGGCTGGTACTTTGATGTCCAGGGAAATGAGGAAGGGAATCCCTCCCAGAGCATCCGACTTCTGCTGGGGGGAGGGCTGCCAGCCCCCTCCCCTATGAGCTTCATTACCATTTCAAGTGAAAAGTGACCAAGGAGAGTCCCTGGGTTGGCATTTGAGCTGTCTGATGGGCGGGCACTGTACTCAACTAATTAAGGGCTCTGGGAGCCCTGAATTAGACTAAGTATCACTGGAAGGCAGAAACCAACAATTTTGTGTCTCCATGCAGGGCTCAGCCACAGGGTCTTGTCCTAAGGAAGCGTCCCCTCCATGGGGCTGATACTGTGCTGTCCTAGGCACAGTGGAGAAGTGACCTTGGTATTGATTATTTGAACTGAAAACCTGGAGTTAGGTACCACATCGATATTTGCTCTTGCCTGAATCATTTACTTAACTTAGGCTATGAAGATCTTGTTTTACGTCTTTCACAGTAATTAGCACAGTATAAGGTGTTTAATAAACACATTGATTGATTGATAACAATACCCAAACATTTCTTATTCTTGCTATGTCCCTGTGTTAGACTATGGCATGCCTCACCTCATTTACTTCACAACCACCTCTGCAAGTGGGTACATTATCGCCCACACTGGACAGTTGGAGGAAATGAAGTCCAGAGACACTGTTTCACTTGCTTAAAGTCACACAGCTGGTAAGTGACAGAACTAGGATGTGAAGCCAGGTTGCCTGTCTTGCTTTGCCCTCCATAGGGGCTCTCAGAATTTACACAAAGAAAATGGCAGTTTAGATAGTGAGTGGTTTAGGGAGAAAGTTGCTCAGTGACAGGGATTATGGGATTCCAGGAAAACCAAATAGCTTTGGGAACATTACAGTTCTTTCCAAAGCCCTCCCTGGTAACCCGCCCTCACTCAGCTGCTCTGATGCCTCCTCTCTCGCTCCTGGTCTGCCCCCTGGAGTGAGAGTACCTCGCCCCTGCAAGTGTCTGCTTCCCGGGGGCAGGGTGTTGGGCTGTCATGTGCCTTCAGTGTTTTGACTCTTTGAACTCAGTTCACTGAAGGGGCTGGGAGGGCCGCCTCCTAGGGGAACATGAGGTCCAAACTCCCTAGGACAGGTGGCTATAGCTTCTCCTCGGAGGCCCTCCCACTGAGAACCTTATCACATCAGACCATCTCCCTGTTCTCTCAATCTGCTTGTTGAATTCTTCCGTGAATTTACCAGCTTCTCTCTCGCCTTTACAGAACGTGCTCACTCAGCCTTCTGCAGGCACCAAGAACGTCTAGTGTCTCTATCAATATGACCTCCTTCAATTTAATGTTATCCATTCAATATAATAACTATTGTCTCACTATGTGCCAGATAGTGGATAAGGCATCTAACTGGAATAAATCGTCCTATTAGCTTTCTCTTCTCCAGGCAAAAGAATCCTAATTCGTTAAACCTTTCTTCGTTTTCCTTTCTCTCCCCTCCTTTCTATCTTACTTTTTCCTCTCTTCTTTCTCTGAGTTTTCCTTTACTGGCCTAGTCTTCATTTTTAATCAACATTTTATTCACTCATTTATTTTTAAGTCTTTTCATAAAGTAATATACATACATTCACAAACAGAAAAGTACACACATTTACTCATTTATTTTAAAAAATATAACCCAAGCCCTGGCTGGTGTGGCTCAGTGGATTGAGCACAGCCTGCAAACCAAAGAGTCACCAATTTGATTCCCAGTCAGGGCACATGCCTGGGTTGCACACCAGGTCCCCAGCTGGGGGTGCGTGAGAGGCAACTGCACATTGATGTTTCTCCCCCCCCCTCTCTCCTTCCCTTCTTCTCTCTCTAAAAATAAATAAAGTCTAGAAAAAAAAAAAAGCCCATAAGTACTTATTATTAAAAAAAGGATCAGAAAATGCTAATAAGTAAAACAAAATAAAAGTAGGATCCACTCAGATAACTGCTGAAATGAAATACATACACTCTGCTTAAGCCAGGCCGGGTACACGTGCTCAGAAGCAGATCCACCTTTTGGTCTGATAAAGCGGTGTGGAAGGATTACTTTTTTATGGAATAACAGACTTGGTTTAAAGATTTAAGAAGGTAGAATAAATCATAATGGTATTCTGAGGCGATGAATATGTAGGACCTATTGAATGTTAGAGGAAAAGATGGGCAATGCCATTAACAAGGAGCAGCTGCCCGGCTGAGCAGAGAGCCTGGGGGGTGGACTGTCACAGCAGCCGGGATGTGAGGCCAGGCCTGCTGCTTAGCAAGTGGGTGACACTGGGCCAGTCACGTGACTTCTCTGAGCCTCAGTCTCCTCATTTACAAAATGGAGATATGATCATCTCTGACTCACAAGATTTGATAAGAGCTAAGGGAAATAAGAAGGTGAAAAGGCTTTATAAACCACAGGGAACCAAAAGCATACACATTTTTAAACTTCTTTTAATAATATCTAATATCTTGTTGGCTTTTCTATTGCTATTTCATATTCGGCTGGTGGAAAAATAATCATGGCGGGCTTTTCTTCTACATTTTATGTTTTGCAAATCATCCTCTGTCCTATGTGTTAGCAGTTTTGGGCTTTTGCCTCTAAATCAGAATAAAACTGATTTATTAAGCTATTTTTCTAAACAACATCAATATCATATAGAAAGTTATTCCAAATTTTCTGGAGCAATAACAATTCCATTTAATTTAATACCATCCTCAACGGTGATAAATATGTCCATAATTCCTTTCCTCAAGTTTTGCTTCATCTTTCAGCTTTTTTCCCTCCCTTCTCTTTCAAAATAAAGAAACATCTTTGTTTTCCAAAAAGTACCCTTCAAAGGAGCAAAACAAGCTGCAGCCTTATATTTTCATCTCAGACCACGGGGCCGCAGCCCTGCGGGTCCCAAGGAGGAACTAGGATGCGGCTCCTTGTTCTCCATGAAGTCACGTGGCCTGATATTCCAAGTCAATTATTTCCTGCCTGGGCATTCCGGCCAACTGTTTTATTTTTCTGTCAAATTTAGGATGATAACAATGCCTACACAGTACAGTTATTGTGATAATGGAATAAGGTAATGTATGTAAATGTTCTGGGCACAGAGTAGCTGTTTGATAAATGTCAATTCTTGATGCCAACCGGGGCCTTCCCGCAATCTAGTTCCTTCTAAAAAGTGGCCTCTCTTGTAGGTTGGGGGCCTCTTCACTGGATGGTGATAAATCTTGCCTTTCAAAACAATTACATACAGAGCACTTTACCAGTTGCAAAATGCTTTTCGCTCCATTATCTCATTTGAGTCTCACAAGCACATCTCTCCTGGAGGCTCAGGGATTAGGGACCCCACTAAATTGCACATGGCCATGAGGGAGGCGCTGGTCCTCTTCCTTCTGTGAGCTGGGGAGCTGGAAGTGTCCTCCCTGACTCACAGAGGAAGGAATCTATAAACACACAGGCTCTGAAATTTCCGGCCGCCGTCAGGGCAGCCAAAGCTAAAATCGAATCGGGACGTTTCCCAGGCCAGACCAGCTCTGCTTGACCTGTTGTCGGTGTCGGGTCTCAGGAACAAGAAGTGGGATTCGGGAGGAGGATGGAGACCAGAGACTGGGAACGGCCAGATGACGGGGGGTTGGAATGAACATTTTATGGAAGCCATCATGCATGACATGTTAAAGGCTTTTATGTGAATGACATGGTGCTTCTCCGCAAATGTCCCTCATTTGGAGAAGCAGTGGGGTGGGCTTCGGGAGTTAGACCCACTTGGTGCAGACATGGGCTCTGTAACTTACTGGCTTTGGGGTCATAGGCCTGGAGTCCGTCCTCTGTAAGCTGTGGACAGGGCCAGGGCCATGGTGGGGCAGAGCAGGGGCTCGAGACAATGGGCTTTGGGGGCTGAGGCCTGGGTCTTCCACCTGCTGAGAGACCCTGGATAACATACGTGCTCTCTGCGCTTTACTTTCCTCATCTGTAAAATGGGATAGTAACAGTGACTCCCTTGGAGTCATGCTGAGGCTGGAAGGAGAGGTGGCAGGGAAAGAACTAAGAAGACCCAGTACACAGCAAGGACTGAGGAGAGACTGGCTGTCAGGCAGCGTGGCGGTGAGCAGTGTGGGTGCTCCGTCCCCAGTGCGGCCCCCCGGCCTCCCGCCCGTGGTGTGAGCCTCCGCCAGGACGCCACCTTGTGTCTCCATCTCCTCCTCTCAAAATGTGAATCGTAATGATAATACGTGCCTGTCGGTTTAAAAATAGGGTTAAATAAGGAATTATATGTCAAGTGTTTAGAAGAGTACCTGACATCTGAGAAGTGCTCTATAAATGTTAATTGTTGCTAGCTTAGATTATTCTTAGTTCCTCTCCCTTCCTGGGTGTCTGGAGGGTTTTCTGCTCCATGCTGGGAGTCAGCACTGAAGGCCAACGTGAGGGACCCTGAGTGGGGCCGGCGAGGTCCTTGTGGGCCCTGAGCTCTGGCCTGGCTCCTCCTTCCCAGTCTCAGGCCTCTGGCCCTGCTGCCTCAGCGTGGGTCCAGGGGCCTGTGGAGCCCCATTTTGGAGTTGGCTTTGCGGTTAGGCAGCCGTAATCTGTCCCTTGAGCCACACCAGTGTCTCATTAAAACGTGCCCCATAAATGTTAAAAAATTTACACATAAAAAAATTCCATGCATGTAACTGAAACCATAGGTTTTACAGCCTCAGTCTGAAATCTTGCATAATATATAAAACCTTGGCCCTGCACTGGGGGCCCGTAAATCAGATTTTATAAAACAAAAAGCTTTTACCTTTCAAAGGGGTTTGGGGAACTTGCAAATTTTACAAACTTTACCAACTGCCAGTCAGAGGCTGTTGGACCCAAGCAGGGGATGAGTGGGCCAGGTAAGAACGGGGCCTGCTGAGCACGGGGTGGGCATGGGAATCGGGGTGGGGAGTACCTCAGTGCAGCTAACCAGGGGGCATTCCAGCCTAGCCCCCGGCGGCTGGACATGGAGGTAGAGAGGGTCAGAATGTGGGGGCTGGGGGAGAGGAGGCGGGGGCACGCTTATAAAGGAGGACTTGATTGCCCCCAGGAAGAAGAGAGGTGGGTGATGCAGTGGAGGGAGTACTATGTTAGGAGCCAGCAGACCTGGTTCTGGCCCCAAGTAATTTCCTGTCTCTGTTCTGCGGTGTCCCCATCTATAAAATGGACTTGCTTTTCTGTGGCGTTGTTTCCCTTAACGTGCCATGGGAGCTGCTGGCCAACTGAGAAAGGACCTCCACTCAGAAACTACAGTCTGGGAACCTCTGAGCTCTGGGCAACTCAGTCAGCCATTCCCATGGGAGCTAGTCTGGGAGACTGGCCTGGGAGCAGGGGAAGGTACAACCTGCACATTGCTTGGGGGAGGGAGGCGCAGCTGGAGGTGGGAGGACTCGGGTCCCGGGGTGGGCTTGCTGGGGCTGGGGAGAAGGTGGGATCAGAGCTAGAGATCCCAGGGTGGGTCAAAGTTTTGGGAACCCCAGTGTCCTCCTGATAATTCCCTCAGTGAAAGTCAACATTCAAGGGCAGGAGAAAGCTACCCTGACACACACCCATATAAAATAAATCTCTCAATTATCTCAGCTCATTTGCTTGGGGTCTCTCATTTTATGTCCCTGCTCCGCCGCGCAGTATATCTGTCCGGATAAAGAGTTACAGTCCGTTGGGCTACGTGTGCGGGGTTGTAAAAAATACAGATGCCAGATTAACTGGCTGTGGCACTCGGCAGCTGATTGAGCTGATAATGACGCGATCTGACCTTTTTCTAATTTCTAATTATGTGCATCTCGGCTGTGCTGGCTACATGATTCTTGTTCTAATGATGGCTCCTGGGGTTGGCCTTCCTATCCCTGCCTCCTGACACGGAACTGCAGGAGGGGTGGTGACGGGTGCTACTTGGCTCCCCAAGTAAAGTTTCAGTGGCTGGGAGGCAAGGCTGGGGAGCTAGAATGCCTTACCTTAGCCATACTGCATTTAACATTAACCTTCTGGATGATATGCATTCTTGGAGGCCATTTAGTTCCACAAGCCATCTCACTAATGTTTTTATTACAGTCACTGGAGATAGGTGTTTAGGTCTACAGGTGAGGAAGCCCAGCTTCAGATGAGTGACATCATCAAAGTCCCAACAATGGTAAACAGTGAACCCAGCCCCAGGGCTTCCATCTCCAAATGCTCCTTCTACTGTGCCTATTAAAATAATTGACCAGTCACCAGGGGGAACACTTTGTAAAGTATAGGATAGCCTAACCGCTGTACCACACATTTGAAACTAATACAACAAAATAATATTGAATGTAAACTGTAATTGAAAAAAAAGTTTTTAATCATAAAACTAAAATAAATTAATTGGCCAATCAAGCAGTGGTGACTGCAGCTAACTCATCCAGGTAAGTCAGGCCCAGTGAGTGGATGGGAAGTCCACACACTCCTCCATCCCTGGACCACTCCCAGCTGGTTGCCTGAGGTCTGAGAACGCCGGAGGCCAGGGGCCCGTGGCAGCTTCTACAACATCCACTTCCCTAGGTCAGGCTTGGCACATGGCAGACCCTTAACAGCAGTTGGATTGAATCAAGAAATCTGATTATTTGAGTGAACAGACCCAGAGACACCCAGGTAGTGTTGGTGAGGGAGAAGCACAGCGCTGAACGCATCTCCGCGTTTTCTGGGCTGAACCAGAACGGGAGGCTGTCCTCGGTGGGTCTCCCATGGCTCCCCTGGCAGGCGGTGGTTTGTGTCCCCAGGACTCCTACCTCTGAAGGAGGTTTGAATTCTTCCACACTACTCAGTCTAATTGTAGGTATTTCCTATCAACTCAGGTCTCAGTTTCTTTTTGTGTCAAGTGAAATGACCGAGCTCTGACCACCCCCCGCCACACACACACACTGTCCTGGTCCACATCAGTTCCATAGAAATGGCTGCCTCACCCCCTGGCTCCGTGACTGCGGGCGGTATAGATTCTGAAGACCATTTCGCAGCTGCAGTTCTGAGACTCTGATCGGCGGAACCGCGAGGCAGGGCCAGACCAGCCTGCACTTACTGTCTGACCACTGGGGACCCACACAAGGAGAGCTCTCCGGGGGGCCTGAGAGAGTGTCTGGGCTCCTGAGGAGTGCGGCTGCTCTGTCCAGCCAGCACTGGGGGGGGCAGGGAAGGCAGACACCTGCACTAACACTCCTGACGGCCGGCAAGTGCTGTCCTCTGGCCAAGGCCTGCCCCATCATAACACTGCCTGCCTCTCTGGGCCAGGGTGGGCTCTCCTCGTCGCTCTTCTGGACTTCGTGCCTATCATAGTCAACGCTCTAGGGAAGCAGCGCATGAATAACTCACAACACAGAATGATACTGGCATAACTGAAATCTGTTCTGCAGGGCGCTGTGTGTGGGCGTGGGCACATGCATATGTGTGTGTGTGCACGCTTTGTTTCTTCCTTTTTGGAGCCACATTTGCTTTTCTAATTCTGTTTCCCTTCTGGGAGCAGGGACCAGCTGACCTCAGGATGCGAGAGGTCAGCACTGTAATCAATCAATTTGTGGAGGAGAGTTTTGCAGAGTTTTCCAAATTCACTGTGCATAATCTGGGTAATCCACCCATGGAAAAATCAAGAACTGTGGCTAATAATTCCAGGAGGACCATTTATCACAATGAATGAACAGAGTACCCTCTCCATTACTTTCTCTCTCTCTAAGCAGAATTCCCAGGGCTACATGACAATTTCTGATGCCACCCAATCTGGTGATTACCAAGCCTTGATAATTGCAATTGCCCAGACAACATTAAAAATGTAGACTCACCAAATGTACAGATTCACAATTTCCTGGTGGTGAGGCCCAAGAATATGTACTTTTAAAAAAGATGTAGTGGCCCTGGCTGGGTGGCTCCTCTAGTTGGAGCATTGTCCCATGCACCAAAATGTTGTAGGTTTGATCCCCAGTCATGGCACATACCTAGGTTGTGGGTTCAATCCCCAACTGGGGTGCATACAAGAGGAAATTCATCGCTGTTTCTCTCTCACATAGATGTTTCTCTCTCCCTCTATCTATCTTCCGCTCTCTCTCAAATTAATGGACATACCCTTGGGTGAAGAATAAAAATAATACAAAAAGTAATAAAAAGCTGTAGTGATGATCTGGGTGACAAGCTAGGTTTTGAAGCCTGATCTCCAGCATCCCCCTAAATGGACAAGGTACCTGCTGGCCTCCTTCTCAGCATGACTATGTCTCCAGGTCTTTCTATCTACTGATGTGCTTGAATATGCCAGTCACCTCGTCCGCCACACAGCAGTGCCCCAGCCGTTGGCTCCTCTCTGGGCAGCCTGACCAGTTTACTAATACACCAGCACTCCAGCCCCCAGGTGCTATGACCCTCCTTTCCTCCTGCCTGCCCTGCCAAAGGCTGAATGGGGTACGCTGGTGCTGCAGCAGGCAGAGAGCAGAGAAGGGAAGAGCTTTGGCAGCAACACCAGCGCTTGCAGCCCTGGGTTGAAGGAACTTAGAAATGGTTCTCAGTTGCTAGGGGTGCACCCAGTGCCTGCCCCATAGTGGGCACGCAACATATTTTGTTGAATGAATGAATGAATGAAAGGATCATTTCTAGGGCATTCGGAGGGGGCCCCGGGGGAGGAAGACCCTAGCTGGGGTGGGGGTTGGGGGGTCTTTACCAGATTGTCCAGTTCTGGGTCATCGCTGAAGAAGGGTTTGTGCTCCTGCTCCTGCTGGTGGACAAAGTTCTCGATGTCCACGTCAAAGCTGGCGGAGGTGATGCACTCAGAGCCCTGGGTGGCCTGTTCACATTTCTCAAACAGCAGCGTCAGAAGCGGGAAAAGAGGGTGCCTGTGGGGACATTGAAAGCTCATACATGTGCACACAGACACCGCTGCTGGCTGGACTCAGCAGCCACCAGGGTCCCTGTCCCACGCTCCCATCATTTCTTCTCCCAAGGTCCCACTCCTTGAGAATGTCCCCGGACCTCCAGCCAGCCTAGGTGGCAGCATTTCATGTGCTGGTGGGGAGGATCCCGTCTTCCGTGCCTGAGGCCTCAGGGGGCCTGCCTTCCTCCACGCCGGGTGCCTAACTGTTCTCTTCAGTACCGTAAGCTGCATGGATACTGAATGAGGGTGGTGGGTATAACCCTTCAGAGAAGTAGGTGTCCGTTTCTGGTTCAAGGTCAATTTCCGGTACAAGGTCAATCCAGGAAGGAATTGTGGGAAATGTCCTGGCAAGTCCTGGACATGAACATTAGTGATTGGTCACAACCCCATTCTTGGCTGTTTGGAGCCCGCTGAGCGCAGAACCTGTGCGTCTGTGGGTGCGCACGGGGATGCGCATGAGCCGGAATTCTGGTCCACGCCTGGTGGGCAGGTGTCTCCACCTATCCTGCATCTGTGAGCCGACTCAGCTCAGGTCAGACACCCAGCTATATGCATATCATCTCCCTGCACTTTTCCATCATCGCACACTGAACACATCGTCATGAAACGACCATTTGCGTTGTTATTTGTTCACTGTTGTCCTCCAGGACTGTCCCTGTCTTTCCTGATCTTTGTGTCTTTAGGGCCTTGCCCTGCTTGCTCACAGCAGGCACTCAATATTCAGTAAATGACAACGAGTCAGGGGATAGAGAGCACATGAGGGGGCTGAGTGGTGCGCGGTGTGGTCAGGGGTGTATGGTGTAAGCCGAGGGGCTTCCCGGACCAGCTCTGCGCATCTTGGCTGAGACGTCCCCCTAGACCACCCTCCCTCATGCTGTGCTGAGGGCTCCCTCAGCTCTTCGCTTTATCACCTGCCCTCCTCACCAGAACGTGAGCCACACGAGGGCAGGAGCCAAGCCCACCTTATTCATCACAGCCTGTTCGGAGTCTAGCAGATATGTGGATCCCAATAAATATCTGCTGAATGCGTGTATGCGCCCATGTGCACACAGAAGTGCATACGACGCTTATTTCTCTGCAGCATATGTGAATTGCTATATCTTCATGCCTGGCGTGTGTACACGTGTTTGCATGGGTTGTTGACACTGCACCCTGGAGCCCCACTCCCTTCCATGGTGGCCCCCAAAACGCACTTGCGTGCTGACACAGGAGGAAGCATGTGTGTGGGGCCTGGCCCCCAGGCCTCTGCCAAAGGGGGTGTTCTGGCCAGCGCTGCCCAGAAAGATTTCTGCAACAACAGAAATGCTCTATGTCTGCTGTCCAACATGGTAGCCACTAAACTGGTCAAGGCCAATTATATTTAAAATATGACTGTATGTCTAGGACACTGAATTTTACATTTCATTTCATTTTAATTCATTTTAATATAAAGAGCCACATGTGGCTCATGGCTACCATACTGGAAAGCACAGTAAGACCTGAAAAGGCCAACAGACCGTGCTTTTCCCCTGCAGCACACTGTGGTTAAACACAGGGAGAGGAGAACCGAACACCCGGCCTCCCAGTGTTTGCAGGGGCAGGGGGAAGCCTACGAGCCTGTCCCATTCTGAGATTCTGGGACCACGCATGCTGGGCTTTCTACTCACGCTCAGGGGCATTGTGGGTGAGGGGAGATAGGTTCCTACTCTGCAGAGCCTGCCTCTGGACACTGTCTCCCCAACCCTTGCTTTGGGAGGAGATGCATAAGCTGGGGGCCCCAAGGCTGCAGGCTGGGTTATAGCCTGGAGGGAAAATAGGGTCAATATCTGAGGGTGGCCCATCTGCAGCCCCAGATCTCCAGACAGTCTATTCAGCACCCCTGGGAAGCGGATAGGGCAAACGTTGGGTTCACCTAGCCATCCGGCTGCAGACAAAGAGAAAGCAGGGGAAGGGGTTAAACCCCAGTATAAGTCTTCATTTGCAGCCACTAATGCCGCAGCATATTATAGTCTAATCTAACCTGATCCCAGTTTAATGCAGGAGTCTCCTGGCCCTGAGTGGAATACCAAAGAAAGCCTCGGTGGCTGTAATTTAAGCAGAGCCTGCAGTGGTTTAGCTGAGGGACATGAAAGGCAAATTCCAGGCGGTGTTATGAATTATTGCGCCTGATGAACCTTCCTACTCTCAACAGATGCCTGCTGCCATTTAAACAGCCACTAGATCAATTAGGAATGAAAGGCACAAATCGACTCTGTACAAGGGCACTAAATTACCAGGAACTAATAATCCGCAGCACCGTGCCAGGTGGTGGGGGGCACCCCCGCCGGTCACCACTCCTTCCCTTCTCGCTCACTGCAGGGAGGGTGGGCAGCTGCTGAACGAAGAGGGGGCGGCCTGTGCACACGTGCACGCGCGTGCACCTGTCAAGGAGAGCCAGTGTGAGTGTCATGTTAGTGTGCTATCTTGTGTGTTTTTACTATGTGCAACATGCAGTGTTGGGTCTACACAGTTCGTAAGCATGTGGGTTGTGTGTTTGAAGCTGGGGTGCAGGTTTCATGTACTGTGAGCAGAGTGTACATGTGCCCCATGTTGCATGAGGTATGTGTACCTGCGCCATGTGTTTTCTGTAGGTAATTTGTGTGGGGATTGAGTGTTCTGTGTACACAGCATGGGTGGTGCATGGGGTGGGGGAAGAGGGGTCTGCCAGTGACTGTGTCCCCCACATACTAGCACCAGAGTGGGGGTGGGGAGAGGAGGGTGGTCTCCTCTGCCATTGTCCTTCTCCCTGTAGGCTGAGAGTGGTCAGGGAGGGCCTCTCTGAGGAGACGACATTTAAATTAAGCCTTGAATGATGAGGAGATGGTCATGTGAAAATCCGAGGGAGAGGCATTCCAAGCAGGAGCAAAAGCAAAGCACTTGAGATAGGAATGAACTCAGCATGTTTCTGGAACAAAATCCAGACGCGCGTGGCTGGAGCAAGGTAGGCAGGAGGGGAAGGGAAGGAGATGAGGTTGAAGAGGGGAGCAGGAGTCAGGCCATGGGTCTCAGACAGAACTGGGCTTTGGGGGTGCTGAGGGTGGGATGGGGGAGGCATTGTCACATACACGGGGAAAAAAGTCACACTTTTATGCAAAGCCACAGCACGGGTCCTTTTTATAAACCTCTCACTTTTAGGGGTCAGGTCTCCCCAGAATGTGTGTGTTGGGGGGCATATCTGAGGGTATTTTCTGGGGCTTCTGCTATCTCTCAGAAGAAAGAAACATGCTTTCCACCCATGCCCCCCAAATTAACCAGAGGCCCATGGAGCACAGAGCAGGCTTCAGGCACGCTGGCATGGCTGGCGTCTCCAGCCCCCACCCCCAAGCCAGACTATCAGCTCCCAAACCCTCCCTTCTCATACCCCACCCTTCCCAGGCTCCTTTCTCTGGTTCCACCGACCCCAGCCTGGGGTCCCTTCGCCCAAGAGTGCAGATGGCACCTGAGCTCAGCCACAGATTTTCAGATGGACCACAGCCAGGGTCAGCAACCGCCTGTGGCGCCGATGCTCTGCCCACCTGGATCCCTCCAGAAACCCAGACTGTTACCCGTGACCTGCTCCCACAGGGGTGGGGAGCGCTGAGACACTCTGCTCCACCCCCCTAGAAACAGGCTCAGCTCCCTAATGGCTCAGTCACGCTGTGGGCTTCTGTAAGGCTGTCCCCAGCCCAGTCCCAGCCCCTTCCCCAGCTGCCCAGCCCATAGCTGCCGCAGGGTGGCATGAAGTTCTAAGCTACCCTCCAACATCCCTCCTTGAGGCTGGAGATGAGGCTGGCAGCCATGGTCAAAGGCAGGGAAGGACCCTGAGAGCTGGGTGTCGTAGTCACCTGGGACATGAATGTCCCCGTGGTACGAAGCGTGGAATGGGAATAAGGATTTCCAGGTAGGCACAGGATGTGCGCCTCCCCTGAGCTCAGTTTGTCCATTTTAAGTGGGTTGAAGGGGTTCCCGCTGGTCCTCAGAGGCTAGAAGCAGGAACGTGGAGGCTTGGTCCTGGGGCCCAGAAGACGAGGAACAAGATGTGAGAGGTGGCCGTGAGACCCTACTTCCAGAGACCCGAGGGCATCTAACCCCCACACGAGCTCACCTCCTGTCTCCCTGCTCTCGCCCCTTCTCTGTGTCGCCTCCACCTGCCCGCCCCCTCCACCCCAATCTCTTCTAAGCTGTTCAAAATTTGGAGGAAATAAATCTCACTGCACCAATTCGGTGAGATTTGGAGCCTCGTCAGTGCAGAACAAATAAAAGGAGTGAACTGCCATGACATTTTACTGCAGAAGAGAGGTCGTTTCCAGCCACTAATAAAAAGGATTTGACACAGACTAATAAAGAGAAATGAATTTCTCTAATGGACTAATTCAGCACACTCAGCACTGTGCCTGGGTGTGGGAGGGCAGACAGAGCCCGGGGCCGGGAGAGCGGTGCGGCTAGAGGAGAGGGTGAGAAGGGAGGACCTCAAATCACGTCTTATCATTTCCTTTTCCTTTTCCCAGTCGCCCCACCAGCCCCATCCTCACTCATTCTCCCCAGGAGCACCCAAACCAAAATCAAGCTCAAGACAGGCAGTTCCTATTAACAATCCAAAGAAATAAGGGACCACCTCCCCGCAGAACTGCAGCCCTGCTCTGGTTTCAGAAGGTGATGAAACCCGTTGGGTTGATTTCTACAGGGGCTTAAGCCATGGTTTGGTTTAATTACTTCTGGCATTTCTGTCTTCGCTGGCCTGGAATGCCCAGTTTGGGACCCGGATGTATAGGAGCAGCCTCCCCCCCCAACACACACACACACACACACACACACATGCACGCACACGCACACGCACACACACTCCGGGCAGGCTTCACCAGCATCCTTGAGCCAGCACAGCCCACTGCAGCCCCACCCCTGCCACCTCATGACAGATGTTCTTCACATAAATTGGCTCAATAGGTTTCCCTAACATTTTCAAAGACCTCCTGGGATGGAAACCACCACTTCCTGGCAATTTTTACAGGTACTCATCTCTGACTTCAAGTTCCCCTGTAAAGCTGAAGCTTATTTCCTTTTGTTAAAGGGACTCAAGAAAAGACAAGAGGACCCTTTCCTGCTTCCTTTCCTTCTTCCTTGGACAACCTAGGTTTAAAAAAATTTTTTTTAAACATTTCTTCCTGCTTAGGGATCAGCAACAGAGAAGCCAGGATAGGAAAAAGAAGGAATGCAAAAATATCGAGCCTTAGAGAGGGTAAGATACAAAGAACACGGGCGACAGGGACAGGGGACAGAGAGGAGGCAGAAACAGGGCAGCACAGCCCGGGGGTGTGAGGGTCACATGCAGGGGAGACGTTAGTGTTGATTCTCTTTCTGGGTGATAAACCTTGTGATTCACAGTCATGCCACTCCATCACTTCGGAGCCTCTCAGCCATCTCTTCCCTTGTGACCTTGGCCGGGACTGCAGACCTCAATTACGGGTCCAGCCAAGTGTGTGGCAGCTTGCCTGGCTGTCCACCTTCTCTCCCTGTGACTGACCTTGGAGCCCCCAAGCCTGTCCTGCACCTCACCTCACAGCCTGGACTCATCGGGCTGAGGAGGGGGGTAGACAGGGTAGGCCAGGTCAGCACGGACCCTCTCCCTGAGCCCTGGTGGCTTCTTCCAATGGGCCGAGGGTCAGAGCAGAATTTCTGGGTGGCGATTTTCAGTGGGCCCAGAAGCCTGGTCTGGGCCAGGTAGCTGCGGAGGGAGGACATTAGTCGTTTGACTGGTGAGGTGGCAGGAGGGGGGCAACCAGTGATGAGGCTGGTGGCTCTCCAGCTCCCCAACCGCATCTCTGTGGACACACAGTGGAGGTTTCGAGTTGCCAAAGCCTCACCACCCTGAACACTGTGCTCCGGGGCTGAAATTTTGATCCTTTATTTCTAGCGCCTCAGGTTAAAGGTCCCTGGGATCATGGAGTCAGAGACAATACCCTAGAGCCACGTTCCAGATTCCCCGCTGCCTCTTTCCTGGGTGTCTCTTCACAGCCCAAAGGCAGCATGTGACAAGCATTCACTCTGAGAACTGTTGTGACATTTCTCCTGGACACAGATGAAATCAAGACAACATCCTCCACTGAACACCCCAGCATTCACGGTGTGGCCGCAGCTTTCCATTCAGTGTTTCTGCTCAGCAGACTCCGCAGAATGTGGTGGAAGGACTGAGTGCAGGTGGCCCCAGGCCCCGAATCTCAGCTGTCCCCTTTCACTGGCTCCGGTAGACCAGGCTCCTTGCGCCCCCTCTGGTCCTTCCACCTCAACTGCCTGTTCCTGCCCCTCTGCCTTTCCTTCTGATCATCTTCCAAATGCGACTCAGAGTACCATCTGCCCCAGGAAGCTGCCCCTGAGGGTGTGTCCAGCAGGAGGGAGCAGCACTGGCCCTGAACCACCGGGAAAGCTTCAGAGTGTCCAGCTGCACCTCCTCCCAACTTAGGGTGGGAAGCTGGGGCGTCTGAAACCAGTATAGACTTCGGAGTCACATAACTGCGTGACTTTGGGGCAAATTCCTGAATTTCTCTGAGCCTCAGTTTCCTTTTCTATAAAAGAGGGACCACACCACCATCACGCAGGAAACAGTAAAGATTAAATGGAGACGGGGGCAGAGTGTCTGGCACTTAGTGAGCCGCTCCTTTTCCTTGGAAAGGTGTGTGGGGGCACCTTTTTTATCCAGAGCAACATTGACACCATCAGCTCCAATCAATTTATAGCCCCGTCTCCACGGACTCATTTGGCAGGGAGAACAGGCCCACGTGCCAATTCAAATAGAGGTACAGAAAGAGGAGGAAGAGAAGCAACGTACGATTTATCAGAAACCCAGAACCTTACCTTTCTTTTAAACCAAAAAACACTGCCAGTAAGAATTTAATTTTATTTCCCTTATGACATTAAATTCTACTAACTGTGGCTGTCTGTGCACACATCAGCCTTCCCCACTACACAGCGAGCTCCTCTGGTCCTTTGAATTTCCAAGCGTCAAGCACAGTGCCTGGCACACAACAGAGGTTAAGAAATATCTGGTGAATCACCCTGCCGGGTGGCTCACTTGGTAGGAACGTCGTCCCATACACCGAATGGCTGAGGGTTCGATTCCTGCCTGGTCAGGTATACACAGGAGGCAACCGATCGATGTTTCGCTCTTTCTCTCTCTACCTCTCTTTCTCAAATCAGTGAAGAATACCCTCGGGTAAGGAAAAAAATATTTGGTGAATCAATATGTAGGAACCAATGGCCGAATACAGAAGCACTGACTATGAGAATGAAGGTTCTGAGACACGATCCTCAAGTCCTTCCCAGCTCAGAATCCACTCCTACTGCGGTTCTGGGGTCAGACATTGCCATCTGTCATTTTCTCGCCACAGTTGCTATAAGAAGACCTGCCTTCTCTGGGCTCTGCTGGGCTGTGGGTGGTGGGGGCTGGCAGGGTCCTAGAGGGAGGGGGTGAAGTGAAGGAAGTGCTCGGGGGCCCTCCACTCTTCCGCCCCTCAGAGGCACCAGATGGAGAGAGCAGGGTGGGGTGGGGGAGAACAAGCCAGCAGCTCCTGGTTGGGTGTATTTTTACTTCAGGTGTGACGTTAACACCATGTGTGTGTATTTTTAGTCCTGCCCAGTGGGCGGTGTGTTAGCCTGGGTTGTCTTGGAGAGGACTTCTTGTTGCTAAATCGGAACTGCGTCTCCTAGGATCTCGGGGCTCCAACTGGCGCTCCTCCCCCAGGTGGTGGACGGGTCTATTCCTGGCAAGTGGGGGCCCAGGGCAGGCCAGTCCTCTGTCTTCTCCCTTCACGCACGCACACACACACACACCCTCTCTCTCTCTCTCACACACACACACACACACAAACACATACACACTTCTCTGCTGGCACATTTTAAAAAACATGAAGTCGCGACACAGTGATTGTTAAGGCTCGTCTTCAAGGATCTGAAGAACCTAAAACTTGAGACCTGGTAGGATCTCATGTCCAGCCCCTTCATTTTTCCCCCAGTTCTATTAAGAAATAATTGGCACACATCACTGTATAAGTTTAAGGTGTACATCACGTTGGTTTGACTTACATGTATTATAAAATGATTACCACAGTAGGCTCAGTGAACACCTATCTTCTCATATAGATACAATACAAAGAAAAGAAGAATGAAAAAAAATTCTCCTTGGGATGAGAACTCAGGATTTACTTTCTCAACAATGTTCCTGTTTACCACACAGCAGTGCCGGCTACAATCTTCATGTTGTACATCACACCCCAGTACCTATGTGCCTTATAACTGAAATTTATACCTTTTGACCACCTTTCTCTGATTTCCCTCCCTCTACTGGTAACCACAGGTATGATCTCTTTTTTTACGAGTATGATTTGTTGTTTCTGCAGAATCCACCTGTCAGTGAGATCACACAGTACTTGTCTTTCTTTTTCTGACTTATTTAGCTTAGCATGACGCCTTTGAGGCCCATCCATGTTGTTGCAAGTGGTAAGATCACTTCATTTTTATGGCTGCATAATATTCATCTCTCTCTCTCTGTCTCTCTCTCTCTCTCTCTCTCTCTCTATATATATATATATATCTCACATCTTTCTATGTTTCTCCATGGATGAACACCTAGGTTGCTCCCATGTCTTGGCTATTATAAATAGTGCTGTTACAAACATAGGGGTGCAGATAGCTTTTTTGAGTCAGTAATTTTGTTTCCTTTGACACACTATACTCACAAGTGGAATTGCTGGATCATATGGTAGTTAAATTTTTGAGGATCCTCCACACTGTTTCCTGAAGTGGCTGCACGGATTTACAATCCCACCATGAGGTCTCCCTTTCTCCTCATCCCCGCCAGCATTTATGATCTCTTGATTTTCTGTTATCCCTTCATTTTTTAGGAGCTGTAACTCAGGCCCGGAAAAAAGAAGTCTCTTTCCCGAGGTCAGGTAGCTAGTGAGAGGCAGTCAGAACTTCTCCCCATGTCGCCAGTGATTCCACCAGCCCCCACAGGGAAAGCCCTTCGGGGGAGTGATGGGGTGGAAAGGGGAGCTCTGTCCACTGCGCCTTGGTTGCTAGCAGTGACTAAACACACACCCACACACGTTCGGTGGCACTCTGTAAGTTACAAAGTGCTTTTCCGTGTACGTACTGCATTTAAACACCCAACATTCTTATTATTCCCATTTTACTGATTAGCAAACTGAGGTGTCACATGGTTACATAATCCCATCAAGCTCCTAAGTGAGTAAGTTGAAATTTAAATATGGGTATCCAAACTCCAAATCTTGTGCTCTTTCCTCCTCCTGGGCACTATCTCTGAATGATTACTGGAATCACTTCATCGTCCTCTACTGTCCTTGCATTCTACGTGTCCTGGGGTCATGGAGCTGAGCTGCCACGTTTTCCCTTGGAGGATCAGGACCACTGAAGCCCAAGAGAATCTCTGCTCATTAAATGAGTTTCCAAAAGAAACGTTTCTCCTATCAGTACTCTGTGTTTGGACAGGGCTTTAACGTTTTTACAGCTCTTTCATTTTCTCATTTGACACCTACCTGGTAGGGGCGGGAGGCTTCTCTAAAGAGGTTAAATGATTTGCCCCATGGCAGAGCCAGAGGTTAGATTGAAGTCTCAGCCTTATGATCCTGACCACAGAATGGGCCAGTGCTTGGGAAAATCAGAGAGTGGTGCTAAGACTGGCTCCATGTGGCCCCAGTGAGAAGTCACGGGACATCTGCACCCACAGAGCTGTCTCTCCTTCCACCCCAGCCCACGCCACGCACACGGGCAGAAGGCATAACTGCTGGGGGCAAATCCAGCCCAGCACTTACCGCAGCGACTTCTCCAAATGAAGCCACTGCTTGTTGGCGGGCCTCTACCTGAGGCTACCCCCCCACCCCCCAACCCCCATTCACATTGGTCATCTCCTTTAACCCTAACATCACCTATGAGGATGAAAGTCATTAGGATTCCATGTCCCGCATCTCGCATTGTTGTGCTTTGTCTTCACCAGGTCCCCGGACTTCTCAGCTCTGCCTGGGCCAGGAGGGGAGCTGTGGGCACAGCCACGCAGCCTCTGGGCCTGCAGCAGGGTGTGCGAGGGCTGGGCAGGGGCCGGGGGTCTTCCCCGCAGGAAGGGCAGGGAACAGGCTTTTTCCGGTGCGAGGAGGAGTGGGGGAGAACGGGGCACGATTTTATTTCTGGATTATGGCTCCAGCATGGTCGCTTCCCTGACTCCAGTCAATAGCTGAGAGGTTAGTTCTGTGCCAGTGAATGAACCTATTTCAAAAAGCCAGGACTGTCTGCTAGAGCCGCAAGCCCAGAAAGCCCAAGACAGGATGCAGCCTGGAACATCTGCTCCCAGAACCTGCTTCCATCTGCTTCCAGAAGCATCCAGTCCTGACCTTTCCGCTTGGCCTGGCTGACCTTCTCCCACACCATCCTCAGGCCACCTTGCCCAGCACATTCCAGGAATGACCAAGCACAGTGGCAGGGGAGGCTCAGGGTTCAGCTCCAGGCTCAACTCCCTGGAGCCGGAACACCCTTTGGTCACAAGATGGAAGAGTTCCCTCAAGGACACTTCATGAGGAAGGACCAGTTCCCGGGGTCCTGGCCGGGCTGCTGCTCTACGGACCATCACAACAGGACCTGCCCCTCTGTCCAGCTCCAAACTAGGGGTTCCTCCCACCCCGTCTTCCAGTCCTGTCCCAGGTAAAGGGAGCTGGGCTGCCATTCCCTTGGGTTTCAACTCCCTTAGGAAAAGCAGCACAACTCCCACACTGTGCTGTGGGCCGGCAGCTTACAGTTGATTCCACAGATACTTTCCTAAGCCTCTCCTAAGTGCCAAGTGTATGTGACAGCTCCTTTCTGTGTCATCTTTCTCCCGCTCCTCGGACTGAATTTTCCTTCTTCAGATCCCCTCCTGGAACCTACTGTGATGCTTTCTTTACACATAGCAGAGCTCAGTGTACATTTAACTGGATTGGGTGTGAAGACCACTCATCTGGGAGCCTGCTCCTGTCTTGACTCTTACTGCTTCGTCTCTCAGCATCTACTTTCTAGCCTGACCAAGTCCTGCTTGCATTTCCCTAGACTTCTAATAGCAGCTACCACCTGCAGGGTGCTCGCCATGTGCCAGATTTTTTCCTAATTCCCACCCAAGGATATGTTTATTGATTTTAGAGAGAGAGGAAGGGAGAGAGAAGCATCCATCGGTTGCCCCTGACCCTCTATACGCCCTGACTGGGTATCAAACCGATAACCAAGGTATGTGCCCTGACTGGGAATCGAACCCGCAGCCTTTCGGTGCATGAAATGACACTCCAACCAACTGAACCACCCGGCCAGAGCCATATGCCAGATTCTTTACCAAGCTCTTTCATATGCATTACCTCATTTAATCCTCATGATGATCGTGATGAAGAGACAGCACTATTTTTAGCTCTATTTTACAGATGAGGAAATGAGACTCAGGAAGGTTTAGTGCCCAGGTGTGAAGTCAGAAGGTAAACAAAGGCTGTGATCCTATCCCTGGATTCCACCTGTCTGAATGCACCAGACCCCTTCACATTTCAAACAGGCCACGGACCACACACCAGCCCCTCTGTTCCAGACCCCCCACCCCAGTCTACCTAGCAAACACTGATCTGCATGTCAGGCATTGCCATGTAAGATCTAATTTTAGTCTAGCTATTACTATTTTCCTTTTACAGTTCAGAACACAGAGGCTCAGGCTCATAGGTGGCGAGCAGGCTGACAGCTGTGAGGGGCAGGGCTGGTTAGGGGGTGTAGGATCGAGTGAAAAAGAACAAGGACTCGTGCACATGGATAACAGTGTGGTCACTGCAGTGGGGAGGGGTGGGTGGCAGTGGAAGAAGATGTAAGGGGGATAAATGGTAATGGAAAAAAATACAACACAAAATTTAAAGAAAGTGAAAACGAGAGGCTCAGAGAGATTAACGTGCCCAAGGTGACAAAGCTAGTTCTCACCCAGTCTGTTTCTAGAGCTCTTCCCACTGCCCAGCGTGGCTGCTCTGCTGTTTTTGCACCGCCAGCTAGGGGACTGTCCGGAGCAAGCCTGGAACTCCAGGGACCTTCAGAAGGATGGTTGCGAGGGAGCCATCAAAACACTGCCCGCTGCCCTGTTCTGACCTTGCCCCCGAAGAGTGGGGACTGCAGCGGGACCAGCTGGCTGAGGAGGGAACAAGCATCATATCGGCAGGGCTTTAGAAGTGAGCGTGGCTTTCATTGAACTGGAATGGGGCCGCAGGCCTCACACAAGAGGAGGAGGCCTGAGCTGCTGGTCTACAGCGAGATGAAGAGCTGGAAGCGCTAGAAGGAAAGGTCACGGTTCCGAAAGCGAAGAACAGAAAGAGGCAGGAGGAGGATCTGATGCCTGGTGGGGCTTCTGGAGCTGCTGGGAAGGAGTCTGTTACTGCATGAAAGGCCTGGAATCTCCTTGGAGAAGGTGGGAAAGTTGGGGGTGATGGGGGGACCTTCCTCAGCAGATGAAAAGTGGTAAGACAGTCTTGGGTACAATCTAGAAAGGAGAGAATTCACTGCCTTGGGGTTAAGGAGAAAAACCACAATTGCAAACTCTTATAAAGCACTTACTCTGTGTGAGGCACTGTTCTAAGCATTAATTTATTAAGAGAGAAGATTTCAAACTCAGGACCCTGGGAGTATACCAGACAGGCTAGCGAGAAGACCAAGGAATGTAGGATCACTGGTAAGGATGGGAGTAAAACCCTTCCAAAGCATTCTGAGCTGTTTAAGGACAGAGGCTCTGCACCTGTAACTTGGCCACCTGTGCAGGGTTTGTACTCGAGGCTGGCAAGAGCTGCCTGTGCGTCTTTCCCAACTCTGTTTAGCGGTAGCACATTGGTAGCTTGAAATGGGCTGTGGTGGGGCATTTATGCCATGGAAATCAGCAAATGCTACAAATCGGGGCTCTCCCCTCCCTTCGGCCCCGAGAGCCAGGTCGCCAGCACACCCACCTGGGAGCACGGTGTACGCACAGGGTACTACTGCCTACCCTACTTCACAAGTCTATTCAATAAGCACTGATTTCGTACATCCTCCAAGCTGCTGGCTCCAAGGTGCTGTGGAATGCACTGGGAATAAATCAATGGATAAAGCAGACACGGACCCTGCCCTCGTGGGGGACACAGAAACCATGTTAACATACTCAATTTGATTGTGAGTAATGCTACAAAGGAAAAGTACAGTTGACTTTTGAACAACATGAGTTTCAAATGCACGGGCCCAGTGATACACGGATTTCCCCCCAATAAATATATGGTCCTCTGTATCCACAGGTTTCTTATCCGTGATGCAACACACTGCAGGTCACATACCAGCAGCATTTTTATATTTCCAATTTCAGTTCGCCAAGTGCAGATCAAAAATACTGTTCTCTCTCCGCAGTGGGTTGAATCTGTGGATGGGAAGGGCTGACTGTAGTTAAGTTTTGGGGGGAGTCAAAAAGTTGTACTCAGGTTTTTGACTACCCCGGGGTCAGCACCCCTGTGTTGGCCCAGGGTCGTCTGCATGGGGCGCAGCAGCCGTTCATCTTCTCTGCCTGATCTGAAGCGCAGAGCTCTAGCGTTCCTGACCGAGAGGCAGAGCACAGCGGCCCCACTGTTTCCTCAGCAACCCCGCCTCCACGCAGCATCTCCCATCCATAACGGGCAGCTTCTGCGGCGCCAGGTGGGCCACTTCCTGGGTTCTCAGAAAGGTTTTCAGCCTCAGGGGTGAGAGCCACTCGTGCACCCCGAGCAGTCTCAGCAAAGCCAGCCTCGCCTCCACTCACACCTGGCCAGGCCAAGCTCCCTGCCTGTCTCCTGCTCCCCAGGACATCACGGTTTCCATGGGAACCCACTCACTTCAAAGGGGAAGGAAGGAGAGTGGAGGGGAGGAGGGAGAGTGAACGCAGAATTAACCTCACCCCCTTGGCCCTTCTCTGTGCTGCTGCTGGAAACCTAACCAGGTCCCTAACCAGGTCCCATGGGCCTACCAGCACTGAGAGATGGGGTGCCATGGCTCAGGCTACATTGTAACTTCTTAGGGGAAAATCCAGGGGTTGAGGTGAGGGCTGAGGAAGCCAAGAACTGAGTGGGTCCAAGGCTGCAGTCCTCACCGTGCAGGGGGTCGCCTCCCCAGACCCCCCTCTCAGTATTGTTCTTGGGCACAAACACAATTACCCGCGATGTGCATTCAATCACTGGAACTGCTCAGATTAGACTGCAGTCATTAATCTGAGCGGGACTCCCAGCTGCCTTGCTGATTAGCCCAGATGATGCTCCGGTACGATCCAATTAAAGATGGACCGGCTTCCCCTCTGCCCCTACATGTGTGCGTGCAACACACACACACACACACACAGCGTCCACATCAGAAGGAACTGGTACATTTCATTAACACATCCTCTTCATAGCAAATAAAACCTCAGGGGCCCTGGCAGGCTCCCTCGCTCACAGGCACCCCTCCCTTTTGTCACACTGCCCCTTGCTGCCCTGCAGCGGTGGGGGCAAGGGCTGGGCAGGGAGGGGCCTCCCCTGCTCTTTCTTCATCTGTGGTTCTGGGAGGGGCTGTAGTGGGGGCCCCCAAAAGTCAGAATCGAAAGGGCCTTGTTACATTTATTGACATGAAATGCCAGCTCCCTGAAGTGCTTTGGAGCAGCCAGGCTGCCCCAGGCAGGCAAATGTAATTACAATGACCCGACCCGTCCTCTCACAAGGGCGACAGGGAGGGCGGCTGGTACTAATGGGAGAGGTGTGGCTGTGGGAGGCAACACTGGGGCAGCAGGCGGGCAGGGGGCCTGCAGAGAAGAGGGGCTGGGCAACCCGCAGAGACAAGCTGGGCAAACACCACGGGCTGTGGGGGTCAGCCTGTGGGAGGAGGGGAAGACTGTGTGTGGGCAAGCAGAAAGAAGTGAGGGCCTCATGGGCACTTCCCACGGGGGGCCCTGTCTTCCCTGTAGCTTGGCCTGGGTGGGGAAGGGGCCTGGGATCCTGGGAAGGGCTATGGAGCCCAAGGAGCAATTGGTGGGAACAAGGGGACCTCTGTGGTCTGTGCCAGACATGGCGTCGGGCACATACATGGGCTGTGTCCTGAACTGGCTGATGAGGTTCTGTCATGAAACTAAAGCTCAGACACTAGTACACCACTCATCTGGGGCGAGCCGGGGTGGGTGTCTCTCTAGACTCAGAGCTGTGCTCACCACAGTTCCCTGCGCCCAGGGGTCTGGGCAGGGGCCTAGGGCCAGGCTTTAGTGTGCCTGTGAATCACCTGGGATCTTGTTCCAGTGCAGATCCCGAACCCTTAGGCTGCAGTGGGATCCGAGGTTCTGCATTTCTAATCAGCTCCCAGGTGGTCCCATGCTGCTCGCTGTGGGAGCGTGATCTAAATGGGGTACCGTGGCTGTACCCCCGAGCCACCAGAGCATCAGGCAGTTTCCAGAGGCCATGTTAGTTTCCCCTCCCTTCTTACACCCCCACAGAAGCACCAGCCTGCCTCGCAGGTTAATTTACAGGTGGCTATGAAGGCTCTTCTCCCCACACGCAGCTCCTTGGGCTCCTGGCCATGTCTGGAACACATCAGGCTCTATCCTGCCTGGAAGGGCCTTCGCCACCCACTGCTCCTGGCAAACTCTCTCACTAGCCTTGAAGATCAAACTCATACATTGCCTCTTCTGTGAAGCCTTCTCGGTTAAAGCTCTTTCTGGAGAGACCGAGAACAGCCTGTGCACTCATCCTTTTAGGATTTTCCTCTTTCCCCTGCAGCCCAGCATGGTGCTGCCACGTATTAATATGAGGGTTCAATAAAGGAAGGAGGGGAGGGAATGGCAAGTGTGCACAGTCACATAACGGCTTGTCCCCCTAGAGGCTCTCTGACAGGAACTATGACCAGATCATGGTGTCCTTTGGGGTCCAAGACAGAGCATATGTACTGCCTGCAGGCAGCTGGGCCAGGCCTGTGCATTGGATGGGATGGCGGGAGTGGGGAGTCAGGGGCGGGACATGCAGTGTGATTTATTTTTCCTCCAGGCCTGGCAAGGACCCTTGGGCCAGGATCTGTGGATCAGAGCCCACTGTTCTGGACTCCCAACTGTTGGCATTAGAGGCATTCAGCTCACCTGAGTAACTAAAAATAATGCCAGTTATAATGATAATAACAGCAATAATCACCACCATTAGCAAAAAGACGCTGCCATTTGGGGAGGGGGGAGCGAGGAGGAAGGAATCAATCTTCTTCCTATCCACCCCGGGTGGCCCGCCCATGGCACCTGTTGTGGCCATTAGCACCTGCTGCGGCGTGTGCCCGCCTCACGTGGATGCCTACGCTCATACGGCGAATATGAGCGAGGCTCCAGCCTCAGGACTGAGTGTGACCCAAGCAACTTTGCTTAGTGGTGTGTGCTCCTGGTGGACAAGGGATAGCTCAGTCCCTGCTGGGGCCTCGCTCAGGCCCGCTCTCAGATGACCCCAGGATTTTCCCAGCCACTGACATCCACAGGAATTTCCCTGAGCTCCTCTCCGACCCCAGGTCATAGGCTGGGGCAGAGCAAGACGAAATGAGTTTCTGCTCTCAGCAAACTTCCCACTTAGGGAGGGTGCCAGAGCCTACGCAGCGGCACACAACGCCTGTTGCTAAAAACCAGAGGTTACCATGAATCAAAAGGTGGTTCAAGGGGCAGCTACATGAGCATCACCAGGGATGCATTTACAAGTTCATATTCCTTTTCCTATAGCTTGACCTACTGATTCAGCATTTCAGGGCACGGGGCCCCTCACACGCACTTGAACAAACTCTGCTGACGGTTTTCAGGCACGTCCAAGTTCGCATGACACCGAGTCCTAGATGGTGCAATAGACATGCAGTACTCTAGTTGGAGTAAAGGCCACAGAAAGATGATGAGGCCAAGTTGGCGGGGTGGGGTTGCGGGGGGGTCCCCAGGCAGCTGCTGTTTGCTGAGCTGAGGGTTTCTGGCTTGTTAGGGCTCAACTCCCCAGCTGGGATGAAGAAGGGCTCCTCCCGGAAAATGCTGCCTAGGCCTCTTAGACAATTCCAGAAAGCTAGTGTCAATGCACAGGGGCCAGCTGAGGGGGCTCTGGGTTGATATGAGAGAGAGAAGGCGGCGAAGGGAGCAGCTGGTGGCCGTGGTCCCGGAGGGGCCCCCCCACTGGCCTGCAATCTCGTTTCTCACAGCTCGGGCCTGAGGCTGGTCGGGGGCTTCTCAACACAGCTGATGGGTCTCCTACCTGTACACAGCTCGCTTGTCAGCCTCCAGCTGGGCCTGGGGGTCGACAGGGGCACTGGGCACAGGCGTGCTGGCAGCAGCTGCAGGGGCGGAGATGTGGACGGCCTGGGCCTTGGAGGGCGTCTGAGCAGTTGCCGTCATCTGCAGAGAGAAGGAAGAGGAGGTGGCGGGTTAGCGTGGCCGGGACAGCTGCTTCCTCAGCTGGAGCTGGGAGGTCCACCTGGGCCTGTGGGTGTGGGTGTGTGGCTAACAGACTGTGTGGGAGACCCCATGAGTGTCTATGTGCTACAGCAGGAAGAACGCGGGCCTTTTTTCAAATGAGAATGTTCCAGAAAACAATGCAGAACCATTCAAAACCAGGTGGTGCAGGCACACACTTTAAAAGAGACGAATCTTACTGCACAGGGAGGTGGTGACCTCTGTTGAGAAGCAGAAAAAACCAAAAGGATGAGCCCTTTAAGCTGAGCCGATGAGTCATCGGGGAGGGATTGGGCAAGTGTTAGGTTTGATTCGATAACTAGGAAAAGGAAAAGCAATTAGCTGTGTCGGTTCGCATTTGGGCAGAGGTCTATTCCACTTAACGCTAGCCAGGGGTAACTGTTTTAATGATTTTGACTGAAAATAGAATGATTCTCCAAATTCGGTTTACCTGGGCACTTGAAGGCAAGTGGATTTTAATGGATGACAGACAGACTTCTGTTCTTAACCATAACAAATATTTAGAACAGTTGTTTTCATCCTGTTCTATGTTTTAGAAGGTGCCTCCAGGGCCCTATTTTTTTAACCATCAGAGCGACTCCTTTTAGTATTATATACTGAACTTCCTGTGTAAGATTTTATTGAAAGAAATGGTTAAGTGGCTTTAAATTTCTTGACAACCATCCTTACAAAATAGAATGCTTTTACGTTATATTTGCCTTCCTCAGATGGATCCCTAAAGTGTCACGGACGGTGACATGTCTGAACCGCTGTCTTCCTCCAGCCTGCCTGTAGCAGCCCGGCCACTCCTGGCCCTGTGCCGTCAGGCTTGCAGACTTGCCTGCCTCCTGCACTAAAGTGTGTTCACATCTTCACCCCCGGCACCCAACTGACACAGAGGAGATGCTTAGTATCTGTTGAGAAAACACCCGAGTGAATAAATGAATGAACACATTCTTGAAAGAATCAGATATTTTATAGCTAGAAAGTTTATCACGTGACCTAGGTCCCTGCTTTCTGGAAGAGAAAGTATTATATGCCCATGAATATAGCACAGTATTGCTGGTGCTGATCCCCCCAAGATATCGGTCTCCTTCCCTTCATCTAGTCTCTGCTCAGATGCCGTGTCTGCAGAGTAAAACAGAGCCCCTCTGCCCCTTGCAAGCCCCTTACTCTGCCTTATTCCATAGCCCTCAGCAGGACCATGTACTGCATATCTGCTTGTGGGGTTGTTTTCTCTCCCACCCCCAGCTAAAATTTAAGCTCAAAAAGAGCTTGATTAACAGTTGTATTCCTAGGGCTCAGAAGAGCCTGGCACTGGTAGATACTCAATAAATATTTGTGGAACCAATGAATTGAATTAATGAATGATGAATAGTAAATGAGTTTGAGACTATAAAAGAAATCGATCTGCTTTACTATACTGTATCCCCATTGTTTTTTTCTGTTGTTGCTGGGATGAGATGTCCTTGTTGCTGTTCGCTGAGCTGGGGGAGCTTCCCCCAAACTCAGTGCACAAGAGGCTGGACGCACACCAACCGATGATTGCTTGAATCCTACTGTCTCCTGTCATTCGCTTTTGACCTTGGGCAAAAATCCCTGATGTTTCCCAAGCTCCTATTTTCTCATCAGTAAGCAAACCGGTGTCCTTTTAGGATTCACGAGTATTAAAGAGATGCTATGGGGAAGAAAGTAGAAACAACTGTTCCAGTTTTCAAAATAGAGAAAAAAGGTGGAATCGGAGATACTAAATCTTGCTAATATTCACATCAATCTGGGCTGGTTTATTTCATTCACAAGTGCAACTGATTATTTCTTCAAATGCTTCTTGAGCCCCTGCCCTATACCGGGCACTGTGCTAGGCACTGGGCTCACAAGGCCAAGTGCCGGCTCTAACGGAGCTCAGTGTCTGGGTTTAGCCATTGCTGGGCTGGCAGATCAGGAAGATGTGGCAGCCACCGATGGTGTAAGTGACCTCAGCACCGTACCTCCCACGGTACCTGCAGGGAAAATGGAGTCAGTCAGGCTCCGTCACCAGGATGTCCCAGCACGTACAACTCAGCAGCACTTAAGTAACCACGGCAGAAAACCCGCATGCGCAGAAACTCTCCTATTATGTATTTAATAATGTCATACCTTGGCACACAGCCGGCTTTACGTATACACTTAGGATATAAGGAAGTCGGGGCTTTCTGCCATGGGGGGTGGGGGACTGCGGAGCGCAGCGCGGATCACCCCAGCACCCGAAATAAAGGCATGTCAGGTATCCCGATGGCTCTGCATATTTTCTTCCGTCTGCCCAAATCTCGAGTGGACCTGCCCAGTCTCAAACATTTGCAGAACAGTAGTACCTTATGGAAAACACAGAGAGACGTGCCTGCATGGACAACCATGTGAATCACACAGCTCCCTCTGACAGAGGACAACGCAAGGGTAGATGTCAGCTGGAGGAAGGCTTCTAGGAGAGGGCTATATGCTTTTGACTTAGGCCCCTTCTTCAAATATTTCTATCGGTGATTTAGTAGAAGTCTAAAGAAATGCTCCACAGATGTATGGGTGACATGAAACTGGGATCCAAAAGGTCCTTACAGATGTTGGCAACCTGCTGACTCTAATAAGATTTATTTTCATCTAAAAAGTCAGAACTTAACATTTTGGCCAAAAAAAAAAAAAAAAAAAAAAATTGAATAACATAAGAGCAAAACAGGGGAGACCTGGCTTAGCATCAGTGTTTTCGCTGACAGCGGGTTCATTATGTCCAAAGTGGAATGTCTGTCAAACAAACAAATAAACAAACAGATGGAGAAGCTGACCTAAACTCGGGCTGTCTGAGGACGTGTTAATAGAAGCACGGTTCACACAAAGCCTCTAGTCTCGCCCCCTGTGCCAAACAGGTGCAGCAAAGGACATTCAGAGAAGCATTGACCAGGTGAAGGCATTCTGCACCATCTTGTATGAGGAACATTGAAAGGAGTCTGAATTGTGTAAGAGAGACTTGGTAGAGGGGGACAATGGAGAGACAGGAGAGCCCCCTTTGACTGTGTGAACAGAAGAGTTGATTCTATTAGTTTTTAAAAATTAATTAATTTTTTGAGAGGACCCCCCCTCTGTAACCGCTCCCCCCTCTCAGACTTAAGACCCTTTACGTAATCACTACCTACCACACAGAGTTGGAGCAAGGCTCGGATTAGATGATGCATCGTGTGTAAAAGTGCTTTGGGAACTCTGAAGTGCTCCCCAGATGGAGGAGTGATGGTTGTTATTAAACACAAGATTTCCAGAATGTGTTTCTTTCCTAAGCAAGGCATAGCTCTGTCTGCACAGAGCACTGACGGGTAAAATACAAGGTGGGCTGGTGCGCTGTGGTCTGCCCACTCAGGGTGAATTTCCTCATGTGCTTGAAGGGGCCCACAAAGGGCTCCCGTGAAGATGAGCGAGGAGAGAGGGCTGAGTGGGGTGCGCCTGTGCCTGCCGCCCCCACTTTCTAAGCGGGACTTTCGGGGAAGCCCTGCTGGACTGGAGAGGACAGCACAGGATAAAAACAGAATCAGGTGGCCACTGGCCAGCATCCCAAGAGGCCCAGCCGAGACGCTGTCTCTGGGGCTCAGAGGGGTGAGAGGGAGAGGAGAACAGAGCTGCTCTAAGGAGGACGATGACTCCAATTTACTTAGTGCCTGGGGACCAGTTCAAACTCTGCCTTTCCTCCAGGTTTGGAGAATGTGTTTATTTCCAAATAGACTTTTTTTTTTTCCTAGCCAGAGACAGCCATTTCTCAGGAACTGGAGCTCAGAGGCAAAGGCCCAGCAGCTGTCTGTAGGGTCTAGAGGCAGGGAGACGGGGGTTGTGGTGAGGTTGGGGTGGGGGTTACCCGGAAGTACATTCTGAAGAGCAGCAGCAGGGGAAGGACTGGAAGGACAGGGACAGGGTGTGACCGATAAATGTCCGGTTGGGGCTCCCTGGTTCTGGCCTGTGAAAGCCAACTTAAAATCTCAGGCATTTGGCAAGCTGGTCAACATCACATTGGCTACGGGTGGGAGCACTTAAGACCACAGAAATCAGCAAATGAGGCAAATCAGCCGCCCACCCCCACCCCGAGAACTGGTTGTTAAATGTTTATTAGCGCCGGACTGGAGTGAGCTTTCCCCTCCATGCTCCTCAATCTGGCAAGCGAAGAACCCAGAAACAAGCCGGACACTCCATGAAGCCACTTGGTGTGTCCACGGCCGGTTCCAGAACCGGCTGCTCCAAGGAGACCTCAGCGCACCCTGCAAATCCCGCACAGGCAGCAAACACCAGAGACAGGGTGTGGGTACAGCATTGCACAGGCGGGAGGACTGGCCCTCCCCAACAAGGGGAATGAGGCACAGAGGAGGAGAGGCACCCCTGAACAATCTCTGGAGAACTTCCTGGAAGACCAGAGAATCCTCAAAGAGTGGAAGGAGCAGGGGATCCAGGCCCTGGGTTTGAGGCTCCTCTGTTAATAATTAGCTACACATTTCAGGGTGAGTTCCCTGACCTTTTGGAGGCTTGGCTTCCTTACATGTGAAATGCAGGGATAACACCTACTCCCTGTGAGGCTCTGAGGGTTAACTACAAGAACAGGATGACAACTGGCAGACAGGGAGGGGGGCAGCATTCCCAGGAAGCCACTGCTGTGAGCTGTGGGGCTGTGCCCAGAGCCTGTGCCGGGTTCTAGGGTCCTTTCTGGGGGCACAGACCCTTGCCTCCACAGATGCTATAGCCTCGGGACTTCCGTCAGCCAGCTGGAACCAGCCCTGCCTTAAACTGGGAGCTAAAGGGCCCTGACTAATCTCGGTCTGTGACAGCTGCAGATGGACGTTCCTGCCCCTGCCCCCCATCCTACAGTGGAATGGGAAGAGGAGGGGCTGTAAGCTGTGTGTGCAGGGCTGCAAAATCCAGAGGGGCCAACGGTGTAGTCTGACCCTGAAAATGAGCCAGAGATGCTCCAGGGTGTGACTTGGGAGAAGCTGGGATGGGTGCACCTCCCTCCTGTCTCAGCTGCTCTTACTGCTACGGGAGTGCCCCGTGGGTGCCTCCTCTTCTGCTAAGCATCACCCTTGTGCGGTTGTAGTGGGAGAGCGCGCAACACTGGGCTCTGACGGGCTCGTGAAGCGTTTATGTGAGCTTCGTGCTCAGCAACCACCCTGTGCAATAGGCTAGTGCCGTCTCCTTCCTATGTATGAGGAAACCAAAGCCCACAGGGGAAGAAACTTCTAGAGATCACAGTCTGCAAACGCTGGGGCAAGAGCCAGGGGCTTTCTGACTAAATCACACCATGGGAATTATTGTACGTAATTACAGTAGTCCCTCTCTATATCATGGTTCACTTATCACGGCCTCACTGTATCACGGGATTTTTAAAAATATTATATTTAATTATTTATCGCGGATTTTTTGTTATATCGTGGGATTTTGTGGTACTGTATATGTATTTTGTTAAAGTTACGTACATAGGTTTAAGAGTGTAGAATATGTTTAAGAACATAAGTAGTGTTTATAAAAGTGTGGAAAAAGTTAATAAGGGAGTGGGAAAGGTTAATAAGGGACTGGGAATGGTTTATAAGTGTGGGAAGGGTTTATAAAGCCTTAAAATATATATAAATACTAAAGTAAATGTAAGGTTCCTACTTCGCGGATTCTCACCTATCGCGGGGGGTCTAGAACATAATACCTGCGATAAGTGAGGGAACACTGTACTTTTCTTTGAAGAGGAGAGTGGGAAGACATTTCCCCCCCTGAGTGAAAACAAAAGCGGAGAGAGGAAGGGCACCGGCATCAGAATGAAGCTTCACTTCCCGGCCTGTGCTCTTGGGTCTCCACCGAGCTCACCCAGTCCTCACTGTGGGCCCGGCTTCTCCCACCCCACCACAGACCGGTCAGGTCAACGACAGTCTTTCTGCACCATGGAGCCCAAGTGGGGAGGCACGGGTGAATTATCAATGGAATATGGCTCAGGGCTACTTCCTTCGAGGCTATGGAGGAGCTGGGAGAATGAGGGCCTGAGAAACCCAAGCCTTCAGGAAGCCCAGGACTGATCACCGTTGCCCACTGCTTGCTGCCAGCTGCCATTCAGAATTCCTCTCCTTTGCTTGTGGGAGGTGAAGGTAGGTGGCTCAGAACGGGGATGACACGGGGTTCTTCTAGAACCCCATGAGGTGGTTTGCAGCAGACACTGATATCAGGTGGAACCGAGTTCTGCCTTTGCGGTTACTGCTGGGCAACCTTGAATGTGTAACTTGACCTTTGGGGGCTCAGCCTACTCATTAGTGAAATGTTGGTGGTGCTCCCCACCAGCCTCGTGGGGCTCGTCCTCTCGTTCAGTGGGTGCTGGCTGAGCAACAGGGACTGGTCTGGCCCCTGCTCTGGGCTTCCGTGGCCCCGAGCATACTGTTCAGCCTGTCTGCTTCCTTCCTCTCTCAACCACTGGATGGTGGACCCAGGAGGGCAGGGACCCCATCCTTCCTCTTTTCTGTTACAGTCCTGGTGTTCAATACAGAGTCGGCCAGGTATCTACTGATGCAGGGCTAACTCAAACGATACCTTGTGAGCTGCAGACTTATTTTTCTGACCCCCAAATGCCTTGGGCTACAACAGAGAAGTCACAGTCCCTGATTTACTGGGCATGGTGGTGTCTAGCCCAGAGCTGGAGAAGAACAGACAGAGCATGGAGTGCTGGCAGGGGCACCTAATGGACTGGACTCTCCTTCTGCGTGACTTGGGCAAGTTACACAACCTTTCTGATCTGGGGCCCTCGTCTATAAAATGGGTCCCATAAAACGTAAGGTACGGGGTTGTTAGACATAAAAGAACTAATGTGTGCAAAGCAGCTGGCACTTAGAAGGCACTAGGCATGTGGCAGTTACGGGAGCACAATCCATACAACCTGCAGCCCACGGTCAGGCCACTTCTGCTCTGTTACGTGGGCTGCCCTGGGGCTCCTGTCCCTGCTGAAGGGACCTGCTTGCCCATACAAGTGCCCAGGGAAGTGGGAGTGGGAGCCGAGGTGTCGTGGAAGGTGACATTACCTGTCACTAGCTATGGCACCCTGGGTAAGAGGCTCCACTCCTCTGAGCCTCAGTTTCCTGTCAGGTGAAAATGGAGCTGCTGATAGCTCTTCCCAGGGCTGCACGAGACCACACGCGAGGGTGCACTGCACACAATGCGTGTTTCCCCGCTGAAGCCGACCCCAAGCGCTGCCCAAGACTCCCCAGCACCCACACCCCCATACTTCCCCTACATACAGCCTTCCCTACAGATGGCCCTGCCCTTTGCGACTTGACACCCACCACCCTCTCCCAGGGTCCTCTCTGCAAACCCTGGACGACCTAGGCCTGCAGCTTCTCAGCATGTCCTCCTCGGCAGACACCCTCCCTGGGCAGGGCAAGAGCTGCTGCTGACCAGGGCCAGCCCCACTGGGCCGCGGAACATGGGGGGGCCGCACGGGCCTGGCCCACTAGGGGCCGCGCTGCGCTTGACCAGGAGCAAGCACTCCCTGGAGCACCAGGGCCAGGCGGCAGAGTGAGATCTGGTTTCCTCCCAACCAGGAGAGAGTCCAAGGACATGGGGGGAGGTCAGGGCTTGAAGTCATTTGGTAAATACGAGGTTTGGCCTGAACAGGTGGGAAGCAGCAAGAGACATGGCCAATGTTCTGGGGGGAGGGCCCCGCCACAGGCCTGGGCCTGCTCACTGACCGAGGCCTTGTCTCTGGTACAGCACACGTCCCTACATGGTACCCCACTGGACCCCACTGTGTAGGGCTGTCTGAACACGCCCTGCAATTTACATCTTGGAGCCTCTGCTCCCATAGCTGCCTCTGCAGGAAATGTCCGTGAGCCCACCTGGCCTCCCTCCTTTTCTCACTCAGATGGAGCACCAAGTGGCCCAGGTAGTCTTTCCCCGTTCTGCACACCCCCCAGCCCGGGGAGCCACGACCCGGCCTGGTGTGTGTATGTGTTAACCCTAACACCTGTAACACTGTAGGGCCCTGACCTGTCTCTCTCCCTGGCGGACTGGTTTCCCAGCTCATGGTGGGCTCCCAGCGTGTTTGCTGAGTGACTGAATGGCTGACCGAATGGGGAGATGAGTGAGTGATGTATTCAAAGGCTCAAGGATCCAAAATGGGATGGGGTCAGTGAGGGCTCCTCCAAATATCTACCCCCCACCAGTGAACATGGGGAGGGGAAGGGCTGGCGGCAGGGTGAGGCGGCCCAATTCAGCTCAAAGGACCTCGTGGAACAGCAGGCCTGGGTCACCGACAGTCTGATCCCAGGGTCGTCTGGATGGAACCTACCACAGAAAAGTTACCTAGCGGTGTAATGTGGGGGTCTTAACTAACTAATTAATTTTAATAGAATTTGTAGGCAGTGGTTTACAAAAGGAGGCTTGTGAAATGTTCACTGGCCCTGCCTGCACTTGTGGGTATTGCTGACACGTGGCTAATAGGAGGGAGGCTGTGGACTTGGACCTGAGTCTTTCACATCCCAGCTTTGTGCACTTTCCTAGGAACTGTCTGCTCCCCACCCTGCCATCCATTTCTAGGGGACCCCTCTCTTATTTAGAATAGTGCTAAACCGGTGATTTCTAGGAGGCCCTGCAGGGGGCACATCAGAATTACAGTGTGCGGCCACACTGTGTATATGTGTAAGAGGGATATGTACCGCTAGAAACATCCATTTGATATGCCTATTGTGTTCCTAAGAAAAAGTAGAGCAAGTTCAATCCAATCTTGGCTACTGGACACGTCTAGAAGACAGAGCAAAAAATCAGGGTCAGGATCACGGGGGAAAGAGGCTGAAACTCCACCCTACTGCTTCTCGTACCCCCGGTCTCAACAGTCCTATGAGGCAGGAAGGGCAGAAGTCATTCCCATTTTCTCCATGAAGAAACTAAGCCCCCAATGGACTAGCATTAGGGCAGGAGCTATTTGTTTGGCGCCCCCAGAACACTGCACAGAGCCTGCAAGACCACAGGAGGCGCCCACTGTTTACTGAACGGATGAATGAGTGAAAGAACCAGCACAGAAATCCCTCGCCCGTGTCTGGATGATGCCTCAGCGGTGGGGCTGGGACAAAGCCTAGAATTCCTAGATTTCTACTACTTGGATGTTCAGTCACCCGCTCTTCCTCCTGCAGACCATGGACTCCAAGGACAGCAAACACCCTTGGGCCCCTCCTCACCCATCCCCCTCCGGCTCACTGGGCCCAGCAGACACTGGAGCTCCTGGAAAAGCTGTGAAAGGCCGGCAGAGCGAGTCACCCTGCTCCTAGGCCCGCCGCTAGCGGCTACTTCATCACCTGTTCCCTGATTTATTTTAAGCTTTGCATACTGGGGCCATTAACTATTTTTATAGCTGTTTAGGCTCTTGTCCTGCTTGGAGCCGAGAGGAAAGACAATAAAACCTCTGTTCTTCGGGTAGATATCAGAATTCAGGTAACAAGTGCATGGAATGAGAAACCTGGATGAGGCCATTAGAGTGACAACTTGTTCACAAGCCTTGTCGCTGGCCCGCCCCCTCCTAAGTGGGACCTGAGCTGCTTTGCCTTTTACGCACGAGGACTCCAGGGCTTGAGTGAGTTGGAGTTCGGGGATATGTCCAGTTTAAAGACCTTCGTGGCCTAAGCGGCCAGAGAGAGAGGTCACTGTGCACAAAGAGAAGAAAGACTCGGCAGAAAATAAAAAAGAAAGCGTCTCTTTGGAGTTCGTTTGGATGAGTCAAAGCCAGGGCAGGCAGGTCGCCCATATGGTCCCTGGGGTGCTGCCGCCAGGGGCACAGAGACCTGTCAATCACAGCCACAGAATAGGCTTAGGGGGACGTTCAGAGCTGCTGAATTACCTCCATTGCTGCCAAGTGAATGAGTTTCACAGGCAGCTGAGTAGAGGACCCTGCGAGGCAGGGGCTCCAGCCCCTACAGAGATGAGAGGAATGTAAAGCGTGACATCTGAACCAGCCTCTGCCCATCACAGCAGCACAGCCAGGGGCCCAGTCACCTCCTCTGCCTCCAGTTAATAACACCAGCCTGGGAACCCTGATGACTGATCAAAGGTCCTGCTTGCCTGGGAGTCTGCTCCCCTGGCCCCACCCAAGTGGGAATGGTGCCGGGAATGGGAGGGACAGGGAGGTCCGTCCTCCTGGACAAGGCTGGCCCAGCTTAGCCTCCTGCTGACAGGAAAGGTAAGGTAGCATCACCTTGACCCCAGATCTCTAGGCTCAGTTTCAGGGAGTCCTGAACACCATTCTCCCTATTCCGGGGGTGGCAGGAGGATAGAGGGGGTTGGAGGAACACAGCCTTTCCCAAAGGGTCCCAAGAAAATGCCTGCCTTCCTTCTGACATGAGCTTCCCACATGGCGCTGAGCTGAAAGTTCTGACTGCCAGTCCCACCTCCCTCTGGTCAGTAAAGAGGCTGCATCTTTGGTGAATTGCCAAACCTTCATATTCAGTATCATCCACCATCAAGTCATGCTGTATAAGTACCTAGCTACCAACATATCAGTTTGCTCCTAAACTGCTGAGTGTCCTCATTCAGAGGGGCTGTGCCCAGTGGGTAAGACCAACACCCACCAGGATTTCTGCTTTCTGGTCTCATGCTCATGTCCCAGTGAGCTGGGGACAAGCAGGCAAAGAAAGACTGAATGCTGAATACATGCACGGCTAGACCAGATGCAGTATTTGTCTTCCCATAAGCCAAGGGCAAAGGGATTTGTGGGACGGTGAGTATGTGTCTATGTATGAGGACGGGTTGGTTGGGGTGGGAAGCAGATAGCACGATTTTGTATGCGGATAAGGTGAGCGTGGGGAAACTGGCACATCCAAAGGGCATCCTGCAATTGTTAGGGGAGGTACTGAGGGGAGAACTGGCTTGGGAGGTGATGTTGCACGTGGGATGCTCCAGGAAGTGGGAGAACTTGAAGGGCATTCAGAAGTGCAGAGAGAGTACATGAATGCAGGGTGCGTGCCTGGGGGTGAGAGGGCTGCTGGGCTACCACGAGGATTCTGGGAGGGACCGGAGGGAGGCTTGCTGGGAGGTGGAGCAACAGTGCAGAACCTAATAGCTTGGAGAGTTCTGTTAGAATCAGTGGGGTGCTGGGCTACGGGAGGAGGGGGATGTGAGTCCTGGTGGCGGGTGGCCGAGCTATGGCGGAGATGCAGAAATTCACACAATATATTGAATGGAGGGATCTCACACCCAGTGCAGGTGTGGGTCTCTCTGGAGACAATGTTTTCCTTAAACAATGATTGTAAAATTTCCTGGTCCCAGGTGACTCGCCCCTGCTCTCAGGGCACGCGGGAGGGTCTGTCTGGATCACGGGCCCAGCTACAGCATGCCGGACTGAGGTGCAGTAGTTGGGTGGTAGCAGGTGCTGCGACCCTGGCAGGACCTAACAGGAAGCCACCAGGAGGAGGAAGCGGGCAACAGGAAGGTTTCCAGTGGTTGCTGCTTTTGTGCTTTCTAAGCTTATGGTCTGTCTTCAATGCACATGAAACACAGAGAACCTTCTCACTAGGGATCACAGAGTTTCCCCGCGTGGGACTGAAATGGACAGAGTGGCCAGACGCGGAATGACCATCGTCCCACTTGGCGTGCCATACGGCATGGAGCCAGAACCATTACTGCTTCTCCACTAAAGTGGGAAGAGAAAAAAAAAAAAAAAAAAACCCTCCTCATTTTTAATAACTTTATTCCCCAAACTTCAAAAATGAAATTGCCAAGTTAAGAATTTGCCTTGAAAAAAAAAATTCTAATTTATTATAAAGAAGGTCCGGGGCTTGGGAATTTTTTTAATGCAGATTCCTAATTTTCCAAAGTGAGGTTCTCCTGTGCATTTGAATAGATTACGCTCGGTACTGCTAGCCCTTAGCACAACGGGAACATTATTAAAACGATTGCATGGGTCTCAGAGGGAGGGCTCTGCTCCTCGCTTCCTTTTTCATTTTGGGGACTTCATATCAGAGACTGTCCTTTCAGACTGTGGAAGAAATTGGGTTTCCGAGGAGGTGATCTGGCGACGCGCTCAGCTGCGCAGGCCTTGAGGAAACGAGTCATGCTGGGCCCCAAGGTAATGAGATTAGACCTCAAGGAATGAGGGGGACGAGGGGGTGCTTTCAGAGGGCCCTGTGTGCCTGCTCCATGCTCCCAGAGGATCCGCTTTCCTGAGGACACCGAATGCCACAGGGCAGCTGGTCCTCCAGGATGATGAGCATGCAAGGGCCATGGAGCAGGGCTTCCCCTGAGAAGCCGGCTCGGCCTCTTGGCATCGTAACGGGAGAAAGGCAGGACGACCAGAGCAGGTTCCCCAGCAGAACACTCACAGGAAGCACATTCCCATGCGGAAGCCACCCTTAGCAGCCCCCGAGAGTGGGGGAGCCGACTGGCCTCTAAGTCTAGCCCTGGCCAAGAGATCACCTTCCCCTGGGAGCCTGCGTTCTGGCCACCTCACCTGCCGCTGCCTTCCTACCTGCTCCACTGCTGCCCTAACTCCTCCCATGGAGCCCGGTCCTGATCAGTTTCCTTGGGAACTAGCTTGTGCCCAGGGAAGCCCCGTGGCAATCTAGCCATAGTCTAGTGGCCTAGCCAAGGCCTTATAGACCCCTGACCTTGGCCTAGTCACTTTATCGTGGATGCTGAGATTTCCTGTCGATCATTCCTGGATCTCTGGGGTCACAATAGGGGTGTGGCTTCCCCAGGGCAAATTATATTATTCCCTTGCTGTAAATGTGAGTCTCCTTCCTTCCTTCCTTCCTTCCTTCCTTCCTTCCTTCCTTCCTTCCTTCCTTCCTTCCTTCCTTCCTTCCTTCTTCCCTCCTCCTCCTTCTCCTTTTTAATGTGAGTAGTTTCAATGGTGAAGTATTGGTGACCCTTCAGAGAGCCAAGCCTTGGGACAGTCCCTGTGTTAGGGAGCGGGAGCCTCCCTTTCTCACCCCAAAGGCCAGAATAGCTCCATGGTGGCTTCCGGGGTACTAAGCGCCTTCAGGCTGCTGCCCGGCCTCCACACCTCTGTGGTCAGCTGGGAGTATTAACACTCAGCTGTCTACTGAGGCTCCTCCACCTAACTACACCTGGACCAGCATTCATGGACAACACAGGCCCTTTCTGCCGCTCTCCTGCTGACCCCAGCAAACCCCAGCTTCTCCCAGCTGCCCAGACAGCGAAACGGACTAGGAGAGAGGGAGCAGCTCCCAGCTGCCAATTCAGGGCTCTCTGACCTCCTGGCCCCACTCCGGTCTGTCCCTGAGCCCTGGGTGTGGGGCTGAGGGCCTTTGCACTCACCACCTGCTAAATGCAGGCAGTGTCCTATTGTCGCTCCTGTTCCTACTTCGGAACTTGGAGAGTTCCCGCCTCTTTACCGGCACCCCGGGGTCCCCAACACCGCCTGAGCAGGCAAGGGCATGGGTCCTGCGTCCACTGAGAAGGATGATACTTGTCCCTGCTGTGGACCCTGGCTTCCCAGGCCTCCACTTGTCCAAGCTGCCTGTTCTTCATTCTCTCTATAGAGGGAAAGGGCCGGGCTATTGCTCACCTGGGGGCTTTCAAACAGCGGGGCTGCGTCAGTGCCAAGTCCAACCCGGGGTAACCCATGGAAGGCTACTGATGTGGGCGGAGGGTCTGCTGGCTATGAGTAGGTTGTGGGGGCAGCCAGGAAGCAGCATGGAGCTGCTATGTGGGAGCAGGGGTGGGGACTAAAGGACATGTGCTCCAGGGTTGGTGAATGGCGGGAGAGTGCTTTGGGGCTTCTGCAGCTGAGAGTAGGTTTACTTGCTGGACACTCTGTAACATGCAGTTTCACGGGGCAGGGATAACAGGATGGAGAGAGTAGCCACTCTAGGCTCACTCTAGGCTGGGGTGTCAGGGCTAGAGGACCTAAGATGAGCAAGAGACTGCTTGCCCTGTATCTGCATCTTAATATCCTGCTCTGTGCACAGATCTGTGTAGTCCACGAGAACAGCTGCAGTTGAAGTGTCTGCAGAGGAGGGATGCAGGGTAGGGCAGAGACATGAGAAACTCTTGCACGCAGGAGGCACTCACCGCACATTTGCTAAATGAATGAATGACTAGCCTAGCGGGCTGCATTTCACATGACAGATACTCGATGAATAATTATTGAATTAACGTTGACTTGCGAGACCAGGATAGAGAAAACAGGACAGTGTGAAATCCAGGTCAAAGGACGGAGCCTCCCGTGAAAGCACAGCATCGGGACTAACTCTGAGTCTCAGGAGAATGAAGTGTGGGGCGAGGCGCACATGGGGAAACAAAGGTCGGAAGTGATTGGCACCAGGCCTGCAGGAGCCCACCCACAAAAGCTGGGCCAGGCTTTGGGGGGGGGGGGGCAAAGGGGAGGAGACAACAGGAAGGCGGGGCAAAGATGCCCCCTTCCCCAGGAGCTGCGGCCAGGAGTCTGGAGGAACTGGGGCAGGGGCAATGCTGTGTCTGAGCTGAGGGGCCAAAATCATGGACTTGAAGGAAGGGCAGGGGGCCGTAGAGAAGCAGGCCTGGCCTTTTTCTGGGTGGAAGAAGCTCAGTGAGTTCTGAAGAGAAGGGAGACTCCTCCAATAGGTAGGCAGAGAAGGGTAGACACAGGGGCTCTAGTGACCATGAAATAGGGGGGCTAGTATAAAGGAGCCTCTAATTTAAAAGTTTCCCCAAACACTGGAAGGCAGACTCAATTGCCTGTGTCTCCCCAAGGAAGGGGTTTGGAACATTTGTCTGATGTCTGCTGCGAGCAGGAAGCAGGGTTGGGTGGGGAGAGAGCCATGACTTGAGGCCCTAGGCAATGGTCCTAGATGCTGGTGAGTCACCCAGGTAGGATCTGAACCCTGTGTTTGTCACATGCAATGACTTCCTTCCAGCGTCTGCATTTGCCGGGGTCTCTCCAGAGAGACAGGCCTGACAGGGAAGAGCCCAGAGCACACCAGGCCCTGCCCTCGGCCCCTGCAAGGCCACGCACCCCTCCCGTCGGTTGGTCGACACTCACCTGTGGACTGTCCTGGTAGGTTGGGGGAGGGACATTTTGCGTGGCCATCATCGTCAGAGCTGGGGCTGGGGAGGCATGTTGCATCATGGGATTGATTCACATCAAGGATCTGTGGCAGGAGAAAGGGTGCCGCATGTTAATACTGAACACTGGGAGCCTGGGAGCCAGCCGGTGGACAGCTTCTCAGGCTGGGCCACCTGGACTGATCAGACACAGCGAGGGACGAGAGCCCTTTATGGGAACGACTGGGAACTACGGGAGAGGCCTTGAAGGGGCTTGCTGTTGAGCTTTGACTTGAAAGAAACAATATTCAAATCAGATGCTGAACAACCTGTACAAAGCCATGCTTAGCTGAGTATCAGCTGGGGGTGGGGACTGGGAGGAAGGGGCTGGGCAGAGCCACAGCTGGTGGCAACACAGGGGGTTGGAGGCCAATCGGGCACCCATAAGACGCGAGTCTTCTCCCTGTCCCAGGCCCTCCGAGCACTGTCAGGGCAGGGAGGCTTCAGGCCCTTCCAGCTCCAGTCCCCACCTCTCTGCCTGCTCCCAGGTGTGCTCACCACACCCCCTAGTGGTGGGAAGGGCCGTGGGGCTCTGGTCCCCCTCTCAGACTGCAGGGTCGACGAAGCAGCCCCCTGACCTGGGAGCCCCTGAGAGGCTGGGTGAGCGCCCAGCACCTGCGGGTCTTTCTGCGTGTGTGTTTGTGGAGGTGGGCATTTAGAGGTCCTGTCTATTCCATGGAGGGAGACTTTCCTTAGGCTTAACCCCATGTGGAGTCACAGACATTCAAGGCCAGAGGAGCCGTCGGAGCCCAGTGGTCCTCCCCCTCCTTACCAAGGGGAGATGGAGGCCATGGGGAGTTTGGGGGTGGGGTGCTACTGAACAGGGATGGAACCCAAGTTCCAAGATTGCCACTTTCTGGGCTGCTCTACTGCATGCCCGACCCCCATCCCATATGGGAAGCAAGCTGCCCCCACTGGGCCTCAAGGTGTCTTCTAGAAGCAGAACATGCTGCTGTGAGTGCCCCACCCCCACCCCCCAAGTAACAGGATGCCCAGAGAGCTGTTTAGCTCAGCCAATGCCCTGAAATATTTAGAGCTGGGAACCACAGGCTGGCTTCCTGATCCGGGTCTGTCCATTGTGAGGTGTGGAGATGCCTAAGAACTTCTTTGGGTGCAGGACCTGTCCCCCAGGGGGAGGATACTGATGAACTGGTGACCTTTGTGAGCACAATAGTCAGACCTCCTTCTCACTCTCACACGCCCCTCCCTGAGGGCACATGGAAGCCGGGCCCCTCCCCTGCCCCTTCCCCAGGGTCTCTCAGAACGTTCACATGCCTGAATTGTAGGGGAACTTGAGGGTGTTCTGGAGCTGCCTGAGTAAAGGGGAGGGGCTCCAGGGCGCTATGTGGAGTGTGTGTGTGTTGGTTCTTTCTCAGGAAGAGAAGAGTTCAGTTCTGACTCTTCTCCTCCAAGGTACCAGGTCTGCTTTGACCTTAAGTGCAGGTGCAAAAGCAGTGCAAGTCCAGGGAGTCCTGCAAATAATACCGATAAATGTCAATTATGTGCAAAGAACTGCGCTGGCGGGTGTGGGAGGACGGATGCGAGGAGGCAAGGTCCGCTCCGCAAGGGGTGTTGTTAGTGGAGGCAGATGATAGTCCAGCCGGAAAGAGGAAAGGGAACTGGAGGTGGAGGTTTGGGGGGCACGGTGGATTCCCCTGTGCAGATAACACAGGACTGCAGGTGATCCCCAGTGGCCTCCGCTGCTTGTACCTCATCTCTTGGCCTTACTGCAGAGGATGGGCCACCAGGATGTTTCTGCAACAGAAGCACTCAGGGTCACCCCATGTCCCTGAGCCCTGAGATCCAGACTCGCAAAGAGGCTTAGAGGGGCCCCAGGGGAGCCCAGGCTTCGGGAAGGAAACCCATGCCCGTTTGTATGTCTGGGCCTCGGCTAACACTCCAGGAAGGTAAGGGCAGAGTGGAAGGGTTCCAGAGGGGAAAAAAGAAGATACAGACTCCTTGAGACATCAGAAAGAACTTCAAGAATTAAGGCTTTTGAGAGATTCGAGTGGGTGACGAATCTCTCTCTCAGTCCTGGAGGGAATAAAGTCAATAGGGGTATTTCGGGGATTTGTTAGGCTCCACCTTTCCTGGGACTCTGGCAGATGGGCCTACCGTCCTATCCCTTCTGGGGACACCAACGTCAAGATGCTTCTTTGCTCGAAGAAAGTGAACCTCCGTGGGGTTGTAGTGCCAAAATCCTCCAGCAGAGGGAGCCTTGGGGCAGAATCTGGGGTGGGAGCTCAACAGGCTGTTTTCGGGGCAACTAGTTCCCTCCAGCCTTGGGTCCTGGTCATTCTGTAACTGCATTCCAGGATGAAAAGTCATGGTGAAGGCAAGGAGAAGGAAGTGAGATGAGGGGGATTGGGGCTAAAGAGAGGAGCCTTTAATCTGTATTGTTTTGTTCACTGTCCAATGACCAGGAGGTCAGGTCCTCGTAGAGTCAATGGCCCCAGAAATATTTGCAACGGCATGAGGGCTGCCCTGCCTGGGGGTGAGGAGGGGTGATGAAGAGTGGCCTGCACCCAGAAACAGCCACTGTGAGGCTGAGACGAGGGTTTCCAGCCCTGAGCCTGCCTGCCTGCCTGCCTCAGAGGAGGCAGGAAAAAGTTTCCAAGGATCCAGATGGCCTTTGCCCCTCCCCTCCCCCTCTCTGGGGTCACCACAGGCCACAGCACCACTGCCCCATTGCCCTCTGAGGCCTTCTCCTGCAAGAGAACAGAAGGCCTTTTCATCGGGGCTTAAGTTTCCCTCTCTGCTCACTCAGGCACAGAAGCCTCTGGTAACCTGACACTGCAGGGACCCAGTGCCCACCTTCTTCTTCTCTTCTTAATCCTCACCGGAGGATGTATAGTTATTGATTTTAGAGAGAGAGAAAAGAGAGGGGGGTAGGAGGGAGGGGGAAAGAGAGAAACATCGATGTGAGAGAGAAACATCTGTTGGTCGCCCCCCACCTCCCACCACTATCCTCTATATGTCTGACCGGAGATGGAACCCGCAACCTTTTGGTGCACAGGACGACACTCCAACCAACGGGGCTACCCCGCCAGGGCAGGTGCCCTCCTTCTTTTCTTCACCAGCTCCCTAGCACAATGCACTGCCCCAACCTTGGGGAAGCCCACCAGCTAGGTTTGGGGCTTGAGGGGCAACGTGGGACCATCTGGGGAGGGACATGGGATCTGACTTCTCTTGCCTGAGACCCCATGGCTGGGGTGTGGGTAGCTCCTTGGTCAATCTCTAGGTGCCTGGCCCTTTGGGGAACCCCACCCTTTCTGCGTGTCCTTTGGGAGTGGGGAGGGAAGCAGCAGGCACTTCTGAGCATGTGTCAGGGGCTGGGAGAGGCTGCGCCGCCCTGTCCAGAGGCCCCGGCGCTCTGTTACCAGACACCGGGGCACCCGAGGGAGCAGAGCCAAGGCTGCAAATGGAGAACACGCCGGGAACAATTTACCACAGGGAAATTGCTCATCAAGGACAGGCTCACGTCGAAAGATTGCTTTTAATGCCAAAAACCTTTATTATATGACAGCTAGGAGGGGGGAAACACCCTAACGCAACTCTCAACCCCACACAATATCCAAGAAGAACTCATTTGTGTCACTGATATTACCATCAAAAGGAGCTACAAATGCCATTTTCCAGAGCTCAGGAACGGGGAGGTAGTGTGCCTGGGCCGGGGTGGGGGAGGGGCATGGAGGGACACGTCTTTAGGAGGTAGGAATGGGCAGCTGTCTGTCTCCCCAACTCTAGCTCCCTGAGCCCTGCAAGTGAGACCCTCAGTCTGGGGCCCAAACTGCAGCCTGTTGACAAACAGGCTTAGAAACAAAAGGCTAAGCTTGTTAGGAAGGAGCTCATTAGGACTTGTTGACATGAAACCCATTAAACCAATTAACATTCCATTAACAGCCTGGGGAGCCGAGGGGTTAATGCTGCCCCCAGTAATTGGGCTGGGGTGCTGTGGTTGGGGGCTCAGGGCCTGGAGGATGAGAAACAAGGTCTAATTGGGAACTCTCTGGCCAGCGGGCCCCACAGCAGCTGTCCCTGCTCCAGACCCTGGCTGAGACCACGCTGCCCGCTGACTGAAGTGGAGAGGCAAAGGCAGGACTGACTTCCCTTTGTCTCTCCACTGTCCCACCCCATTGCTCCAGGCTGGCGACTGGCACAAGGACAGGGGGACCGTCTCCACCCTTCTGGACTCTGAGAGTCGTGCTTGCTTCATCCCTTCTGCTCCAGTTTCTCATTCCCAGGGAAGGACGTCCTCCCTCCTTTCAGTCAGATGTGACCCGCTCTTACAAAAACTCTTTGGAGAGCTACAAGAATCCTGCAGGCCCCAGAGTCTAATTCATCTGCACAGGGCTGTAGGTTAGGGCAGAGGGGCAGGGGAGGGAGCACTGGTCCCAGGCCAGCCTTCCCTCCCTCCACCCTCCTTTCCTTGCTTCCCTCCCCAGCGTGGCAGCTAAGAGGCACTGCCCAGGGTCCCTCAGGAGCCCTTCTCTTCTGCCCCTGACACACTAGCAGTATTTTCATTATTTTCCTCCCCTTGCTACAGAGTAGAGGCTGTAGAAGTCCCATTCTCTGCCTGGGCCTCAGTTTCCTCATCTGTAAACTCCCACGATCTGAGCCTGTGCTTAAGGTCAAAACATCTGGATTCCATACCCAGCTCTGCCACTTATTTGTGGCCTCGTACAAGTCACTTACCCTCTCTGACTGAAAAATGAGAAATTTCACCGGAATATTCTGAAAAGTCTTTGCCCATGGTAAGCACTGAACACAAGCTTAGCTGAATGGACTAGAAGCAGTTGGAGTGAAGCCTGAGAGCGAGGGGAGGAGGCCCCTGAGGCCCGAGAGCTGGGAGAGAGCTGGGAGCCCTCTTCTGCCCCCAGCCCAGAGCCCCCAAGGTGGTTACCATTGCTCCCCCCACCCCCAGGCAGGCCCCTCTGAGCAGCTGCCCAGGCCGGGGTTCTGACGTCTAGACAGATTTGCAGGAGGCTGAAATAACACAATGAACTCAGCAGGAGGGACCAAAAGGCTGCAATAGTAACAGGCTGGCTTCAACTTCTCCCTCAACCTGGCGCAGGCCGTTTATTTTCCTTCAGCCAGGAGAGCTTGGTCCCCAAGCGCTGGTCCCAGGCCCAGCGCCCCTCCCGCGGGCGGCCTGTAGGTGGCGCCGCGGAGTCCGCTTTAATTGCCTTACATAATATAACCTGTTTACTAAATCGTGTAATCAGTCGCCTTAGGATGTACAGCTTTGCATGTGTATAGAGAATTGGACTTTGAGTCAAATTTAAAAACAAATAAAAATGATAGATAGCTGTTGCTGATAGTGCCATCTTTTGGAAACAAATGCCCCCTACTGCTATAAATTATGCCTGAAAAAAAAGTGTTGATGGGAAGGAGTTGGCTAGGTCTCCTATGCTGGCAACTCAGAGCGATGAATCTTGAAATAACAGTGTCAAACTGTCACTGATTTAATGTGACTCTGTAAATTTATCTAAATAAACTCAGGCACGTGCACAGACACACACACATACACACCCACCCAGGTCTCGGCAAAACCTGGTAAGGGCTGGAAATCGTGAGCGAAAGGAGCTCAATGGTCGCTGCGTGTGGGCGCATGGAGTCGGCGCTGGGCAGTGCCGGGCAGAGTGGGACCAGTGTGCAGATGGTGGAGAGGATGGGGAGGGGTGGGTGAGAGGATGCACCTGGGGACTGGGAAGCTTTACATGTGAGGAGGTTGGTTAAAAGGTTTCAAAATGATGGAGAAGTGAAGGGTCCTTGAGGAATGATGGGAAGCGGGGTCTGCGCTCCAGGAGCAGCCCCCCGTCACAGCACAGCAAACCCTGGACCTGTGACTTTTCACCCAGGGGTTCTGGGAGCTTAGGGGCCTGAGGTGACAGAATGCAGTGACCAAGCAGATGCTGCTTCCCCAATCTTTCTGACCTCGGGGTGCTGGGGGCAAATGGAAGTCCTCTAGTCTGACAAGACGAGGCTCAGAGTGTGGTGTGGGAGCCCGAGGTGGGGGTGTGGGGTAACTGTCCATTACTGAAGGAAGGGCGGACGGGTGGGAGAAGAAGTGAGCAGGACTTGCTCTCAGCGTCAGATCCCTGGCTTGTTACATGGTCCTAAAGGCTGGCTGGCTACACGGGTTGGAAATGAGCCACTGCTCCATTATCCAGGTCCTAGGGGACACTGGACCTGGCACAGAGCCCAAGTCCTTGTAGGATGTCCCCGCCAGGAGGGCTACTCCCCTGGTAGACCTTCTGTTCCTGCTTGGAACTCACAGGGGGAAATAATTCTGTTCTGATTCCAGCCAGAAGCAGAGGTGACAACCAAGACAAGGGCAACTCAGGCCCTCTGGCCACCGAGCTCTCAGCACAATTGTCATTTGCTACCTTTCTGGGAAGCCTGCTCGGGAGGTGGCACCAGGTCACGCCCTATTATTGTGATGCTGGTCTCCAGGGAACAGAGCTGAGACAGAGCAGAAGCAGCAGGAGTTTGGACGAGACTGCTGGCCTCTAACCCCCTGAGACATGTGACAGTCCCTCACCTCCTCCCTCCTCCAGCCCTAAACTGCCTGGTGGAGTGAGTGGTCTTTGGAAGGCAGACAAGCCTCCATGAAACCACAAAGCCCAGAGACCCCCTGCTCCCACCCAGGAGCGTGTCCTCCCCGCCGCAGCCTGTGATCCCCCTTCCAAAGGCCTGCATCTTCCTCCTGTCCCTGCCCCTAAGGCCATTTTGCTGCTTGCTCTTTATCTGGAATAACAATCCGCCCCCTGTGTGGCTGGGTCAAGGGGTCGTTTCTGCCCTTACCCCAGCAAAAGCTTGGCTGGAGAGACCCAGTTCTGGGGGGAGGGGGATTTTATCCCACTATCCCTCTGTGTTCACAGTTTAATGGGGGTGGGGTGAGGGGAGAGGCTTAGTGGTCACACAGGGAGAGGATGTGACTACACCCTGGGTGTGAGTGGGGCTGCTAGCAGTCACAGACTCACATCACCCTCCTCGTCCCCAGCAGGGTCTCCCGAGAGGAGCCTCCATCTCGCCCCATTGCTCCCCTCCATGCCTCTCTGATTCGTGGGCATTCCCAGCAGGCAGGGCCCAGAGTCGGGGTTGCCGCTTTCCCTCCTTTGCTCCCCGTGGGGAGCTATTTTTCAATCTGGCTTCAAAATGTGGACCCGCATCAGAATTCCGAGAGTGAGCCTGCTCCACCCCAGGCCCTCGCTGCCTGGCTCTGCCTCTCCACACGGAGACCAGAACGTGGCAGCCCCACTCCCCCACTTTGGTTGTCACACCTTTTGTGGCTTCAAAAAGCCGCTGATATATTTTACAAACTGAAACAACAATTTAATTCCCCCTGATAGCGGCAATTGTCCATTAGATCTTTCTACTGAGGAACTTAACAATAATTCCTTTCATCCAACAGCTTGCCTCTTCTGGATCTGAGCATCAATCCCATAAGAACAGGCAAGAGTTTTCCCATCACTCCCTGTCTCCAGCTCTCAGCATTTGATGAAGATTCTCATCTCCTCTTTAAGCACTTTATAACTTGGCAATTCTTCCCCTTTCAGTTTCTTTAAACAAAACAAAACAAAACAAAACAGACAAACAGAGGGGCGGGAGGAGGCACAGTCACTGTCAGGGCGAGCAGAGCCCTGGTCTCCTTCTCATCAGGAAGTGGCAGCACCTTCTCCTGCCTGACTCCGTAGGGGTGGCAGCAACGACCCCCAGGGCCCCCTCCAGTCTGCTGAAAAGCGGGGCTTCTCTATCAGAGGGGCGTCACTAGTCTGGTTCTAAATTCACACACTCCCACAACTGGCTCCTGCTCTGGACAGTGAAGATCAGCTCAGGAGCCCGCGCCCCCGTGTTGCTGCGCCCCACAGTGGAGGGCAGGGGCCATCTCTGCTGGCCGGGGGTGGAGAGCACAGGAGGGCTCCCTCTCTCCATCGGCTCCCACCACTCGGCCAGCTCTCAGTCCTGGAGTGGGGCCCTGCCCTCTCTTTTTCATCTCCAGCTCCTTCATCCCATCTAAACAGCAGGGGTGGGAGAGGAGGGGAGGAGCAGGGAAAGGAGAGAGCTTGAGGCCTTTTATTCAATTTTTTTTTTCTTTCAAGCCTCCAGGCCGCCCCAGTGATCAGGGGACAGAGGAAGGCTCTCCACGGCTGGGGGTCGGGGGCACTTAGGGTGGATTGCAGGGCACCTGGGAGCCCGGCCGGCCTCCTCCCCTGAGACGCCATCATGCACTCTCTTGTCCACGCGCGCGCGCACACACAGAAACAAATCTACAAATGAACCCAGGGACTGAAATCCCCTTCCACAAACCTGATTCCCAGGTTTATTATTATTTGTCGAGAGCTGACAGCAGATGCTGCTCAGGAACTGAGCTGAGAAAACAACAGGGCCAGGCCCCTGAGGCTCCCGGCTCAGCAGAGACAGACGGCAGCTCTGGTGCCCGACCCAGGTGGGGGAGCGTGAGGAGCCGGGGACCAGCCTGCTCCTGCTGCCCTCTCCTCCGGGCAGCCTGCTGGGTGGGTGGGGAAGGAAAGCAGGAGAAGCGAGGGGCCCTGGAAGGGGAGAGCAGGGAGGGTCTGAAGCAGAACTGGGTTTAGTGGGCTCCACAGAGGTGTGGGCCCCGGCACCTGTCTGAACTGTCACTTGCAACGCCCTCAGGTTCTCCTGGAAGCAGAGGATCCTAAGAGAGTCAGCCAGGCCTTTTCCCTCTGAAGGACTGTGCCATGTCTTATGGCTGGATGAGACCTGGTTCCACTTTTAAAAATTCCTCCAGTAAAAATAAATGGTGAAGGGTGAGGGCTGTAGAAGCCAGTAGGCCCCGAGGCTCAGTTTATCACTAGAAGGCCACTACGCATCCCTGATGGGTCCCTCCCAAGGCAATGCGTGTCCTTCCCCTCGGGCTTTCGTGGTACTTCAGGTGAGCTCATGAGAAAAGGGACAGGGACCAGGGAGAGTCCACAGCCATGAGGTCAGCTGGAGGGAGGAAAGGCAGCCCTAGGGGAGGAGGTGACGCTGGGCAGCGAGTCCATTCCTGGGCATTGCCAATCAAGCCCCAGCTGAGCAGACATGCCCTCATTCACCTTCTGAGAAGTGTCTTCTCTGTGCCTTGTGCTGTCCCTCTCCCTGGCCAGCAAGGTCTTCTGTGTTGCCCTGCCATGCCCTTTCCTTCATCAGACTTGGTTCAAAACCCCACTCTTCCTTCACTTTCCACTGTAGGGCCATCATCTCACTGGAGCCTGGCATTCAGACGGAATAGGGCACGATGGCAGCAATGGCTGCGATGAGTGTTTCTATGTCATGGTCGCGACGTGCGTTTCTATGTTATGGTTGCGATGTGCGTTTCTATGTCATGGTCGCGACGTGCATTTCTATGTTATGGTTGCAATGTGCGTTTCTATGTCATGGTCGTGACGTGCGTTTCTATGTTATGGTTGCGATGTGCGTTTCTATGTCATGGTCGCGACGTGCATTTCTATGTTATGGTTGCAATGTGCGTTTCTATGTCATGGTCATGATGTGCATTTCTATGTTATGGTCGTGATGTGCATTTCTATGTTATGATTGTAGCGTGGGTCTCTCTGTTATGGAAAATTGCTTCCCACCCTATGCCCTCATTGCCTTTAAACCTTATGCTCCCTGGTAGACAAGACCATGGCTTTGGCCTTGACCAGTGTGGCTCAGGGGGCTGGGTGTTGTCCTGCAAAGTGAAAGGTTGCCTGTTTGATTCCCGGTCAGGGCATGTGCTTGGGTTGCTGGTTGGGCATGATATTCAATGTCTCTCTTTCTCTCTCTCTCTCTCTCTTCAATTGATGTTTCTCTTATTCTCTGTCTCCCTCCCCTCCCCTCTCTCTGACAATAAGTAAATAAAATCTTAAAAAAACAAACAAACATGGCTTTTTCTTCTCTTTCCTCCTAGGGGGTAAGAACCTGTGCAATTTCACAGAAGGAGCCTGAGCATATGCACAGTTACAAGATAATGTCTTTAGTTTACTGTTCAAATGTCAAACAATCGATCAAATTTGGGGATGATAACTTGAAGCCCCAGCAGTCATTTACACCTCAGTGAGAATGGGCCTGTTTCCCTGGAGCAAATATTGACAGGGGTGAGATGATAGTATAGATTAATAGCAACTCCCAGGACTGAGCCCTCACCTGGCATCGGGCACTGTACTAAGCTCCTTACACAGGTGATCTCATTTCTTTCTCTCAACACCTAGAGAGTGTAGGTGTGACGGTTGTCCCTCCTCATGGAACTGAGAACTCAGGCCTAGGGAGGTTGGGAGAGCTTCCGAACGTGATACACATCTGATTTCAGACTTTGGAATTAGCCTGGAAGTCTCAGCGTGGGGGCGGGAGCCGGCAGGGGAGACAGAACCCTAGAAGGTACAGGCGTGCAGAAAGGGCCAGGCTGACTGTGAGAACAGGCTGCCCTGAATTTTCAAGAATGACATGGACGTCGGCCAGATGGGGGCTTGTGTGCATCAGTGAATGAACACACACCGAGGCCCTTGGGTAGGGGGCCTGCTTCAGCAGCAGCAGCACACCTCTGCCGTCCTCCCACATCTGGACAGTGGTGCACATGCAGTTTTATTTAAATACTTGATTGCAGTTTTCCAAAATGAGTGGGCCTAGAAGACGGAAAAGTTCTGAGACCAGCGATGAGAAGGTTGATCTCAGTTGCATAAAGCGCCTGAGACGAGGTGGGAACGTGGAGCTGAAAGAGGCAAACCCTGAGTCTCAATCATAGACTCGCTGAAGGGAAAGAACAAAATTATGGGGCCAGCCTGAAACGATGGGAACACCAGGCTGAAGGCTGCATCTAGAGGGCGGTGGGTCACTGGGACCCTGGTCTGGGAGCAAGGCTCTGGGGTGCGTGCTTCCTGAGAGCATGGCTGCCTGTGCCCTGACCCCAGGCTCTGAGGCTTGGGGCCAGGGCTGTGACTCACAGCGCCTGGGGTCATCAGGGCCTCCTTCCTGTCCCCTAGGAACAAGGGGCCCTGCTGCGGCCTAGGAGGGGTAGGGAGGGTGGGTGGCCAGTCTACTGTCCGTGACTGTTCCTGCCTGGCCTTCTTTCCCCACCCCACCCATGGGTTTTCGGGGACCATCCACAGCTGCAAAGGAGTCCCTGTTCTAGAGGAAGACATGCCCGTGACTCACAGGCTAAGAGGCATCTGGCTCTCTCTTTGGAAATTGTGTATTTGAACAGTATTGGTTTTTTCCAAGTCAGGGGACCCCATCCTTAGGGGGCATTGCATCTCTTTGTCATGTCTCCCTGAGTCCTAGCCTGACCCCCTGCAGAAGTCCCTTCCCGCATCTCTTCACTGCAGCATCTTCTCTTTCCTCTCCCAGCCCGGAGAGATTCCAGGCAGCCGTCGGAGACAGTGACAGTGGAGTCATCATCATCAAACAGAACTGCAGGAGTCCAGAGCTGCAGTCCACGTCCCACCGGCTCCTGGCTGTCCTCTCTCAAGCCCCATCCCCTTCCACCTGCAGCCTTGCAAAGGGGTTTGTAGTTCTCTGGCCTCCACCAGGGAAGCCTTTCAGTACTCAGGCACCAAGGAGAAGAGTTTCATATTAGCAGCAAAAGCTTTGACTACTAGCAGCTTGTCTGAAAATTGTAACTCGCTTCAAAACTTCATTCTGCTTTTTGCGATGACAGCTCATTTCCTACCCCTGTGGCCTCCGTGGAAAGAAAGTCCAGTCCTCAATACAGAATCTTTGTGGACCTGAAGTTCAAGATGGTACCTCTACTTTCCCCTCTTCTTTCTCCAGAAGATGGACCCCATTTCTCAAGGCAGGGCAAGGACCAGGGGTGGAAGGAAAGAAGAAGGCAATTTTGCCCAGTGGACTCTGGCACTCAGGGACCAATGAGGAGGCTCTCGCTTAGAACAGAATGTTCCCCTGGAATCTGAGCCCTTGTTCATCTGGACCTTGCTGAGTCTGGCTCTCAGGGGAAAGGAGTGGGGCACCCAGACTAGAGGTTCTGTTCAGAGCAGGTTGGTCTGGGAGGCAGGGAAGCTGTGCAGGAGGCACAGGGGGAAAAAGAAGACAATGTCTACACATCATGTGCACGGGGCCCAGCGTGACCTGGCCAGGTGAGGGGGACAATGAGAGGGACTTGGGGGCAGGCCACTACCCCAGGGGACTCATAAGGTTCTATAAAAACTTCATTTCCCTTTCCATGGTCAAGTTACACTATTTACTTCTGTAATTGAATAATATTTCCACTTTACAATCACCCCATAGTTCAGAGTGGAGAGGTCACTACAGTTCTATGATAGAGTATTAATTTTCTAAATCTTAATGTAAAGATACTAAATATACTATTATACTAAAAATATTATAATTATACATAATACTCTGTACTATATTATATATAACATATACTTTTAAATATATTATATGTAATACTCTATTAAAAATAGATATCAGATACAGTTTGATAAAAATGATCAACTTATACAAGTTGGAAGGGGAAAATGTGTGCTAACTTCCCCAGCTTTCATAGCAGGGAGCTAATAGGCAAATACATGAATTCAGAAAGAGGGACTTAAATATGTTATCTAACATAATAAACACCAGCCACCAGATAACTAAAATCAGAGACTGCTGTGCATTTTGGTTGACTTTGGGCTATGAGCCTTGTGGGCAGAGGTAGGGAAAGAAGGAACACCTTTTACTGTATTTTATACTTTATGTCTTGTACATTGGTTGCTTTTCCTCACATATATGCTTTAATTCTAATTTCAGAAACAGCTACAATAAATAATGAAACATCGCTATGAGAGAATGCTATGCAGTAGTTAAAAATAATGGAGTAGATCTACTTATTTTGACCTGGAAAGTTGCCCACTGTGTGACCTAGGTTAAAAAAGCAAATTTCTAGAACGGCAGGTAAAACCTAATCTTTACCTGTGTTCAACTAAACACCCAAAGCAGCACAGTGTGGTCCCTTCCTATGGCCTCTGCTCTGTGCCTGGTAGTCTGCTTCTGGAAGCCTTCACTCTGATTTCTGCAAGATGCGCATCACCTTTTGCTCCAGGTAGAAGCTATTTTATGTATGTTTCAAGCAGCAAATGTAAGCCCCTGACTCCAAGTGATCAGTGCAAAGACTGGCCTGGAGGGAGCTGCTCCCAGGACAGACACAAGGATCCAAGAGGCACCTGCTCAGGGACCTCCTGGACCACCTCCCTCGTTTCACAGGTAAAGAGCACACGTGGGGTCTGATACGAGCTCACTCTACTGGACACATGTCCAGAAAAGAGAGAACAGGGCCTGTTAAAAGCCAGAGTCAGGAAAAGGGCCCCAGAGAAGCTGAAGAGAACAGAGGCCTGAAGCCATGGCCCCACAGGGAACCCTATGGGGATATGGGGTGTGTGTGTGTGGGGGGGGGTGACCCCTGTCAGGAGCTGCTCAGGGTGCAGATGACATGAGAAATCAGACCAGATCACGCTTTCTTTGTGCCCATGGAAAGAAGCAACTTTAACATAGGCGGGAGGCAGCATGTTGGGGCGACAGGGCCCTACAGTTCCATGAGGGTTCACCAGGTGCCCGACATTGTGAGAGGGGCTTCCTAGTATATCAGCTTGTTGGATCCGCACAGAAGCCCTACCAGGGAGAGGAGATCGTGCCAGTTACATCAAGACAAGGATGGTTAGAAAACTTAAGTTACTTCCCTTGCCCCAATGGCAGAGCTAGGATCCGAGTCTGGGCTGGTCTGGTTCTAACGTCCCTGCCTAAGGAACCGGAGAGCTTCGGTAAATGCGTGATAATGGGATAAGAGGAGGAGCGTCTCTCCCAAACTGGGGCATGGCTTATCCCGTTCCCTTCCCACACCCTGTGTATGAAATCCATCCGTCTACTCAATCCAGGAATCATTCAGAGGCACCAGCTGGCTCACAGGAACCAGGCTATACATTGGCCCAAATGGGACTCTGAAAATGCCCCCCCTGACCCTCCAAGGGGTATCAGCAGTCGAGGGTCCCTTTCTCATGGCTCTGAGCTACGGTGTCGCTTCCTGAGGACACAGAGCCCTGCTGTGCCTGGGTGAAGAAGGAGATGGGCTGGGACGAAGCATTCGAGCAGGAGGAATAGAGATGCTGTAGCCGCCTGCTCTTGGTTTCTAGGTGCTCAGCTCTATACCTGTCCTCCACCAATCTCAGAGCTCACTCAGATGTTGCCCCCCACCTCCCCCATGCCTCCCTTGGTGCCTCTGCCTCTACCGCGCCGCTCACTTGAGGGAGGCAGGCAGGCCCAGGAGAGTCTGTATGTCAGTTAGGGTTTGTCATTGACACGTGGAGATCATTAACAAGGCTTATTTTAAAGTTATAATTGCAACATGTAAATGCTCCCCAAACTGATGTGTAATTGCTACCCCCTCCACCCCAGCCCTTCTCTTCTGGTGCCAGCTTTGCAAGGAGAGAATTAGAAAATAAAAAGGGGGCGGATTATGTAAGCAAAAACGATTTTAAAAAAAGAGAGCAAGAGAGCTAACAATTTAAGTGAGACAGCTGGTCGCTCCTCTGATTGCCACACTTCCAGCAGCAGTTGCAAAAATTGTCCCCACCGATTGCACCCATGCGAGCAAGAGTGTCAACTGTATTCAGTTCCCAACACAGACCAGGCTGGCACTCACTCGGTGAGACAGTGTGTGTGTTATGGGGTGGTGGTTAGGGGTGATATTTGAGGTGGCCGCTATCTCAACTGTGGAAGCCTCCACTATACAGGAAGAACCCACAGCAGGAGTTAGAACTCTGTCCCCCATTCTACTGCATACAGATGGCAGGGGCACCTCCACGCTCCCAAGCCCCTTCTGGTCTGTTTGGACGCCAGCATCTCCCTATCTTCTTCTAGCCCCTGCCCCGCCCTCCACAGCCATTGTCTGCAGTGAACTCCCTTCAACACCACTGTGCCCGCAGGCTCCAAAGGTTGTTGAAAAGACTCAGCCTGTCTCCCAAGTGGGCATCACCCAACACACACTTACCAAAGCCTTGACCCCTCTAGATATGCCCTTGTGTCTCTGGCTGTCACCTCTAGGAGCCGAAGCAGGTTCCAGCAGGCTTCCCACCTTAATGCCCCTAGAACAAAGAGCTCCCCAGACAGCCAGAGGGCCTAGGAAGAGGGCAGTCTTCACTGGCCAGTTCTGCCACTCTCAGAAGGCAGTCCTCTTGCATATCCTGGCTTCCTTAACTGTCTGCTTGGAAGCTGGGCCCAGACACATTCTGGTTAACTCTCTCCCTCTCTCCAGGGAAATCAGCTTTGATGAGGATTTGGCCAACATTACTGCTCCCCAAATGATGTCTGATGAACTCTAAAGTCCCAGAAGCCGTAAGACAGCAGGAAAACTGACAAAGTCCTGGTCAGCGTCCTTTGGGGTTGGGATCCAATCTCACTATAACAGACCCAGCCCTTACTGTGGCATACTGGAAAGAAAAAAGTAGTTTTGGGTAACTGGATTTTTAAATCCCTCCCTATACTGATATATCACCAAGATCCTGAAGTCACTTAAGGGGATTTAAAAAACCCTATCTGATAAGAGGATTAAAGAAGATTTTCTATTCAAAATGCTTTCTACATGCTAAAGAACAATTTTCAGAGTTCATCAGAAACACCTGGGAAGCAGTTTCCTCCATGTTCATCATCAAAACCATGTGGGGTACAGACTCCTGGGCCTTAACCCGGGCTCATGGACTCAGAATCCAGCAATTGCATTGCCAGCAAACACCCCAGGTGACAACGTGCCCTCCAGGGGGTCATAGAGTGTTACCCTTGTCCTGATGGGAGCAGCAGCCCATCCATCTGTGTCTACACAATTTATTGCTCACAGACTGTGCAGAAGAAAGGAGAGACGCACAGGGGAAGGCAGAGCCCTCGCCTTGTCCTCAGGGAGGACACAAGAGAAAACAAAAGTCCGCGCAGCTTTCCAAGGCTGTACAAGCTGAGTGGTGGCTAATGTTCTGGGCTGGTTCGCGAGGCTTTCAGGAAAATAGATCACCCGCCTGGAGGGTTTAACTACGTGTTAAAGGACGAAGAAGCATTTCTTACTGTTCGGTGATCCTGGCGGCCTCTTGGATGGCTCTCGGGAGACGCGCCCCCCTTGTCTCACTTCCACCTGGGCCAGAAATTCTTCCTGTCAGCTCTGGCCAACACACCTGCGAGAAAGGGCAGAGCAGTTTTCAGAAGGGAAGGCTGGAGGCGAGGGATCGTAGGCCAACTTGGGATGGGGGGTGGGGGACCCACCTCTGTGCACTGCCCGCCCCGCCCCCAGGCTGTGGGACAGGATCCATTCCACTTGCCCTACAGACCCTGATACCATTGTCACCTTTCAGGTCTCTCTCCTCAGTGTGGCTGTGGGGCCCACCCAGCCCTCTGAGAGCCCAGCCGCTCATTCAGTGGTAAGTACCCTGCTGTCACCTGTCCGGTTTCCAGATACCAGGCGTCCATGCAGCCCACCCTCCCCCCAGGTGTAGGTAGGTTTCCGTGATCTCTGGGCCTTGTTTTAAACTGTTGGAAACGCAGGGGTAAAGGATGTGGCCTTTTCAGATGTGCGAATGGGTCACAGAGGTCTAGAGTCAGGGGTCCTGGGGAGACACGCATGGCGTGGAGGGGGCGCCCAGCGGACAGCGGGGATCAAGATATGGGAGAGTAATGGACCCCAAGCAGCCATTACGGTGAAGGGCGGGCAGCCTGTGTCCTCAAGGTAGCGTTGGCTACACAACTTACCTACTTATTTTTAGATTAAAGTGAATCAATTTTATTTCTCACTATTTGAAATGGACCAAGGTGTTGAGAAATGGAGGTTGGTGGTCAGCGCTGTTGTAGAGCCTGGCCTGGCATTTCCCAAACACTCACATCCATTTCTCCTTGTGGATCAAGTTGCTAATTTCACTCCAGTGAGGCTGTGCTTTTGGGCTGGGATGGCAGGGCCGTGGGGTGGGGTGGGAGGCTGCTTGGTGCCTGGGCTGTCTTTTCAGCAGTTCCAGGAGCCTCTTTAGCCAAGAGCCCCAGCCCTGCACCAGAGGTAAATGCATCGTTAACAGTCACACTTCCTCTCTAGTTAACACCATCTCGGACTCCCTGTAAAAGCGTATTTGCACCTTAGTGGAGGATGTAATTAACTAGTGACATGACAACAGGAGGAGCCGAACAGTGGCCCGGCTGGGAGCTGCAGTGGGGAACAGAAATTCAGACATCTGTCTGAACAAGACTTTCCACCTTCCTTCCAGTGTGTGAGTGTGAGTGTGAGTGTGTGAGCGCGTGCATGAGCATGTGTGCATCCGTGTGTGCACTGCAGGGCGGGGAGCGGGCAGAGACACAGCCTTGGGACCCTGCAGGAGGAATGAACCCCAGCTGCAGAGGAGAGGAGCTGGGACTGGCTAGCAGAACGGGATGAGCGGAGAGAAGCTCCAAGAGGCAGCAAGGTGGTTAATGACTTTCCATGAACAAAGCTCCCCAGGTTGAAACCTTTCTCTGCCCACCCCAAATTCTTCCCAAGGCAAGCTGAGGGTGCCAGACCTTCAAAGCAGCAGGAGGCTCAGCCCCCCCGCCCCGGCCCCCCGAATTGCCTGCCCTGGGGCAGTCACATGGAGGAACCCAAGGATCCGGAGCAACTGAGAGATAGTATGTTGTGGGTCCCACGCCAGCCCCAGCCCGATGCTCCTGCCTGTGGCCTTGCCTGTGGGTTCAGTGGGTGATTTCCAGTTCTCCGGCCCCCCAGGCGGCAAACCTGGGGGACAGGTCAGATTCTTCCCCTCTCCACTTTCCACTGCTTTCCAGCTGGGGCGGAGAACAACCTTTTCTCCTCACATTCCCAATGACACAACCTAGAGAGGGGCCCTTGACGCACCCCCCAACCACCACCCCAGCTATGACGGCCAGGCCCCCTCCTCCCACTCATTCGCCCTCAGTGAAGCCGAACTCGACGTCCCGACCACATCCCGCATCCCTCCACGCCAGGCCTGCCACAGGCCTGAGGCCCTGACTGGCCTTGATGGGCCCGCAGCTGTGTCACCCCCTCCCCCAGAATTTTCAGTGACTCCTTACTCATAGAAGACACCAACAGATGTTCACTGTCTCACTGAGCGCAGCCTCCCACGTGCCTGCAGCTGCCCCACCTGCCTTTTTTAAAAAAGATTCTATTTATTTTTGGAGAGAGGGGAAGGGATGGTGAAAGAGAGGGAGAGAAACATCAATGTGTGGTTGCCTCTTGCGCACCCCCAACTGGCGACCGAGCCCGCAATCCAGGCATGTGCCCTGATTAGGAATCGAATCGGCGACCCTTTGGTTTGCAGGCCAGCGCTCAATCCACCACGTCACACCAGCCAGGGCCTTACCTGCCTTTCTAGGTTCACCTCTTACCCATCCCCCTCAGCCTTGCTGTCCTCCCGCCAAACATGCCATCTTCCCATCTCCAGACCTGCACCACCTCTCCTGCTGCCCAGCTCTGCATTTCTCCCTGACATGGCCCTAACCTCTCCTCAGTGTTCAACTCAAATATTCCGGCTTGTTCCTCTCAAGCCAGAAGTCCTTTTAGCTCCCTGAGCTTGCAGGTGGCACACTGCTGATGTTCTCTGACAGCTCACGCACATTCGGTCTAGTGCGACAGCGTCTTGAATATCTTTCATCTCTTCCCAAACTGTAAGCTCCTCGTGGGCGCAGACTGTCTGAGTTCTGTATAAGTTTTCAGTTTGCAGAGTGCTTTCATACATAATATCTTCTTTGATATTAAATGTTAAATGTTGACATTTGAATAGAATAACTTCCTTTTTATTACCTTTACAAAATAATACATGCTATTGTACAGAATAAATAAATTGTAGGTCAGTTGTAATCCTACAATACAAAAATAACCACAGTCAATACGTGGACCATAACTCTTCTTAAAAACAGTGTCATACTGGAGAGGCGGGTCGGGCGGTTGGAGCATTATCCATGCAGTCAAGGCACATACGGGAGGCAACCAATCACTGTTTCTCTCTCACATTGATGTTTTTCTCTCTCTCGTTCTCTCTTTCTATTACTCTAAAATCAATGAACATATCTTCAGGTGAGGAGTTAAAAAAAAAAAAAGAATTGCTTAAAAAAAGAAGTCATACTATACGCACTGTTCTATAACCAGCCTTTTGTATTTAGAACATATCATAAATACCGCTGCCTATAAAGGATATGTATATTATAATCTCAGTGGCTATATGACATTCCATTTATGGATATACTGGAATTACTCAGCCGAATATCCATCGTTGCTGTGATTATTTCCAGTTTTCGCTGTTATAAATAAGTAATGCTCACTCTTGTAGCCAAGTTTTGCTCCAGATTTAATCACTGTCTCAGGATAAGTTTCTAGATGTGCAGCTGCCACATCTAAAGGTAGGGTCATCTTAAAGAAATTACGAATTACTCGTAGGAAGGTCCCAGCGGTTCACAAGGTCCACCCTGGAGTGTGGGAGAGATGCCTGTTCCCTGCCGGGAGGCTGGTCCCATTTTACAGATGTGGGTAACGAGGCTGAGGAAGGCTGAGCACCAGCCGGTCCAGAGAAAACAGCCAGCGAGTAGCTTGTCTTCTGATTCTAGACATTTTGCTCTTCCAACCCCCCACTTCTCTTTGCTCGTGGATTTCTTAGCAGTCCGTTGTCAGCACTAAGTAAAGGCTGGGCTCCCTGAGGAAAGGGCAGAGGTGACGTGCCCTGAGTGGGGGGCTGGGCCACTCCCAGAAGCCCTGCTGGTGCCCCCCCCCCGACACCCCCCCCCCCTTCCCAGGTGTCTGAGGCCAGGGGGACAGGAGGTCTATTCCTGGGCAGAGCTTTACTGTTCCCTCCTCCCCCTTCCTGCACGGGTGCAAGTTGCTTCAGTTCAGCCTCCGTATATTGAGAACCATGTGCCGGGTGGGGCCTGGGCGTACGAAGATGAAACATACACTCTGCCTGTCGGCGAGGTGCTCACAGTCTGGATGGTAAAGAAGTAATTGTACCTGTGATGTGTGAATGGTGCTGCTTCTGGCTGTTGCCCTCAGCGCCCCTCTTCCTCTGCCACCGTCCTCAGTGGCAGGGACACAGGACGGAGTTGGGGCAGGGTGGTAGCCGAGGAAACCCTGCCTGCCTGTGTGTCCTTCGGCCTCTGAGAGCTGTGGTCCCCTCAGCATTCAGGGCCAGAGTCCCCCCGCCTCCAGCCCGGGCTGCAGTCACATGCTTGTTTGTCGTCTTTCTGCCCCAGCTGTACCCCTGCCTCCCCCCACACCCTGAAGTTGGCACTGAGTGGAGGAGCTGGGGCCCCTCAGAGAGGAATCAGCCCCGTATTAGGGAAGAGAAGCCCACTGCGCTCCCCACTTGGGGACCAACAAAATGTACATTTGAGAGGAAGGACAATCCGAGGTGACGCTGCACACCCCACGTGGGATGCGCTCAGGGCCACAACAGACATCGATTCTTCCCTTCCCAGAACTAACAGCGGCCTGGCTGCCAGCAGCCTGGAGGGAGCTTCAGGGTAGAGGGACAGCCTGTAATCTCCCTTCTGTCACTGCCAGCGACTCCTCTGAGCACTGGGTGGCAGCGCACAGGGTAGAAGGCACCATGGGGAAAGCTGGGGTTGGAGTAAGAAGGTTACCCTGGGTCACGGCCACCCTCCTGTCCCAGCCACCTCTCTGAGCCACTTTCCTGTCACACTGAGCCAGCCTGACCCTGAAGGAGGAGGCTGGGTGCACCTTTTTACATCTCGGCCAAACAGAACCTTCTCTTTTGGTGCCATTCAAATCCTTTCCCTCCATAGGCAGCGGCAGCCTGCAGTGCCTCTGCCGTGTCCCTGAGGCAGGCTTGGGCCCACCCATGGGCAGCAGGACAGGCAAGGTGGCAACGGACAGGAAGGGAGAGAGGTGGGCGGGAAGACCCAGGCTCTGTGTGACCTGATGGCCGCGATGTTTCAGGGGACAAGTAAGGAGTCAGGAGCATCAACTTGAAGGTAAAGTCCCTTCTGTAGCCACGAGATCTCCAAGAAATGGAGCAGCTCCAGCCCCAGCTCCTTAGCTCTGGTCAGGCCCCTCCCTGCCTATCCAGGGTCACTTTTCCAGGGCACCTCTGATGGGGACAAGCAAGTGTCCCCAGGGAGCCCTGGACCTGTTTTGTCAACTTCCACTTTTTGCAGATGAACAGGATAAGGGCGAATACTGAGTCCCCAGACTCTCTGTCCAGGAGGCCAAACCAAAGGCCTGTCCCCTGACCACTTTGGAGAATTTGCCCCACCCTGGTATTTATCCCAGCAGCAAAACCCCCTCAAGTCTTCGTCCCCACTGGCCTAAGAGCCTTGGGTCCCACCCGAGGGCCTGTTCTTGCATAAGTACAGGGATAGAACTCTGTGTTTACCTTCCAGGTCCTTTCAAACTTGAACCCTTTCTCCAACTACGCCTGGCGACTGCTGTCTCACAACCAAGCTCATACCACGTCTGAGCTTTCTGTCCCCTGCCCAGGCCACATGCCCATCTGGAGGGCCACATGCTCCCCCTTCCTCTCTGCTGCCCAGGTCCTATCCAACTCTCCAAGACAAGTTCCCATTCCACCTTTCTCTGAACTTCGGCAGCTGAATGAAGTTGGCCTCTTGCCCTGCGCCCTGTGATCGGCCCTTAGTCTTACTCTGTTTTGTAAACTTTTGCTTTCTATGTTAACCGGACTCTCCTCAAGGACATCAAAAACTTTGAGGACAAGGCCTGTATGCCCTCCATTTATAGCTTGGTTAGTACTACAGTCACGTAGGTCATTGAAGAGTATTATTCTCACCACATGAAAAAGAACCACTGTTGGAAAATACTAAATCAGATCAATGCTTAGGCAGTTGAGGGGAGAGTTTGCCTAGTTGGTTATTATCACTCTTTGTCAAAGGCGTTATAAATATCTATATTTCAATGTGTCTCTGAACTGAGAGCTTTTGACCAAACTATGGATTATTTCATGTCTCCTATGCTAATATGAGTAAGTGAGCGTGAGAAAGAGAATACAGTGGAGGAGAAAAGACTTGGAAGTCAGACAAATTAGGATTTAAGTTCAGGTCTCCCTCTTACCAGATGCGTGACCTCCGTCAGTCTTGGTTTTCCTATTTCTGTAAGATGGAAACTCCCAGACCCCTGGTGCGCTTAGTGGATATAGCAAAGTACTCAGCACTGACAAAGGCTAAGCTTTAATAAATGGTGACTGTTATTGTTCATGACAATGACAGTAATAATTGTTTGTTTAGATCTTATTTGCCAAAATCCTACTCATCCTTCAAGATCCAGCTCTGTAAAGTTTTCTTTCAACGCCACCCTACCCCACACAGGGTAAGTCCTTCCCTCCTTTTTGTTCCCCAGTAGCTGGGACTGCCTCTCTCTTAAAATAAAGTCCAATGTTCTTAGCCATGAACTCCAGGCTGGATCGCACTAAATTATTGCATCCTCCTATCAGTACCCCCCCACCCCCACATAAGTCCCGAGCTTCCTGAGCCAGGTGTTCCTCACCCCTGTGCTTCCAGCTCGGACCTGGCATCGGGCTCAAGGGGTGTTCATTAAGGGAGGGGATGAATGAACAAGCAGCAATGCCCAAAGCAATCAGGAGAGCTGGCTGTCAACATACAGAGACTGGCGATAGCAAATCCATCATGGAAAGCAAATATCCCTTTTAACTCAACAAACACCAGCCCTACACTTAGAGAAGTCACTTAATTTTCCCATCAGGATTTCCTTCCTTGGAGAGAACTTGGGCCCCACCAGAAACCCTTCGCAAATCTCTGCAGAGCCCACCTGTCTCCATCCCTCCTTTCCCCTCAGGTGGGCTCAGTCCCTTCTCCTACTCTCTGCCATTCCTTTCTGCAGCAGGCAGGCCCTCTAGCTGCACCGGGCCAGGCTGCGGGGTGACCCTGGCCTGAGACAGCCCTTGCAGCCCCGAAGGCTCTCTCCTGAAGCAGGAGAAGGCCAGGGCACTTCACACAAGCTAATTGTTGTTTGGCCCCCAGGCCGAGTGAGCTCTGCTGTCATCCTCCCCTGTCTCCTCGTCCATGTCCACACCTCAGCTCAGCCCCTAGCAGGTCCCCTGCAGGCTGCTCCGTGGCCGCAAGGATGGTTCTGGCAGCAAAGAGCAGCCTATGCACAGCTCCCCTAGCACTCACCCCGCCAAACAGTGATCGTCTGTTTGCCAGTCTGTCCGTCCCACTAGATTATATAATCCTAAACTGATGTGCATCTGGGATTTATTAGGTGTTCAACAAATATTGATTGAATAAAGGAGTAAATAAACAGATATGTTCAGCAGAGGATATTATTTCATCCTTTCAACAGCCCGATCAATGGAGGGGTTATTAGTCCTGTTTTTAAACAGGGGAGCTGATGGTAGAAAAAGGACCTGCCCAAAGCTGGTTAAGAGTCAGAGGGAAAGAGCAGAGCCCAAGGGGTTTACGGTGGCCTCCTGAGCACCTGCCCACCCAGCCAGCCAGGGAAAGGATGCAGAGGGGCCGGGCTGCTTCTGCTCTGCCTTGCTTGGAAAATAAGACACATCCTTCTCATCATTTGGTGAGTCAGTGACATTTTGTTTGACAAAGAATCTAGGAAAAGCCTCTCCTGGGACCAGTTTTGGGAAGAGGCTGTGATAACATCGCTTTATTGAAAGAGGATGCTAGGAACTGCGCTCTGGATGGTCTTTTATGTGGAGTAATTTATGCATGATATGAGAAATAATTTCTTTAAAGGAAATATTGATCTACACATGGTCACAATGACAGAAGTGGCAACAACACACACACGCACACAAATAATCCCAGAGACACAGTCTCAGACCCACGAGGGTACAAATTCCAGCTTGCCGTCCCAGCCATGGCCGCACACCAGGTAAGAGTCCTGGAGACGCCCGCGGGATCCACAGAGCCCTGTGGACACGCCCACCCGCAAAGCATCCTGATGGCTGTAACCCCCTCCCAGGACGTCCAGGGCAAATGCAACTTTCCCCACATATGTAGGTTTCAGTCATAAGGAACGCACAGGAAGCCTGGCTTTGAAGAAATTCATCTCCCTGTGCCTCCCATCCCTCCCGCAGTCATGCCGCCTGAGGACCTGCCGCCCAAGGCACGAGGCCCCACCCGGGGAGATTTACACCTTGTGTCTCTTGAAGGCTTCAGTTGTAACTGCTCCTGGAGGAGAGCAAAGGGGCGATGACAAGGACGGGGAGGGAAATGTGTGTACAATTCCTGTTCAGGTGCTACTCAGAAATGAATCTCAGATATGGAAGGGATGGTAACAGAATTTTATTTAAAATGCCTTTCTCCTGTGCTGGCCGGGTGGCTCCGTTGGTTGGAGCGATGTCCCATGCACCAAAAGGTTCTGGGTTTGATCCCCCATCAGGGCGTATACCTAGGCTTCAGGTTCAATCCCTGGTCAGGATACAATCGGGAGGCAACGGATTAATGTCTCACTCTCTATCCCAGTCTCTCCCTCTCTCTCTCTCTCTTCCCCCGCCTTCCTCTCTCTCTAAAATCAATAAACATGTCCTCCAGTGAGGATTTAAATAAATAAATAAATAAATAAATATACACATATATATATTTACTTACACATGTATATGTAAGTAAATAAATCTTTCTGCCTAGGCTGTTGGTGAAGGGCTGGGACTGGAGAGGGTATCTGAAAGTCGGGAACCCCCTCAGCCACCATGATTCTGACCTGCAGGCAGAGCAGAGCCAAGGATCCCTGTTCTCAGCAACTGAGAAACTCAGAGAGCCCAGAAACTGCCCCCGGAGCCAGGACACCTAGTACCCCCTGTACCTCTCGTGCATCAGCTCGGGATGTGACGTTGGGCCCACTGCGCCTGGGCCTCAGTTTCTCCGTCTAGGGAGTAAGACAGTTAGGACCAAAGGGTCACTTCCACCAGGTCCCCTTGCTCGGCCTCGATCAAGGTCAATGAGGGTTCACATAGCTCCACGTCTGTGGACGATTTACATCCCATGGCAGGCCTAGCCGTACCCACTAGCTTTGTGCTTGCTCTTCACAGTAATCCTGGGAAGCTGCTAGTGCTGGAGTCGATATGCCCATTTTACAGACAGAATAACCCAAACTGAGACCTAAAGTGTTCTGGCCAAAGTCACAAAAAGAATCATTATTGATTCAAATTCCATGGAATTAAAATCTTCCCTTGGGCATTAGTCCCCATTTAAAGGGGGAAAAAATGCACAACATACTTGGAAGACCCTCACACCCTGCCTGAAATTTTTTTTTTCTATTGTGTAGGTTGGACTTGTTAAATAATAACTGTGTTTTCAAAGCTTCTGCTGCCTTTCTGCACGGGTTAGGGTGGAGGCCCAGGGCAGATGGTATTTCATTTAGGAAGAGATTTAACATCTTGGCTATGAAAGGTGAGACTGGGCCTGAGCTGGGAGGCAAAAGATGAAAGAAGAAGAACCTCTATTGTTACTCATTCAACAAAAGTTTACTGAGTGCCTACTACATGCAGGAATGTTTGCAGAAAGGTATCTCAGCATCCATGGGGCGTACATGCTGGCCGGTGGAGAAGAGAGAACAGGGGACAGGTGATAACAAGGCAATAAATCAAATCCTCGGTGCCAGATAATAAGGGCGGAGGAGGGAAGCTACCTGGAAGGAAGTGGACTACTAGGAATTGAAAACGTCCCCACTAACTTCCTGGGAAAACGAGGCCAGCTCTCCAAGGTGGCATAGCACAGACTTGGAGAACAAGGAGGGAAAAGAAGGCGCTGGGAAAACGGGTCAGGCTGTGGGAGAGGCGGACTGAGAAAATCCCTGCGAGGACAGGACAGGGATTCACAGCCGTCACCTCGTCATCTGTCTGTGAAGGCTGACTGGTTCCTGCACCGGCCTCTCCGAGGGCCGGGCCCAGGGTGACGTGAGTGAGGCGCTCGCCTCGAGTGTGATGTTCAGGGGCCGCGAAACCTCAGCAATGATGTGAAAACAGAATCAGCGTGGCGCCCTGACTGCCATGGTAGAACGCAACGGGATGCTAAGAATCGGGAGTCATCGAGCCTGTTATCAATGACAACTTTGATGTTTTGCTTATCATGCATTTTTGTTATTTTGATTTTTTAAAAATTGCATTAGTGCTCTGGCTGGGTGGCTCAGTCATCCCACACAGCACAAGGCTGAAGGTTCGAGTCCTGGTCAGGGCATGTATCTAAGTTTCAGGTTTGATATCCAGTCTGGGCGAATATAGGAAGCAATGGATCAGTGTCTCTCTCTTCCATGAATGCTTCTCTCTCTCTGTCCCTTCTACTCTCTCCTTCTCCCTTCCTCTCTCTCTAAAAGCAAGAAACATATATTTGGGTGAGAATTTAAAAAAAATATTGCATTAAACTATTTCTCTTAATTACTGAGTTCTGGGGCTCTCCTTGGTGTTCCTGCCTGAGGCGAGTGAGCTGGCCTAGCTCCCCTATCAGTAAAAATGCACACATGCAGCAGCTTCATTGCAGCAACAAAGGGTGGGGGCCATGCCCCCTGGGAAAGCTGTGCAGGGAGAGGGGGTGTGCCACACAGCCAGATGGGGAGAAAGGAAGCAGGACTCCATCTCAGAGCAGGACCTGGAAGTGAGACATGACCTGGAGAATCCATCCACCCTTCCTCTTGGACTCTGGGGAAGCTGGGCTTTCAGCCACATAGGAGGAAGCCTGAAGTGCTTTATTGGGGTATTCATTTGCACTGCAGGGAGCTTGGGGGTCACGCTGGTGACAGCACATTGCCAGGGCTCCCCCAGTGGCTCTGCAGCCAAAGGTCTGCCACAGTACACTGTGCAGGCTTGGGGGTCCCTTGGGAGCCCCAGGAGTGAAGGTGCTGAGCAGCCCTTGGGTCCCGGCAGGTTTACGCCGTGACCATGGCCCTGCCCCGGTCAGGGAGGGGAGAAGCCATTAACTGTCTTTGCTCCATGGGAAAGGAGAGAGCACCTGTCATATGTTGGCCTAAGAGAACGTGAGTCGTGGGGACACAGGAAGGAGGGGCGTACAGAACAGCAGGGAAGGTTCTGCAGGATGAGGCCTGTGTCCACCACGCACGCCAGCACTCAGCCGCAGGGCAGGCGGCCACGCCCAGAGCCAGCCTGCGCTCCTCGCGGTTGACCCCCTTCTCTCCAGGGCCTCTAAGCCTGACAATAAACCCTGTGACCTTCAGTGATTCACTCCTATGCTTGAAAATCTTATAAATTCTTTTCAAAAAATTTTTATTGATTGATTTGAGAGAGAGAGAGAAACATCTCCTTGTTGTTCCATTTATTGATGCATTTCATTCATTGGTTACTTCTTGTATGTGCCCTGACCAAGGACTGAACCTGCAACCTTGGCCTGTCGAGATGGTGCTCTGATCAACTGGGCTATGTGGCCAGGGCAAAAACCTTATTATTTAAAAACTAAGTCAGGTACTTGACACCTTTCATGATATGGCTTCTACCTAACTTTTCAGGCTTATCTCTTATCTCTCGCTTCTAGGTCAGGGGCTGGCAAACCACCCCAGGCAAACCCTGATGGTCTGTTTTTGTAAATGAAGTGTTATTGGAACATAGCCTGTCCATTGGTTTAGTATTGTCTATGCAGCTTTCCAAGCCAGTGGTGGAATTCAGAGTTGCAACAAGAATCCCGAAATATGTGCTGTCAGAAACTTTCCAGAGAAGACCCCGGGCCTAGTCTGGGTTAGGGCAGCATGCCTCGCCCCCCTTGTCTACAGACTGCCGCACAGCTGCCTCCAGACCTCAGCAGCCGCCATGAGGGTGCTGCTCCATCGCTCTGCTCAAGTAGCTAAAATATGGCTCATCTTCAAGGGCTCAGTGTAAGTATTACAGCATTTACTCTGTGAAAGCTCCTGAATCACTCACACCCCTCCCAGCCCTGGCATATTACCTGGGTGGCGGCCCTACACCTGGTGCTAAGTTTGTTCTGACTTCTGGGAATTAATTGCTTCCATATCCAGCTCCCCCCGTAGGCAGAACGCTCAAGGGCACAGACAGTGGTGGGCAGGGGATGGAGGTCTGTCCCTCAGGGGATCCTCACCCACATGATACGACCAAGTAATGTTTGCCGAAATGAAAGAAGGAAGGATTCTGGTCCTAAGTGAGACCATGGCAGGGTCTTTCACAGCAGCAAGCTGGAGTAACCAAGGACAGAGGAGGCCTTAGCCACTGGCCGCTCGCCACCAGAGGAGGCTGCATGCTGGTGTTGGAGTCATTCTGCTGCATACCCAGCACAGGAGGCCCCGACAGTGCCCAGCGGCACCCAGTTGTCCCAGCATTCTGCTTCTCTGGCTCCCAGGCAGCCCCCACACATTGCTCCCAGCTCCGCCCATCTGTGCGCTCGGTGGCTTTCTCCTCACATCTCCCAGGCAGGCTGGGGTCTCCATACATGGGGCCCCACCTACATCAAAATGCTGGTGGGCCATGGTCAGTGTCATGGCCGGCCGAGTCTTTGTCAAGTGAGGAAAGGAGGGGCACCGCTTCCAGGGCGATGGTTTATTTTTGTGGGTTCTAAGCTGAGGCTGAATATTGATTAGAATTTAGCTAAACATCTCCTATCATAAAGCTCCAGTACATTCTATAGCCGTCAGCTCACCAAAGTGGGAGCCGAGGGACTGAGATGACTCTCTTCTCCATGAAGCAGCAAGGGAGAGCTTTCTGAAGTGCAGACCCCGTGCTTCCCCCTTCCCTCTCCTCCCTTGTTTCAGACACATCACTGGCTTCCAGTCCCTCCTGGACCTGCCCACCTTCCCGGCTGCAGCTCACTGGCTCTCTGTGTCCAGCCTCCCAGGCCTTTGGTCCCTCAAACAGGAACTGCTTCTGCCCACCATGGAGACTTTGCGCAAGGGTCCTGTCTTCCTGGAAGATGCTCTGTGCTCATCCACTTTCAAGCAATAACATCTTCACTTTCCTGTCTTACCTCTTGGGCTAGGGAAGGCTCCTTTGGATGTTGCATTTCTTAATTCTGCGTGTAATTATACACTTGTTTGGGATTGAGAGAGGCCTGTTTTCTCCACCAGGCTGTGAGCTCCATGTGGGCAGGGCCGGGCGTGATATCCCCGCACCTGGCAGTACTTCCAACAGAGCAGAATGATCATCCTCACCAGACTGAGTCCAAGATCAGGAAGGTGAGCGCTCACCATTTCTCAGTGCAGTAAATTAAAGGGATTGGGGCTAGGAACTAGGGATTAAGTTCCTCTTTCTTCTCACCTGCCTTTTAGCGCTCTCTCCTTTCTCCTTCCGCTTCTCACAAAGCTTCCTTTAGGGACCTATTGCAGAGAAGGCCCCATGATGGGGTTCGCACAGGCCCAGGCACGGGCTGTGGCTTCTCGGATCAGGATGGACAGCAGATGTGGAGAGACCCAAGTCAGGGCCGATCCACAGCCAGCACAGGGGGCTGGGCTGGCACCAGCCGGATGGAGCAAGGGGCACACTGCAGGCCTGGTTTCCCCCACACTCCTTCCCACACCATCCTAGGCTCAAAGGGGATCCGGGAAGCCTTTTCTCTTCCTTAGGTCCCTCCCTCCCCCCACTCCCCTTGCTCTTGCTGTGTATTCCCAGTGTGCATGAACACCTAAACCCACTGCAATCCAGTCTCCTTGCAGAGAGGGACTGTGCCTTAAATGACTTTGGGTCCCCCACAGCTCCTGGAACAAGGGTCCAGCACATGATGAATATTTGTAGAATCCTGCTCTTAGGTGACATGCGTGCAATATAGGAATGACTACCAGGGGTGGACAGATTTCAGGCCTGGGTGTGGGGCAGTGCCAGGGAGTTCATGGGACACTGTGGTCCCAAGTGTGCCAAAAGGGTCAGCTCGTGGGCCAGACAAACGCTAAGGCCTCCAGAGCCCAGCCCACTGCTGACTAAGAAGCAGCCACTCCGTGGGCAAGCTCATCTGAAGTGTGGAGAGGTGACAGGCTCCCTCAGGTCGGGAGGAAGACACATCACTCACCCCACGCACCCCAGTGGTGTTGCTGCTGGGGTGGGACTAAGTAGAGGGGCTGGGGCCCCACCTGGGAGGAGACAGAGCAGTGGCCCCATGCTGGCACCAGCCGGGCTCCCTGAGATCCAGGTGTCTCCACGCTGGGCCGCGGAGAGTGCAAGTGGCCCGAGGCAGCGACTCCCAGGCTCCAAACCCTGGCCTCTGGCAGGACAGGCCGCTGACCTGCCAGGTCGGAGCAGGAGGATTAATAGTGCATCAATTTTAATGCAGAGAGAGGGCTTTTTCTGCTTCACCAACAGCAGTGAATGTTTGAGCATCCCGACAGGGGGTTAATGAGGACTCTGATTAGTTATTCGGATTTCTCCACAATCCATCCTGCCCTGGAGGGGAGAGGGGAAGCTACAGCCCAGCCGGCTCCTCCCTCCACGCTCAGTGCACTGTGCTGGAACAGAGGGCTGGGCAGGACTCTAGAGGACGCAGCCCAGCCCCCCGGACCAGAGGGAAGACCAGATGGGCATGACCCAGGCCACAGCGAGGAATGGTGAGGGCGCTGTCTCAGGCCAGAACCAGCCTGCTGGGGGCGTCCCTGCTACCCCACAACGCCCTTATCCTGCCTCTGCAGCCCAAGGGGAAGACTCTCCTCTTCTCTCAGGGGAGGCTGCTGATGGATCAGGGGCGATCCATCATCCATCCAAGACCCTCAGCCAGGGCTGTCCGCTGGGCTACGGGGCCAAGAGGCATCCTCACCTGAAAATCTCCACTTTCTGGCCCAGGCTGGTTCTGGCCCAGGGAGGGAAGGGGAGGCTTTCCGAGCCGGCTACTGAGAAGGGGAACCGCGGGGCAGCGCTGCCTCCTGCCTCCCAGCCGCGGGCCCCCTGCCACTGTCCGGTCCCCTCCCTGATGACTCCGGGTTTGTGATGGAGCCTGATCGCTTGGCCCCTGGCACACAGAGCACAAAGAGGGGCCAAAAGCACGCGGAGAGGCAGCATGCTCTCAGGAAGGGACGTCGCCGGGCCACCTGGACAGAAGCCCCGGGCTTTACTGCTATTCCAACACAGATGGGCTCTCAGCCAGGGCTCTCGCTGCCCTCCAGCCCCCAGTTCCCAGCCCACCTGTCCTAGCCCAGGACCCCGATCCAGACCCAGGTCCACAGTAAGTGGCGTCACAGTCGGGCACCACCCCGCAGCTTGTCTGAGATCCTCTTGGCATCACTGACATCCCCTGAATGCCTCTCTCTGGAGGCTCCTGAGTTGCTACCCCTCACGTTAACCCCAAATTCTCACACAGCAGGTTGAAGCCCCTTCAACTCTCCCCGCGGTCAGGGCTGTCTGTCATCTTATTGGCGCCCACGGGGCTTCGGCAGTCCTGCGTCCTGACTTCCGCAGCCCAGGGCCTCGGCTCTCTCTTCTAGCTCATTGGGAATAATACAGCGGCATCCGCAGGGCTCCCGCAGCCAGCCATCATGCCCCGTGCTTCACCCCGGGACCTCGCTGACCCTGCCTGAGAGGTGGGGGGTCCTACCTGCGTGCTAGCCCAATGCCATCCAACAGGACTTCCGGCAACGAAGTGTCCCCTGTCCACACCTTCCAGTGATGCAGGCACGGAGCGACTATGAAGCACATGAGTTGTGCCTGGAGCAACTCACTCAGTTTTTAACTTAACAGAATTTAATTTTAATTTAAATAGGCACATGTGGCCGATGGCTACTGAATTAGAAAGCACAGACTGAAAGGGGTCAAGCAGCACCCTCGGGACCCCACGGCTTGAGGGCGGCAGGGTTCAGACAGGCCATCTCTGCCCTGCGGCACGTGCGGTTTCTCTGGTGCTGGCTTTGAGGCCTGATCATCAGGCCATGACGAAGCAAAGGGACAGAGGGGATCCATGAGTCCAGGGGGTACTCTGGCTGCCTCTCAGCCCAGGCCCTCGAGGAGGCCGGGAGGCCAGGGCACCGCGCAGAGGCAGACCCAGCCTTGGCCCTTAAGGTGCTTCGAATTCAGCTGAAACACATCATGTAGTTTACCTGGGACTGGGGGATTTGGATGCAAAACTGAAGGAGGTAGGGTGTCCTCCAGGTGTCCCACAACATCGGCCCCCTAAACCCAACCCACCCAACTATGAGCTCGCCGTCTCCGCTCAGCCCACTCTCCCCACGTTTGCTCCTCCTGTGTCGTCACTGGGATGAATGCACGAGCCTCGTGGTGGGCGCTCAGGGGGGAAACCTGGAGACGCCCTCAGCTTCTCGTTTCCCTTCCTCCCCCTCTTCTCACCTCTCCTTCCCATGACATGCTCTTTCTCCCTTGTGTGCTTTTTAAAAAATCCCCACCCAAGAATATGTTTTTTATTGATTTTAGAGCGAGAGGAGGGAGAGAGAAACATCAATCAGTTGCCTCCTGTAGGCGCCCCGAACGGGGATCAAACCCACAACCCAGGCATGTGCCCTGTCCAGGGACTGAACCCGCAAACTTTTGCTGTACAGGATGGTGCTCCAGCCAACAGAGCCACCGGCCAGGGCGCCCTGCACCCACTGTAAATACTCGCTCTTTCCCAACCCCGGCGGCCACCTTCCCATTGCCCTGCGTGCCGCAGACTCTTCCGTCTCTCACATCACCACGTGCCCGGCCTTGCACCTGAACAGGCACTTTCAGGAGCTCCAGACACTTTCCTGGCCTCTGTGCTTTCGCATCTGCTGTTCTTTCTTCCTGGGTGCCCTTTCCTGCCTCATCTACTGGACAACTGCACATTCCTGACACCTGAGCATCCATCCTTACCTCCCTGGCAGATAGTGACTTCCTCCTCTTCACTCCCATGGCCCTGAGCACACCTCTTTTGTGCTGCTTACCATACTGAGTTATAAGTGCTCACATATCCCATGGCATTCTCTGAGGTCCACGTTGGGGGCCTCCTTGTCTGTGTGCTCGGAGGGCCTGCGGTATGTGTTACATGGTAGGAGGTCGGGAGGAAGGGTGCCGGTGTGTCCGCACCAGCGGTCACCCGAGACCTAAAGCATCTCTGCCCCTGCCTTCCCTGGCACTCAGGGTGAACTCAGACGGCTTTGAAGAGTCTCACACACAGCCTGCTTCAGCCGCAACTAAAGCGGGCTTGGGTCTCACCAACAGCTCTGGCCTCCCATCCCGCCCTGCTCATCGTCCCAGGTCCCTCCACAAGGCACATTATTAACAGGAGCAGCAGGCACTGCCCACAGAGGACCTCAGTTTCATCTGAGAGACTCAACACAGAGTGCACGCATGTAGGGGCCAGAGTTAGCACATGGACGGGGTTCTTCCCTGTACACAGCACTCGACCATTTGCAAAGCAGTTCCCTCCATGCTTTCTCATCTGATCCTCAAGATGCTCATGTGTCAAGAGGGATCTTGGGCACTGTTTCCCCAGCTTATAGATAAAGAAATTGCAGCGCAGAGGAATTGAGGGACTTGTCCAGTCTCAAGAGTGCTGGATCCTGAATTCAAATTCCCAGACAAGGAAAACAAAAGAAAAAATAAACAACTGGGACCACATCAAACTAAAAAGTTTTTGCACAGCACAGGAAATCATCAAAAATATAAAATGACAACTCACAGAATGGGAGAACATATTCGCCAATACATCCAATAAGGGGTTAATATCCAAAATTTATAAAGAACTTACAAAACTCAACACCAAAAGACCAAACAACCCAGTTGAAAAATGGGCCAAGGATTGGAATAGGCACGTCTCCAAAGAGCACATACAGACGTCCAACAGTCACATGAAGAGATGCTGAATGTCACTAATCTTCAGAGAGATGCAAATTAAAACCACAGTGAGATATCATCTCACACCCATCAGAATGGCCATCATCAACAAACCAACAAACAACAAGTGCTGGCGAGGATGTGGAGAAAGGGGAACCCTAGTGCACTGCTGGTGGGAATGCAGACTGGGGCAGCCACTGTGGAAAACTGTATGAAGATACCTCAAAAAATTAAAACTGAGTCTGTCTTTTGACCCAGTGATTCCACTTCTAGGAATATACCCAAAGGAACCCAAAACACTAATTCGAAAGAACATAAACACCGCTATGACCACTGCAGCACTATTTACAGTAGCCAAGATATGGAAGCAGCCCAAGTGCCCATCAGTAGACGAGTGGCTAAAACAACTAAGGGGCACTTACACAATGGAATCCTACTCAGCTGTAAAAAAGAAGAAAATTTTATCCTTTGCAACGGTATGGATGGACCTGGAGAACATTACACTAAGTGAAATAAGTCAGTCATAGAAAGACAAATACCATATGATGTCACTCATATGTGGAATCTAATCAACAAATTGAACTAACAAGAAAAATGGAGACAGACTCAGATGGAGAGATGACAGCTAGTGGGGAGGTGAGAGGGTGGAGGGACAGGACTCGTGAACACGGACAACAGTGTGGTGATTGCTGGGGGGCGGGGGGATAAGAGGACTAAATGGTAATTAAAAAAATACAGTAAAGATTGAATAAAGAAAACATTCAGATCCTTGGTTTTAAATTCAGTGCTCAGTTTACTGGGAGGATGGGAATGTCAAAAATAAAGACTGCAGAGGAAGAATGAGTTTAAAGGAGGTGCAAAGAGTATGTGTGAGGAGGTGTTGTGTGCTGATGGGGTCCTGGGGCAGAACAGAAAGCTCGGAATGAGCGGCCGGGGTGTGCTCCTCCCCCAGTCCACCACATAGTCTAGCCACACAGTCCTCCGCTGTTCTCCAAACACCATCTTGTTTCTGTACCTTGGCCCCTCCCAAGGAAGTTACAACCTTTTCTGCATCTCTGGCTTCTGCTGTTCTGCCCATCCTGCCAATTCATGGATCTTTCCAAGCAGACATGGTCTCTGCTCCTCCTCCGGGCTCTCGCAGCACTTTGTATATATCAGCATTGTCATCTTTGGCTCATCCTGTCTGAAGCCACGGCAATTTCTGTGTCTACCTCCTCCACTGTGTTCAAGGCAGGGACAATTCTGGTTCACCTCTGTATCACCCAGGGTATCTGGAACTGTGCCTTGGGCATAAGAGGTGATCAAAAAATATTGGCTGGGTTGAATTTCATTGCTAATTACATTTCGAAGGAGGGCTGGGAAAAGAAGGCGGGGTCAACCCATGTCTTTCCAATGGTGAGTGTGAACTTTAATGGACATTGTATCTTTTGTTCACATTTTCAAATCTGAGCTCTTGGGTGATTTAAAAGCACATGTGCAGAAGATGAAAGGAGGGGCTTATAAACAAGAAGCCACACGCGAGTAGCCTGACCCCGTCAGTAGTGCACCAGGAAGGCCAAGGACCAGAAGGAACTGAGGTCTGAGACCACCTCCCTCCCCACTGCTCCCTGCCCACATAGTCTCCCTCTCCTCTCTGTCTTAAAAAGCAACACTTGAAGCAAAATGGAAAGAGAAAAAAAGGAACTGAGGCAGCTATAGGCTGGGGCAGACACGTGAGGTTACCAGAAGACAAATGGAAGCAAACAATTTAACTTCCACTTCGCTTTGTTTTCTTCAAGGACAATGGTCATCAAACCAGAAAAAAACAAAACAAAACAAACAAACAAACAAACAAAAACACTTAAAAAGAGTATCTTATAGCTGTAAATAAAGTCAAGGCTGGGGATACCAGCAAATGACCTCATGTGTCGGAAGAACTTAAAGACAGGGTTTTCGAACCACTGTTCGCTGTTTGTGCACTGATGAAAATAAATAGTTTTTAGAGACAGAAATGTGCAAAAGTTGTATTTTCATAAAGTGGTAAATATCAGGTTCTGGAAGCCATATAACATTAAGTTTGATATTAGTCATTAACAAAAATTCTAAATTGGATTAATTATGAAAGAAAGATGAAATGACCAAGAACAAGAATTGCTTCATTGAAAAACTCATGTCAAGCCAATTTTATTACTCCTTTAAAAAAGCATAGAATTCCTATGTTTTTCTCTCTATAGGTAAGGAAAATTCTGAGAAGTATCTTGATTTCAGCAAGTTGTATGACAACATTTTCTGTGACATTCTTCTCGATAGGATAAGACTGAAGAGGAAGTTGGATGGGAGAATAGGTAGGCAAACTTTTAGCTAGATTGTGACTTTCCCCAAGCTGTATTTTATTTATTTCTAGAGAGAGGGGATGGGAGGGAGAAAGAGAGAGAAACATCAATTGGTTGGCTCTCCTATGCACCCCGAGCAGGGACTGGGCCTGCATCTCAGGCATGTGCCCTGACCAGGAATCGAACCAGTGACCTTTTGCTTTGCGGGACAACGCTCAGCCAACTGAACCACACCAGTCAGGGCACCCAAGTGGTATTGATTAGTAAATCTGAGTCTGCTGGGAGGTCTTTCATGCTGAAGTAACAAGCTTTGAGCTGTTGAGCACTTTTACCAACAATTTGCATGATGTTGTGGAAAGTGGACTTATCGCTGCCCACACTGGAGGGGATAGTTAACGGGTTTACGGAGAGAATTAAGATTGAGAAAGAGCTTAGGAAGCAGGAAACAGGCTGAAAATAAGGTGATGATGTCGAGTACAGAGATATTCTTAGCGTAAAATGCAGACTGTACACATGAGGGAGATGGAGCTTAAGAGAATTTCATGTGAAGGATAAAAAGGGGGGGACGTTTGACTGAAAACTGAATGGGTACTAGTGTTGTTATATGTCGGCTCCCCCACCCCCAAAGGTAATTGCAATCTTGGGCCGCATTTCTACAAGTCCAGGTGACAGGGGCGCTGCTTCCGACGACACTGGGGGACCGTGTTTACTTCCCGAGAGGAGCCCTGTGAACACGGCGTGCCTCTGGGGAGGAAGCCTAGGGCGGTGAAGAAGGTATATGCCTACAGGGATACCTCGGCTAGCGAAGGTAACTTGTTCTGGAATCACATTCGTTAGCTGAAACCTTCTATAGCCGAAACGTGGTTGCCCGTAGGTTTCTACAGAAAGTCATTTAATTCCTTCTGGGTGCCGCCCACGGAGCATGCACTGTGCTGACACTGGTACGAGAACAGCTTCTCTCTGCGGCACTCTGGAAGTCCCTCTCTAGAAGGTCAAAGTGATGGCCCTCTCACCTTCTGATGTACATCGTCATCAGATCTGAAGCAGCTTACGTTATCAGGTGTCTCACTTCTCACTGTCTCGAACGTAAACAACCCAGTTGGTGGGTCTCCCCTATGTGATGACGTCAGCTCATTTCTTTGTCACACACATGCAGACGGAAAGGATAAGCTCCTGGAATGGCCTGACCGTTCGTGTTTGCTGCTTCGTGTTAGCGCGCGCAACCACTAAAACATTCGTTAGCCGGGTCCAAAAAACAGCAAAACAAATCTTCGTTAGCCAAAAAATTTGTTAGCAGGGTCACTCGTTAGCCGAGGAATCACTGTATATACCTGCAGGACTGTAGACCTAGGCAGGGGCGTAAGTGTCGTCTTCAGAGAGCAAAACCAGGACAGAAAGGCAGAAGTGACAGAGACAAATGTCCCCTCTGTGTGAGGACGCTCCACCAGTGAGCGCAGCCCCAGAACGGAAGAGCTGCCTTTGCCAGGAGTGATTAGGAAGAGGACGGAAGCCTGTCTATGGGAGATGCCTTCACAGCACGGCAGGTTAATCCATTGACCTCCACATCCTCTTGCACCTCTAGGATGTGATGAGACCCTTGGGTGAGGATGATCTTTCTGATTGGGGCAAAGCCTCTCCAGGGTCCTTCGAATACATTGTTGAGGTCACCATCTCCTTTGCCGGCGCAGTAAATCTGGTTCTGCCTTCTGGGAAGCTGCTCTTGGGAGCCATCAGAGTGGTCATCACATGTGGCATTTGGAAAAGAGCCAACATTGTCCCTTAAGTTTCTCATAGAGACTTCCCCCACCTAACAGTTCTGAGAGGACTGCGGCTCCTGCTTAACCTTCCCCTGGGCTGTGAGCAGCATTGCGCAGAGATGGGACAGACAGCAAAGGAGTGGCTGCCTCCCAGGGAGCCCCAGGGGCCAGCGAGGCTGGCCAGGCCCAGCCTGGGCACAAGCCCGAGGGCTGGCCACCACGGCTAAGGGCACAACCCACAAGCTGATGACTTGTCAGAAGGGCGAGAAGCAGTAAAGAGCCACATTCTAAGTAAGGAAAGCCACCCCCATAGACAAACGCTCTCCTAGTACCATACACTCAACGTGCGTGGATGTAAATAAAGTACCTGTGAGGAGTCCTCGGTGCCAGTCACCCTTGTGCCTTTGCTCATCCTGTCCCTCTTCTCACATACTCACCCCCTCCCAACCATGCTTGCTCTCCCAGTCTTGCTCACCCTCCAGGGCCCCCATCCTCTGTGGTCCCTCTCCAGTCTCCAAATTGAAGATATTTCCCACTGCAGCACTCATCACACTCTGCCCTGAATTAGGAGGAGTTGTGTGTTGTGCCCAAAGTGCCCCCTCCACTAGGAAGCAAACTCCTCAGTGATAGAAAAGGGTTCTTTGCATATTATTAGCCTTACGTGTTAGCAGCAAGATGGCAGCCAGCAGAGCATTGGACTGGTGGTCCGAGGCCCTAGTCCTGCTTGGACACCAACCCCACCGGGCCTCACGGTCCTGAAGAATAAAATAAGTAGGGCGGCAGATCCCTAAGTTCCATTCCAGCACACACCTTCATGATTTTGTCTAAAAGTATGTGGGTTTAGGTACCTTCCCCTTTATCACTAATGTCAAATGTTCTTCATCTTATGTTCTGCTTTTATTTCTGGATCTTTTTTGTTGTCATTCTTCCAACCATGTATCCATCTGTCCTTCCATCCATCCATTGGTCCACCTGTGCAGCCGCACCCCCAACCAACACTGACTGTATACCTTCTTCGTGCTGGGTCACCAGAAGACTAAGGTGTGCACGCTGCTCACGAGGAAGGCACAGTTACAACAGGGGACACATCCAGGTCAACAAGTGATAAAAATACAAGGTGATAAGTGCTGTCCAGAGGTAAGTGTAAAGCATGCTGGGACCGCAGGGCAACGATGGGGAAAAGGATGTCATCTGAAATATCAAAGCCACTCGTCACCTCTCAGCCCTATGACCCTGATGCCTTGAATCCTCTTTCTCAGCTGATTCTCCCAAAATAGCTCTGGGGAGAAAGAAAGATTTGTGTGAACCAGAGCAGAGAGCAGAAGGGCCTGGCCTCATGGTGCAGAGTCTGTGGTCAGGCCCAGAATGAGCCCCAGACCCCTGCCCAGCTGCGCGCGGGTCTCTCGGGTTCGGAATCTGCACCTTCCAGCGTCGCCTCTCCCCTCCCCCACTGCAGCAGCTCACTTGGCAAGTCATTTACTCCTCCATAACATTTGCTTGAAGGAACGTTACTGCTGAATTATTGCTGGGACCATTATCTCACAATAACTGTCTGGGAAATGTTAATGTTAATGCATGGATCATGCAGAATGCCACATTAGGGGTTTTATGGTGGACATAACATTTTTATGAACTTTTTCTCTGGTAGCATCAGCCTTTGATGGAAAGAAAATGAAAAAAGCAAGAAATAGACAGTGGAGAGGAAGAAGGGAAGCTGGCCCAGGGAGAAGCGGCCCGGGGAGCAGGAGCGCCTTTGACAGCACTGGAGGCTGAGTCACTGAGCGCCACGCGCCCTGCGGGGGGGTCGGGGGTGGGGGCGGCCTGGCAGCACTCCAGGGGCCGAATGTCTTCAGTGTTAGGTATTTGTGAGTAGGGAGCAACCAGCCAAATTGGCAACTGGAGGGAGACAGGGTCTACCGGGGCAGACCCATAAAACTTTCAGCCTGTTCAGCCACCTGCTGCCTGGCGGGCACTCCGTGCCAATGGGGGCCGCGGGAGAGGTGGGAAGGGGTGCGTGAAGCTTAGTGGGGTGGCCACCGTACCTCCTGCTGTGAGGGGAGGCATCCCTGGAAAAATCACTTTGAGGGCTCACCTTGGGGAGTTATGGCTAATGGCTTAAGGAGATTTTAATTTCTGCCATTAAAAGAAAAAAAAAGGAAAACACAATCTTGGGAATGGCAGTATTTTACACCTGGCTTTTAGAAAGGACTAATAACAGCAGTGTTTAGCATTTTATATCCTTAGTCAAAAATAACAATCTTTGGTTCTTATCTCAGACACATATTTTAAGTGAGCTTGTGTCTCCTACCTCCAGAATATTCCTTCAGGAGGCTGGATCTATAGCTGCGTTCTTTACCTGCCCTGGGCTCCAGTGTCAGCCTCATGGCCACTGCACTGAGGTCCGCTTGCCTCTTCTCTCCCCTCCCCGCCACCTCTGCGCTCACCCTTGATGCTGTTACTGTGACTTTTCTTCCAGGCGGAGTGCTGTTTAGCTCTTGACCCTGCAAGACGCCTGCACCTGCCTGCAGCCATTGCTTTGAGCACATTGAGACGTGGGCTGGGGGTGGGGTGGCAATGTGGTCCGGCGGGCCCCTCTCCAGTTGTGCCAACATCACAGCCCAGGGGAGGCTCCAAGGGTCAGCTCCTGTCCGGACCCTGAGTGCCTGTTACCTGGGACCGACGGTGCAGGCAGGAGCCTGGAGGAGTGAGCATGGTCTCTGAAGCAGGAAGGGATGCGGGGAGTTGGCAGGAGGCTGGCCCTTTTCGAGAATGCAGCTGTGGGCTTGCTGTGAAAACCTGAAAAGTTAGCTTGGTTTGGTGTAAAGAACCTGTACCTGCAGGGCAGGACCTTCAGGTTCCTCTTCTCTAATGGTGTGACTGACTGCGTGACCTTAGGTCACTAAATCTCCAGAGATCATTTTCCTTCAGTAAGAGGCTGAGGCCAGAGTGGCGATCTCTGAGCTCTTCCCACTCACGGACTCTGACTCTACTGCCCACCCATACCATCTGGGCATTGTTTGGGTGGGCGTGGGCATCTCAGCATCTTTGAGGCAAGGTGAGTGCCGCAGGGATTGGGCTGGATGGTTTAAATCCAGACTTCGCCACTTCCTAGCTTAGAGAATGTGAACAGTTTTTTTGGTTTGTTTGTTTTGTTTTTTAAATAAACTCTTAGTTTCCACTACTTTGCATGTGAAAAGGAAATGGCAAAGCTTATCTCACAGGCTGGGTTCCTGAGGTTAACCTGCCTCCTAACACGCTCAGCAGGATACTTCTGCGCTATGACGCCTTCCACACTAGAATGGAAACTCCATGAGGTCAGGGATCCTGGTTTGTTTTCTTCACAGAGTATTAATGCCTAGGACAGCACCAGGCACACAGTAGGCCCTCAGCCAACATTCAGTGAATGAAAGAATATCAAAGCGTGCCTGGATGAATATTAGTTCCTCAGTATGTCCATGTCTTCCCCAGTCCAGACCCCTGGGTATTTGCCCTAAAGCCCTCCAAGCAGGACGTTCTCTGGGTTTAGGGGATTTTCAAGTCTCTTGACTCAAAATGCCGGTTCAAGGGGTGTTGAATGTATTCATGACCTGAGGTGCAGAAGGCACTTGCTGGAGCCCTTGTTTCTGCCCCTCCAACACTAGAGCAGGTGCGCCTAGACCAGGCGGCATGCTTGGAGCCCCCCTTTCCAAGCATCCCCCGCCCCTCCCCAGGTTGCTCCCCTCCTTCTTGGGCTGCCCCTAGCTGGCTCCTGGGAACCTTCTGCCATATGTTTCATTCCAGCTTGAAACTGCGTGCTAATTGTTCTGAGTGAACCGCTGCAGCTGGAAAAGCAGGCTGGCCATTTACAGACCTTACGATAACACCCAGCTTCCTGTAAGTGAGGGGGGTTTCCAGGGAAGGGAATGGAAAGTCTTCCTTTGGGGCCAGAGTTGGGCAAGGCAGGTCCTGGGGCGGGGGCTGCAGTCAGGGCCTGGTCTCTGCCCAAGGGAGCCCATTTCCCTGCCGGGCCTCCTGGGTAGCCATCTCCATATATGCCTGAGGCTGTCTGCAGATTTATCGGGGCTACTGAGCCTCCTCACACAACTATGCCCCTGGCACGTGCAGAGGGTCCCCTTTAAACACACCCCTGTCTTCTCTAGAGCCTTTGGGATTGGCTTGGAGGAAGCCCCCCATTCAGATGGGCATCACATGTCTATCGGAAGGAAGCACAGCGGACACTTTGCAATGACCACGTAGACCCCTCTGCCGCCTCTCCATGAAGGCCAGCCCTGCCGGCCTGCCGCTCCCGTGGACCCCACAGCCTTCAGGAGTAAGGGGAGTGGATGTTGTCTTTACCTGTGCTATCTTCCCAGTGCCTGTCCCAACCTGGAAGCCCGGTTCTTTCCACAGGTCTGGGATGCTGATTCAGCCTTGCCTACATTTCTGTCAACATTTCCCAAATGCAGGAGAAGAAATGTTTAAACAGCAGTTTTCTGATCAAGCGGAAAGAATCCTGAAGTCAGGAGGAATCTTAGAGGCCAACATGCTGGGCTTCCTTAGTCACCGCGAAGGAGGCCAAGGCAGGGCGCGCGGCCTCACCATCCACAGACCCAGACCAGCGCTGCCTTCGGGCAGGGAAGACTCCCGACTGCCCCTCGTGCTCTCCCTCTGTGCCTGGAGCTGGCCTGGGTACCTCAGCAGGGAGGCGGGGGCTGTGACCAGAATCTTGGAGACTAGGGCCAGGGCCAGCTCTCCACAAACTGGCTGTAAACCTCAAGCATGTGACTCAGTCTGTACCCCTATTTGCTTATCTCTAAAAGTGAGGGTGCTGCAATATTTGCTCTGCTCCCACATCAGGGTGGTTTGAGGGTCGTGAGAGAAATAAATAAAAAAAAGACTGTGAAAGCTGAAAAGCTGAATTCAAAAGCAAGGGGGCTAGGTTATGCTTCTTTCCAGGGCTCGGGGGCTCTCACCGGTGGGGGTAACATTTGGGAAGATGTGGGATGACAGCCGTCTGTGTGAAAGGCGTCTTCCTCCTAGTTCTCTGCACCCAACACGGGAGCTAAGGGAAGGGCTGCTGGAGACCAGGCAGAGGCTGGCCTCCGCTCCAGGGGCTGCCACAGGAGGAGGCGCTAGCTTAGCACGCAGCCGCCCCATGGAGCGGGAGCAGGACCGGAGCTCGGACAAGAGAGGTGGAAAGGGTGTGAAGGAGCGGGTGGGGCACTGCCCTGAGAGGAGGTGTCAAGCCAGAAGAAGAAAAGGTCACAGGGCTCCTGGCCCGTCTGCGGGTCCTGGGATGTGCATGAGACTGCCAGCTTTAGGCAATGGGGCTGAGATGGGGACAGTCAGCTCTGAGACTGGAGGGCCTGACCCAATGCCCTTAGCCCCAGGGACTCACCAGTCCATGGGGTGGCCAATAGCTCCCCAATGGTCAGCCTTTTTCCAGCCACTGGATGGCAGCAGGGGAGGTGAGCCGGAGGCCAGCCTCCTGCCCAGAGGGCTCGGAGTGCAGCTGCGGGTCTGCCAGCCTGTGGAAGGCACGGGGGTGGTCAGTGGGAGAGTCACAGAGGAGAATTACACCCACGTCAGCCTCGGCGGGGAGTGTGGACAGCAGGTCTGAGATCAGACATGGCCTCAGATTGCCAGGGTCTGCGCCAGCTCAGGGCCAGGGGGTTGGCTCAGGCACTGCCCGTCCCTCCAGGCCCAACTTCCAGCTCTGAGGGTTGAATGCGGCCTTTGACTCGCATGTCAGGCTTTCTTCTCTTTATCTGAGATGCCTTTGCTCCCGCCTCTGCCAGTAGACAGACAGTCTACTCATCTTTCAAGGTCTAGCTCAGATGTCACCTTCTCTGTGAAGCCCTCCTGCATCTCCTCCAGGCAGCACAGCCATCCCTGCTCTGGATTCTGCAGGAAGGCACCGTGAGCTGTGTCTGGGACGCGCAACCGCCCTGAGCACAGTCAGACAGCACAAGGCCCTGAGCTCCTTGCAGACATGACCTTGCTAACACGCCTGGGGCCTCCAGCAGCGCCACGGAGAACCTTGCACACAGTAGGCGCTTACACATTTACGAGCATGCAAATGTGTCATTCCATGCTTGCCCTGGCCTAAATTGCACATGTGAAGCTAACACCCCAAAAGGAAGAACTGGAAGGATGGCGGGGCCTCCCGAAGTTTGCCTGACAAAACATCCCTGTCCTCTCCCTCGGCCAGCCTCTTGCCCAGGCCCAGAGCCCACCAAACCCAAACTTTTTTTTTTTTTTTAATCAGCAATGAAACAATAGATGATCTTTTGACATTTCTAGGGCCATTTGGAGGGGGGAAAGATAATATGTAATAAATGCATATACTTCTTTGTGTTTTTTGGCTCCAGCAGCTCTATTTCCATCTCTTTATGTAGGAGTCCTGGGGAGCTGAAATCCTTAATAATACCAAACAATTCAACACTTTATTCTCCTTTTACTCTGTCTGCACCACTGAAAAAGCTGCCAGCTGTGGGAAGTGAAAGCAGAGGCCACATTCCTTCCTGCATGCAGCAGAGGCCTTGTCCCTCCCTAAGGGTCTTGTGAATGAGCTCTTGGGACCCTTTCTCTGATCAATCCAAGGTGAAGGAAAGCCTGGCTCTGCCTTCCCCTACAGGGCTGGAGGCTCTTGGACCCTGGAAGTGACCAGGATGGGCTGAGACATCTTCTCTCTACCCTCTACCCCTATTGCCCATGGTCATTTCCCAGACAGTCCCTGCAGAGGATGGCAGCATCTGATCAGAGCTCCCAACAAACACTTCCTGAGCCAGAGCCCAAGGCCCTGAAGGTCAGCAGAGCAGGCTGATGCCCTCGAGCCCAGATCCTCAGCCTGTGCAGCCCATTTCAGCCTGGGGCTGACATAAGCATCTATAACCAGCATGTTCAGTTCTTGGAGAAGGGGACTGGGGACTAGATAGAGGATAAGCATTGCCCAGAGCCACACACCACAATCTGCCGAAGCTTGAAACCTCTTCTTCCATCCCCTAGGTCAGAAATCTGTTTATTTGTCCATCCATCCTTTGAGCCATCTAACAAATATTAAATGCCTGCCATATGCCAGGCACTGTATTCCAGCCCAGGAACTTTCCCAGAGTCTGGGAGCTTTGCTTTCAGGTTTCCCCATAGAGACAAAATGCAGTTGGATCGGGCAGGTTCTGTCACGACAAACAACACCTGGTTTCAGCAGGCACTTGAAATTCCCCCTCTTTCCTCTTCCCTACACCCACCTCTTCTCTGTCTCTGTCTCTCTCACGCACGCGCGCGTGCGCACACACACACACTCTCACACTGAGCACGGAGGCAGCTGTTACATTAATGGACCACTGCCCCCTTTTCACTAAGTGGTCAAGGGTGTGGGCTCGGGAACCTAAATGCCAGGGTTGGAATCTTGGTTCTACTACTGCTTGCCTGCTGGGGGACAGAGGCAAGGTGTTCAGTACAGATTCTGTTTTTATCCATCCTGCCAGCTCCTGTTTCTGTGCTTTGGTCCAGTTTTAGAAAGAGCCCTCCACTCAGGTGGCCAGGCTGAGCGACAGGCGGCCCAGGTGTGCAGGGAGCAGGCAGAAGTGCTCCCACAAGCCCGTGACCAATCTGCCAGCTCCAGCGCGCCTCACGTGGGTCTTGAGCAAGGACGCTCACGTGCATAGGCGGCCCCAAGGCTCATGTCCCGCAGCAGGAGGCTTCACTTTTCTGGACCTCCCATGCCCTTTGAAGACCCTTCCACTGCCCATATGCACCTCCACAGCCCATACGCTCCTCAGCTCCTTCAGGTGGGCCATTCAGGGGCTGCTCTCGGCTGCGCTCACACCACACAGGACTTCCCAAGCCTTTGCGCCCTCTTCTCCCTTCTAGCATAGGCTTGGGTTAGTCAACCCTGTGACAGCGCAGCAAGAACAAAGGTGATGGAGACCAGTTGTCTACAGAGGGGTATGGCTCGCAGGGAGTCACAGAAATGTGACAGTGGCCTTGTCTGTATCCACCCAGGGAAGGAGATGATACTGAACTGAGCCGCAACAGAAAAAAAAAAGGGGTCAGGAGGAGAGCGTTCCGAACTGAGGAAATAGCATTAGCAAGGGTAAGAAGTAGCGTCGTGATGCCGGAACTAATGAGCAATGTGTTTATGAGGAAGGGGTGGCAGGAGACGAGGCTGGTGAGGCAGGTGGAGGCTGGGTTATGGAGGATCCCAAGAGCCTGGCCTTTATCCTTCCAGCAGTAGCTGGTTTTCTTGAATGTATAGCACTCGTTGAAAGAGACTGACTTCTAGTGTCTCCTCCTCCAGGGAGCCTTCTCCAACTCCAGAATTAAGCACTTGCTTACTTATACTTTCTGAAAGATGAGTTCCTGCCTTTCTGATAGTACTTATCACATTACTCTATGTCTTTGTTTAAATGGCTGTTTCCACCATCAGACTAGAGATCAAGAAGAGTTTTCTATTCAATGTTAGGTCTCCAGAAACTAGCAGAAGGCCTGACATACTCAGGTGCTTCCTAGATCTTGAATGAATGAATGAATGAATGGGAGCAAATGGAAGTCAAATGACCGACTCACTCCCTGCTCTCTGCCTCCATTCTGAATCCTCAGTTTAAATAATAAGTACTGATTTGGATCTGTGTTTATGTTTTCTCACCTACATAACAGGAATAATACGCAAGGGCTGTTGTGAAAAGTAAATGACTAAAGTGAAAGTGTCCAAGGCACAACTTGTAAATGTTAGTGTCCCTTCTCTTTCATTCAACTTGTATTTACTAATTATCTACTACATGCCAGGCACTGGGCTCACAGCAAAAACAAAGCAAACTCCCTGTCTTCGTAGGCTATACTTCTAACTGGGTAAGATAGATAATAAAGAAACACATAAATGAATGGTAGGCCAGGTAGGGATAGGGACTATGGAGAAAAACTAGCCAGAATAAAAGAAATCAAAGGCACCAGGAGTCTGGTGGCATCGCTCTTTCATATAAGGTGGTTGGGAAGCCTCAGCCTCAAGACAAGTGACCCAAGTATTCAAGGCAGGAGGGTGTGTTGGAGGAACAGCAAGGAGGCCGGCATGGCTGGAGTCAGGTGCGCCAGGCAATGTGGAAGGACTGACAATGACCAAATCAGGCACTGCCAGGGGAAGATTTGGAATTCTCACTCTTAATGAGATGGGAGGCCAGCCGTTGGAGGCTTTGGCGCAGAAGGGTGGTGTGAGCTGATCACCACTGGGGATGGAGACTCTGGCTGTGGCCTGGAGAACAGACTGAAAAGGAGGAGGCTGGAACGGGACAACAGGGGAGGAGGCTGTTGCAATAATGCAGGCAGGAGGCAGTGGACCCTGGGACCAGGGTGGAGCAGGGGTGCCAGCATGGTCTACAGTTTCTAAATTCACTGATGCAGAGTGCGAAAGGGAGGGGCCGGGATGGCCCTGCGGTATCTGACCCGAGCCTCTGGAAGCACGGCTTTGTCCTCTACTGATATGGAGAAGGCCACCCTCCATGTGCCAGGTGGTGCAGAGCCGGAGAGCACAGAACGTTCTCATGACCCGAAGGCACGTATGGGGCCGGGGGAGAGTCACAGTGTGCATATGAGGGAGGAACAGGAGAGAGCCATCATGAAAGAAGAAATCCAACAGAAGTCAAACGCCAAAACGGTACAGCCAGGTAAGACTAGGGGTGGTGGCCAGGCTCTGAAACTGCCCTCTTTAAAACCACCACTTGCCAAAGCCAGTGACCTTGTCTCAGTCCTCATTTCCCTTTCCCTGATGACCACATCTGACACTGGCACGTGCCCTGTTCTGCGCGGACCCTCCTAGTCACTGGGAACCCTTCCTCCCAACACAGGCGTCCTCTGCCAAAGGCCACTTCCGAGCGGTCCCATGCTCTCCGGCTTGGAGTGGTACACATGTGTGCGCACAAGTACATGCATACGAATGTGACGACTGGGCGCTTGACTCTGAACTCTGTGTCTCTAGAGCTGACCATTCTCCCAAGGACTTTCGTCTCAAGTGGCTATTTCCACTAGACTTCCGGTTGTCACCTCCTGTTCAAGCTGTGCTCAGGGCCTCGCTCTTGGCTTCCACGCTGCCCTGCTTATTGTCACCACCGTCAGGGATGTCCCAACACTCTGGCTCCCCGCCCCAGCCCCGTCCTTTATCTACTAAGTTGTGAAGCCCCATCCTGACTTTCTAGGAAGCGCTCCCTTAGAGTTCACGACTGAGTTCCTGCAACACTGTGGCCCTGCCTCCAGCTTCCCGGTCTGTTTCGTCCTCCCCAAGGCCACTGCCAGGTTGGTTCAATGAAAGATGACCATACAGTCTACTAGTCTGGTTTTGCAAGGGATTTTATTGAGTTATTTTTAGAGCGAGGGGAAGGGAGGGAGATCAAGAGGGGGAGAGACGTTGATCAGTTGCCACTTTCTCACATGCGCCACGACCGAGCCTGCCACCCAGGCACACGTCCTGACCAGGAACTCACCGGCAACGCTTCACTTTGCGGGACAACGTCCATCCCACTGAGTCACACTGGTCAGGGCTCTACCGGCCCGTTAAAGACTCCAGTGGGTCCTCCAGCCTAGTGAGACGGAGCTGCCCTTCCTCAGCCTGCTGCTCTGCCCCTCCTACAATCACATCTCGCTCTTACCTCTCCCTGGACCCCAATACCCGGCCTGTCCCGGCAGTGGAGGGAGGTGGCAACTACTGGGCCCCTGGCACTGCCATTCGCGATGCCGTGTAAGCCTCAGGACAGCCTCACAGGGCACACATCACTGTATTCACTTTGCAGATGAGGAAAAGGACTTCTAGGAAGAGCGGCCTCCTGGAGTCCCAGAGCTAGGGAGCCACAGCCCCGCACCCGCGCTCACGCCCTCTCCCTCGCACCACTCTGGCCTGCGCCGCTAACCCTTCCATCACACCGTCGGCTCACTTCTGCTCACTCGCCACACCCCGCCTGGCACCTCTCCCTGCACCCGGTCCCCTGCCCCACTTCTCCCGGCTTCTGCCCCCAGCACTGATGTCTTCTTTCTTGTCACACATAGGTCGGTTTTTCCTGTTGGTACCCCTCCTCTGACCGCCTCACTAGCGAAAGTCACCCACAGTACTTGCAGGCTCCCTATAAGCAGGGCCCGGTCTCAGCCCCCTGGGTGTCCCTAAGGGAGATAGTCCATACACATGCGTGGAAATGAAAATATGAGAACAACTAGTTCCTTAGCAGAGACCTTCAAAACAACTGCATTCGTATTTCATTTGTTTAATGGGTTAATTTCCTCTGGGTCACATGGGAATAATTGTCTGAAATTACAAGTGAAGAAGGATAGTAATGTTAGGGAGCTTTGTTATTGAAGAAAAATATTATGACAACGTTAGCGGCGGTGAACTTCAGAGTTCAGCTCAGGAGACAACTTCCTTCCTTAGCGCACAGGTTTCCATTGCTCAGACACGCTGTAACATTCGGGCTTCTTTCTCCCCCCACCCATGTCTGAGGGAGATTAAAGCGAATACTCACAGCCATTTTGAAACATTTGAGTAAGCGGTCAGAGGAAGGGGTGAGAAGTATTTCCCCAGAAACTATGTGCGGGCACGTGTGTGTGTGTGTGTGTGTGTGTGTAACAACTACTCCAACAAAAACTAACTTCACACGAGGCTGGCCATCCATGAGGGCTGATTCTCTCCAAAGTCTGAAGAGAAGATTTGCAAAAGACAAAAGACCTCAGAGGGTAAGAGGGAGAATCTTCCAGATATGAGACCATACATACTTATCTGGGAGGCTGGACAAAGAACAAGGAAATGAACTATTGAAAAAGGAGTATCTCTTTCCAAGAAAGAAACTCTGGTAACACCTAATGCTTGGCCGACCTCCCCGGGGAAGGGAGCTCCTCCCCACTTCACCAACCTTTCTCTGGAAAACACTCACCAAGACAAACCAAGGCTGGGGGCCTGCATGTCACTCACTTGTCCTATTAGTCAGCCCCCTGCCCATGTGCAGCGTGTGATGTGGGCCAAAAAACTCCCTGAAATTTGTTCCTGTGAGCAGGCAGTTAAAAGCACGGGCAGAACGGTAAGGAACTGAAGCAGTGCCTCCCAGGACAGTCTACGCACATACAAACATACGTGTTTTTGATATAAAGGGCAGCGTGCTCTATACCGCTGGTCTGTGCCTCGGTGTTGAACTCCACAGAAGTGTAGGTGGCCTGCGGTGACTGTCCCCCTCCCCGCAAAAACAAGCCCGTGGCACCACATTCTGGCCCAGTCTGGGTTCTGGTTCGCCCTGGACCTCTTCTCCTACTTCCACATTTCATGTGCACATTAAGGGGTGATATGTGTTTCCCAGTCTTGAACTGACATATGTCCTCCCTCCTCAGGTGTCAGGTAACATGGACTTAGGCTGAGAGAACCCTCTGCCTGCTCTCTGGGATGCAAAGTTCTAACAGAAAGCCAAGGGCGGAGGGGTGGCCATCGCTGGCCTCGTGAATGAAGGCTGCCTCCCACGCACAACCAGACCCGCTAGGCTTCAGCAGCCTAGACTGAGTGCTCACGACGTGCCCAGCCTAATGGGAGGCACTGGGGATACAAAAATGAGCCCCCGTCTTTAAAAGATACAGAGGGGATGCCCCCAGAATCCAACATCAACATCACTACCAGGAACAGTTCCTTAAACCAGAACCAGCTGGGATCAGCCCCACTCCCCCACCCCACCCGAGTGCCCGCCAGAGGGAGCCCAGCACGGGATGGCTGTCATGCATCTAGTACAGCAGCTACCGCCACCTCCAAAGAGACTGTCATTAAAGCTTTGTCCCTGGCTCTCGGATTTACATGTACAAATAATCGCTGTCAGGGGTACGAGCCCCAGAGAGCAATAACAGATTCTGGTGGAAGCAGATGCAAATGCAGGAAATAAAAACAAAAATGGAACACGCCAGCCTGGCAGAGCTCAATGCTGAGAGACATCCCGGGGGCAGAAGCGCTGCCGGGAAGGCAGGCTGGAGAGGGTCCATCGGATCAAGCAGTGACTGGTCGGCCTTCTGCAAAAGCTAGTCTAGGATTCTTTTTTTTAAAGTATGGTCACATATATAACATAAAACAGGGAACTTTAAACATTTTTAAGTGTATGATTAAGTGGCATCAATTACAATCACACTGCTGTTCAACCGCCACGCTGTTTCTCAAACTTTTCCATCTCCCCAAACAGAAACTCCATCCCCTTTCCTCAATAACCGCCCCCACCTCCTGGGAGCCTCTAATCTGCTCTGTCTTTATGAATTTACCTATTCTAGGTATTCTATACAAGTGGCACCGTGTAATGCTTGCCCTTTCGTGCCTGGCTTTTTTCACTTAGCACCTGTTTTCAAGGTGCGTGCATGGTGAGCATGTGTCGGAAACGCCTTCCTTTCTGTGGCCGGAAACGGTCCCGCTGCATGTACACACTGCAGCGCGCCTGTCCGGGTACCTGTGGACAGGCACGAGGGTGTGTCCACCCTCTGGCTGCGGTCAGTAATGCTGCCGGGAATATGGGTGCACACATCGTCTGCTGAAGTCTCCGTTTTCCATTCTTTTGGCTTTATATCCAGGAGTGGAATTGCTGGGCCATGTGGTAATTCTACTCTGAGCTTTCAGAGGAACCGCCAGACAGTTTCCTGCAGTGGCAGGCCTGAGGTCGGAGAGAATGACGTGGTCCTTGCGCTAGGAGATGGGGTTCTGGGCACCTTGGCCCTGGGAGACCTCGGGGCACACTCAGGCCCGTCTCCTGGCCCTGGGCGGGTGAAGGAGAAAGGCCAAGTGGGGAAGCATCCGAGGAGGGGCTAGTTGGTGCGGACCTCAAAGCCGCTCCCTAGAGTCCCTGCCAGCTCCTGGGAGAGAGACCCTTGTCATGACAGTGTGGGGGTAGGAAACCACAGGGTCCCCTCGCCTCAGCTGCCTCTGGTTTTACACAGTGAGGCAAGGAGAGCTGAGGACATGTGGCCTCGGTCTCCTGTCCCTGCTTCTTTCTGCTGTACCACCTGCCAGAGCTGGGTCTGGGCAAGGTGGGGCCTCTCAGGGCAGGAAGCAGGTGGAGACATCCCGAATGCTGTAGCTCTGCTATTGTCATGAACTGATGTTGGGGCTTCGTCCCATGTCTGTCTGCTCCCTCTGCCAGAAGTTCCTCTTTCCCATCACCTCCACCTGGTTACCTCCTCACACCCTGTCCCATTGAACCTCATCCCCCATCTCCTCGGTGGAGTTGGGTGCCCTCCTCTGGGCTCTGTCAGCACCTCAGGAATTCACTCTCGAGGCTGTTGCCATGTGTTTCCTGCTGGTGGCAGCTTACTGGCCTGTTTCCCCACCACACTGTGAGATCCTGGGTAGACAACGAGCATTTTATCTGTGCATCCCTAGGATAAGTCCTGGTACCTAGTGTTTGATGAATGAATGAATGAGTGAGTGAGTGATGTGCTCTTTACAAGGGTGCTGCTTAATGAGTGCTAATTGGCTGACTGTGTGAATGAATGAATGGCACTCCAAGGACTGAGAGGAGCCTTTGTGTAGACCCTTGGCTCATGGTCGAGCCCTCACTCTCTCCTTCCTTCATTCATTACAGCCACTGTTGTGTGTCAGATTCTTGTTTATTAGACACTGAGGTTCAGGTGCTGCGGCTCCTCAGGCTCTGCCATCAGGAGCCCACAGAAAAGTAGGTGCAGAGCAAAGGAAACGCGAAGTGCAATTCGAGCGCCTCTGTCCCCGCCAGCACATGGCCTGGCAGCGCAGCGCACACCTGACCTGGCTTCTTGCCCCGCCGGCTGCTGCTCCAGGATTGGGGCCGGAGAACGAGCAACCGGGAGGGTTTGGGTAGCTCACAGCATCCAGCTCAGCTCACATCAGAGACCTCATTCCTCTTCGGGGATTCGCTCACTCTGCACAGCTGGTTAAGTTTTCATCAGGGCTGGGATGGGGGTTGGGAGAGAGCTCTGATCCTGCGCCCTTTCATGCTGGGCGTGGGGGAGAGGCACCGAATCCTCTCCATTTTATTTTTCAGATGAATAGGAACAGACCATGGTTCCGGGCAAGACCCAGCCCTCACAGGCTCATGCCGCCGCTGTGGGCAGATGAGAGGTTACTGGGTTCAGGATAAAGTGCACAGACGGTACAGGCATCCGCTGCAGGCACGCACACCTTTAATGAACGCTTGGTAACAGGCTAGTGGTGAGCAGCAATTTTTTTTCTTTAAAAAGTGATTTAATGTTCTAGTCTCCCACCCCGCCTTCATCTCTGCTCCCACTAGGACCTGGTCCGGCTAACTGCAGGCTCCGGCTGGGGGCACGGTCACGTTCGTGCTGACCCTTTATGAGCACCTTGTCTGGATGGAGCCTCCCACTGCAGCACCAGGGCAACTGTTTCTGCTCAGATCTGACCCAGAACAGCAAGCGTGGGGCTGAGAATGAAGCCTCAGTTTTCTCATCCAGAAAACAGGAAAGGGAAGGCTAAGAAAACATGCATAAGACAGGAGAGAGACATCAAAGAACTTGCACATTACCCTGGCCGCGTGGCTCTGTGGTTGGAGCATCGTTCAATGCAGGGAAATGTTGCCAGTTCCATTCCAGTCAGGGCACATACCTAGGTTGTAGGTTTGATCCCCATTTGGGGTACTATGGAAGGCAACCAGTTGATGTTTCTCTCTCTCTCTCCCCCTTCCTCCCTCTCTAGAATCAATGAAAACATGTCCTCAGGTGAAGATTAAAAAAATAAAACAAAATAAAGAACTTTCACATCAATTATTACATTTGCTCCTCATTCAAAGCATTAACTGGCTGCCTACTTAATTCACAGTGACCCCAGAAGGTCGGTGGAGCAGATACTATAATTTCCACTTCAGAGGAAGGAAGCCGAAAGACAAAGTTGCATCCTCTGCCCAGACCACACTTGGGTCAGTGGCTGAGGTAGCAAGGGCATGGCGGTGGGGGAGGGGCCCCCTGTTTCTGGTCTCTTTTCACCATGGGAGTCTGCTCTCTGGCAGCCGAAGGGACATCCCTGGTCAGCTGGGTCCCCTCTGCTGTGGACTGAGCCTGAAGAGCTGACCATTTCCTGACCTCACGTCCATCCTCCCGAGATGTCCACATCCAGAACAGCTAAGAGAGATGGTTTCAGGTCGACCGAAAGGTAAAAAGGACCTACTGTGTGCCTAGTGCTGTGCTGTGTTGTTGTGAGTTCTGTGCAAAACACGTAAGACGTGGTCTTCTTTCTTAAGAAAAAGGCAATTTTATTGCTGAAACAAGATCTGCACAGATGAGTCTGACAGAGGGAGTGTGTCAAACAAACAAGCATCAGTGCTGCTGCCCCTTTAATATGCTACTAAACACGCAGCCTGGGGGTCTCGCTCGCTCGCGGACTCCGCAGGTCTCAGGCATTTCTGCACGAGCTGATGCTGGCGCTGCTGGTCCTCAGACCACACTCGGAGTAGCCAGGCTTCTTATGGTCCATATTATGACAAGTCAGAGGAGCTGGGTGGACAGCGTCCTAGAGGAGACACATTTATGCGTGGTTCAGAGGAGGGGAGGGACACAGGCAAAAAAAGAGAAAAAAGACTACTACAATCTTCAGTAGAGACTCAGTGGGCCGTGGGCCATGAAGACACAGGGAGAGCTCCTTGTGGTCTTGCAGGACACGCTTCCAGCTGGGCGTTGGGGGCAGAGTCACTGGTCCTGACTGTGTGACTGTGGGCTGGTCACTCACTCATTTTCTTCCTCTCCGAGAGAAGAGGTCAGCGGTTCCCAACCTGGGCAGGATGTTAGAACATCTGGGGAGCTTTTAAAATAAAACAACACCTGGACTCCTTCCCAAGAGACTTTTATGTAGTGGTCTGGGGCAAGGCTCAGCCCAGGTACTTTTTAAAAAAGCCCCCAGTGATTCTAATGAGCAGCTTGTGCTGAGAGTCACTGCACTGGGCCACCTCAGAGGCCCCTCCCAGTTTTCTCATCTTTACATATGGACAGACCATGCCAGGACTCCTGGCTTCTGTGTCTGGGCATGAGGCCTGGGGAAAAAAAAAAATATTCCAGAAATCCTAAGAAAAGCTTCCCCACGATGCCAGAAATCGGAGCATTGCTCTGATGGAGGCCAGGTGGAGGGCTGTCCTGCCCATCTGGTTCCCATTACTCCCAGGGCATGTTTCCCGTCCCCGGCAGGTACTGGAAGCTGGGAGCAGCCCCCTGGGTGGCCCTCGGCAGGGGCCTTTCAAGCCAAGCCCTGCTGACAGGCTGCAGGGCTCGTGGGGCCTTCCTGGCTTCCAAGTCACTCGCTCCCTCTTGGGGGTACAATCCCAGGCAAATTAGAAACCAAAGAAGGCAGATGCAGAAGCCCTGGCCTCCCTTTCATTAGCAGTCTGTCACAGAGCGTGAAGGGCTTCCATAAATTCTGCAGCTCGGCAGCTGCCGGGGGAGACCCGGGAGGCAGAAGATTCATTTGTTCCCCAGAAGACTGAGTCTCCGGGAATTTCCAGCCCCTTTCCTCCCCCACCTACTCAGCCAGGAACTAGCCCAAAGCCACATGTTGCCGTGTGCCTGTAGATTCCAAGGCTCAGGAGGGAGGGGAGGGAGGGGCTACCCCATCTGGTGAGGCCCCCCAGGACCCGTTCCTCCCTGCCAACATGGGCTGGAGGGGTCAGGCTGTTTCCATAAGGAACCCAGAGCCTCTGGCTGCTAACACACGTTATCCCTAGGCTGCAGCGCTGGGAGGCGGTTAGGGGTGTGTGTGTTGGGGGGGCTCTTAGCTGTGAGCTGCCCACCCACCAGGCCCAGAGTTGCTAAGCCAGGTTGCTGGACTTGGGGGTGGGTGGGCAGCCCGGGTGGAGAGCACCTAGACTGAGCCCCCACCCCCTGAATTTTCCCCAAAGAGATGCTGCTTCTCCTTCCACTGGCCGCTCCCAAAATGGCACAGTGTTGTGGGGGCCTGGGCCCTGGGATCGGCCAGCCCTGGAGTGTCATCCCAATGCCACCACTAACGAGCTACATGACCTTGGGCAAGCTAACGAGTTTTCCTGAGCCTTAGTCTTTCCATCTACAAAATGGGATAATAAAATATAAACCTCATAGAGTGATGGTGACTATTAATGTGGTAAGATTCTGAACAGCAAATGCCTAAGGCAGCGAAAGATCAGAGATGAAGGGGGTCTCCCAGCTGGCAAGTCCCCAGGCAGCAGGGGACTCAATTGCTTCTCAGTGAGCTGAGAGGTTCCATGTGCAGCACATGCTTCCCAGGATGAAAGCTTCAGTGACACCCTGCCTCTCGGAGAGGGACAAGAAGAACCCACGGCTACAGGCCACACTCTGCCTGACACTTATGACATGTGCTGGCCTGCCCCGCACATTCTGGCCAAACAGCCACACTAGCCCTGGAACGGGAAAGGGCCAAAGGCCGAGCCTGAAACTGTCCCTCCCATGGGGAACCAAGTCCTGATTCACAGGCACTGGGGGGAGGAGGAAGGAGAAGCACACTGCAAAACACTGCCCCGGCCACCGCGCAGCTGGCAGGCCTGCAGGCACACAGCGGGGAGGCCGGCGGGCCGCAGGCAGGCCGACAGCAGAGCACCCCGGCCCACCCCAGCCCTGCAGTCCCAGTGGGCAGTAGGGAGGAGGGGCTCCCAGAACCTCAGCGGGTGGCAAGGGGTGACACTGTGGGTCAGTACCCACCAGTGCATCGGACGCAATACCTTTATGAAGTCTGGTGAACCTTACTTTGAAGAAATTGAGTAAAACTCTATTTTTGCACAAAATTCCATTGAAGGGGGAGAAATTGCTTATATTTCAAAAGGATTCTTTCCTCTAAAAATCATTTACCATGGGACATTAAAGTGACAGCTTCCTTGAACCTTAACTATGACTTGATTTTTTTAAAAATCAGAGACACACAAGTTTTCGGGGATTCACATTTGTGAAAGACTATAATTTCCTTTAGGCACCAGCTCTGCATTCTGCACCCACCCAGAGGCATCTGTGCCCCGTCTGCCGTCTGTCTGCACCCCACTCCCTTCTTTGTCTACTGTTGCCCCAGGTACACCCATCCTACCTGAATGTGTACTACGCACCCAGCACTGGGCCAGCAGCTGGTCTCAGGGTCCCTCGTTAATCCTCACAGCAAGACCCTCACTGTGCCCCTCCCTCCCCATGGCCCCCAAGGACCAGTGGTGTACTGGTAAACACTAAACAATCTGCTCTCTGGAATAGCCCCTCCAGGGCCAGTTTCAAGCTAGAAGGAAGGAAGAGACGAGACCAGCCCATCATTGCACAGTATAGCCACCCAGCAGATACAACCCTTGTACACAACCCCGAGGGCATAGGTGACCGTGAAATGTAACATGCTTAGGAACCCATGAGTTTTGAGTATTTATTTACTTTTTAAAAAAATTTTAGTGACACATATATAACAGAATTTACCACTTTAAACACTTCTAGGGGCTATCACAACATACAGCATGGTGGTTGTGGCCATAGTTAGCAATACTGTTTTGCATCTTTGAAAGTTGCTAAGAGTAAATTTTTTAAATTCTCATTACAAGAAAAAAATTGTAACTATATATGGTGACAGTTGTTAACTAGACTCACTGTAGTGATCATTTTGCAATATACACAAATATTAAATCATTATGTTGTACATCTGAAAGTAACATGTTATATGTCAATTATACCTTAATAAAAAAAACATTTTACATGTACAGTTCAGTGTCAAGGGCATTCACATTGTTGTGCAACCATAACCACTATCAATTTCCAGAATTTATCAAAATCCCAAAGGACAGCTCTGCCCCCATTAAACAAAAACTCCCTATACCTTTGTTTTTAAATATAACTTACTAAATTTAAATGTAGGTAATTTAATTTTAATCATGGCTGTTTTTAACCAAACTCTTGAACATTTAACAATCAGTTCTTGCAAACCAGTACGAGCTGGCCCCAGGACGCCACCGGCTAGAAACGAAGGACCGCCGCCATGCTGCTGCGCTCAGTCACGGTCAGGCTGGTGAGCATCTGAAACGCAGCCTCGCACGTCAGCCTCGCAGCAAACCTGCGGGTTGAGTCATCTGTTTTCCCCCATTATACAGATGAGGGTCTTGCTGAGGCTACGCTGAAGCTTAAGCAAAGTCAAGTGACTTCTAGCCCAATGTTAGAGCAAATCTAAACTCCTCAGCCTGCCTGTCAAGACTGCAGCCTGGGCCTTCGTGACTTACGCAGTTTCATGTCTCACCGCCATCCGATGCCCTTAACCCCAGTGAAGCATCGGGGTAAGCGGGGAATCTGGTTTTCTGAAAGCTCCTTCCCTCCGTCCGGGGTAAGAGCCCTTTCCAAGGCAGAAGAAGCTTGGGCCTGCCCCTGAGATGTTCCACACATCACCCTCTACAGGCCTCGGTGCCCCCAGCTGAGGAATGAGGGGAGCAACATCCCCCTCAGCTAGGAGGCCCCAGACTTCAGGGTGCTCTGGGACAGGATTTCTGTCCAACAATCCACAGAAGGCATGAGCGGAAGCCTTGATTCTGTTCTCTGCTCAGTGGCTGGTTCACTCCCAGATGGGGCCCCTTCCGATGCTCTCACACGAGAGTAGACTCCCATGCAGTCAACCCCCAAGGGCACCAGTACCCAAAAGGCTGGACCCACGCTGCACCCTCACTGACGCTGCAGACCTCGGCAGTGAAACAGCCATAAATGAAGAATGGTTTGGGGAAAGCTGCTGAGACCTGGAGGTGGGGGTGGCCAGAGGATCAAATGACCTCCAAAAGTCCCCAGTGTGCACTCCCAGAGGACGCAGATCTGTGGGTTTCCTGAGCTAGATTGATTCCAGGCCTGGAAGCCATCATTCCCTTCATAATACAAATAATCACCAAACACGCGCAAGCTCTCGGTAGCCTGGATGTTCACTCCAACAATTCTCTGTGTGGACGGTGATTAGACCATCATTATCTTAATGCTTCTTAATTTATCTTTCTGATTAGCAAGTTACCATTTTATTTGCAAAAAATAGCCTTCTGCTGGGTGGAAGCCAGCCAAGCACAGCAGCTGTCATTTTCTCTGTACTAAATCAGGCCAGGCTTAAGTTGGTCTCTGGTGAAGCTATTTCTTGTGTCTTGGCGCAAACACACCCCACCATCCACTGTGGCTGTGGGTATGGGCTAAAACCTCAACCCAAGGGCTACAGGTTGAGAAGTCATCTCTCCCCAGGGAAGGGGACCGGGGTGAAACAGCCCCACCCCTATGGACTCACTGAGGGAAGGGCTGCCAGAGCCTGACCCTCATACTGCCCGATGGGACTGTCCATGCGGCCAACCCATGCAGGGACTAGGAGCAAAGTCACTGTGTGTGAAGCATAATGACAGTTGCCACCTCAAAAGCACCTGCCATGTGCCAGGCACCTGTGGAACACTTGAGACCCATGGTCTCATTCAATTCTCAAAACAGCTACACAGATATGTACCGTTATTATTCCCACATACAGATGGAGAGACCAAGGTTATGCGATTTGTCTATGGTCCCACAACTCATAAGTGGCAGAGCTACTTCAAAATCAGGTCTTGGAGATGCTCAGAGCCAACGATTTTGACTGCCACATTGTATCACCGTCCCAGGCAGAACACACACAGTATGAGAGGAGAGCTTTTAGGGCAAATGGCAACAGGATGACTCCCCCCACCCCCCATCTTTCTTTTAAGAGAGAGAGGAAGGGAGAGAGAGAGAGAGACAAACACTGATTTTTTGTTCCACCCATTTATGCATCCATTGGTTGCTTCTTCTATGTGCCCTGACTGGATTATGTCCAAACATCTCCCTCACTTTGGATTGCATAGATCAGTGCTTTTCAAAGTGTGGTCCTGGGCCAACATCAGCACCCAGAGCCTGGTCAGGAATACAGACCCTCAGGCCCCATCTCAGACCAGCTGAATCGGGGACTCTGGGGGTGGGCCAGCCATTCGCGCTCCAGTAAACCCTGCAGGGGATGCCCATGCTCGCCATGCACATGTATCGATCAACACGAGCACCTCACAAGTGTTTTCTCACCTAAATGTGGCAATGGCACTATGAGATAAACAGTAGCATAGGGCCATTTTACAGATAAGGAAACGAGGTCCTGGGTAGGCAGTAACTAGCCCAAGGTCACAAAGCTTAACTTAAAATGGGCAGAGGCCGGCTTCAAACCCAGTTTGGTCTGACTCCACAGTCAATGCGCCAACAGCCCTGCAGAGAATTCCTCCCTCCTCACCAACCCTCTTGGCAGGGACTTGGGAGATTCTTATTTGACAAGCTGAGCAGTGCAACCCAGGACAGGAAAAGGGATGTGGCCAGCTCTCCCATGGAGCAGCCGGTAGAGCACCATCCTGGTGACAGCAGCTCCACCTTGTCCTAAATGGAGACATAGGCGATTGGAGTAACTCCAAAGCCAGGTGCGCTCCACCCAGGACTGTGATCTTTTTCTGGGTCCTCTACTTTGGTCAAGTACTCCAGGATCTTGTTTTAAGGGCACATGTGAGTTCAGAGGGTGAATTGTTCTAAAAATAAAATTCCTCCTGATAACTATAGATTTGTTTTTCTTAAGCGTCAAAAACAACAACAAAAAACAAAAACAAACAAACAAAAACACCCTAGTAGCTGCATTAGGGGATTAGAGCTGGAAATTGCTGTTGCTTCTTTAATCTCTGCAGTGTCCCCGGGCTGGTAAGTTGGATTTCACAGCGAAGGAAAAATATGGCTTGTTTTGTACAAAAGTCATGCTCCTTGAAACACTCCACAAACAGCCACCGAGCACAATGTTGCCCAGATACTTTCCCTCAGATCACCTCATTGAATCTTCAGAACAACCTGAGAAGGACCTATTTTATAAGATGGTTGCCATTATTATCCCCATTTGACAGATGAAAAAGAGAGGCATTCAACAAGTGGCCAAGCCCGGGCCCGCCTATTTCGTTAAGTGCTCGCTCTTGACTACACTACCCCAGTCTACGGGGTCTGGCACTGGGGTGAATTAAGAGGAGGGGTTGGGCTCTGGGGATCTGAGGACAAATACAAGAAAATCTCAGCAGCTTGATAAATATAGAAAGGGAAAGTTCTATGTGGTGGCAGGTCAGCCACCGGAAAGCCTTCGAAGGACCCTATCTAAGGGGATTTGTATACATTGGGCCTGTCTGCACATGCCTGGAATCCTATTTGACGGGGCCACGTGTATGCATCCCAGGGGTTCAACGTCTTTCCTCCCGAGGTAGTTCTGAGCCTGTGCTGGCCCCCGATTCTCATAGGCCGAGAGGGGAAGCCTGGTCCCAGCAAGTGCCCCGAGTTCCAGAGGACACTGTCGTGAGAGCTGGGCTGTCAGGCCACACCAGCAAGTTCTGAATCCTCTCTGAAGTGTGAGCAGCACCCAGCTCCAGAAAAGCTATTTATTTCATTCCCAGGAAGCCCGCGCTGTCGCTGAGATCCCAGTTTCTTCTGCTGCCCCATCTGCTTGGAGACCCTCAGCCTCCTGGCCAAGAACAAAGGACCCACCCTCTGCCATCCTGCAAAGCCGGCAGGACTAAGTGGGTGGGAGGCAAGGGGCCGGGCATTGTCCCTGTGCAGCTCAGTTGCTGCAGATGCCCGCTGTCCGGGCACCAGGGACAGCCAGATCCAAGCTTGCCATGCTTGTGTCACAGCTGGCTGGGCTGGGTGGGCCACGTGGAGCCCAGGGGGGCCATGTGGGGCACGTGAGCGTGTGAGAGTTGGAGCCTCCTCCTCGGAAGGACCCCGCCAGGCTTTTTACAAAGAGCACAGAATAGAAACACCTATTGCCCTTCCAACTGCCAATGACACTCACAAAGGACCCTGCGCCAGGCAGCTCATTTTAATTCAAACCCAGGAAGGATTTCCTCAAGAGAGTCCAGTTCCTCTCTGCACTATAGAAAAAGCTAGAGAAGACCCATCCTACTCTTTCTCTGAGTTAGCCTGGCTCGTGTCTGCCCTTGCCCAGCATTTCGGATACGCAAGTCTGATGGAGAACTCCCCGATGTGGAGAGGAACTTTCTAGGGGAGACGCGGCCTCCCGCTTCCTCCACACAGAGTGCCTGGGCCTCCTGCCCCCCACCCCCTGGCCTAATTCCCCATTCAGGATCCTGGAGGCCACTCCCCAGATGCTGACAGGTTAAGAGGGGGGGCTATAAGCTGAGCTTCAAGCAGCCCCAGGAGTCTGGGTGCAGGTTCAGGTTGTCACGAGGTGCATATCAAAGCCGGAGTTTAAAAACTGCACTGGGAATAGTGCAATTATCTCGCTCCACCACATTTCTCAGCCCCGACTGAGGTTTAATTAAAGCCAAGTAAAAACACAGAGTCGCCATTTCAGATATCACCCCCACTGCATGCTGGTTAAAAAAAAAAAAAAAATGGAAAGGAAAAAACACATCCTTTATCAGGGACTTAAAATTTTTTCTGTGGGTCTCTTCCAGCTCAGTTGGATATTATTACTTCACAACAGCCTCTTTAAAGAAATATATATATATTTAATGTATATGTATAAAATGAGTTAATCCCCCATAATCTCCTTGAGTTGTACCTGAAACACAGTTTCTTGCAGGTGACCTTTTTAGAAGAGGCTGTTCCTATGGCAACCACATTGTTTGATTCAGTCAAGAGAAAAATGCTGCATGGAAATGTACTTAATTTTGCTTAATTTGATGCTGTATTTAACACTTGTGCAAGCTGGAAGAGGAGAGGGCCTGTAAGGCGGGAGCCGGCTCATGGGGGCCACCATCCCTGGCTTCCTATCCTGAGGACAAAGGACCCCTAGACACCAGCAGCCAGTCAGTACCTGCCCCCGGCTCAGGGCTGGGTGGTGGGGGGACAGGCAGGGCCCTCTGGGTGGTTCCTCAGGTACTGGGCTGAAGGACAGGTCCTACAAGCTGAATAAAAACGTTGCACCCACTGGTGACCCAGCTCTGGGCCTTGTTCTGTGACTCTCACAGCATGTCATCCCAAAGGCGGGACAACAGAGCAAAGACCTCTCAGACGCCCTCTGGCACTGAGTCTGCGAGTGCCTGTGTGCAAGTCTGCAAGTCTGGGCTCTTCCAGCCGACTGGGAAGCAGCAAGTGCTGTGCTCGGTAAATGGTTCACTCAATTTGTCAGACAGGAGCCCACTCCGGGGGTACCAGAGCCTGGTGCTGGGAGCTCTGGGTGCAGCCTTGCCCACCACAGACCGTGGCCACTGCACGAACTGCTTGTCACCCGGGCATGCCCACAGTCACAGATGAAGACCTTAAAGCAGGGTTAGCAAAGACACTTGACCAAGGTGCCACAGAGGGTAACAGGGATAGAGTCCCCAGTCCAAGCTCTATGCTTTCCAATGGTCCACATACACGTCCCTGCTTGCCGCAAGCACGGCGGCTGCAAGGCGAGAACAGGCACAGCAAGACGCGGTGCTGTCCCAGCAGCAACCAGGTCAGGAGACCGGACCTCCCTTACGCCTGCTCCCTCTGCCCCAGCCTCTGCTGTGAATCAGTTCTAATCCCACTTATTCATCAGATGGTCTTCAACAAATTATTCAGCTTCTCAGGACCTAGGTTCCTCATCTGAATAATAAGAGTTGATTAAGGCTATCTCCAGTGCTTTTCCTGCTTTTTCCTCTGTGCTAGGATTCTAATCTTCCACCCCCATATGTGTGCACAGCTAACACACCTCCAGTGGCGGGCTAGGTTAGCCACCCAGGTCCTCGGTCACCATGTGCTACTAACTCCAGGAAGTCAGCCCTCATCCAGGTCTTCAGCTGAAGCCCTCACAACTCCATCACTAGCCAAGCCCTGCGGTACCAATGTCCTCAATCACAGACCGCTATGATTGTTGGGACTGATCTCATCACGCCTCAGCTTCCCGTTGACCCAAGTCACCATCAGGAACCTAAGTCTACCTGGTCCTGCATCACTGTGTAGACACACAATTCCGTGTTGCTGTGTGCATCTCTGTAGCCTCTCCCAAAACTCCTTTGACCATACCGTCTGGAACCGCAGTCCTCCCTGACTATCCCCTTCACTTTCCTGCTTTAAGAATCCTGGCGTCCTCCTAAGGATGTGTTTCCTTAGAAGCCTTTTCCAAAGAGGCAGTTTTGTCTTCTGCATCCAACATACTTCAGAAAGGGGAGGTGGGTAAGCGCCTTCCTTGCTCCCCATCTAAACTGCCTTTCTTCTTTCAAAAAAGCCCAAGCTGATCCGAAGAGCTTATCAGCAGACCTAGTGACCCCTCCTAAGTATCTAATGCTGTCTTTCTACCCACTTCCTGGTCACTGCACTTAGTCACGGGCGACTTCAGCACCCAGAAGTCTGATTCCTCCATTACTCTCCTGCCATCATCCTTGGAGACCTCAATGCCCATGAAGACCATCCACCCAATACCCTGTTCTTTTAGTTCTTTGACTGTCCTAGCTCCAACTGGCTGTTGCTCTACTCACATGGCCTTTCCTTAGACTTTCACACCAATAACTGAATCGCTCGCTAAACGTAGATTCCCAATGCCGCACTTTCTGACCATCATCACCCTCCTTAGAGCATTCTCACTCCATCAGATCTCCAGCCTCTCAAGACCTTCATTTCATGAAAAGTTCACTTTTTGTGATCCATTGCTACCACCCCAAGTGTCCACTTTGTTCCCTGCCCAGTTCTGATGCCACAGTCCAGCACGTGACCTAGCCCCTTGCCAACAGCCTGAAACTTTCAGCGGCTCTCCTTGCGTTGGACTAGTCTAGCAGAACTCAGGTCCTGGTGTTCCACCCACTTACTCAGGACCCGCACCAGAGCAGCTGAGTGCTGCTAGAGAAAAATGACACAAATTTTTGACTAGACCTGCTACAAACACGGCCACAAATCTCGCTCAGCACTGTCAGAAAAACCTACTGCCTCTCCCCAGAAAATTCAATTTCCCAGTCTCTGGGGAAACTATCATACCTCCTCCCTCTCTTCAAGTCTCCAATACTCCCTCCCCTACCTCCTTCTCAGCTGATGACCTTGCCATAGATTTCACGGAGAAAATAGATTTCTATAAGATGAGAGCTACTTCGTCTTCCCATCAACAAGCCCTTTATTGTATCCTCATCAGAACCAACATACTCTGTCTGCCCCACCCCCAGTTCCAATGGGAAAAAAGTCCTGGCTCCTATCCAAGGTCAACATCTTTACTGGGCTCAAAACTCATTTTTGTGTGCCATTTCAAAAACTTTTTTTTTTTTTTGAACCTTTCTATTTCTTCTTGCATGATCGTTTTTCTCCTTCTTGACTGGGTCATGTCCACTGACATGCAAGAATATCTCAAAAATTGGCATAAAAACATACCTCCTTTAAGTGAAGGCTTTCCGGACCCCACTCCTCCCTTGACCCCAGTCCATCTTCCATTCGCTACCTCTTTTTGAGCTCTCCTGCAGAGCAAATCCACTCAAAGGCATCTACGTCACTTCTCCACTCCCTCACCTTGGCTCTCTTCTCACTAAACGAAGCTCCCCCCAGTCACCACTGCACGGATGATGACCGGGTACCGGGACCACGAATGACTACACCCTGCTGAAGTGAACGGCCAGTTCTCTGTCCTCATCTTGCTCTCCCAGCAGCATTGGGCACAGTTAGCCAATTGTTCCTTCTCAAAACACTTTCCGACCCAGGCTCTGTGACCCCGGACCCCGCTGGTCCTCTCACACTTCCCTGGCACCCCTCCCCGTCTCCGTTGGTGGTGTTTCCTAAAACACAGGAGCATCTTCAGCCCCTTCTCTCCCCATGTGATCTTCCCTAGTCCTGTGGCTCTAACACCCTTCTTACACACTCAGGTCTCTCAGATTTACTTCGCCAGCTGTATCTTTTCTCAGATCCCCAGACATCTGTATTCAACTGTCTACTCAATGACTCTATTTTGGTGTCTAAAAGGCAACCCAGACTTAGCATATTCAAATCAGATCTTTTAACTTCCCTCCTCAGATCCACACATCCCCTCCTGCCACATTTCTCCATCCAAGTAAACAGTGCCCTCTCTGTCCACTTGCTAAAAATCTGTGACTCAGTCTGGATTTCTTCCTTTCCCTCAGTCCCATCCAGTTCATCAGGGAGCGTCTTCTCCACTCTACTCCCAAGTCAATGGGAAGATAACCACCTGAATGAACCCATCCCCTAACCTCTCCCTTCTAGCTCCGTGGCTGAAACCAAGTCCACAGAGCCTCCCACCAGGTCTCCCTGACCCCACGAAGCGGCTAACGTGGCCTTCCTACAGCCCAGGCAGCTTTGCGCACGCTCCCACATACAGTCCTCTGGTGGGTCCCACGGCAAGCGGAGTAAGAACCAGAGGCCTTTCTAAGTGGCTTTCGAAGACCCTTGACGTGGCTGCTGCCTGCTTCTGTGATCTCATTTCTCTTCATTCTCCCTCTCATCTTCCCATTCCCGGGTGCAGCTTTGTTCCCTCGCTTTTCCTTCTGCTGGAAATGTCCGGATGTCCTTCCCTCCTACCCATACATGGTGGCCAGCCTCCCCGATACCCGCCACGGCCAATCCTGCAGTGCCCTACCTCATCTTCATCACCGCTGCCACAGGGCCTAGCTGTTCTTATTTCCACGCATGCTTCCTTGTTTAGTCAGACTGTCCCTCCCCACTTAGACTCCCTGGTGGCAGGGACTCTGTCTTGTTCCATTTCTCACACCTCCAACAAGGCCTTGCACACAGCAGACACTTAATATTTGTTAATTTCTACATGAAGGAAGCAGCTGTGGCTGGACACGCGGACCGAGGGAACTGTCCAGAAGTGGCAGGGACATAGGAATGATGTGTGAGCCCTGAGAGGGCAGGCGCTGCTGTCTCACTCACCTCTGTGGCCAGCACAGGATGTGTAGCCGGACCTGGCTCCTAGTCAGTGCGTAATAAATACAAACGTGTGGCAGGCAAAGCATCTGGGAGTCAGGCATCATCTTAGCACTTCTGATTAGCCTTCCAACTGAAGCAAGACCTTCCGTGTATTCTACAGCATTCCTGCCAGGCGAGGAAGCCCAGTGACTGAGAGGTAGCCCAGGACCACAGAGCCTGGCTTGGGCCGCCAGTCCCAAGGCCGTCCTCTCTCAGCAGAAGGCTCTTTTTGCCCCCACCGCGCTCCTCGTCTGGAGGTCCTTGCCCACAGTCTTGGTTCCTACGTGGCATCCCATGGTTGTTTCTCTAGTTTATTAAAAGGTAATAAATGAATAAATGTCCTGGTTTCATGACAAGCTCTCCTACATGAGCTGGTGGAGCCCCCATGCACCCGGCCGGCCAGCATCACAGAGGTGTGGAGCTCCACACGGGACAGTGCTCTGCTGTGCATTCTGCTGTGCGCTCAGGAAACAGGAACCTGTCCAAGAGCTTGGATGCCTGGTTTCCGGCTGCTAAACATCCCTCACCTTCTGGGGTCACTCACTCTCTTTCTCAGGACCCTGAGGTCATGGAAGGCACTGCACACAGCAGTTAGGAATATGGACTCCCTGAGTCATAAAGACCTAGGCAAGACCTGCATCATGTGCCCATGCCCATTGCCCAAGTTCTGAGAGTCTCCACCGTAAAGTGAAGATACCAATCAAAATTAGTTCAAAGTGTTAGTATGAAAGTGAATGAGGGGACTCCCAGCCAAGATGGAGGCACAGGTAAACATACTGCATCTCCCTCCACAACTAAGAAGGAATACAACTACCTCAAAACTAGAGAAAACCAGAAGTTCCAGAAAATCAAGCTGCATGGAAGTTCAACAGACAAAGATATAAAGAAGAAATACTCATCCAGACAGGTAGGAGGGGCAGAGCCAGGGCGGAGAGGATGCGGTGTGGTGGTGGTGGCAGCGGTGGGCCAGCGGAAAGTACAGTCACACATTTTTAAATGTAGGGAGGGACACCTGAGGAGCACTCCCAGCACTGTTCTAGACCACGCAGATCATGGTCCCAGCGCTGGAGAAAATAAAACCTCATTGCTTCTGACTGTGCAAACCAGTGGGGACTGGGATGGAGGAAGAAACTGTCAGTCTCTCAGCAGAGTCTGCTTGTTTAAAGGGCCCTCATGGTCCTAGAACACCCACAGACCTACCCACTCTGGGAACGATGGCCAGGGCAATAGCTAGAGAGGCACCAGTCTCATATGGAAGTGGGAAAAGTACCTGGAAAAGGGGCGAGTGCTGAGCAAGTGGCACTGTTCCCTCTCAGACCCCTCCCCCACATGCAGTGCCACAACGCAGTGAAACGAGTTGCCAGTACTGACGCATACCTAAGGCTCCACCCCTTACAACGTAACAGGTGCGACAACTCTACCTAAGACTCAGAGGCAAGCAAAGAGGAGATAGCCAACCTAACAGACATAGAATTCAAAACACTGGTGATAAAGATGCTCACAGACTTGACAGATATGCTTAAGTATGGCAAATGCATAAAGGAAGAAGTGAAGGCATGCTAAGTGAAATGAAGGAAAATCCACACAAAACTAATGGTAAAGGGAAGGAAACCGGGGTTCAAATCAATGATTTGGAACATAAGGAAGAAAAAAGCAGCCAACCAGTACAGAATGAGGAAATAAGAATTGAAAAAAAAAAAGAGGAGAGGCTTAGGAACTTCTGGGACAACTTTAAACATACCAACATCTGAATCATAGGAATGACAGAAGGAGAAGAGGAAGAGCAAGAAATTGAAAGCTTATGTGAAAAAATAATGAAGGAAAACTTCCCAAATTTGGTGAAGGAAATAGACATACAAGTTCAGGAAGCAGAGAGAGTCCCAAACAAGCTAAACCCAAGGAGAACCACACCAAGACACATCATAATTAAAATGCCAAAGATTAAAGATAAAGAGAATCTTAAAAGCAGCAAGACAAAAGTAGAGTTACCTACAAAGGGGTGCCTATAAGACTATCAGCCGATTTCTCAAAAGAAACTTTGCAGGCAAGAAGGGACTGGCAAGGAGTATTCAATGTAATGAAAAGCAAGGACATACAACCAAGATTACTCTGTCCAGAACAGCTATCATTTAGAATGGAAAGGCAGATGAAGTGCTTCCCAGACAAGGTAAAGCTAAAGGAATTTCATCATCACCAAGCCATTATTATATGCAACATCAAAGGGACTTGCTTAAGAAAAAGAAGACCAAAATTATGAACATTAAAATAGCAATGAACTCACAACTATCAACAAATGAATCTAAAAAATAAAAAAATAAAAAATCCAACTAAGCAAACCAGAATAGGAACAGAATCATAGGTATGGGGATCATTTGGAGGGTTATCAGCTGGGAGGGGAAAGGGGAGAAATGGGGAAATGGTGCGGGGATTAAGAAGCATAATCGGTTGGTACCAAATAGACGGGGGGAAGTTAAGAATAATATAGGAAAAGGCGAAGCCAAAGAACTTATATGCACGACCCATGGACATGAACTAAGGGGGGTGGGATTGCTGGAGGGAAAGGGGGGGTACTGGGCAGAGGGGAGCAAAGGGGAAAAATATTGGGACTACTGTAACAACATAATCAATAAAATATACTTAAAAAAAGAAAGTGAATGAGGTCATAAATGCAAAGCTAAGCACCCAACAGATGAGATCGTTGTAGACGGAAAGCCTCCAAACCCACCCTGGCTCCCGGGCCAGTGTACTGCCACCGTTGCCATTGTTAGGAGAAAGAAACTTCTCACTTGGCCCCACCTTGATCTCACTCAACTATCCAAGAAGATCCTTACGCTGCTGGTTCCTACTCACATGAGTGTCCACGTGACAGGTGTGAGTGTCCACATGATAGCTGTGTCCTAGAGGATAAGCTCCCAAAGAGACTTAGCCTCACCTACACCCTCTTAGCTTACACAGCGTGGTAAGGAATTAAGCACTTACCCAAGGCTTTTTGATTATGAGGGAAAAAACTACACAATGTTAGAGCTGCAAGAACCCCCTCCCCCCAACCCCCAGAAGAAATTATCTAGTCCTATCTTCTCATTTTGCTTATAAGGAAATTGTAGATGACAGGAGTCCATAGGGTCACAGGGTCACATTGACAGCTGAGGCCCAGGCCTTCTCCCTCAGGAAGGCACACTGCCCACGTGTCCTCCTTCCCAAATTCCCTTCCACCATAGAAAAATACTGTACACAACCAACAACAGAAGCTAGGGAACCGAAGCAAGGGCAAACTGAGTAGGCAATGAGATTTGGAAAAGAATTATAGGTATGGGGAACATTTTGGGGGGAGGTCAGCAGGGAGGAGGAGGGGGGAAAGGGAGTTCCCTCCCTTTGGTACAGAAGTTGAGAAGCATAGCAGGAGGGAGTGGAGTAGACAGGGGGATTTTGAGAAGAACTATATGCACAACCAATGGGCATGGACTAAGTGGGGGGACAACTGGAGGGAGGAGGGCCACTGGGTAGAGGGGAACAAAGGGAAAAGAAATTGGGATAACTGTAACAGCATAATCAATAAAGCATATTTTTTAAAAAAAGAATAATATAGGAAAGGGTGAAGCCAAAGAACTTACATGCACGACCCATGGATGTGAACTAAGTGGGTGCGATTGCTGGGGGAAGATGGGTACTGGGCAGAGGGGAGCAAAGGGGAAAAAATTAGGACTACTATAACAATATAATCAATAAAATGTACTTAAAAAAGAAAAATACTGTACAGGACACCAGATCACCAGGCATTTTATACCAAAAAGCCTCTCCATCTAGGCCAAAGCTGAGAAGCACTTTCTTTGCTCTGTTTTTCTTTACCCCTTGGGGAGGAGGGTGGCCGAAGAGGACTCTCCAGGACAGAGGGCAACTCAGTGCCAAGAAAACTGGTGGCAGAGACTGAACCGGCTCTCTCCTGCCCCCACATACCCTGCTCGCCCTCTTCCTCCTATTTGCCCACCTCCTTTCACATTCTCTCCTTTTCTGCTTTCATCTGGGCTGTTTGCCTTTTGGGCTGTTTGCTCAGAAGCTGGGCTCTGTTTGCTAAGCCATTATTCATTTTCATATTACCTGGGATATTTTCAGCAGTTCCTCTGGGTTTTTAGGAGAATTTCAAGTCGAGAGAAGCACCATGGGCTGCAAGGCAAACACACGTCTGTGACCTGTGAGCCTCGCCTGGGGAACTTGCCCATCTTACCAGCCGCCTTCCTGACCAGCACAGCCTGGCACTCGCCTCTCACCCCAGGCTTCTGGGAGCAGGGCATGCTTTTCAGCAAAAAGGATTCAAGTTTCCTCAAATCTCAGATGCTGCTGCAAGCTGCCTGGTTTAGGCTCTCGACTGATGGGCCCAGGGCATGCAGGGCCTTTGGCCTTGCCTCCCCTTGAGGATGTCCTCCCCGCACGGCAGCCAGACCCGCAGAAAAAAGGAGTAGCCAGCCAGATGGAGGAGCTGACTCCCTGACCTCTGCAAACAGCGCCAGAAAAGCGCCAACTCCCTGCTGCTCTTCTGTGCACGCTCAGGCCCAGGGCGGGGGCACTGGTATGGGTGCCCATGACAGAGACGGGGAACTTCGGGAAGAAGAAGGCTGCTCTCCTGGCAGGAAGCTGGAGAACTGTCCCTGGGCCCTCCTTACTTGACCAGATCGAACCTGAGCAGCGTCTCTTTGGTCCTCAGCTCAGGTCCAGGTAGAGCAAGACCTGAATCCTCTGAATCCTCTGCATTCTGGAGGCGAGGGAGAGGAGGGCACGGAAGGAACACAGGGCACATATTAGTCCCCTATATTAGTCATGCGACCTTGGCAAGCACTTGATCTTTGTGTGTCTTAGACACCTCAGGGTGGATGTGAGCGCTGAGTGAGAGATGTGTGTGAGTGCTCAGTAAGTGCTGAGGGCCTTTTCACCGTCGGCTATTCTTCACCCAGGGTCAGGCATATCACCTGCAGATCAGTTACCTAAGGAGTTGGGATCTGTTGTGTTGAGACAGACTTCTGAGAAAACCCCCCTTGAGTGGCCCTGGGCTGATCGGCTGAGCGTGTTCTCAAGGTTTGCCACTGCACTGTGCCCCATTGCCCTACCCCCCCAGGCACTAGACATCAGGAAAACAAGGGCAGGCTTGACCAGCAGGGCTGTTGCAGCGGTGGGCCGTGGAGGCCCCCCTCAGTGTGCCACACCCCTCCATGGCTCCAATCAGAGCTACCTCGTTTCTGGGCTCTGTGGGCTGAGTGGATCCAGGAATAAACTCTGGGCCCTGAGCTGGAGCAGGGTCCATGGAGGAGATGTTTCTTCATGAGCCCTGCAGATTTTTTTCTTAAAAAGGTCATCAAGTTGCTGCTTCCTCTTAATCCAGCTGTTTTCATGACAGGATGGACATTGAATAGCTAAGTAGAACTGAAACCTTCTGGCGGACAGGGACCGCGTCTCCTCCAAAAACAAAGTACCTGACAGAGTGCCTAAGATACAGCACCTGCATGGGAAATACTGAATGAATGAATGAATGAATGAATGAATGAATGAAGAGGAGAGGCGCTGAGAGCACCCGGACTGGGGGTGGAGGTACGGCTGAAAGCAACCTGGGTACAAATGGCGGGAGAAGGTCCATTTCCAGAAAGAAGAGCTTGGAGAGTGCGTCCAGGAAGCATTCAGCTTCGGAGAGGCTCAGAAAGAAACCAGCACTCTCCCTAGAGGAGACACAGTGGACAGATGGGAAGTGGGTCTTAGGAATGAGGCAGAAGCCTGTTTTCTAAAAGCAGGGCAGAATGGCCAAGTTGGAGTTGCAGAACTAACCCAGAGCTCCTTAAAGCCTCCCCAAGAAGGAAGGCCCCGCTGTATGCCAGAGCTTGGACAGGACCCACAGTAAGGGTGAAGTGTTGTAGCCACTGTAGAGGGAGGAGAGGAGGACAGGGCACAGAGCAGCAAGGTCATTGAAAGCTCCTCCCCAGACAGGATCACCAGCCCCCTGTGAAGGACACAGAAGTCAGATCAGCAGGTCACCCAGGCAGAACCTGCTGTTCCATTCCCCAGGACAAAGAAGCCTCGACTCTTGATCCAGCCAAGCGAGAGCCCCTGGCAGACCTGGAAAACGCCCTGACGGGGCCTCTCAGGTCAGACATCACTCACCCTAAATAGCCCACGCCCGTCACAGAGCCCAATCCAGAGCCCAGGCTGGGGCAGGAGAGCAGGTGTGGGGATGGGTGATGACTTCCATGTTTTGCCCACTGTCCTGTTTCTGGAGACCCAAAGTGCAGAGGGCAGCAGGAGAACCCACCTGGGAAGGTGGGCAAGGAGCTGCGGACCTGTTGTTTTAATTTTCTCCTCAGTGGGCTCACAGGCTGGGGAGGCCACAGTGGCCTTCCAAACAGTGGCGAGTGGCTAACATAAAACAGAGATGTATTCCAGGGCATTAGGTGTCCCCTTGTACTTCCCTCCCCCTTGAAGTGAGTAACGAGAGTCAGAGCCACAGTGAGCAGAAGATTTTTAGCTTGGGAACCCACACTGAATGCTTTCAGGCATGGGGATGGTAAGAAAAGTTATTTGGTAGGAGGACAAGCTAACAAATGCCACATTAAGCCCCCCACCCCAGTCTAGACCCTTGGGGGGGTGCATGGAGAGGTATGTCTGCAGAATCAACAGTTTCCAAAAAGAGCCACTCACTGCCCGCAGGGGGAGGGGACCACAGCTGGAGCCCAGAAGAAAGTACCCCCTATACCGCTCATTTGGCTTCAGGACCCCTCCCAGGGCAGAGTGGGCGGGCACTAGTTGTCATCTGACTTGCAGGGCAGTAACATACCCATAGGAATCAATCGATCCAGGAACACTGAGGCACCCAAGCACGAGCCATGAGTCCTTACCGCCTGGGGAGGAGCTGCGCCGTCAGACAGACTCCTCAAGAGAGCCAGGAAGACTGTTGCATAGGGGGGCAATGAGCAGAGCTCCTGGCAGTGCTCAGGGGCTGGCTATCCCCACCCCCACCCCATCATCCCTTCGTGTTTACTGCTGTATCTCCAGGGCCAGCATCGAGGCCCACCTAGCACGTAGGAAGTCCTCCGCAGATATTGCAAAGTGAATGCACACGTGAACCCCAATCTCTAGGAAACTACCTGCTATTACTTCCCCAAAGACCAACTGTGGAAACTCACTGAAACTCCAAGGATCACCATGGTGTCCCCACCCCAAAATATAAACATTGGCCTGCATCTCAATGTCCCAGTGTCCTTTTGTATGCCTGCTACCAAATGCACTGGATGACATCTAGACAGGCCCCTCCCCATTCTGCTCAAGAGAAAAGTGAGTCTCCTGCCTCACTTCTGGACTCACTCTCAGCTGCACATGGAACAATGGACACCATGCACCTCTGCCAACCAAATGCACACAAGTAACAAATGGCGGGGGTTGAGCTCCGGGGTCTGACCCGGAGATTTGCATACCGCTGCAAGTGTAGCAGGTGGGCTGGGTCCCCCAGACCTCGTGCTCATTGTAGCCCATGTGCTATGATTACAAAACGGAATTAAATGGCATGCCAAATTTAAGTTATTCTTTCTAATAAATATTTTGCATAGGATGTATTTATAACAGCATTAATTATTTATGCTGCCATATAGAGGAAGCATAAATATAAGAGAGATATCAGACAGTTCCTGCAGGAGAAATAAAATGAAAATTTCCATCAGGATGATGAATCCCTGTGGTCTAACTCTGGGGCTGGGGAGCGGGGGTAGAGGGAGGGACATCTCAGGAACAAATTTGACAAGCGTCACCGAGGCTTTTGAGGGAGGAATATGTTAAAAATGAAAGTGAGTACAGAAAGTTTAAATATTTAATACCCGCATTAATTCTAATTCACACTTTCTTTATTTTTCAGATTAAAAATGTACAAGAATTCCCATCGCTTTCATTCTGTCCTCCCATGAAGTACTTTACAGCCCCTGTTCCAGGAACCGCCTTTAGGAGCACCCAGGTAAAAAGGGCATGAGGACAGGATGACCCCCAACTGCTGGCCCCCGCCCCGCATCAGGCATCCCCCCAACTCCCCTCCAGGAAGCTACTATTGTTGGGCTTCTGACACCAGAATGATGGATGGGACCGAAGCCACTTCCTGGCCTCCCCGGCTCCTCCTGGCACAGAATTCTCTGAGATGATGCAGCCAAGCTGTGGTTTTAAAGTGCTTACCCAAACCCAGACGTGTCAACACAGAAGAAATATCGCCACTGAACTGATTTCTCTTGCAACATGAGATTTCTGTCCTGCATAGCCCAGGCCTCCTGCCCTCCAGGGGCTTTTAGTCTCAGGCCCACCGAGTTAGCTTTAGCGTTATCTGTTTTCAGTAATGTTGTTGTGGCCAGAATTCATTTAGATGCAAGGAAGAAATAACTTTCTGACGCTCGCCGCTGGGAGAGGAGCACCAGGGCATCCTGGCACATCCGTGCCAGCTCCCCGCTTCAGCCCCGTCCCCAGCCCAGCATTGAGCTGGCAAGCAAACCCCCTCATAACAATAACACAGCATACATCTGCGTTCTCTCAAAAAGCGCTTTCCCACGTCACGTCTGACCCCGCGGTGCCACGAAGCTTTCATTTTACACACAGGAAACCCAGGTTCTGAAAGGTCACGTGACAGGTCCAAGGTTTCCCTCTCCCAAATCCCTCTCTAGAATATGATTCCCAAATCCTGGACACAGAAGGAAAAGGGAGAACTGGGTCAAGAGATGCTTTTTAACCCTGTTCCCTAATTTCTGAGTGGCCTGTCTGCACAGTGGCCACTCAGGTCGAAGACCCTCTGAGGGGAGTTGTTGGCAAAGTTGTCTCCAAGTCCCAAAATTTCTCAGACCCTCTGAGTTGTCAGAGACCACTGTGGTGCTCCCTCCCTTCCCCCTCTCAGCGCTCCACCCCTCCCATCACCTATCACAGATTCCCGTATAGAACACCTTCCCAAAGAGTGCCGATTAGCTCCAGGTTCTAATCAGCCTCTGCTCACAGACAATCCCCTGCCCCCAGCCCCACTGCTCCTGTTGTGTCTACTGATCCACGCACACGCACATGTGCACATGCATGCACAGGGGCTCCCTCCGTCAGGAAGCTGAGCTCAGCTTGAGGAGGGGATCACAGTGCTGGGAGTTGTCCCGGGTTTTTGTTGTTTTTACTCCCAGGTACCTGCTGGAAGAGAGCCAGCCCTTTGAATGAGATGAGCAGAACTAGAAATCATCCCGGCTTAACATCTGGAGAGCAGGATGTCTCTGCGTGGCTCCTTCTTCCTCTCTGTCCGATAATTCAAACAGCCTCCCAGAGGGCAAGAAAGGGAGGCCCCAGCCAGGCCAGGCCCGTGACTGGATGAGCTCAGAGATAGCTCCTCTCCCTCCGGCCAGACCCCCAGGCACAAGCTCAGCTGGGGACAGCGGACAGAGCGCATCTTGTTTTTCTCATTCCCCCCCATTCTATTCCTGTGTCCGTAAGACCTGGTTCAAGAGTGAGAACGAAGTGCGGAGGCCTCTCCTCCCCCCCAGGCCCTGTGTGTAGGTGGGCTTTGCTGCTCTGAGGAAGGGGCACAAGGACAGAAACTTGGTAGGAACTTGTGTGGCTGCCCATGGGGCGAGAGGTACCTGGGTCTGGGCACCCAGGGCCCAGGAGAGAGGAAGCAAGGAGGACACAGTCTCCTTCCTTAGCAAGAGGAGCTCTTGGCAAGCTGAAAAGGGGTCATCTTAATTCATAAATGTACTTTTATTCTTAAAAAGCTGTTTTCAGAAGAATAAATAACCCCTCCCACCTCCACCTTACCCCCACCCCCCCAGAAGAGCAATCATTTCGCTTGTCGGGGAGATGGAAAGGCTCGGGAGTAAAGAAATCACACTTGATAGATGCCCTCAGAAAACAATGAGATCTATAGCCACTTCGGAGATATTTTCCTGGTAAGATTAGGTAAAACGGGAAAGGGAAGGATTGGGGGTCAGGGGACTGACGAGCTCTGTGACCTTAGACAAGTCACTTAACTTGGCTGAGCCTCAGATTTCTCCCTTCAACGTTAGATAAATCTTAACTCAGTGAGGGGTTAATTCTCCTAAGCTGATGCTCCCTGAGTTCCTCTTGCACGCTGGCCATTAAGAGATTTGTCATATCACTCAGTTCTCACAAGAACCCTGTGAAAAGGGAACTCACCTCTGTTCTGAGAGATGAGGCAGCTGAGAGGGGGGCTGTGGGGGTCTTCGGGCTACGGAGTGGGGGTGGGACCTGTGTCCTGCCCACAGCCCCCAACCCTCCAGGGCACCGCAATAGTCTCCTGATGGGCAGATGAGGTTATGGGCACCCAAGGCCTTTGGCAAGTGTCAAGCCTGGAGAATAGGGGGTGTTATTTCTGAGCATTTGGACAGTAGAAAGGAGAGGGAGCCCTTTTCCTTTTTTGAAGCTTCCCCATTCAGAGGGAAGCCAGAATTTTCTCCTCCCCTCCCCTGGGTCTAAAAGCATTGCCTCACTTTTTAAAGGGGACCCATAAACTGGAGATGGGGGTCAGAGCTGTGAGGGCTTCACTCCCTCCGAAGGTTTCTACAGGTCCCTTGCTCCCTGAAGGTCTAGGTCAAGGTCTCTCCGGCACCCCACGCCAGTGTCTCCATCTGGAATGGAGGTGATCAGAGGGAAGCTGAGGAGCCAGGTAGGTGGGGGGCAGGAAGGCAGACCTATGTTGGGTGCCTGCACCCAAGGCCGGGAACAAGGGGGGCTTGTCAAAGGGTGACCTGTGGTGCTGGGGACTGGCGTGAGCATCTCAGACCTTGTGGAGGAACTTGAACTTCTTGCAGAGTCAGGTTTGCAGGGTGGGTTTGGTCACATAGGATTTGAATAAGGACGCCACGGTCCTGTATGCTTAGGAAGGTCTAGGTTAAACTGGATTTTCTTTAGCACTGGATGTCTTAAAATGTTTTAAATTGTACTGAGCCCTGTAACTTCAAAAGTAGGTGTTCGTGCAGTGTTTCTGTTTCTCAGGCTTGCTTGGTGTTGGAACTCCCCCCACTCGGTCCAACCGGCGTGGAGCCCACTGAGCTGCAGAGCCCACTTTGGGAAATGCTGATTTAGGGCAACTCCCATTTCCCAGACGGGGCCAGAAAGGGTGGGAACACCTGCAGCTTCTAACACTGGCCACCTTCCTGAACGCCTGCACCCCTGGGAGCTGCGTCCCAGGGTTAGGCCAATGTGTGCTGAAGCTGCAGAGCATGGAAGAAACGACATCTGTCCCTCCTTTTGGGGGGTGTGGACTGTAAATGGGTTAAGGGGAGGGGAAGGAAGAATGAGGCTCCTTGAAAGTAAGGAACATGCCACAGAGTAGAGGGGAGAGACAGCTGGACAGGTCACCCCGAGGACAGTCTCTGCCTCCCCAGGTCCCAACAGGGACCATCCAGGCCACTTATCAGGACCCAAGTCCCAGCCCCAGTGCCCAGCCCTGTAGTTATACCTGCCCTGAGACACTGTCCCTGACCTTAGTTTCCCTACTTGCTCATGGCTCCTTTCTAGAAATAAACTCCATGGTTTCCGTAGTCAGACAACAGGCTCAGCCAGGGAGGGGAGAGGCTGGGGGATGCTGCCCTCTGCCCGGCCTGGAGACATGGCACTCTCCCCAGCCCTGGGTTCTCTAATGAGTCTCCCCTCTGACGACCTCAGGTGTGGCACCAACCTGCTCAGGTCCAGGGAGCTTATTCCTCAGGGGCTTGAAAAAGGCGACCTTTCCCACCCTCTAAAGTGGACTTCCTCTGAGGTCACTGGGGTGGAGCGGATAGGGTCCTGATGGCCTTGGAGGGGTGGGGCTGTGTGTGCAGAGCGAAGGCCAGTAAAAGCCCCCGCTCCCCATGCTCCCCATTACATATCATAACAGGACTCTCTCCTCCTAGTTCTGAGCCCAGCCAAGGCAGCTGGTGTCCAGACCCAGACAAAGACCTGATACTTCTTCCAACCAGGCAGCCTGGGCGGTCTGTGGATGGACGGTGGGGGGGGGGGGGGGGGAGGAAGGCCAAGAGAGGGGGCAAGGGAGAGCCTGGACAGGAAGAGGGTCGGCATGTCTTGTCCTCTGGTCCACGCCCTTTGTGCTAGGACCAGGCTTGAGATAGCGGCTCTCTCTGGGGCCCGGGGCGGCCTCCCCCTCCTACTTTGCTCCTCAGCCACATGCCCTTGGGCTGAGCTAAGTCCAGAACCCGGCTGAGTAGGGGAATTGTTCTGAGAAAGTGGCCCGTTGGCTGGTTGCTATGGAAACCGACATACCACAGTGCTGACCCCGGAGAGGTTTAGCATGCTCCCCCAGCAGGGATGCCAGCAGCTGGACCGCAGCTGTTCCAACGTAAGTGGGGGCTGGAGCCGCTGCCGGCAGTCCCTGCTGTTTGCCCAAACTAGTCTGGCAGCAGCTCCCCTCCATCGGCTCCCACCCCCAGTCCTTGTGCTGCCTCCCTCTCTACCGCCAGAAAGGGAGTGGCTGAGCCTGCCCTGGCTGGAAGGGGTGGGCACCGGCCAGCGCGGACATCCTTAAAGAAGATTGTCACAGTCTCCCCATTGCATTTCTGGGGAAAGTGAGGCCCAGTCACATCCCCAGGCACAGCAGGACATTGCCTTCAGCCCTCCCTGCAGCAGCTGGGCAGCCGCTGTGGAGTGCTGGCCCCGTGCAGACAGGAAGCATTTAACCCAGCACCCATGGGGGGTGAGGGGTGTCACTGACTGGACAAAAGAAGCATGAAAAAAAAAAGATCACAAAAATAGAAAGAGGGGTGCACAGAGAAGAAAGGAAGAGTGAGTTGGGGGCAGTGGGGGATGGGTGGGGGAGGGAGACAGGGAGGCTGGAGAAGCAGAGAGAGTCAGAGGAGAGGTGCAAGGTAGTGCAGCACCCCATGAGCTGAGGCAAGACTGGGCTCCCACTCGGTTCTCAGCCTCTCCCTCCCCAAAGTAAGCAGGTGGCCCCAGGCCTGAGAGCTTCAGAAAGGAGAGGGTGGGGAGCAAAGGTGGAGTGGGTATTTAAAGTGGTTTGGGGAGGCATCCCCTGCCATCCCATAATACCTTGAGCTCCCCAAGTGGCCTAAAGCAAACACACCCCCTGCCTCCCTTCGTGGTATGAAGCAGTAAGACGTCCAGGCTAATCATTGCGGGGCGCTAAATAAACACCCCCAGCAGGGCAGGTGAGAGGCACGGTGGCCCCAGCAGCCAGCCACCCTCACAAGGCAAGGGAGCCAGAACACACACTTCCCCCCACACCCCCGCACAGTCGGCCTCACACCCACTGGGCCTGCTCTGCCCCTCATCCTCACCCCCTGGGCCTAGTCCTGCAAGTGGATGTGCAGCCCACTCCCTCCTCCAACTCCCCTTCCTCACGTAGAACCGGGTCCCAAGTCCAGGGCCTTGGGAGCAGGTGCCCCCATTCTCTCCCCTGGGGCCTCTCACTGCTCCTCATGAACTCACACCCCTTTTAATACTCTTCCCCTCCAGCCACTCTAAGAGAGGGGGCTGCAGGCAGCTGAGGGGGTGCCCCATCTTCCGGTCCTTTGGAGCCCTGGGAAGTTTTCTCTTTATGAAGGCTTCATGCCACCGATAGGACCCTGGGAACAGCTCAGGGGGTTGTCCCATAATCAACAACTGGACTCCGCCACATGCCAGCAGCTTGCTTTCCACCTTTGCAACACAAATCTCGTACCTTAGGGGAGTGATTTCTATTGTTTGCAAAACCAACAAGAATAGCATCAGAGCTGAAGTCCTGCTCCTCTCTGCCTCTCTGCCCTCCCAGGGAGACCAGCTGCTCAGTGACAGACACTTAGCCTTGACTTGGGAGTGAGATGTGCCGGGTGAGGAGCCTGGAGCTCCTGCCCCAGGCCAGCGAGATAATCAAAAGGCATCTACTGAGCAGCCAACTCTGCTCCTGGGTGTGCGGCCTTAAGGGAGGCTTGTGGAGGAAGTCTTGGGCAAGGACCCCTGGGCCGGAGACATTTGCAGTCTTCACGGAAGACAAGACTGACCCTCTGCAGGAACCGGTGACAAATCAGTGCTCGCCCCTGCGGCGCCTGATGCCGATGCCATGGGAGTTGCAGCACTGTTTCCTGAGGCCAAGTATGGCGCTCACTGGTGGAGATGGGGCTCTGAGCGCACTGCCATGGTCAGAGCAAAACTGGATCTACAAAGCCATCCTAATGGTGAAACCCCAGCCAGGGCTTCTATCTCTCCTCTTTGGAAAAGACAGATACATAACTATCTGACTCTAAGAAGCAGCAGCATCCCATCCTGACAGCGTGTGTCTCTTTACCCTCTTACCAGCCCACCCAAGACGAGAAGTGGGCCATGACTGAGGTCCCAGGGTCTCTATCACTTGGATCTTGGCCACATTCCACCGGAATGATGACCAGCATTTACAGTTTCCACATCACTCCCTCACCGAAATCCCCACTGCCCCCTGTGACGTCAGTGGGAATGTTACACATGAGGGGAGAGGAGCCCAAGGAGGTGAGATGCGAACCTGAGGCCATGCACTTGGAAGCAGCAAAGCCAGGCTTCAGCCAAGGCCTCTGGCCCCAGGTCCCCCTTCCCACTGCCCCACAAGATCTCTCCATTACTGTTCTGTCTATCGCAGGACTTAGCACGCGGCGGTTGTTCAGTAAGCATCTCCTGGATGGGAGGGAAGCACAAGGTTACCCCGAAGGCCATGCAAGATGCATTCAGCTGTGTCTGAGCACAGGGCGGGGTGGCAGAGGGTGTGACCAAAGCCCGCAGAAGGAATCAGCTTCTGAGGGACAGTCACCCCAAGTGCTGAGCTGTCATTGTGAAAACTGGGGCAAAGGAAAATGAACTTGTTTTAAGTGGAATTAACATTTCCACATCCTCAAAACTCCCAACCTATGCATGTAGCAAACACCTTTCTGATTAATAAGAGAGAAATGGAAGGGGGACCGTGGGAAGGATAATACGTGGTGGGGACAATCAGCAGAGAGCAGCTGAGGACTGAGCCAGGCCCCAGCCAGGCCTCCAGCCAAGTTGCTGCTGGTCAACCCTCCGAAGCAGGGAAGGCGCGCCCTGCCCAGGGTCCTGAGAGGGAGGGAGGCCGAGGACACCCCTGAGCTAGACAGAGCCAAGGACAGTTTCAGGGAGCCCGGGGGGGGCAGGCTCAGTGTGCAAGAGCAGGACAGGGGTCAGTCCTTGTGACGCCTGGGGGTGCTGGCAGACGGGGGCAGGGGGCTCCCCTCCATGACAGAGGCACTCAGGATGCCCGATAGGAAGAGACCAAACTCCTGCTGCACATGGAGTGATTTAGAGCCAGAGCCATGGGTGGAACAAAAAGGTGACTTTAGCGGTCACTTATTACAGAATCTTAAAAAATGTTGGAGCTGGTGGGGACTTTAGGGACCACTCTGCGCGTGTCCTGGCTCAGAGCCTAGAACACAGTAAATGCCCCTGACAGGTTCATCGAATCAATGAGTGAGTAAGTGAGTGACTGGAGAGGGAAGCAGAGTTCTGAAACCCACAAGTGATACTCGTGGTGATGTGCAGAGAGCCCAGGACAGTGATGAGCCTTCCGAATCATCCAGGAGAAACTTCCGAATCACCCAGGAGAAAACGGTGCTCTGCACGTTGGCAGCTGCCTTTCAGGCTCATGTTTGAGGCCCGGTGCTCTTAGTAATTCCTAATGAGTCAGAATCCAACCCCATCCTGTTGGATCATCCTGCATGGAGTCTCTCGCGTGTAGTAGACCCTGAGTGGTACTCCCCTGTCCCTTCCACCCACAACAGGATGAACTTGGCTTCCCAGTGGTGAGCACAGCTCTGCCGCTGCAGCTGAGGCTGCGGAGGAGCCGGGCTGTGGCAGAAGCCCAGGGAGAGACACATGTTCTCTGCAGCTTCTGGTGTGTGTCAAAGGGGGCCAGGCTGGCCCCCTCCCGCCTGGCCTGCCCCAGTCAGGGGAGTCCTCCACCCACGGGCCGCCCGGGGAGCAGAGTGAGGGGCTGAGGCTGCCACAAGGCTTCAACCCCCACTCCCTGCCATCTCCTCTGCGGCTCTCTTACTGGCCCTGTTTTTCAGACCTCCAGTAATAAAAACAAGCCAATAAAATGAACATGAAAATATATTCATTAGGATTTATAATGCTCATTAAAACTGCCTGTGTACGAAAGCATGACTTAGCTTCATATAAGTGGGAAAAAATGCAAATTATACAGCATGCAAAGAAGATATTTTCCTAATCGTCCAATCAAATGTCAGCCCAATTATCTGTGGCCAACCCAATGGGTTAAAATTATACTCTCTCTCCTTGGACACAGTGAGGAGCCTGAAAGTGTTTCATTTTAATAAAAATGAAATCTGGACCCTGCAGAAAACCAGCTTCACTAATGACGTGTTTACACAGAGAAAGACAATTTCTAGTTAATGGTGATTACTACCGAGAACAAATTAAACTTCTCAGAGTATATGGGTTAGAGATAATGGGAAAGGGGGGAAAAAGTTATGGTTTTAGTGTGTGCGTGGCGGCATGGGGGGACGGGGTGACAGAGGACGACAGAAGCTGCGGAAACTTCAGGAGGAAGTTGATACGGCAGGGGCGCTGGAGTGGGCGCAGCAGAGAGAGCCTGGGAGGCCGGCTGCATTGGTTCTGCTGGGGCCCAGCCACCCGCTTGGGCAGTGGGCTGGCAGCTGGCTCCGGGCTCTCAGAGCCCCAGGGAGGCCACCTTCCGCTGGGGCGGGGCCCCATTCATTCCCAGGCCCCTGGGAAGCTGCCATTCTTTCCTTCTTGGGAAGGGAAGTAATTGACTCCTGCCATTCCCAGTCATTGGGAGCACATGACAAGGGGTTCCTATTTCACTCCACTGGCTTAACTAGGCTGAGACTGAGGCAGGCCGGGCCTCGGAGCTCTCCCGGAAGGCCAAGGTGCACGTGAGCTTGAGACGGGCGATGGAGGAAGCAAAACGGACAGGAGACATAATGAGAAAATAATCGTCATGGCAATAACACAACTTCACCTGCCCTTTCTTTAGTCCTTACATCTGGAGTGCACTGTTCTAAAACATCCCCGTTTTTATCCCTACTGGCACAGCAGTATTATCATCTTCTTCCTCATTTTCAAAGCAAGGAAACAGAGACCAAGAGGCGTCCCTAACTGTGCCCCGTCACAGGCCTAGTGAGAGAAGTAGGGCTTCTAACCCAGATCTGTCTGATTCCAACAGGCACGCTCCTAACCATGAGACGCACTGTCTTGTTGGAATTAATATGGAGCCCTTAACAGTTGGTATCCTGCAGGCCAGCCTACTGCCGGCCCACTCCGGGCACTCAGTGTCCTATCTACTCCTTTGGCCATTGGAGGCCATGAAGATGCTCTTTCAACAGCCAAACCTCAGGAACAACCAGACCCCTTCTTCCGTCTCCTGTCTCCCCCACTTCCTATAGCCAGGTGAGCAGGGCAGGGAGGAGGGAAGGCAGCCAGGATTCCTCCAGTGCAGAGCTTTAATGGGTGTTCTTTTGTAAACAAGAACAATCATTTATGAACAGGCCCAGATGCAAACAGTCCCCATATCAGGAATTCGAGCTCAGAGGCGCAGAATAATACAGCTTTGGGGAAGATTTAATAATAGTAAAATTAAAATTGTAACGGAAGCATAATGAAGAATGTGGTACAAACAGGCACTGCAAAAGAAAAAACAAAAAAGCAAAAAACAAAAATCTCTGCACAGATTAGCCCCTCTGGAATAGCGATTGGTTGAGAGCAACAGTAAACAATGCACAGAAATGCAACTTAATTATCTCGCAATTCTTAACATTCTTCCAAAGCCACACAGAAAGCTTTGATGTTGGCAGCAGCCAGGCAGCGGCAAGAGCCGCTCTTCAGCGTCCCTGCTCCTGGAGCAGGATTGTTACTAAGAACTGTGCAACCACCCAGCAGGCCGAGCCAGAGGAGAGCAGTGGGGTTGATCTACTGAGAGACCAGGAAGCAGACGATGACCTGGAAAGAAAGCTTCTCCCCAGGGCTACCAAATCGGGGGCAGGCAGACGAAAAGGACGTTCTGAGGATGGGGCATGAGGATCAGGACACTAGTCGGGGAGGTTCAGCCGACACCTGGTCCCCAGAGCTAAGGGGACAGGCCTCCTTGGGGAGGCCCCTGTGTCAGCACCAGGATGGCTTTGCGAGTACCGGTACTTGCTGGGTGGAATCTGGCCTGCTCCCTGTCGCCACCCCAAATACACACACACACACAGTAAGCACCGCCTGGTCGGGAATGTCTGTGTTGTTCCTGGGTTCACCCCTGAGGTGCCCAGTCAGGGTCTGGGCAGTGGGGAAGGATGACACTTGATTCTCAGTCAGATGTCTCTGTTCAGGATGCTCCTGATGACATCTGAAGAGGCCACTCAGGGGACACCCACATGCAGGGACCCAGCTCTAGATTCCATGGGCTGCTTTCTCACGGGGGCCATCCTTTGTGAGTGGCTGTTCTCAGGAACAGGGCAGATTTTCATGGTTTGGTTGGTGGGTGAAGGCAGTCCCACATGGAGGCAGGTAGGCGGCCACAATGACCTCTGGTGGTCACAGGCATTCATAGGTAACCTAAGAAGTCTCTCCACCAGGTTTGCTTACATCCTCAGCTCCTTTCCCCTGCTTGTCCAGTCTCCTAGGAAGGTTCCCACTGTTGTTAAGTTGGGTCTTGAAATGCAGTCAAGGCTGACTCCAGTTGATCCCTAACCATGAAATGGCCTGGGGGGTCCCAGCCCCTTGGTGACAGGAACCAGGCTGCTGGTTCTGGAGCGGCCCATCAAGGGCTCACCTGATTACTGGAGGCAGGGGCACCCAAGCCCCGGGACAGCTTTGATGCCTGAACAGAATAAGCAGTGAACGGTGCCCAGACCACGAAGCGGGCTGGGGTGGAGGAAGAGTTGGCTTTCTGTGCACATGGAACGGGGATGCTGCCAGAGTCCCCAGTATTGCCACTGCCCTGGAATGAAATCTTTTCTGTGGTTCCTCAGTACTGGAGGCTCCCCTCCTGTCCCCTGGGAATCAATCCTGGAGCCTCCTTCCTTTTCCTGGGCAGCTTAAGTCTCCATTTTACAGACTGGAAAACTAGGGCGAAGAGGCATCTGAGAAATAATCCTGGTCTTTCTGTGTTTCTTTTACTCCCGGATTCCCAATTGTAACAGAGGGAGGTCACTGAGACCTCCAGGCAGCTAGTGGTGAAACTGAGGGGGCCTATACACCAGGCAGGGCAGAGAAGCTCTCAGTAGTGATACATTTATTCTAGATGCTGAGCTCCAGAATCTGGTGTGTCGGAGCTGATCAGAAGCTCATCCCAATCCTGCCTCATTTGAAAGGCAGTTTCCAGAAGTAAACAAAACCTGTCCCCACCTCTCACTTCCACCTTCAGCAACCTCGAACTCACTCTCTGGTTAATCTCTAATATCACCACGTACCTGACATTCACAATCCTTATCTCATGCTGAAACTATCTGCCTTAAGCACAAATGATTGTCCAACCCCTGTCCCCACTAAAACATAAATTCCCGAAGGGCAGGGGGCGTGTGGGTGCTCGGCAGTGTCACCCCAGCACCTAACATGGGGACAGCTCTCCATAGGCATTAGTTGAAAGAAAGAATAAAATGCCATGGCCCAGAGCCTCAGGCCCACTGCCATTCCCATCCCCCTTCATTAATTTCATCTTGAGGGTGGCTCAGTAGCATTTTAAAAACCCGGCCTCCACATGTGAGCAAGGCTGGAGCTCAGAGCCAAGGAGGGGCTGCGGGGGACAAAGGGGCATGGTCCTTTAGTCTGGAAACCCCACAGAAACACGTGCGGAGTTCTCACTGGGTATGCGTTAGCTCATTTCGTCGTCACAAGATGGGTTTTTGTCTTGCTGAGTCTGCTACGTGGCCGTGTGACCACGTGAGAGTCACTCCCTCTCCTGGGCCTTATTTTCTCTCTCTTCTAGGAAATGAAGGAATATCTGCTAGACAGTGATCTCTAAGGGGGCCGGGCTGTGCACCCACTTTTACATCCTTGCCATCTAGTGCGATGGTAGGTCCTTAGCAAATGTTGTTGATGAATGAGGTTGTGACCTGCCTAGCTCGGGCCTGGACTTCTTGCCCTACATCTCTCATTCATTGTTCTGCAGCGCACAGGTCCACCTGCCATTTTCCTTGGGCTCTGGAGGCCTTGTCTGCTGATTCCAGGAGCCCCGGAGGACCTCAGACTTAGAATTCAGCTAGACCCTTGTCCTCAGTGTCATGGAAAGTGACGTGGGGACACCTGAGTCAGCACTAGAGCTGGAGGGAGAGAAGGCTGGCCAGAGCAGGAAGAGGATTTGGTGTGACCCGAGTTGGAGGAGGGGCAGCCTCACAAGGCGGCTGGAAACTCAAACCTACCGAGAAGCCAGACAGGCAGAGCTGACAGTTCTCTTCATCTTACAGATGCAGAACCTGAGGCCCAGAAAGGGTGGGCCACTTGCCCAAGGCCATGCAGCTATAAGTGACCAGGACCCCTGGCTCTCTGAGCCAGTCCATCTTTCCCCTCATTCTCTCCCCTCGATGCCCTGGCTGCCCAGCTAAGGAGGGAGCTGCTGAAGGCTGGCCCTGCTCTTCCTGAGGGCAGACTCTCCTGGCATCCACAGCAGCCTTGGAGCAATGCCAATCAGAGTGAGATCGGGAAGATGCAAAACTGTCGGTGACTTTTGGCACTTGAATATGTAAAGACACATTTTATTCTTTGTAAAAAAAAAAAACACTGCTTGGCCTTGTCCTGGAGCCGAATCTCTGAGGGAGACATCGGAGGCACACACCTCTCCACTCCAGTGGCCTAACAGCACGAGTGCCTGCCTCTCTGCCTGTCTGCTCCCTCGGGTGCCCTCTCCAGCCCCTGGGAGCCCAGGAAGCCTGGCGCTGCATAAGCACCTCATCAGACTAAACACGCAGCTAGACGCTCTTCCTTCAGTTCCCCCTGCCCTGGAGGCGAGCCGAGCTCAGTCCCACACTTTCTGGAGTGCAGAGGGAGAATTTTGTTCCTGGCAGCTGCCCCCTTATTACAGGCATCACCCTGGGGAGCTGAGCCCAATCTGGGGGTGTCTGGGCAGCTTGCTCTTCCTATAACGGAACTGGGAGGGGAACAGGTAAGGGATCTCCTTTACTCTGACCTCTAGCCTCCCCCCCCCAAACATCCTGACATCCCTAATAGCATGTATTTACTCATAGAAAACCTACAGGGTGCCAGGCTCTGTGCTGGGCACCAAGGATATATAGAGGAGTAAGCCAAAATCCCTTCCTGGAGTTCAGGTAACAGACTCGCAAAGAAACGATGACTGAAAAATGCATGCATTCTGGAAACCAGTTGCAATGGAGGGTCTGGCTCTGCCATGGTACCAGAGGCATTTGCACACAGCCTCAAAGGACCTGGGCAGACGGACAGATGAATAGATGGATGGATGGTGGATGGGTGGGTGGATGAATGAATGAGTTAGGATGTATAAGCTGAAGGCTTGAAGAGCAATAGGGAAGAGCAGGGAGGACTGAAGCGAACCACTTCTCTTAGTCCTCCGCTGCCCCCAAACTGGCTCTGGTCTGGCCGGACTCCCTCTTTTCTCGACTCTGAGAGGGAAACTGCTGGCTGGGGAGCCCCGGTGGCCCATTTACTCAAATTCTTGGTGCCACCAGCCCCTGCTCTGTCAAATAGAGCCAATAATAACATCTCCACGGTCGGATTATTGTGAGGATTAAATGAGATACTACATGCAAGTGCTTCCATGAGTGCTTGGGACATAGTAGGCCTCGGAAAATATAGAAGTCATCATTATTTCTTTTATTACTACCACCACCACTGTTGCTGGCCAGCTTCCAAGGACCTTAAAAATTGCCTCCAAGACATAAAAACACTTCTGGATGTACTTGACTCGCCACATGGTGTGAGCCTCAATTCTTCACTTCCAACCCAAACATATCAGAAAGGGCCTTTCTGCTCTTTCTTGACTATAAAATAAAAAGCCCTTTAGAAGAGGCAGCCCTTCACCACAGGAGCTGCCTGGGCAATACTCAAAGGCCTCGGCATAGGTTCTGTTGCCCAGGTCAGAGGTCACAGCCAACAGGTGACCTGCTCTGCTCAGAACTCCGGCACATGGGTGTGTTAATGAGCTCTGCAGACGGGATTGCATGTGACCCCAAACGGGGAGACAATTCTGAGATGTTCTCCATTAAAACTACAGCAGCCGGAAAGCGAGAGAAAGAGACAGAGCTGCGCACCAGCTCTGACAAAGGGCTGCTCACATTCCTGGGTATCTGTTGGGACTTCGGATTAATTTCCAGGTGGTTGTTCCTGCAGATTATCTTAGCCAGGTGACATCAGATTCCAGGAGGCTCTGCTACACGTGGGCCACTCCGCAGGAGCAGACATTTCTTTTCCTCAGACTGTGAGCCCATCCCTGAGCTGGTTCCCCGTCGCCCCCCCCCCCCGCCCCACTTTGCCTGTAGCTGATGTAAATTCCTTCTGATGGCTTACGTCTCCCTCCCTCTTCTCCTCCTTGATGTACAAAAACGCGTGCAAACTCCTCGATGAAGGACTTGCTGTCTTTCCTGCCCAGTGATGCTGCTGCTGGTGCAGACTCATGCCCCACCACCGGCTTTTCTGGTTAGCAGTGGCCTAATGAACCCTGATTTTTATAAAGACTTTCAGCCATGGAAGTTAAAATTTTTGGTTTAACGGCCCTTAAAAGAGTGAGCTGGTGCCTCCACATGACCCACAGGCCCCGCTGGTGCAGGGGCTGGGGCAGCACAGCTGGCCTTGAGCTGGGAGTCCCACATCCCAGGGGAGTTAAGTGGACCTCTCACAGAGGACCCAGAAGAGTGGATCTCATTCCCGATACCCCCGTTCCCTCAGCACCACCCCATTCCAAGCCTGTCCTTTCTCCACCTGTACCTCACAAAGGTACACAGTGTTCTCTTTCCCTGATGCACTTCCTTCAGGCAGGGCAACAGCTTCCTAAAGGCCTCCTTGCCTCCCTCCTTTCCTCCTTCCTCCATCCATCCTATGTACTGAAGCAAGAGCAGTCTTTCCCAAACTCAGATCTGACCAAATCAGCTCCCTGTGAGAAGTCATCTGTGTCCCAGCCACCCCTAGGCAGCCCAACATTCAAGGCCCTCCACGGTGCCCAGCCCCACCTCTCACTGCAGCCTCGGTCCCACTCCCTGGCCACATGGCTAACTCCTCATTCTTCAGGTATCAACCCAGTCCCCTTCTCCCATGAGGAACCTTCCTTGGCCCCACACAATTTTATTAGGTGCCCTCCTGGGTGATTGCAGAATGGTCTGCCCTTGCCTGGTGACAACACTTAGCATCTTGTACTGGAAGCGCCTGCCTTCCTGTCATCTGGCTCCATCCTCTCCCTGTCCTCTAAGCTCAAAGGGCACATCCCTACCCTGAATGATGCCGCAACGTGGCAGGCAAGGAACATTCGTTGAATGAGTCACAAATGGACAAATGAATGAATAAGGGGGAAATGAATGAACAAGTTAGGGAATATTAACTGAAAAACAATAATATGTAACAGGAGGTCGTCACCACAGTGGAAGCCGAGCATCTTATGCGGGCAACAGATACAGAGGACGGAGGCATGAAGAGGTCTGGGGCGGACCCAGCAGGCGAGGAGCAGGGGAGGGAGGGAGGGGACCTGGCAGAAAGGCCAGGAGGACATCTGAATAAACCAGCCCACCTGCGGAAATCTCAGCTACCTGAGAACAGAGGTTCCCCAAGAAGAGAGACTTATGCTATTTTATAAACTTTCTTTAAATTAAAACCAGGAAACACACACACACCCACATATACCCCACAGCCATCTTCGTCACTGAAAAGTTGCTCCCTATAAAACAAAAGAAGCTGTTTAAATGTCTTCCTTCCAAGCTAGCCCCACAGAGCTGGAGCTGAGAATACATTAGCCTTTAATGAAGTGAGACTCTCATCTTCCAGGAGACACCTCATTTAGCGCAATTGTTTCAGAGCCATTACAGAAAGACAATTACAAGGAAGCGGGGAGAGTAATTGGAAATGCTGGCAGGAGTTGGGCGAAATGATAATAAATAAAAATATTCAACCTAATAAGCTTCCAGGAGGGGGTGGGATGAAGAAAATCAACATAATTAGAACTGAACCTTAGCAAGGAAAAACAGACAGCAGGGTGGCAAGTGCTCAACTTGTACAGGAAGAAAGGAGAAGTCACATGCAGGGACAATGATTCCCAGGCGGCTGGCCACTGGCCCCTCCGGAAGCTGCTGGAGAGCGGAGGGGGTGCCCACAGCCCAGAGCCTGGTGGAGGCTCCGTGTGAGCTGTTCCCAGCCCCAGAAACCTGGGTGTGTGAAAAAAGCAGGTCCAGCCCGGCGTGGTCTGTGTGCAGAGAGAAGGCTCAGGGAGGCCAGGGTGAGCCTGGCCGCCCTGGTCCTGATTCTGCCCCCCGCCTCTAGTGCTGCAACCCAGGGCAAGGGGCCTCGCCCTTCCGGGCTGTGCTTTTCTCCTTTTAGGAGGAGGGAGGCAAGCTATAACATCTGTAAGCGTCCTATCTGCCTCCCTCTCATGTTCACTCCTTATCTGATAGGCCCCCTCTCTGGTTCTGGAATTTCAATGCGGGGGCCCACAAGTTAAGCTGAGAGACTCGGCCTCAGCATCATTGCTATAAAAATCATTCCTGACCCTCTCCGCTTCCCCCAGGGAGCACTGACCACACGCCGCCGGCTCAGGGCCTGGCCCTGCCCACCAGGGCCTAGCGCAGCTCCTAGGACACAACCGGTTTGCTGCCAGGTCCGACTCCCTAAAAGGCCATGAGTACTGACTGGAGCATTTGCAGAGGAAATGGAATGAGGCCTGGGATTTGTTTCAAAATAAGCCCAGTGAATAGGGGAGTGCTGGCTTACATTATAAAGATTTTTGTTTGGTTGGTTGTTTTTGAGAAAAAGGAACGTAAGTAATTTGAGGTTGGGGACCTCAGATTTGTCACCAAGTACCTAGCTCAGAATCTGGTACACAAGAGACACATATTTTTATTGTACAATGGGTCTCTAATAAACACATCGTGTACTGTCTGGGAGTAGGAAATTGAGGATTAAGTCAAATTTTAAAACTTTAAAAGATTGTCAGATAGTCTCAATCAAGTCAAATAAATATAGTTCAAGTCACACTTAATGTACTGAGTGCCTACAGGGTGCCACACCCTGGGCACTCAGGGGCAATAGGATCCTCAAGTTCCTTTCCCTAAAGAATTTGCTATGTAGTCAAAGTCAGGGTGTAAAGCTTTGGGAATGAGGTGAGGCTGCACTAGAGGGTGGGACATTTGTCCGGGGACACTAGCAAATACACCCTAGTCTCACCTCCTGGGTGGCAGGAGGTGGCCTAAGTCCATGGTCCTCCGATGGATTCAAGACCCTAACAGTAAAAAATTTTAATACACCCTCAATCTATACATATGAAATGTGTACATATGTATATGTATCAGTCACACTACTCTGCCAATACATGACGTGTCTTATGGAACACATTCAACAATAGAAATCGAAACAGGATGAGCTATAAAATACAAATAAATGAAGGTGTAATATTTTCTTCTCTTATTCCAATGGCTCAGCTCGCTGGCTCTGTTTTGGAGACTTTGCATGGAGAGTATCGGTTTGCTGAGACTTGACAGGCCTGCCACACAGAAGTAATTCCAGTCTGCTTGGTGCACCCAACAGAACCGAACACCTGTTTTTCTTTCACTGGCCATGGCATCCAGTTTCCAGGAACTGGTGACAAATGTGCCTCCGGGCCCATTAGAACCCTGGGACAGAAAAGTCAGAGCAGAGGATGGGAGAACTCAGACACCTCCCTCTGAGAGAAACTAGGAGTCCCATTCGTTCGTTCATTTGGAAAGAGGGTGTGCCCAGTGCCATGCCAGGTGGAGCGAGGATGACTGAGCCACCAGCCATGGACCCTGTACAGACCCAACTTCAAGGGAAAGGACAGATGCGGATATACTGGGGATGTAGGGGGACTGGTCAGTGTTGGAGTCTCAGGCCGGATGCCCTGGGAGGGAGGAATTGCTTTCCGCAGAGGGGTCTGAGGTTTGTGGGAGATGTGGCACGGGACTAAGGAGGATGGACAGGGCTTGGCCGGGCAGAGAGAAGAAAGATTCTCAGGAAAAGGAAATGTCTGTGGCAGAGACACAGGGACAGTAAATCAAGGGGCTCATTCTTCTCTGTCTGTCCTCAGCTCCATATGGAGACCCATCCTGAGACCAGTATTGGGGAAGAGAACACTCACTAGAATTACAAATAAGAGAGACGGGGACATGCTCTCGGACTGAGCAGCCTGGAAACTGGGCAGTGGGTCCTGCTGCCATGACCGCCTCCCTTCACACATGCGAGTGGTTTGTCCAAAAAAGCAAGCATTTATTGTGGCTAACGGGGGGGGGGGGGGGGGGAGGCATCCTAGTAACGGGCCTGCCCCTCTAGGAATGAACCGAAAATGACCTGGCCTCCAGGTGAGGCGGAGCAGATAAAAGCTAGGGCCATGCTGGCCCCAGGATGCTGCACTCCATATTCTTCTTCTTTTTCTTTTTTTTTAAAGATTTTATTTATTTATTTTTAGAGAGAGGGTAAGGGAGAGAGAAAGAGTGAAAAATCAATGTGTGGTTGCCTCTCATGCTCTCCCAATCGGAGACCTGGCCTACAACCCAGGCACGTGCCCTAACTGGGAATCGAACCGGTGACCCTCCAGTTCTCAGGCTGGCACTCAATCCACTGAGCCACACCAGCCAGGGCTGCACTCCAAACTCTTGACCTGGATTCTTTTACTAGAGTGAGGCATCTCTAGTAAAGACATAATTAAAGTACAGTGTGATAAATAGTCACAATAAGATGACCAGGGTACACTGGGAGCTCAAGAAAGATAACCCCTGGCTGAGATGTGGTCACAGACTACACATCACCCAGAAACTGGGCTCTCACCAGGTCAATGAGGGGGGTTACAAGCATTCTAGGCAAAGAGACCCTCATGTGGGGAAACAGAGAGGTATAAAAAGGTACAGAAACTCCAAACCCTGCTGGTAAAGGCAGATGGTCCTGAGACCCAGCAAATCTAAAGACATCAGGAACCCTCGGGTCCCTGGGAGGGACCAAGAAGCCCCGGGGTCACTCTCTGCTTTGCCTAGAGCTGGGTACCACACACAGTCAGTGCTTAACAAATGTGTGTTGAGTGTAGATTGTCATTTCTAGGACATAAGAGCTGGGATAAGCAACTCATTCTTATAAAACCCCAGGCAGGGCCACATGCTGAGATGCAGTTATTAAAGTGCTTTGATGAGAGAGGGAGGGGAGAGAAGAGGGGGAGGAAGAGCCGAGATGGGGGTGCTGCTGGTCACCTTGTTGACGGAGCCTGGCCCCTGGGTGTCCAGAAGTAGGCACAGGGTCTAACAGGGGAAAGTAGACAAGAGCCGCGGATGAGAGAAAAACACTAGCAACCACATCCCTACTCCAAAGCTGCATCGAGCACGCCTACCACTTCCTTTAATTTCCCAGCAATCCCGTAAGATGAGGCTGCTCTCACGCTTTAGCCTATGGGGAAACAGAGGCCGAGACATGGGCCTATCTCACTGGGGTGGACATGGGAGAGCAGGGATTGGAGCTGAAATCCACGGCGTCTTATTCCTCCAGACGCTTCCACAGGGCAGACGGGGAGGGGGGTGGCCAAAATGGACACCAGCAGGCAGAGCTCAGCCCCAGGCTTGGGGTCTCCTCCTGTCTCCTCATGTTCTGCTGCCCCCTGGGCATCCCTAGGTGAAGCCCAGGAGGTGGTGAGGACATGCCCCAGGGCCCAGGCTGAAGATGGCCAGGACCTGTCTAGACGTGGAAGGCTCTCTGTGAAGGGCATCCCAGAAGGATGCTTAGGAGACCAGTCCACAGCAGCCTCCCATCACCTCCTCGCCCTGGCTCCCCGCTCCAGCCTTGCTCTACATTTTGTATCTAGGAAGCCAGCATCCACTCTACAAAACCCCTGGGGCCTTCCCAGGCCCTGGTATTGCTCCCCTCCCAGGAATTAGAGCCCTACCACCAAACCTCGGTGGCCCTAGGCAAGCCGTTGCCTCCTCTGAGCCTCAGTTTCCCCACTCAGTTCTGAGGAATCCAGTGATCTCTAAAGTCCTTGAGCATCCTATGAGTCTCTTCCTCACAGCCTAGACTTTTCCCTTTCCCCCCTGCCCCACCCCACAAAGGCCAGGAATTCCTTCCCTTGGGTGAGTCATCTGCAGGCTACGTAACCCATCCTAGACCCTGGGAGTCCCAGGCTCCGTCCTCCTAGTGGCAAGATCCCTCATTCAACGCCAATACCAGCTGCTTCAGATAGGAGCGATGTCCAAAGGCAGTGGGAAGCACACCATCTTTGGAGACAGCAAGGCCTGAGTTCAAATCCCATGTTCCTCTTTCTAGCTGTGGAACCACAAGCATGTGGCCTAACATACCTGACTGAGCTTGGCTCCTGGCTTGTGCTATCAGAGGTCCTGTCTTGGGGGCCAGTCGGAGGCCACCACAGATGATGCATGAGAAGCACTGCATGCAGTGGCTGTCACACAGCAGGAACTGTTCCTCTTCTTCAGTCCCTGCCAGGTCAGTATACCAGCAGGGCTCCCACAGTGCCCGATAGTCATGGGGATCATGTGGTAGGAGGGAGAGGGTGCTGCCCCCGTGCCCAGCCAGCCACCAAGGCTCAGCAGTGTCGTGATGAAAAAACCCACCTTCCAGCAGCAAAGGGCTCCCCGAGGGAGAGACCCCGGCGGGTCACCTGAGTGTGGCACACTTTTTTAAAAACTAGGTTTAAAGTTATAAAACAACAGCAGTGACATCCTCCTGCCTCTGCAGGCACTGGGGCCCAGTGGGAATCAGAGGTGTTAATTAAACCCACCCGACCTCTTGGACACAGTCCCTCTCATGGTCTTCTACACCAAAAAGGGGCTCCACCACAGGCCCCAGCCTGGAGAGGGATCCACCCTATGGACCGACCTCACAGGCACCTCCAGAGGCCCCCCGCAGACGCCCACCCCCACCTAGCCTAATTCGGTCCTAAGTATTCCTAAGGTGCCTTCCAATTTCCCACTGTAATAAATGGCACAGAATGCAAATGGAGGTGGATGTGGGACACAGATGTTTGCACTAATTTAATTGAGGGAACACCTTGGATTAAACACTTTGCAAAACACTCACAAACAGGTTCAGTGCATTCGGTAATGAAAAGCCTTCCAGCCTCTGGCACTCTGCTGTGGCTGCCTGGGGCTCCAGGATAGTGGCGAGGAGTGGGGGCGAAGGGGGAGGCCCAGAGCGGGGTGGGGGCAAGATGCCTCCAAACACAGGGACAAGGCAAGGGAGCTGGTCCCTGGGAGGGCCTCTAGCAGATCCCCCACCAGCTGGGGCCGGCTCAGAGAGACAGAATCTGGAAGGGCTGTGATGGAAGCAAGCAACACCTGCTTCCCCAGGTGGGTAACTTGCTCACCTATAGGGGTCAGCAGGTATCACCCTGTCCTCAGGACTGAGCTCCAGCCCGCACGCCTCGCTGCCTATCTGAGATTGGCGTCCCCAGGCCCAGTGACCCCACGGAAGATCAGCCCTTTTGACCTTCTGGGCAGGAGGGAAGGTGAGAAATACCACTCAGAAATGTGTGTGTGGGGGGGCGGTTTGTAAGGTAGTGAGTGCTAAGTTCTCTGAAGCTTCTTCTTCCTCACCTTCCCCTAGAGCTTAGGGTGCCTCTCAAATCCTGGGTGTCTGCCAGACATCAACCCTCCCCTTTGCCCTTTCCCATCCATCCACTCATCCTCAGTACCTGCCTTAGCGGTTCATCATGCTGTGTCGGGGTAGGCAGATGTGAACAGTTCTGTGATAAATGTCCTCAGGGACGCGTGCACGTCCCTGGAAGGGGTCAGTGCGGCACCTTGGCAGAGGGGGTCAAAAGGCCACTGCAGAAGAGGGGGAAAGCATTCTGGCAGAGGCAATAGCATATGCTGAGATAATGAGGCCCCAAGTCTAGGCAATTGTAGAGCCAGCCCCAGGACAGACCATCGATGTGGGCCACTTGGGGACAAGTGGCCTACATGAAGATGGGCCGCTTTCACCAGCCTTCCAGCCCCTGAAAGTTTCTGTAGCTGGGCAGATCTGGAATGAGCTTCTGTAAGGATTGCTCTGCATGCCTCAGAGTTCAAATCAGGCCTGGGCGATTGCATTTTCCTGAAAACAGAATCCCTAATTCTCAAACACAATGTTCACTTCAAGTGTACTAATCATTATAATAACAACCTCTTATACTTGTGTGGCACTTTCTAGTTTATAAAACACTTTCACATATCTCCTATAATCTTCCACCAGCAACCCTCTGAGAAAGCTAGAAGAAGTAGAGTTAGTATTCTTGTTTTCTGGGTGAGAAAATTAAACCCCAGGTTCCCGTACGTAAATGACAGCGCCAGGGCTCAACTCCAGTCCGACATCATAGCGGCTGCTCGTTCCCTCGTTCCATCATTCACTCCATCCACTCAACCACTTGGGGCATCACGGAACATTGGCTGAGCACCTGCTATGTGCTGAAGAACATTTCAGACTTGGAGCATGGCATGGTGGGGATACTGGGACGGTTAAAAGCCCAGATGAAGAGACAGATACTGGCAGACATACCTTGAGCAAAGGGGAAGTGCCAAGGCGGAAAGCAAAGCACTGGAAGTCAGGAAGTAAGAGAGCCACAGAGCCACTCTCTTCAAAACAGACTCAGTCACACACGCACACATGGACACGCACACATGCTTACACGTACACACTACAGCCTGTACACATAGGACACGTATGCACATTGCACATGCACACACCCTTATTATACATGAAGGTCTGAGCTGTTCTCTGGGGATGTCCCTGTGCCCCCAGCATGGACTGCAGACTCCTCCACCCTGATGTCCCTACCACTGGCTGGGTAAGCATCCAGTTAGCCACCTGAGGCCGCCCTGTATGGGCTGAGCTTTGCCAGATGCACAGGGATTCCCGCATGTGTGAGATCTGGCCTCATGGGCAGCAAGCGTGTGACACATTTCTGGTGTGACTTAGATAAGGAAGGGTGACTAGGTGGGCAGATGGATGGGTGAGTGGACGCATGGAGGGAGGGGTAATGGGTGGGGAGGGGAGGTGGGCAAGCTAGGAGCTTTTGTCTAGTGCAGGTAGATCCTGTGGGCCCAGTTACTTTGTCCTCTAATGAGGGCAAGGGACCCCCAGTTTCCTCTACAAAAACAACACCTTCCTTAGGATCCAGGTGAGAATGTGTGCCAGGAGACGCTGTCACCTGATACAGGGCCCAGCACACAGAAGGAATTAGGGCCTTCCCACCCCGAAAGTAACGGTAACAGTAAAGATGACAGACAGCCCGGCAACTCGGCACATTCTCCACTGAAGTCAGCTCCTGATCCCCAACCACCATCTGTCCCGGGGTTGGGGAGCCCTCTAGACAGTGCCTCTCCACCATTCACCCTCTTCTGCTTGGTTCAGTCATCCATCTTATCACTTGACCAACCTCGTAGCGTGCCTGTCATAGGCAGGCATGATTCTAGGTACTGTGATTAGGAGAAGAATAAGGTTCAGTCCTCAGCTTGGATAGCCAGAAACCACAACTGAGGTCCTGCAATGACATATGGGACAAGGATTGCAGCCATGCTTCAGGAGAGGGGAAGCTCTGTAAGGAGGTACCACAGGAGGATATTTGAGCTGGGTATTACAAATGGAGCAGGGATATCCAGGCCAGGGTGGTTCCAGACAGAGGAAACAGCAGTGCCAAAGCCCTGAGGAATGCAGCTACAGAGAGCTTTTGGATGACCCAGCATATCTGGGTGTCAGGGGTAGGAGAGTGGCCGCATGTATGAGCATCTGTAAGTAACAGGGAAGAGGGGGCAGCAAGGGCATGGGAGATAAAACTGGACACCTGGACAGGGTTGAGCTGCCCAGCCCAAGGTCAGCCAGGCCAGGAAGTTGTAGGCAGTGAAGAGCCACTGGGGGAGATGGAGCACAAGCATGGCACAGGCAGATACAGCAGCATTAATTAGGCTCCAGCTATTGTGGGTGCAGCACTAGCTTCTCCAACCCCAGGAGGCTGTCCTGAGCTGACTCTGATGATAAGTGAATGAGAGGAGGTATTCTCCTCTTTGATTCATGCGATTATTCCTGGAGAAATGATCAGTTTTGGAGCAATTTTTCCTCTCTGAAGAGTCAGACTGACTGGCTAACAGCAAAGGCAAGGAGAGTGGTTCCCACATCATCACTGGTTTCAGCATCACCATTGCCCATCCCCCGCCCCGCTGTGCCCCCCCCCCCAACCACAACCAGGGCTACTCAGAGCAGTACCTGAAAATCCTCAGACCCTCCCAGAGATTCAGGAAGAACTTGGGAAGGGATAATGGAGCCACAGAGGAAGAAAAAAAAGGAAGGGGGCTGGTTTCCAGCAAGCGGGAAAGAAAGGCTAGGTGGGCGGTGGCAGCCACCTTGCAGTTTCCAAACCCTGTGCCAGGCCTCTCTGGTTCTCCTGTCTGCTGCAGGGAAACTTCTCCCTTCCGTTCTCTCTCTTCCCTCCCCAGACTCCTGGTCCTCCTTCCCCAGTCCCCTCCAGAAAGGTTTATGGAGAAGCTGCAGGCACAGTCACACCAACTGAAAGGAGATTTAATTAGCAAAATCTCGTTAGGCAAACGAAATTATCCGTAAGACAATAGTCCTCTGGACAGGGGGTATGATTAAACAAAGCCATTAATTGAGAGAGTCGCTTTGGCAGCTCCCCGGTTGTGTGCACCTCCGGGCAGGCTCCACTTGGCTTCCCTGGGCCAGAGCACCAGCCTCTGCCTCCTGCCCCCACCCCCACCCCCACTTAGTCTCCCTCTTCCAGAGCCCCTTTGGTTGGGGCTGCAGACCTTGGCATCTCATCAGCGGCCTCTCTGCCACCAGATTCCTGCTAAAGTGCCTTGATTGCATAATGTCTATTTGCATAATGTAAATTGCAATCTCCTAGCTCAGGAGGCAGGAATCACAGAACAGCCATTATTTTTTACCACTCCACAAAAATTCTACATTTAGAAAGCAGATTTGCAGCTCAGAAAGCCGTATAAATCTGAATCTGCCAGAAATGCCATTAAATCACCCCAATTAAGCCAGACCAACGAAGGGCCCCTGTCACTGTTCTCTGCACACGTGAGGACTCCCAGCCCAGATGGAGGCGATGACAAACTGGAGGCTGTGGCAGCGGGGCAGGGAGCAGGAGCTGGCAGCAGGGCAGGAAATTGTGTCTTATAAACCTTAACACACACCCCAAGCACGGGCGCCATCAAAACCTGGTGGAGAAAGGAGATTTCTTGTGGGCACGCAATCTGTCTGCAGACTTTCAATTTACGAAGCAGGAGAGAGCACAGGAGGCAGAGAGGGAGAGAAACATCAATGTGTGGTTGCTTTTTGCGCGCCCCTAACTGGGGACCTGGCCCACAAGCCAGGCCTGTGCCCTGACTGGGAATTGAACTGGCAACCCTGTGGTTCGCAGGCTGGTGCTCAATCCACTGAGCCACACCAGCCACACTGAGCCTCCTCCAGGCAAGTGAAAGAAAACTAAGGGCAAATTGTGCTCAGACTGAGCTGGGCTGAGCTGGAATCTGAGCTCCTTTTACCGACTGTTTCCTATGGGTCACTGGGGAGAGAGGTGAGTCACAGGGCCCTGAAAGGGCACATTCCCTCTGACAACTACTCATGATTCCAGCTTCCCCATAGTGCTATACCTGGTTACTCTTTTGCCTCTTTATTGCTCATTCAATATTCATTTGTCAAAGGGCGAGATGCTAATGTGTATTATTAAAACATCAATAGTTTATGAGTGAACTTTTATGGAGGGTACCGTTAAAGGAAAGATTCTTGACCATCTATGTCAGAAGCAACGGAGAGGGACAATCTCCAGCCCCACTTTTCATTTACTGGGTGGATGAATGGCTGAACTGCTCTTAGCAGCTACTGTGTTCAGGAACGGATCTACTGCCGTCACAGGCGGGACTTCCTCCAGCCCCACGGCAGTCCTGTGGAGTGAGCACAAGCCCATTTTCAGTGCAGAGATGAGTAATCAAAGACCTAAGAGATGTGCCCAGGGTCCTAAGTCACAGGCTGGGATTCAAACCCAGCTTTGGACTTCAGACCCAATGTATTATCCCCCCTCCCCCCCAAATTGGAGCCTTGAAAATACAAATGATCTTTCTGCTTTTATCTGTTTCCTTCACCTGCCCAAATCAAACATTTGTTTCCTGACCTAAGTTTCACAGCAAGGGAAAGGAGAGAACGGAAAATCATTACATGCTTCCAGACAGACCCATTTCAAGAAAGTGGACCCCCACTTTAGACATATCTAAGCAAGTTCCCAGAAGCCTTTGTGCACATTTAGAATCTCAGAACTGAAGGTGACATTGGAGCTGACGTAATCAGACATCCCCATCTTACAGGAGAGTGAACTGAGGCTCTTGGAGCCACACAGTGAAGTGGTTTCCTAATTTGATTTCAATTCCGTCCCTAACTAGGGTGTTTCTGGTGTTCTCTGAGCCTCTGCTTTTCTATATAGTTCAAAAATAATAACAGTACCTCATAATATAGTGTAAGGGTTTAATGAGCAAATGCAATCAAGTGCTTACTAGCTTGGTGTCCAGCATGTAGTAAGTGCTCAATAAATATTGGTTATTATTATTATTAGTAAGCTGACTTATGGAAGACTCCCAAGACTCCCCCAAATGCCAGCACCTTTCCAGCAAAATCAGGCCCACCTTTCCCTCCCTTCCCTGCCCCTCCCTTTCTGCATTAGACACTCTCAGATCTTGGTCCTCTAGGAGAATGGGTGGGTTCTGTGTCCACTCTTTGCTTGAGTTTTATTTCTATCCCCTGAAGTCACAACAAGGCATCCAGGGCACTAAGGTTCTCTTCCAAAAGTTAGCTGCATCTGGGTTGGGGAAATAACAAAGGAAAGGAGCCTGGTCCTTTGGGACTATCCCACCCCACCCCCACCACACACACACACAGGTTATAATGTGTGTCAGGGGGAAAGAAGGAGACAGAGGACGTGGGGGACAGGAAAGAAGGGCTGCTCAGACCTCCTGTCCCCAGAACAGCCCCGCAGCCTCATAAGTCCTGATCTTCAGCTGGAACCTACCCCAGCTTGGAAGGCCACAGAGCTGGGGGCGGGGGGGTGTGTGTGAGGAGAGCCCTGGATGGGAATGAGGGCTCAAGGCTTATAGAGACCTTGGTCATAGAGCCAAGTTCTTCTCCAGACCTGCACGTCAAACTGTGGGTTGCAAACTAGACCTGCTCTTGGATCTAGTTTTAGAGATGGACTAAAAGGTAGGGGCTTCCTCCAACTTCAGTACCTCAGACACCAGAATAACCTCAGGAAGTCCCACCTCGGGAGGAAGACTTGCATGGTCTCTGGCGGGCCCTTTAAACCCGGATACTCTGTGGGTTAGGGTCAGTTTCACTACCTAAGGTGAGGGTTTCTTTAACCTGTCCTTGGAAATAGATAGGCCATGCATGCCGTGCCAGACTCGACAAAGACTAGTTGAGGGGGATCAACCGTGTTCTCCAAGCTGGCTGCAACGGCATGCACGCCATTCCCCACGCTCTTCTTCAGTGCGCTGGATTCTCTGAGACGTGCTGGTGGGGCTCTGTGTTCCCTTCTGTAAGCTGAGGGGCCCTCTGTCACTGCCTCCGTCAGGAGAATGTGGTGGAATTGACTCCGCCTGTTCGGAGGGCAGGTCACAAAAGGCAACAGCGTTTCCTCCTGGCTCTAACCGTGTCTCAGGAGGCTCCCCCTCCGCATCCAGCCACCAGACTGTGAGGAAGCCCAGCTACATGGAGAAGCACATGAGTCTGGCTGATGGCCCAGTAATGTCTCAGCCAACAGCTAGTATCCAGCCCCCCCCGAATTGTGAGCCTTTAGATGCTTCTAGTACCCAGATTTTGATTTGCCCCAGTTGAGACCCCAGACCTGGTGCATCAGAGCGCAGCTGTCCCCATTGGGTCCTGTTTGAATTCCTGACTCACAGACGATGTGAGCACAACAGACATTGTTGAAACACCAAGTTTGGGGTGCTTTGTTATATAGACATGCCCACTGGAACATCCCTGAAATCAAATAAGAATGGTTGCTGTTTCTCGCTCAGATACAGCCTTCCCTGGCCTCCTCTGCCAGACTCCAGATTTTCAGGCTGGTCCCAGGGCCCCTGAACCTGCCTCCCCTCAGCCTCTCCCTCAACCCCCGAAACATCATTTGACCCTTCCCATGTCTGAGTCCTGGGCCCTGAAGAAACCTCCTTTTCCTTGTTCCTCGGGGCATCCCAAGACTGTGTCCCTGCAAGGGAGCTGTTCCTGAGTGTGGATGGCCCAGGAGCCCGGCTGCCCTCAGGGACAGGGAGAGAACATGGAGACCTGTTTCCCGCACACACTCCACTCTCATTAAGCTTCACGCTCAGCTTGCTCCCCTCGTACTTGACTTGACTTACGAGGCCCCTCTGACCTGCGGTGCGAGGAGGCATTGATTCTCACAAAGGTCATTATCTTTCTGCTCCGGCTCCCTCACCCCCAGCCCCATCTCCTGGGCAGGCTTTCCTGGAACAGGATGTGGGGAGGCACCCTTCCACCCCCGGGGCCTGGGGTCTGACCGCTCCAGAGCCTGGGCTAGAGAGGAGGTGCCCCGGCCGTCAATCACAGAGGCGACCAGCACGGAATCGCAGACCATTAGGCGGGAGAGCCGGCGCCCTGCTCACTCGCCGGACAGCCATCGGCAGGATGTTAGATGATCGCAGGGCGGCCATTCTTATGATTTATTCAAATACTCATTACAGTCAATCTATTTTTACACAGAGGTGAAGATGTGTGCTGATAACGGTTAATCATTTATAATTCCATGGACTGGTTGGAAGCCAATGTACTATCAAAGGCGTAGCAGCAGCTCAGCCTCTGGCAGCCCCGGAAGCCAGGTGGGGAGCCAGGGCAACCGGCCTCCCCGCTCACACCTGCGGGCAGCAGCCAGGTGGCAGGGGAACTGGCGATGCAAAGACGCGGGATCCCTGACTGCCTCCAGGAAACCCCTCCCAGCCTGGGGTGCTCAGCATGTGGATACCGCAGAATTTCAGGATGAAGAAAATCACCTCTAGCTGGAGTTACCAGAGAAGGCGCCACAGAGTAGACTGGACTGAGGCCGGGTCCTACAGGCGGGTGAACTTCGCCGAGCGGGAGAACCGGTATGAACCAATAGGCACAAATATAAGGTGGGACGTTACCACGGAAGGGAAGGGAAGTGACCAGCGCTATATCCTCGTCCTTCTTCACCCCAACCCTAGAAGCAACAAGATGTGAAAGCAAGGACAGTGACCTTAGCCCAGTCCCCCTCTCACAGACCCCCAGGCTTAGCCCACAGACAGCAGGGGCCAGAGTCTGGGTCAGCCTTGCAAACTCAAGAGCTTCCCTCTCCACCACTTCTGCCACACATGACACAGCAAGGACACCTAACACAGTCCACAGTCTGATTACACAGAGTTCTTTGTCACATGGAGACTTCATCTAATTAGAGGTCCACTGTAGTTGATACTCCCGCTAGCCCACTGCTGAGTTTTCTCTTGCACAACACACGGCTGTTAAAGATCAGGTTCCGGGCCGGTCTTTAACCCATAACCTTAATGAGTCACCATGGGAAACGCTGGCCAAATTTACTTACAGTCCACAGTCCCTCTTCTGACAAGCAGCATGGAGGACAGAAAGCCTCGAGTCCTGCTCCCGGCTTCACCTGTCAAGGAGAGAAGACATTTTTATAGACCGTGCATGATTCTGCTGGGAGTGAGAGCCAAGGTGAGGGTGGGAGCACAATCAGAAGGAGCTCTGTCACAGGAGCCGGGCCGGGCTCGCAGCCCCGGGCCCACAGCGCTGCGCCCTGAGCAAGGGACTCCCGGGCAAAACGGCCGTGTGAGGCAGCTGGCCAGCACAAAGGGACGGGGTCCCTCACTGTCTCTCTCGCCTGCTTGCTGCCTCACTTTCTGTGAGTTCCATCCCCTTCCCTAGAGAAATCCCAGAGAAAGAGGGGCGCACGGCTGTGGAGAGCCCGGAACTGACCGAAGCGGTAATTATTTATGTGCCTCCTGTCTTAGAAGGCCCCGGGCAGGAGATAGAGCTGGGTGGCCCCTGTGGAAGCTGCTGTCTACCTGGGTAAGGCAGCGAATGACAAGCAAACAGACACCGAGGCGCATGCTGCTGCTTGTGGCAAGGACGTGGAAAGGTGACGGAGGAGAGAACTTTCACGCCAAGGTGAAGAGTCTAGTTGGTCTGCAAGGAAAAGAATGTGCATGGAGAACAATCGGCAAGACTGGGAAGGTCAATCATGTGACTGTCCTTTATGCTCTTTCTGGGATCAAGCAACAAAAGCAAGGACAAGAGTGAGGAAGACCCAGCGCACATCACCTGGTGTCCACGCCATGATTTACACTCGCAAGGTGCAGCGGGAATCAAATCCACAGGTGCTGTTATAGAAGTGCTGTCACCTCACCAGGGACACAAGATTAACTGCATAAACAACATTAGATAAGACAAGACTATATATAAAGGAGCGCTGAACTGTGTGGTGGAGACTGTAATTCTCTCTCGACAGAGAAACGAAGGCAGAGAGGGCCAAGCACTCAAGGAAGTTCTTAGGGGGCGTTCATAAAACCTGGCTGGGGTCTTGGAGTGCTGAGCAGGTAAGATTTGGCTGGTGGAAAGGAGAGAGAGGGGTGCAGTCCCAGCAAGGATGAGAGGAGGTGCACCGAGCTCTGGGATAATGCAGAGGCCATTCAACCTGAGAGAGACCAGAGCAGGGATCAATGCTGAGCAAGCTACACCAGCCAGAGCATCTGGAGCTGCAAGGGTCAGACAGAGAGGCCTGGCTTGGGCTGTGAACTTGTGGAGCTGTTGAAGTGTTTGATTTTTTAATTATAGTTGCTATATAATACTGTATCAGTTTCAGGTGTACAACAGAGTGATTGGACATCTGCATACCTAGTAACTTTCTGTCACCCTACAACATTACCATTGAAGGTTTTTCAACAACAAAATGACATGAAGAGGAGATGTCCTACCCCCTACTCCCACCTTTAATATTTTCCTTCTAATTAAGACAGGGAGGCTTCTTGGAAGAGGTGGCATTTCAGGTAGGAGGCTCAGGCATGGGGTGTAGTGTGATGTGCCCATGGAAAGAAAACACCCTTCTTGTTCATGGTCATGTCTACCAAGACGAGGCACTTCCTTTGTGGCTGTCTGTTACTACCCGCATGACCTCAGAGACAAGACCCGATCACTGGATGTCAAGTCTCTGAGGACAAGGACTGCATCTTATACGTCTCTATAGCCCTGGAACCTAGCAGAGTACCCAGCATGCCTCGGGTCCTCAGAAAAGGTCTGTGGAAATGTTTAATGATGGACTCCATTTATTCCAGCTGGAATCCACAACCAGCATCTGAGAACTAGCCCCGGGCTGGCAACAGGCTCCAGCTTGCATTCTTCTAAAGTACTGGCACATCGCGACTGAGCATACATGAACTCAGAACACAAAGTCTCCGGACTGAACTGCACGGAGCGGGGCTTTACCCCGGCCTCTGGGACTGTCTGTTAAGACAGCGGCACCTTTGAAGAAGATACAGCAGTTTGCACACATTGCAAAGCTGGGAAGGATGGTGGCTATGGGGGAAGATGAATTCCAGAGTGTTGTAAAGCTTTTAACAAGCTGAAAGGACGGGGCAAAACTAAAAAGTCAAATTTTCCTCTATCAGCTTTTATTTCTTGCACAATAACATCACAACAATAAAGTAAAAGTGCCTACAATCCCATCACTCTAAACCATCAAGTCACTGTATGTCCACATGAAAATCCATTTTTATTTTTTTACAGAATTGTAGAAAAAAATTGACAAGAATATATACACCAAATCCTACTCTCACATTCAAAAACCAATTGCAAAAACACAGAATAGGGTGACTTGGTTTAAAAAAAAAAAAAAAAGTGGGTTGAGTGAAATGCAAGCTCAGGATGAGCCCAGGGTATGGTGCTGCTGCCAAACCCATTCAATGTGATCTTAGGTGCATTAATAGCCATACTGTGTCCAACCGAAGGGTGAATGGGTCCCCTCAGTTTGGGTTTGTTGGTGCAATTCTGGCATAATATTTTACTAACTTTGACGGCAATGAGGAGAAGAGAGGTAAGTGAAGACATCTAGTGATTAAAGTACTGGTTGAAAGTTCCATAGATAAGAGTGCAAGCTCTGCCCTGGCTGGTGTAGCTCAGTGGATTGAGCGCTGGCCTGCGAACCAAAGGGTCACAGGTTCAATTCCCAGTCAGGGCTCATGTCTGGGTTGCAGGCCAGGTCCCCAGTTGGGGGCAGGCAAGAGGCAACCACACATTGATGTTTCTCTCCCTCTCTTTCTCTCTCCCTTCCCTTCTCTCTAAAAATAAATAAAATCTTTTTTAAAAAATGCAAGCTCTGGAATCAGACTGCTCAGCACCAGCCTCACTGACACTATGACCCTGGGCAAGTTGCTTAACTTCTATGGGCCTCAGTTTCCCTCTGTGAGATTCAGCTGATGAGGGCTCAGCCTCAGAGGTTAGCTGTGAGGACTGAAGATCGCATACACGGTAAAGTGTTCAGCAGTGCCTTGCACAGAACAAGCACTCACTGAATGTTAGCTACCATTGTTTCTATTTTCCTCATTAGGGGGCTGTGCAGTAGCAGATAGGAAGGAAAAAACTAGAGCTGTACCTTCATCTGTCCCTCACTAATATTGTTCACTGGCCCTAGAAATGCTGGCTAAGTCAGCGACCCTTCTGCCACATGGTGGTCCTCCCAATGTGTGAAGAAACTATGAAAGAGAAACTGTTACTCTGGACTGTAGGGTTAGGACTAGCTAATAGGTCTCAGAGGAAGCCAATCTTCTGTTCCATATAAGAAAGAATTTTCTAGCAATGTGAACCAACCAAAACCAAGTTAGGCTTCCTCCAAAGATAGCGAGCCCCACCCCCGCCACGCTGGAAGGGGAATCCTGCCCTGGCTGAGAAGCTGCTCCAGGGCACAGTCTCCAGACGCAGTTCACCCATCAGTCTAATGTTAAAAAACATTAGGTGACCGAGAGAGTTGACAAACATATATTGATAAAATATTAATAGTGTTCTCTTTCACCATCATTTCATTAAGTAATTCAACCCCTCAAAGCTAGGAGAGGGAAAAGAGCCATCCTTTGAGTTGAACAGAGCACCATGAAAAGCATTTACTATCTGTGTCTGCTTCTCTCCCACATACACATGTACTCATGTATCTATACACATATATGTACACATGTGTACATGCAACCTCTCCACATTGTCCTTGCTTTTCACTCATGACCATGAACCCGTAGAAAGTCTCCCTGAGCTGGCAGTGACCCATGGACCCTGCTGGGGAATCATCTGCATGTAGGATATTTTAGGCCACTCCAAAGCCAGCAGTTTGTGGTCCTGGAAGGCATGTGATCATGCAAAAGGCCTTCAGAGAAGCATCCATGCAATAATGCCACCAGAATTTAAACTGAGGCTTGTTTTATTCATCGTGAAAATAAAATGGAACCATAGATGAGCTTGACCATTCACATTATAAATATGAGGAAATCCGTGAAATGGTAAATGAGGAGGGAGTTGTTGAATGTTCATGATTGTTTGGGAAAGCAGTGGGGAGCGGGACAGAAGAAAACTCCCTGCGGGAGGTGGCACATGCTGGGGGACAACAGAGGGAGCGCCCATGCAGGTGAGCTGGAAGGACGGAGAGAGGTGAGCCGCAGGTCTAACGCAGAGAGCAGTAGACCAAGGCATTGCAGACACGGGTTTGTGCCCTGACTCAGTCACTAACTTACTACCTGGCAATACGTGGCTCTGAGGCGGTAACCTACCCAGCACTGCACAGGCTTTCTCAGCCTGGTGAGAACCCATCTAATCCCTCTCCCGTCCTCAGTCCCCTGGGCCATAGGCAGTGCGGGGCACCCAGCTGCAGAGATATTGGAAAAAGTCCCTCAGTCACGTTCTCCAGACTCTCATCTTGGGCCTATGCCTGTGAGTACAGGTGTGCATGGAAGACCCTGTAAGGACTATTGGTCCTGGTGGGCTAGTCCCAATAATTTTCCTGCATGGGAGGAGGAATTGGAGACACTCGTGACCTGTTTACAGCAGATGGGAATGAAGAGGGGGAGACTCCCATGCGCAGAGAAGTGTGGGCTCCCAGGGCAGCAGGGCCTCTGCAGAGGGTAGAGGGTCTGCTCACAGGGGACCTGGTCTGGCCCTGTGGACATCTCTGAGACGTGAACGCTCCCAGCTTTGTTCATTTTCCACCAGGTAGGTCACTGCTCTCCTTCCCATCCCAGGTCACTGAGCTGCCTCAAGCTTCCTTTCTCTTCCCGGGCTCCTTGTTGGTCCTCTGGCCTCCAGCCTCACCCCATTTTTGCCCATTCGCCACCTCCCACCAGCCCAGGATTTTTCTGGAACACAAACTCGATTGTGTCCACTCATCCTTTGAACCCCTTGATGACTCCTCATTGCCTGGCGGAGGCAGTCGGCTGGCAGCCCCCAAGCCAACTCTTCCCTGGTTGTGATTTTTGTAAATTCTGCCAACATCTAAAAAGTGGGAAATCTCACATTTAAAAATGCAGATTTCTAACTTTTCTTAAGGTCCTGGCTGACCTAGCAAAGCCAATCCTGCATTTCCATGTGGTGTTCACTGACACTGAGTACCAGCTGCCCCCTTTTAATCAGACACAGGTCCTCTGGTCTGACCCAGAGAGAGAAGCCAGGTGTCACCTGGAAGTCTGTCCCGTCACAGGCCCAGACTCCTCTAGGCTGACGCAAGCTGCCTGCTGAGGAGTCTCGGGTTCAAGGTGACAGTGCGGGTGAGTCAGGCAGAGCAGCTCATTCTGCTCCCAGCTGCAGGCTGAAGGAGGGGGTCCAGAGGAAGGCCAGTGCCAAGATGCAGGCCCACCCTGTGTCCTTTGCTCTCCTGGCCCGGAAAGCATCGCCAAGGCCTCAGGGCCAGTCTCCAGGAAGGCCAAGGGTTTCAAGGCAGGTGCTGAAGAGGCCCCGCCCCCTTTCTTCCTGAGGCCCCACCCCTGCGTCCAGCTTTTTCCCATCCCCAGCTCAGTGGTGCTGCACCCCTTCCCTTTATTTCCATCCCACTATTCCTATCAAAGCCCTAACAGCACATATTTTGTTAATTGTACAAACCTAATGGGGGAATGCATTGGCAAAAAAGGGTAATGGCCATCAGACCAGCGATAAAACAAAATTAATGGCCCATAGGAAGAAATCATGTCCACTTAATCCCAGCTCTGAAACTCTAATAGAATAATGGAATACCAGCGGAGGGTTTTTCCCTCTATGTAGATTGCTTACACCATGTTAATCACTTGCAAAGCAGGCCACATACCACTCCAGTTCACATGACCCTCCAGGGAAAGTAGCAGACCAGAAACATTTAGTGCAAGGCTCATTACTGACACGCACACCGCAGTGACACTTCCCCTCACCCACCCTCCCCCAGGTGACTCTGGGACAGCCAGTGGGAGGTGTCATTGAAGCCATCGGGGTGGTGGGCTGGAAAGCCAGTCACATAATACTTAATAACAGCAAACATTTACTGAGTGCTTACTAGACACCAGACGCTGGGCTAGCTGAGCACTTTCTGTGTGTTGCATGAACGTGTCCCGTTTTCATCCTTGACAGCTGCACAGTCCAATGAGGCAGCCACTAGCCACACAAGGCTTTATAGATTCAAATCCTTATTAATTAAAATGAAATATGATTTAAAGTGCAGTCTTCACCCTCAGCAGCCACGTGTGGCCAGTGGTTGTCCTGGGAGACTCAGGTAGAGACCACTTCCTCTGCTGCGGAAAGTTGTACAGGCAGTGCTGTTCTGGGGCACTGAGGCCACCTTAGCTCACCCATTGAACAGATTTGGAAATCAAGGTGTGAAAGGGATGAGGCAAGCTGCTGCAGGCTGCAAAGCTGGCACACGGCTGGCTGAGCTCTGACCCGGGTCTGACCCACTCTCGCTCCAGAATCCCCACCTTACACTCTATTTCAGTGCAGAACCATCAGTGGAAGCGGCAGGGCCCCAGTGGGATTTAAAGTGACTCTGTGACATGAGCCTCTTGATCAATGTTGAGGGACTACCCTGACCAGTAAGCAAATGTGCTTCCTGGGTCAACCCTTGTGGGCATTCTCACACTTTGCTATGTACTCTCAGGGTGCCTACATTTTGCTGTATATTATAGTCTTAGTGTGCTATCTCCCTACCAGATTGTAAGCTTCTTGCAGATAGGAACAGTATCTTCCTTATTTATTCATTCATTCAATCATCCATTTATGCCATTTATTATTAAGTTAATAATAACTTAATAATTATGTCTTAGCAAATACCATATGATCTCACCTAATACAGGAACCTAATGAACAAAACAAATGAGTGAAATAGAACCGGAGGCATGGAAACAAGGGACAGACTGACAGTGACCAAAGGAGAGGGGGGAGGCGGGAGGGGGAAAAAAGATGAAGTGTCTAGTTAATGAACTAATATGAATGACCCATGAACATGGACAACAGGGTAGGGATTGACTGTAGGAGAAGGGGGGTTGGGTGGGACAGGGGAGAACAACAGGAGAAAAATAGGACAACTGTAATACAACAATAATAAAAAAGAAAGAGAGAAAAATAATAATTATGTCTTGGGCATATGCACCAGGCACAGTGCCTGACATCAGAGTTATAACAATGAAGAAAACAGAACAGTCTCTGCTTTTAGGGAGCTCACACTCTTGTGGAGAAAACAATCTATAAATATATGTGATATATATGTCCATACTGCATCATAAATATAACATATATAATGTCAAGAGGTGATAAGCACGAAGAAGAAAAACACAGCATGATAAGGGAGCTGAGGTGACTTGAAAGGAAGGAGGACATTTAGAGAGGGGGGACAGAAAAGAACCTCCAGAGCTCTTTTCTCTGAGAAGGTGCCCTTTGTGGCCTGTGCCACCGACCCAGTGAGATCAGTAGTTGCTAAAAAAAAAAGTTAATTTAAGAATAAAATAAAAATAGACTTGAGCAAAAGCAGAGAATAATAAAGACATCTTAGAAACCTCCCTCCACTTCTGAGTATATACTCAGAACAATTGAAAGCCAAGATTGGAAGAGCTCAGCAAGAGCCAGCCCGAGTGTCCACCTAAGATGAATGGACAAACACAAAGGTGATATGTGCACATGAAGGAATATCATTCAGCCTTAAAAAGGAAGCAAATTCTGGGACTTGTGGCCAAGATGGAGGCCTAGATGGACACGCTGCATCTCCCACCACAACTAAGAAGGAATACAACTACCTCAAAAGTACAGACAACCAGAAGTTCCAGAAAATCAAACTGCATGGAACTCCAACAAACAAAGATATAAAGAAGAAATACTCATCCAGACAGGTAGGAGGGGCAGATCTGGGGCAGAGAGGAGATAGTATGGTGGCGGCAGCAGCAACATCAGTGGCAGCAGCAGCAGGCCAGTGGAAAGCACAGTTACACATTTTAAAAAGTAGGGAGGGATACCTGGGGAGGGCTCCCAGCACCAGACCAGACCACGCAGCTCATGGTTCCAGCACCAGGGAAAATAAAACCTCATTGCTTCTGACTGTGAAAAACAGTGGGGGTTGGGGCAGAGGAAGAAACTGCCAGTCTTTCAGCAGAATCCACTTGTTTAGAGGGCCCCCACAGCCCTGGAACATCCACAGACCCGCCCAGTCTGGGAACCACAGCCAGGGCAACAGCTAGAGGGGCGCCAGTCCCATACAGGAAGTGGGAAAAGTGCCTGGGAAAGGGGCGAGTGCTGAGCAAGTGACATGGTTCCCCCTCAGACCCCTCTCCCACATACAGCGCCACAATGTGATGAACAGGGTTGCCTTGTACTGACGAATACCTAAGGCTTCACCCCTTACAACATAACAGGTGCAACAACTCTACCTAAAACACAGAGGCAAACAGAGGCAAACACAGGAGCCTGTCAAGATGAGTAGACAGAGGAATGTGGCCCAAAAGAAGGAACAGATCAAGGTCTAAGTGATAGAACCAAGTGACAAGGAGATAGCCAACCTAACAGACAAGGAGATAGCCAACCTAACAGACGCAGAGTTCCAAACACTGGTGATAAAGATGCTCAGAGACTTGACCGATATGCTTACATATGGCAAATGCATAAGGGAAGAAGTGAAGGCTATGCTAAATGAAGCAAAGGAAAATCCACACAAAACCAATGGTGAAGGGAAGGAAACCGGGGTTCAAATCAATGATTTGGAACATAAGGAAGAAATAAACAGTCAACCAGTACAGAATGAGGAAACAGTAATTGAAAAAAATGAGGAGACATTTGGGACCTCTGGGACAACTTTAAACATGCCAACATCTGAATCATAGGGGTGTCAGAAGGAGAAGAGGAAGAGTAAGAAATTGAAAGCTTATGTGAAAAAATAACGAAGGAAAATTTCCCAAATTTGGCAAAGGAAATAGACATGCATGTCCAGGAAGCACAGAGAGTCCCAGACAAGCTAGACCCAAAGAGGACCACACCAAGACACATCATAATTAAAATGCCAAAGTTTCAAGATAAAAGTAGGTTTATAGTTGTGATACAAATAATACAATAATTAATAAATAATAATACAAGAATTGCCCTGGCTGATGTGGCTCAGTGGATTGAGCACTGCTCTACAAACCAAAGGGTCGCTGGTTTGATTCCCAGTCAGGGCACATGCCTGGGTTGTGGGCCAGGTCCCCAGTTGGGGGTACGCGAGAGGCAACCACACATTGGTATTTTTTTCTCTCTCTTTTTCTCCTTCCCTTCCCCTCTCTCTAAAAATAAATAAATAAAAGCTTTCTTTTAAAAGCAAACAAATAAATAAATAATGCAAGAATAAACTGCATTTTGCACACTCACAACTGTAAACCCACTTTCCCCACCTGTGTGTGTGTGTGTGTGTGTGTATTCCATCACTAACTTCTTCCAATTTCTATCAAAAAAAAAAAAAGAGCCTGGGTTGTTCAAGAGCAGGAAAATGAGCAGCCAAAAGCCGAAGCCACGGCAGGCAGGGAAAGCAGGGAACCCTGTTCTCTGAAGCCACAGTGGGAAGAATGCAGAGAGGAGGGCTGCCGGGAAGAAGGGGGCCGGGCACCTGAGCCAGTCTGCTGCCCGGGGAACACCTGGGCCAAGATGGCTCCAGAGGGTTGACGCTGGACAAATGAGACACGATTTGGGGTAGAAAAGGAAAGGAAAAGCCATTTTTTAAAACTGGTGGGAGCTGAGAGGTTGTGGGGAGAGTGGGCTCCTGCAGTCTGAAATGAAAGATGGTTAAGGAACGCAGCCACAGCCATGAAACGGGGAGCGGGGATCCAGGAGGAGAAGGGGCTGGGAGGCTCCTGAGCTGCGGTGCAGTGAGCAGCTGGGGTGTTGGAAAGGGTTTCAGACAAGACCCGCGCCGGTCCCGGTCTTTACTGCCCTTGACGTTACACGTGTCCCCCCGACTCTCTGAGCTTCCCTTTCCTCACCCACTGAACCGGTGGCTGAGTCACAGAAAGAGGACTCATAAGACTCTCGGGGTCCACAAACCCCTTGAGACTTTTATCCAGAACAGTTCTGGTGTATATATTTTTCTATAGATTTACAAATTTTACCAAGAGTTCAAGGCTGTCCAAATCCCCAGAGAGGTTAAGAGTCAGTGGAAAAGATAGTCACCAAGCTGGCATTCAGCCAGAAAGTTTTAAGATCCCAAGAAATCTTGGACTAGATACCAATAAATATTTGTGCCTCAAATAAATCAAGATGTTTATCCTGCCTTGTCCACAACATAGATGTTATTTTTAAAATGAACTGAAAGAATGATATACTTTGAAAAGTTAAAATTATTTCTCATGCAAGAAAGTAGGGCTGTTGTTTCGCAGAAAGCGGGTACAGGTCTGCACCAAGCTCAGAGGTGAGCGGGAACGCAGCCCCGCCCACCCGCTCTCCTGAACCCAGGGGACCGCACCCAGGTTGTGAGGGCTGCAGGCCATCTTGGTGGAGAGGAAGGCGTCCCCCATTCAGCCTTGTAGAGAGGGGTCTGGGAGAAAGGAAAGTGCAGGCTCCCCAGGAAGTGTGGCTGGGTTGCTAGTATGTTTGGGGAAGACAGTACACTAGCATCTGTGACAGTTAAAAATACACACACACTTTGACTGAGCAGCCCCGATTTGAGAAGGTATCCTACAGCACAAATGAGTCCCTCTGTGCCAAGCAGTCCTCATGTGGTATTGGGCTTTCCTTGGGAGGAAATTTTCAACTGTTTGACTCCACAAAGTGACAGAAGGAAGACATGTCAAGAGGAAAAAGCACAGGCCACCACAGCGCAAGACCAGACTAAAACCCCATGTAATGACCAAGCCAGGAGTCGCCAGGGCAGAGGAGACTTGAGCCATGATGGGCAGTGCCCACCCACAGGGGCCAGCCCAGAGGCGATGGGGGAGCTGGTGCGTCGGAGCAGAGCCTGGATGGAACCTTGGAGATCATCTGTTTTGACCTCCTCCTTTCACATTTGCAGAAACAGGTTGAGAGGGGTGAAAGCCAAGGCAGCAGTGCCTTGTTCTTTACCAGATGTGTTTTGAGTGTAGACCCTTTACTGGGTTGGAGAATCCAGCTCTCTGCCCTCAGGCAGCCTACAGTCCCACAGGAGAGACAGACGCCAGTGGAGGGAGGGATTCAGTGTCACCCAGCAGGTATGTAGGGATCTCAGAGGAGGGCCTCCCCGCTTCAGGCAGGTACCTCCAGATAGGGGTGAGGCAGGGGCCAGCCACTTCCCCTGACCAGTGCTGGGAGGTAGTGGAAATGTTCACTCTGACGTCCATGCCAAGCCAACTGCCACCCCCATCTCAGAGGAGGGTGCCCACCATGGTGGCTGTCAGAGGGAGCCTCCGAGCATGCAGCCCCCACACGGATGGAGCCTCTCACCTGCAGGCCTGCTCCAGGCCCAGGGAGCATGCCTCTCCAGCTAGCACTTCCCACTCGTTATTCCTAACTCGCCTCCAGGGGCTGGTCCTGAATATTGTTTCATAAATAACTGAACGGGTTCCAGCTTGTTTAACGGAGGTTAGGCAGATGTGTGCGGCACGGGCTGCCTGTGAGGACTCTGGCCGGGCTCACCGGCTGGGATACTGGCTCTCTGCAGAGGGTGGCTTAGTGGAGAAGGCCACCTCCGCTGGTGTCCCCACCTGGATCCCGGATCACAGTGGGAGGCGGAAAGAGCATTTGTTTCCAACTGTTCTGAGCCCCTAATGTGTCTCTAGGGTATAACACCAATCTGAGAACAAACGGAGTAGGAAAACTGCCTCTCTTGATGGAGGCCCCGTTTCACCATAAACGGGAGAGCGCGGAGGTTTCCTGAGTTCAGCGCAAGTGCGCAGCCTCCAGAACAGCGCTGGCCGCTTCCCTCTCCAGCCGGAGTCACCCGGCTGCACCGCCATCTGCCGCACCTGCTCATTGCTCCTCCGAGGTGCCTCCAGCAGAGGACAGATTACTCTGATGGCAGGTAGATAAAAACGGGATCCCTTGCTAGCAGTAACTACCCAGAACAATCTCTCTCCTGAGCAGCTGACTCTCCACCTGGCACCTGCCAGCAAAAGCACTGGCGGGTGTCATGGGCTGGCACAGGGGCTTCTCCCCGTGCACGAAGGGGACAGAAGGAACAGAGGGGACGGTGAGGACAGCCAGGAGGCCCCTCTGTCCTGTCGCAGCTGGAGCTCCCTCCAGGGCTAAGGGGAGGGAAGAGCCCATGAGCCAGGGCTGCCCGAGCACTTCCTGGAGACAGTGCAAAATCCTCCCTTGGAGGGGCCCTTTTCCTGGTGAAATTGCCTCCTTGTGGCTTAAAATGACCCAATCAGAGACTTTCCCTGTGACAAGGCTCTTGAATAGAAACTGGTAGATAAAATGCCTTTACCAAGACCCCAACTCCCCAGGAGATAGGCCATAGTTTTCATGACGAAAATGCCTTCTTCACCAGCATGTAATTGAGCTATGCAGAGACCCCATAAATCCAGCCCAGTATAAAACACGGAAAAGAAAAATAATCTTTCCATATCTTCAAGCAGTTCAAGTCCAAGTCACAAATCTTTGCTCTAATGCTTGTGCGCCTTTTCATACGGGAAATGCCAAGGCTCTTACTTACAGCTTCTTCACTCTGGCTCGACACACATTTCTAACGGGCACAGTGTTTGGCACATTGGGCCTCAGCTGATGAGAAGCAGTAGGAGAGGAGGGGGCTTGGGTTCCCCCAGAACGTGTGCTGAAGTCACGGAGGGCAGGCCAGGGAGAAAGCATCACTTAAGGTTCTGGATTAGTCACTTAGGAAGACAGGGAGCATGCTCACTCTTTAAACATCCATGGAGCACTTTAAGAAGTAAGCTGTCTCTAGCTGCCTGGAAAGTCACACATGAGTCTCCTCCTTGATGCTCCCAGGCTGCTGGGTCCTTCCTGCAGGTTGTCCGGAGCTTGTTCAGAAGCTGCTTGTGTTCCATCCTGGTCGGTTCATTCGTTCACTCACCAGGCACTGACTCCCAGATGCTGGGGCAGGGTGACGGTCCATAAAGCAGGACAAAGGCAGCGATGTCTTTTGATGCAGTGCATGCACACACACGTGCACCTGTTCACACGTGTGTGCGTACAACATGTGTGTGTGACACATCAGGAGCACCTATTCCCATTAGGTGTTCAATGGGCATGTTGTACAGATGTTAGAAAAGGCACATGGAGGAGGGAGGCCACCAGAAGGGTTGAGCTTTGCCCCAGTCCCTAGCTACGCACATGAGAATCCGTGTGGGGAGGGGCTGTAATAAATCAGGAGTCAACTAAAATATCACCCTACCAAAACGTTAAACTGCTCCACCAAGGCAAACACAAAGACAACACAGCATCAAGCCTGGAAAAAATGTAGGAAAGGTTCTCCAGTTCACCCTGGAGAACGTGGTCGCCGCTCTGTGGACATGGCTTCCCATCGATGAAATGAACAGTTCGGGGCCATAAGCATTGAAATGCTCCCAGCCCCCTAAGTGACAGGACCCCAGTTTTACTTAAGGACTGGCCCGCCCGACCAGCCTGACTTATTTTTACCAAATCCTTGGAAGGAAGGATTTTGGTCAACTGTTCCTCTCCAGCCAATTATCCACAAACACATGTTTTCTTCACAGCCCCTCTAGGTCTCTGTCCAGGTGACCAATCCAAGGAGACAGCCAGTGGCTCTTCATCCCTCACCCCCCACCCCAGGCCCTGGGGCAGCAGGCCAGGCACTGTCATCATTTTGGGACACAAGGTCTTTAAGAGACTCATCAGGGATGGTGGGGGAGAGATTGGGATGCTGGCAAGCCATCCTGAAGAATTCAGGTTAATAATTTATATATGCATTAAAAAAATTCTTCTGAAACAAATGGCATATGAATTGTGTGACATTTGAAGGAAATTTGCCAATGTTGCTCAGTAAAGCGTAATAAAGATATGCAGCCCATAATAATAAGTTACTTAAACTCAGGGTACTAAATGATTTATTAATTGCCTCCGAATCCTTTCCAGCTACAACTGAAACTGAGAGCGTGGCCTCGTTTCACAGACCAGCTCGTACGTAACGCCTCCAACGCCAACTGCACGGCTGCTGTTAGCTACAGGCCCGTTTTCTTCCTGCCCCCGTCTCCGGGGACCGGAGCTGGGTGGACAGCTACTGGCAGCAAAAGGTAGAGGTACCCCAACACACCCCGTCCCACTGCGCTCCTCACATGAATGCCACGTAATACACATTCGTTTTGCCTAGGGGTCCTCTCCTCTGGGTCCCCCTTCCTGTCCTCCTCTCCCACAGCCATCAGAGCCACCGCTGGGCCGACATCTGTCCTGAGGGAATACACGCACCGGACTCACGGCCCCAGAGTCCTCTCCAGCAGCCAGTGGTGAGCCAGAGGGAACTGAAACAGAGATGAGAAAGGGAGTGACGAGCCCTGCCCTTTCTCTGGGATATGTTCACCCATTGGGGACAGGGATGTTTCTGCTGTCATGTGCACTTACTGGGCCTCCTCCCAGTCCCTGGGGCTCCAGACATCTCCTTACTCTGCTCCCTGGGAGATCCCATGCTCAGGCTGCTGCCCAGAGCCCGCCGGCAGACCTAGCTCTGCCTTGGGATTCACCCCCAAGGGGCTGTGCTGACTGGTTGGTGGGCACATCACCCACAAACCAGGAGTCTGTGGGTGGATGGAGAAAGAGGGCAAGGTAGGCTCCCAGGAACTGAGCGACTGAAGAATTGCAGAGACTGGGTTCAAGGGGTGGAATGATCCTCCGGGCCTCCTCCCCTCCCCTACAGGCTTCCCTCCAATGTTCACTCCACACAGGGGCACTTTCCCCCGGCCCCCCACATCTGCAAACCACGCTCGGCTCTGCCTCTGCCTCTGCCTCTGTCCTCTCCTCACTCCCACACCCAACCAAGGCCATTCACTTCTAGGACATTTCTCTGCTCTGTCCCTTTTCACCTCCGTAATTCAAAGCCCAGGGCTGAAACTCGGCACGTCTTCCCAGAGGCTTTATGGGATTTGCACAGTGTTTCTGGTTTGGTTTGGTTATTTAAAAGGTAATATGTAACATGGTTCAAAAGTCAAAAGGTGTATAAAAGTATGCACTGAAATATCTCCTTCTCATTCCTGTCTCCCACGTGTCCAAGCAAACACAAATATACATTCTTGTTTTCCATTTTTTAGGCACACTTTTCTGAACTGTGGTGGATTTTTTTTCTTTTTCCACTTAACATATTTTTGGCGATCCTTCTGTACCAATACAAAGAGAGCTTCCCTATTCCCCTTTTGAAATGCATAGTATTCCATTGTCAGGACATTTGGGTCCTTTCCAGTTGTTTGCTATTTCAAGTAATGTTGTAAATAACAAACTTGACACATATCATTTCACATATGTGCAAGTATGTATTAAGATCAATTCCCTGTTATGAAACTGCTCAGTCAAAAGGCAAATAACTTATAATTTTGAAAGACATTGCCAAATCGCTGCCTGCCAATACCATGTGATAACCAATTTCTTGACTGTTGCCCATTTAAGACGTGGATGATTAACGCTGTCTCAGGATTGTTATCATCTGCATTTCTCTTATTAGGTGTAAGATTGAACATCCTTTCACATGTAAAGAGCTGTTTGCGTTTCCTCTTCCATGAACAGTCTGTTTGAATTCTTTGCCCATTTTTTTCTATTGGGGTATATTTTGTTGTTGATTTTTAGAAACTCTTTGTATGTTAGGAAGAATAGTCCTGTGATGTGAGTTGCATTTTTTTTTTCTCTCTAGTTTCTCATTTGTCTCTTGACTTTGCTTCAAATACTTTGCAGGCGCTTTTTAAAATTTTTATTTGAATTCTGACTAGCCATTTGCCACAGCCTCCGGTACTCCCACAGTCTTACAGCTGACTCGTTTTACTGCTTCTAATGGTCAGCCTGGATGTCGGTGCACTGCCCAGAACTGCAGCCAGCACTGTGTGACCCGGGGGACAGCTAGTCGGAAAGTGGAGCTGATATCCGGGGGGTGACAGAGAAAGAAAACCTGGGGGCTTGTTGACGTCACTGAGCCACTGAATTCAACCCCAGAGCGGTCCTGGTTCTGAACTTCATGATGCACAAGAAGACAAATTCTTTGCTGTTGAAGACACTTTGGGTTGGATTTGCGGCTGCTTTCTGCCACAGGCAGTATACCTGAGGCACACCTGGAATGCTCTCCTGGCAAAAGTCTGATCCCTTCCAATAAATCCCCACTGCTGCTGAGATCAACGTTCTGGAATGCAAACCTGACACAGGCCGTACTTCCCCATCACCCGCAACACACAACCCCAGGGTCTCAGCCCTCAGCCTGTCCCTGGGCGCACCTCCCTCCTTGCCTTGCTGATTCACACCGCCACACTGTGGCTCACCCTGTCCCCCCACCTCAGAGGGCCCTTTCCCTCCACCCTGTCTAATTCCCAGCACCGTCTGCTCCACCATCACCTCCTCTGAGCTCATTTCAGACCAGGCCCCTGTCCCCACCCGTCAGCTCCGTACAGCATCCTGTACTTTCCTCCCTGGTTGCTCGAACCTCACTGTCCCTACATCTTTTACAGGCCTGAGTCCCCACCCTGCTTGCACTTTTGTATGAGTTCCGTGAAGGCAGGGACAATATCACAGCCATTTCTGCAGCCCCAGTACCTGGATGAGGACTGAGCACCAGACAGGTGTTCAACCAGTGTTTGCAAACCTGAACGGAGCTCCCAGTCTCAGCTCATGTGTCCCCGCAGGTGCCACTCAGGCCTCCCCCAGCCCAGGTCCTTGGAACCAGCGCCTTCCTACCCGAGTCCTTGTCACTTTCCAGAGAAGCTAGAAGAAAGGCCCCCTCCTAATGTGCCTGCTCTGAGAAGCAGGTGAGCTGTTAAGTCACCAGATTAGTCAGGGCCACTGGCCTCAGGCCAGTGTTCCCGATGCTGAGCCAATCACCTACTTCAACAGAAAGTCGGGGTCCGGAGCTGGGTTCCTGGCCACCTCACCAGCTGTGTGAACTCAGAGAAACTTCCTCAGTCCTCTGGGCCTCAGCTTCCTTATTTGGCCAAAAGGGATGAGCAGGCCTCTGTGAGGATGAACTGAGTGTAATGTCTCACAGACAGTGCCGGGTAAATGACGTGTTACTTCCCCCAAGAGCTGAAGCTGGCCCCGAGGTAAACGAGCAAGTCCACGTCCAGCAGGCCCCAAACACTTCATTCACTGGGGCTTAAACACTGTGTGGGGACTGAACAGCAGAAATATCTCTATGGGAGCAACCAGGGAGAGGAGAGAGCCAGCAGCCCCTGAGCCCACCTGCAGGCTGGCCTGGGCCACGTGGTGCATACCTGGCACCACGAATGTGCGTCACCGCAGCCCCGCGCGTGGTATTTCCATCCGGCTCCACGAAGGAGAAAGCAAAGGCGTGGAGAAGTTAAACAACATGCCCAGTGCGTCCATGTCACGAACCCAGATCAGTGGGGGAGTCGGCCTCTCACCTCAGCCCCATCTGGCTCTCACACTGGAGATCCTTCTACTGTCTTTTCTCCCCTCCAGCCCACAGACCCAGGATCTGTGTTCCTGCTGGTAAAATGGGAGGAGGTGGCCAGGTGGGGAGAGGAAAGAGGGAGATCCAGGAGTGAGAGAAAGGGGGGAAGTGGGAGAATGAGAGAGAAACTCCTAGGAAAGACTGCTCTCCTATCACCAGCATGCTCATGTGGGTGTGAGATTGTGCATGTGTGCCTGTGTGTGCCTGTGTGTATGATCTGTGTGCCTCTGTGAGACTCCATGTGTGGCTGTGTATGATTCTGTTTGTATACGTGTGCATGCCTATGTGCGTGAGACTGTGCACATGTGCCTGTGTGCATGGTCTGTGTGCATGTGTGTGTGACTTTGTGTGTGTGACTATGTATGATTCTCTGTTTGAGTACATGTGTGTGCCTGTGTATGACTGTGTGTGTGACTTGTATATGGTCTGTGTGCCTGTGTGTGTGCCTATGTGACTCCGTATGTGTAACTGTGTATGATTCATTGTATTGCATATATGTGCGTGACCATGTGCATTACATATGGGCATGACTATGCATGCATGCATGTATTTATGTGTGTGTGTTGGGGGGAGGAGATGAGCTTGCACAAACTGGCCTCCTGCCTACTTCCACACACACTCATACTCTGGTCACGTCGCCCAAACTCATCCTGTGTGACCCCACATGTGGTCCGCAGTGGGAGACCTCACCTATCAACGTGCCTCTTAACAAGGGACCCCCGCAGTCCCAACCAGCCATATGACATCAGCATAACCAGCTCTGCCGTTAGTCCATGACTGACCCACAGGGATAGCGGAGGGAGGAGGGCAGGGGATGTTTATCCTCTAATTCAGTTGGGCTTCTCTGGACAGACCTTCCCCAGTCCAGCCCATTGTGGCTCCTCTGGTCGCAGAGAGAATGCTGGGGAGGCAACTCAGTCCACATGCCTCTCACTTCTCAAAGATGGCCAGAGCACGGGAGGGGGACACACCTTCCCAAACCAGCAGCGACAGCAGCAGCTAGGGTCTCCAGCTGGAAAAGGAGTTGGGGCAGGGCTGCAGGAGGGGCAGCAGCCTTGGTTCCCAGCCCACCCTCTGCCCCCTGGGCCCCACCAGCACTGCCTTCCAGCTGCCTTCTTCTTCTTCCTCCCATGCTGTCATGGTAAGAGAAAGGGGGCCAATGTCACACAGCCTGCCTATCAGGAGCAGAGAGATTCAAACCCACAGCTCTGCAGCCACCCACCACTCCCAGCCTGGGTTCCTCCCTCATCCTGAAAGCTCAGACCAGCAGAGCAGGCAATGCTGCAGAAAGACAGCTGAAGGAGCCCTGGGCCAGACTGGGGTGCAAGACACTGACCACGTAGTAGAAACGGAATCTACTAAAGTCTACTTTCCAGGTTGACTTAGGCCAGGTCAAAGTGAGTTCTGAGGCCAGACCCTTAATTACGCATCTTCCTACAGAGCATGTGCCCCAGATCTCCATCACACAGCATAAGCACACAGAGGGGAGGAACTAGGGAGGGCCACAGGTCCTGCCCTAACTGTGAATAAGCCAAGAGCACCTTTAGCTTGCTGGCAGACTCCATGGATCGTGTTTCCTTTCCACACACACCTTCCATTTGACTGGGGTGTGCAAAAATGGCTGTGGTGTTCTTCCCCCAATGCTATGCATGGGGTTCCCTGACAACACTGAGCTCCGACAGGCCCTTTAAGAGCATCCTCTTATCCTCCCAACCGGGGCTGACCAGCCAGCGCCCAGCCAGGTGACGTCAGGCAAGGACTGGAAGGACAACTTCTGGAGGACACCTGGTCCCAGATCCCGGGATCTCGAATCCATAACTCCCAGCTCCAGAAAGAAGACTATCCGCCTGTCCCCTTTGGCACACACAAGGCTGGAGACACACTTCTGGACTGGTGTGCCGCCTCACCAGCTGCAAAAGAGCTCTTTCAAAGGGAAGCTGAGGACGCCCCCCTGGGTTTCGGGAAGCCACTAGTCTGCACTGTGAAACAATTTCAGACAGTCTCCTTTTGCTTTCAAATGTACTTGATCAACATGAAAAGGATCGTGAGGGCCAGAGCTCCTGCAGGTAGAACTAAGAAAGAAGAAGAATGTTCATAAATCATTTACCCTACGATCCAAACAGGGCTGTATTTTTTTTTTTTCTTAAAGGAAAAGGCAATGCCAAAGAAATAGAGCTGTGTAGGAAACCAAACACACTGTGACTTGTCCCTAAATGTAGTGTCCCCAAGTGGAGCGAGGCATTCTGTTTATTTATTTTCACATGCAATCTGACCCTCAATACTAATTTTCCAGCCTAGGTTCCTCCCTCATCCCGAAAGCTCAGACCAGCAGAGCAGGCAGCGCCGTGGAAAGACAGCTGATGGGCACAGCTGCACGCCCACCTACTATGCAGCTCCAACCAGGGCCTGACTGTCTCCTCCGCAGCTGACTCCACCCTGGGGCAGCTGGGCTGAGCTCCGAGCTCCAGGACCGGGACGTCAGGCCACAAGATCCCCATTGCATTCCTTCAGGCCTTAGCTCAAATGTCACCCCTCAGAGAGACCTTCCTCAGCCGCCCCAGTAGAATTTTGCCCATGGCCCTTCCCATTCCCTACCCTCTTAACCTGCTTTGTTTTCCCTTCAGAGTAATCATTATTGCTTTGCCTTATACGACCTAGATGTTTATCATGTGAATCCCCTATGGGGATGTAAGCTTCCTGAGGGCAGAAAATCTACGTGTGACAATTGAACCCCAGCACCTAGAGACTTACCTGACACATAGTGCTGCATTTTTCTTGGATGGATGGATGGACAAATAAATAAAAAGGGTCCCTTCCCCGCATCCAGGGGACACTGAAGACAGAGAAACTCTTGTTTAATCCCAGGTAAGGAGAGTGTGCCATGTTGACTCAGAGTCAACTATTCCTGCTCGTCGGCCTCACCCCCTTCATCTGCACAATGGCTCTGGCTCCAGCGCCAGTAAGAAGGGGAGGGGGAGCCAGGGAGACCTACTGCCTCCTACTGGTGCCTGCCATCATGCTGTGCCCCTGACTGGCAAACATGGCCTCACAGCCTGAGACTGACATCATCGTCCCTTACCCCAGATAATGAAACTGAGGCTCAGATATAGAAAGTAACTCACCCAAACTTGCTCCCCTAGGAAGTGGCAGAGAGGATGTCAACCCCAGGCTTCTACCTTACACGGTGATGTGACACTGCAGAGTTTATCCTTCTACCTATGCGTCGGGTGCGTCATCCCAGAGGAACACCCAGCACCGTCGGGAGATCCTGACCTCTGCGTGTTTCCAGAAGTAGAAGTTTTCCCCATGGAAGGCCCTGTGTCCCAGAAAACCCTTTAGTCCCAGGCAGACTGGACAGTCAGTCACCCTCAGTAGGAGGAAGCCGCAACTAGAGACTGAATTAAAGAGCACGGGGGTCCTTGGACGGAGCTCGTCCTCCAGCAGTGACGGGAGGGCCCAGCAGCAGGAGGGCCCAGCTGCATGTTGTGGGCCGCCCAGCCCCGCGCCCGCGCCTGAGTTGCGACACACAGGTTGGAGGCCACGTTGGCGTGGGGGAGAGGCAGGAAGCGGGAGGCGTCATGGCCCTCCTTCACCCTGAGTGCAGACTTTGGTCTCAGAACAAGGACAGCGTGGACTCCTTCCCTAAAAGGACCGAAACCACCGGGACTAGATGACCTCCTGAAAGTGAGGAAGGCAGATTCCCTGGATTCCAGCCCATGAGGCTGGACAGGAAGCATGGAGTCCTGGACTGCCAGTAAGTGACCAAGAAGAGCCACAGGGCCCATGAGATGGAGCCTCCGGATGCCCCAATCAAAGGCATGGATTTGGAAGGGAAGGCCACCTCTGCGGGGTCTTTCTCTGAACAAAAAGCTGACCCTCTGTTCTCCAGCTGGGCTTTGGCAGGACCTTATATCTTTATTCTCCTGCCTCCAGAGGGAAGACCCATCCAAGGTCCATCCCCCCGACCGCGCCCCCCCAACACCACCTTGCTTCACCTCCAGTGGTGGCCAAACTCTACCCTGGACCACCTGATTCTGTAGGAGCTAATTGGTTCTTCTGCTGCTAGATTAAGAACAGAACGGCCGGAACACAGGCGGAGGCCAAGTGCAAGTGAGGGGCAGGGGCGTGAAGAAAGCAGGGAGGCTGGGGTGAGAGGGTACATGGGACACACTCTCCGCCTTCAAGATTTCTACATTCAGGGCCTCAGGAGAGGGGTTCTTTGCCTCTTTGTTCACTCACCACAAAGGTGACTCTGACCTCACCTTGTAGCGTAGACCTTTGGGGCCACAGCCCGCCTCTCCGCGCCACCCTCCAGCCCAGCCCCGGTCATGCCTGTGCTGTGGGCGCATGGCTTCGTAAGTGTCTTTGACTTTCCCATCTGGGTGTGTTCAGTGCACACTGGTGTCATTAGGAGTTTTCCTAATGTCCTTCTTCCTCAAACAGACTGTACCTGTCACCTTCTCCTTCCCTCCCACCTCAAAAGCAAAGCCCTCTTCTGCTCTCCTGGCTGGTCCCGCCTGGCTCTGACCCTCTGTCCCTACGAGCCCATCCATTGTCAGGGTGTATGCATGTATCTTCAGTCTCTCCCCTGCTCAGGCTACCCACCTTGACCTACAAACATGCAAGATCTCCCGGCCCCATAGGCGTGATGGTGCAGAGGAAGGGCACCAGCCCAGAGCAGAGATCCATAGAACATTATTGGCCCTGGAACCTTCGGAGACTCACTGCTAACTAGCCCCCACCCCCGACTCCCTTAAATATTGTGAAGATTAGGTAAGATAATGGACTTGAAGTATTTTATAAATTATAATATGAATGTAAAGAAGTATTCAATCTTTAAATCCTTTTCTTAACCCTCCGAAATTACATCCCTCCCGTCGCTCTCGGAAGCGATTTGTGCTCACAACGGCCATGCCCTCACTTCCCTTTCCCCCCCACCCCTAACAGCTGGCGGCTGCCCCACAGCTCCAGTGGTGCCGCCTGTGTGGGCTGAGTGCTCCAGGGCTTCTCTCTCTGCTGGTAGCGACGCCAGTTCTTCCCAGGTTAGCACCTCCAGTCACCATACACAGGTTACCGGTGTCAAACATGAAGAAATCAGTAATTTTGCTCATTTCACCCACTGCTCTGTTCGGCAGCCAGTCTCTTGCCTCTCTCTTCAGCGACGGTGAGGCGGATACCCTTTCCACAGGGAAGGGAAACCCATGGTTTGTTGCCTTTGTCGGTAACAAAAATGTTGGAGAGCCAGTTGGCAAAGCCATTGCCATTGGCATCTTCCACATGAACTCTGTCAAAAGAACCAGGCGTCTCTCTGCTGATGACCACGCCAGTTCTTCCCTGGTCAGCACCTCCAGTCCCCACGCACAGGTTACCGGTGCTGGACTTGATGAAGTCCGTGATTTTGCCCGTCTCCAAATCAACTGGAAGGGTGTCCTTCACCTCGATGAGGGCATCCGGGTAGCAGATGGTGTGAATGTCATGGGTCACCAGCTGAGGGATTCCTTTTGTACCTGCAAAGATCTTCCTCCCTTGACGCAACTTGTGCTTGGCCTCAGCGGGTGTGGTACGATGGGCAGCAGAGTGACCTTGGTGTCCGAGATCAGACGGATATTCTCTCCGGTCTTGTCCGTATTGATCACATCCATAAAACCAGCAGGGCAGGTTCCATCGGTTGGGACCTTGCCCTCAGTCTTAAACTGCTGCACACAAATCTTTACTTCATCTCCTGTTAGGGCATACTTAAGTCTGTTCCTTGGGAAAACAGTAAGAGGGAGACAGTCTCTCAGCTTGCAGGGACCGGTAGATGGACAAGAAGCAAACGCACTGGCCAGCATATCCAGCATCCGATGCTGTGGAGCTGCCACACGGTTCCCACGCTGCTTGGGACCACGAAGCTGCACTGGGTGCAGAAGCAGCTCATCTTCACTTTTGCTGCTAACAGTACCCCTTCCCCTCCGATCATGCATCCGAGCTGGAGAGATCTTGGAATCCTTGCTGATTTCTCCCTCACCACCACCCCAATTTCACTTCACCCCCTCAGCTAACCCCGACCAACACATTCCCACAGGGCACAGTTCGAGTCCTCACAGGTCCAACTCCCACGGCATCTCCCTATTTACTTTCTCCTTTCCCACCGCAAACATGCTTGTTACTTCCTTTATTACTTAGTACGCTCAGACACTCACAGCCATCTCCGGGCCACTGCTCTCTGCTTTGATCTACCCTGCACGTTAGTGTCAGCAAGACCTCTCTGTAAGGCAATGTCTTCTCTTATGGTTCCTTATGTCAAGAACCTGCACTGGCTCCTGTGGCCCCTAGAACAAAGAGCAGATTCCTGAGCCTGGCATGGGAGCCTTCACACTGCGCCTCCAACCCAACTTCCAGTTCTAATTGACGGTCTACCTCTGTGCCGCTTCGACACTCCAAATAAATCACAGTATTTCTCCTCCCGTGACTAGGCTTCGGACTGCATGACGTGGCATGTTGGCATGTCCCATCTGTCTGTCAGAGTGCCTGTTTCCCACTACTGCCCATGCGAACCCTATTCCTCCTTCATATCCAGCTGGAATGCCCTCTTCTCTGTGACGCGTTCCGGGGCAACCCCAGAGAGCAGTACATGTCTGTAGCCTGCTCGCAGTGCATCATCTATGATACTTACCGTCTCTGCAGCACACCTGCTGATGTCTTTGCCCTAACTCCTCTATTAGAGCCGTTTACTACTCAGGTATATTTAAGCCACTTTTAAATCCATAGTAGTTATAAAAAATAACTGTTTGCTAAATAAAAAAGTGAATGACTAAATTCTGCCTCTCTGGTGGTTTCCACTCTAAGTGCCTAATGGAGGATTTTCTCCTTCCCATTCATGTGTCCTTTGGCCAAGTCAGGCTGACAACGAGCCATGCCCTGCACACACCTGCTCCCACTGCTGACACCAGCGCCCAGTCCGCCTCTTTTTAAAAAGAATTTATTTATGTAATTTTAGAGAGAGAGGAAGGGAGGGAAACAGAGAACATCAGTTGGTTGCCTCTCACACACCCCAACCAGGGACCAGGCCTGCAACCCAGGCATGTTGCCCTGACTGGGAACTGAACCAGTGACCTTTTGGTTTGGAGGCCGGCGCTCAATCCACTGAGCCACACCAGCCAGGGCCAGTCCATCTCTTACTGGATTTGCTGTTGTTGGTATCATTGTTGCACCTGACCCAATGCTCTCGTTCTCTGTCACAAAGCTTCCTACTCCTTTGCACCCTTCCCACATGCTCCTCCTACCCCTGTATCTTCTGGGGGGGGGGTTCCCTGTCACCCTCCCTTGAATGCTATGTTCCTTGGGATTCTGTCTTTGCTCACTGTTCTCCTGCACACTCTCCCTGGGTGACCTCATCCATAGACTAGTGGCTCCCACATCTCTATCTCCCCAGCCATGTCCTCTAGCAGGTATATTCAACTTCCTGATAGACAAGTCCACACCTGCAACTAAATGTCCCATAGATATTGAAACTCAATGTGTTTTTTTAAAAAAAGGGAAAGAAAGAGGATGGAAGGAAGGAAGGAAGGAAGGAAGGAAGGAAGGAAGGAAGGAAGGAAGGCCCAGAAGACTCATTTCTCTTCCTGGGTTTCCATAGCAGTTGTTGAAACTACTGTCCACCCAGTACAGAGGTGAAATCGCAGGTCACCACGGAGTCCTTCCTTCCCCTGACCCCCTCAAAGCTCTCCATTCCGGCCCCTCCCCTCTCTCCACAGTTCCACGGCCTCAGTTCAGCCCTCGCCATGGCTTGCCTAGAGATAGGTTTCTAACTGGCTTCCCTGCGTCTGCCGGGTCTTACCCATGTTAGTCCAGCCTTCTCAGCACCCCCAACATGAACTTTCTAAAACACAATCTGTCCAAGGGCCTCGCCAGCCTAAAATCCCTTAATACCAACCATGGCTATAACTTACTGAGCACTCTCTTTGCCCTGAAATTGCTCTTGGCATTTTATGCAGATTGACTCAGTTCGCTCAACAGCTCCATGAGGTAAGTACTATGTTTACACCCTTTTCACAGATTAGGAAATTGAGGCACCCAGGGCTTGTCATTCGCCCAAGGTCACACAGATAACAAATGCCAGAGCAGGACACCTGGCTCCAGTGCCTGCTTCTCAGACCCCATTTCAATCTGTCTCTTCAGGGGCCCCACTGGCTATATGAAAACTATGCCCCTCAGACATCACCTCCAACAAGGCTCTCCATGACCTGGCCATGTAGCTTCTCCACTCGCCTCCTGCTGCTCTCTGGATCATGCCTTATGCTCCCAAATCCTCAGCTGCTTGTATTGTACAGGCACATCATGCTAGTGCATGTATGCATGCCCATGTGTGTGTGGGAGGGGTCTCTCTCTCTTTTTTTTTTAAATGTTTTATTTATTTTTAGAGAGAGGGGAAGGGACAGAGAAAGAGAGGGAGTGAAACTTCAGTTGGTTCCCTCTCACACGCCCCCAGCTGGGGACCTGACCCACAACCCAGGGATGTGCCCTGACCAGGAATCGTACTGGTGACTTCTTGGTTCGCAGGCCAGTGCTCAATCCACTGAGCCACACCAGCCAGAGCATGTCCCATTGCTCAACTCTTCCATGCCCACAGTGGGCCACATTTTGGACCACTTTGTACACAAGTCAGCTTAGATGTCCCAAGGAACAGTTCCTTCCAAACTCCCAACAGCCACCTGCCTGAGCTGAGTGTTCCTCTGGTGCTCCCACCCTTGCAGTTTCCTTTGCAGATCCTGCCCCGTCCCCCATATTGTAGACTCCTCAAGGGTGGTGTGCACAGTACACAGAGTGCCTGGAACGCAGTAGGTGGCCCAGCCGTATTTGCTCTCCCTCCTCAACTTGCTCCGTCCCACCCACCCAGGGCCCTGACCCCGCCATCCCAACCATCCCTGTGCCCAGCCGCTTCTTCCCCGAGTTCCCTCAGCACACAGAATCTGTGCCACTCATTTAGTAATTAATTAATCCTGTTCCCTTTTGTGACATCTCCTGCATTGTCTTCATTATTATTTAACGCTTGTACCGTAGCTTTTCTGTTCATAAACCACCTCCCCAATCAGTGGATACATTTCTTTAAGGTGGAAGTTCGGGGCTAGGTTTCGCTTGCATTTCGTCCTCCTAAATCCCTTGTCCATCTGAGTGCCCGGCAAAGCTGCGGTGCTTTAGTCTAACACGGCCTGGGGAGGCCAAGGGTGGGTGGGAGAGCACGTGCCTGGGGCAGGCGTGCAGTGCGAGGCACGGGAAAGACTGACTGTAAAGCGGGGGCTGCTCAGAGCAGCACAATACCTGGGGCTCAAAGGGACATAACCCGACTCTGCTCAGCCTCCCCCCAGCAAGAGTCACCTGCTGGCTGTGCTAGGAATCTTTTCTCGGGCATAATCAAAGGTAGAATTAAAATTCCTGATTCAGAACCAGGAATCCCGAAGTATTCCTAAGAGCCCAAAATATCACTCTGCCCTCGGTGGAGGAGCTGCCACCCCGGCCTGCTAGATGCCGAAGCCCACATGGCGTTCACTCTGCCTCAGCTGACCTGAAGGCCTTCAAGGGACCAACCACCCTGGGAACCTTCCTGGGTAAAGCTGGGGAGCTCCCACGCAAACTGGCATGAGTTGGTCACCTATGAATGGAACAAAGCAGCAGCCTGAGCCACAGGCCAGCAACCTTGCACTTGGCGGGCACCACAGGGACAAACCCACACACCCCTTGCTACTCGGGTGGGCCTCAGGCCAGCTGCACCAACATCCCCTGGGAGCCTGTTAATGTGAATCCCAGTCCCACTCAGACCTGCTGACTTAGCATCTGCATTTTAACAAGACACCAAGGCGACTCATTTACACATTAACCTCTGAGAAAGGCGAGTTTAGTGGCCCCTTCTCCCTGGACATCCAACTCCCAGCCACCCTGGCTGCATCCTGGACCAAAACTAGACCCCCACCGACCCACCCACCATCCTGCCAAGAATGAGACTGACTTCCCCTCTGTGGAAAGGAGCAGGTCTTGCTTCCTCCTTGGTGCAGCTGATCTCCAATTCTTTCCAGCTCCAGAGTCTCTATGACTCCAACAACGTTGAAAATGGGATTTACTCTTGAGGCTCTGACCCCTCTCCCTGCCAACCCTGATCCCTGGGTCTTTGGTGAAAGCAGTTCCAGGAGCCCCAAGCAAAGGGCAGGGTGGACTTTGATTTTCCTGAACATAGGACCCACACTCTGGGCAGAGGAACTCAAGAGGGGGGCACTTTTCCTACAGAGGGTGGAGGTGAGGCACTGGCTGGGGGAAAGGAAACTGGGGGGGGGGAAAGGCTGACACGGGGTGAATCAGGGGTCAGAGGCCCACACGCGGACACAAGCCCCAGTCTGCCGCCCGGACGCCTAACACGCAACAGTTTGCTCGTGAACTAAGTGAAAGATGGCCCCACCCGGGTCTCAGTCTGTACTGTGCTCCCCAAACCCTAAAGTGAGGGCATTTGGGTTTGTGGCCGGAAACTGTAGGACTGTCTCAGTGGTTGAGGGGAAGAATGCCCTCAGTGGGGGGTGGGGAGAGTGAGGCCCTGTGGTCCTGTCCCCATGGGACATCTTACTAGCTCTGCCATGTCCCCTCCCCCATGCACTGCAGAGCACCCCTGAAGCCGGGGAAGGTGGGTGGGAGGCAGGGGCCTCACAGCGCATGTGAGGGCAGCACCCAGGCTGAGTACTAGCCTGACGCCCCACGAGACAAGGTAAGTACATATTTGTTAATTTTATTTATTGAGAGAGAGAGGAAGAGAGAGAGACAGAAGAGGGGGAAGGAGCGAGACCGAGAGAAGCACATCAATTTGTTATTCCACTTACTGATGCACTCACTGACTGATTCTTGTATGTGCCCTGACTGGGGATCGAACCTGCAACCTTGGCATATCAGGACGACGCTCCAACCAAATAAGATACCTGGCCAAGGCAACAAGTTAAGTACTTAGACACCAGGCATGAGGCCCAAGCCCTGGACCCCCTACCTTGGGGCTGGATCTGGGGATTTGGGGGGCGGCGTGTCCAGGAGGCCCAGCATCATGGTTACCAGACACCAGAGCATGGAGCTGAGACCTGAGGCGAAGAGCGCAGAGGGGAAATCGACCACAGCAGAATTCCGGGGTGAAGGCATATACGTAGGGGTGGTAAATATTACACCTCTTAATGGAAGGTTTTTTAGATTCTGGCAGCTGGCAGAGGGGGAGGCAGTAGGAGAACAGTGAGTGGATTTGCCCCCCTCCAAAAAGAAGAAATATTATTACCGTTTCAGTCGTATCATCGAGGAAGCCTGACCAAACAGCTGTCTCTGTGGAGATGGTCGTGGGTAGACGGAATCTGTCCAAGAGGACTCCAGCCCCCAAACTGTAGCCTGTCCCCGGTGCCCGAGAGGGCTCCTTCCTTCACCCCTGCACTTCCAAAGGCTCACAGGGAAGGGAGGGTGGAGGGCCCTGGAGGGCCCTCGGGTGCTCCCTGGGAATGAGGGGCTGGGAGCCTTGTCTGCTGGGCAGTGCCCCCCTGTGCATGGCGGGGATAAGCAGGGAGCATGAAGACCCCTCTGCACCTAAGTGAGGACGTCTCCCCCACGGTACACCTGCAGAGCCACCAGGCCTCTTTGGGGACAGACATTTCTGCATGTGTCAGTGCAGTTACCCCATCCATGGAGGGTGTAGGGTTTGAAGGGAGATGCTAGGAGGGAGGAAATGGGGTCCAGAGCCACGTGGCTACCCCCCCACTGCCCCTCCCCCACATTAGCATTTAACATTTCCCCAGGACCCAGAGAAATCAGGGCTAATGTTCCGAAGCAGTGGGGGTGGGGAAGGGTCACAGCTGCAGCCTGGCAGGCCCCAGGCCCCCAGCATGTCTGGGGTGAACTGGGGGGCTCTCTCGGGGATGCCATTCAGGCCCTGTCTTTGGGGGGAGAAAAGCCAAAGAAAAACATGTATTTATAACACGAACTTCCCTCTTCTCCTTCCCCTCAGCTAACTGATTAATTAAATGAATACAAAGGCCGTCTTGTTGGGAGCCCCAGCCGCATGGACCCTCTGTGTTTTCTTTAAGCCGGCCCAGCAAACAGGAAACAAAAGGCTTAATTCTGTCTGGTTTCGTGAAGGGGGCTGTATGTCACAGCCAGAGGCTGGGGTTCCGCCAGACCCCGCAGAGCAGCCACAAGGCAGCTCGCGACCCCCGGCCTCCCAGCCAAGCCCACTGCCCCACAAGCCCAAGCAATAGCCAGGCTAGCCTGGCTCTGGAAGAAATGCCTACAGGATGGGAGAGAAAAGATCAGGGAGCCAGGAGGGCCCAAGAGAGGACCCTGGAAGGAAACCTCCGAGGGAGTGAGCAGGAGGAATGGGACCCACTGGGCCACTAAGAGGGGAGAAAGGGAGGCAGCTGAATCCAGGACTTCGCTGATGAGTGAGCTGAAAAATCACCATTTCCCACCTGCCACACTTCCTATCCCAATGAGTCTCTCAGATGGTCTTGAGCTTGGCAGCCACACAGCTGCCCCAGTCTCCTGCCCTCGGGTAGAAACTATAGTGCACAGAGGGACCGGGATGGCACGGCACACACCACACGCACCTCCTCAAGCTGCCCTGGCCAAGCCCCTTGCACGATCCCCTTCCCTCAGAGGCTTTGCCCTCTCTTCCGTGGCCAGGACTCAGGAACATTTTTCTTATTTTCTGGGAGACCCCAGAACTTTGTACGTCATGGGTAGGGGGCTACTTTTTTTTCTACCAAGGAAGAAAACAATATCTGGGGGGTGATTTGGGCTGCCCTGGGTGCAGCTCCAGAGGAGCTCCTAAGAGTTCGTGGGACCAAAGGATGAGCCCCCAGCCCACATCCTCCATCTCCCAAACCAGCAAGGACAGCCCTGGCCTGGTGGCTCAGTTGGTTGGAGCGTTGTCCCATACATCAGAAGGTTACGGGTTCAATTCCTGGTTAGGGTACATATCTAGGTTGCAGGATCAGTACTGGGTTGGAGCGGCAACCAATCAATGATTCTCTCTCTCTGTCTTTCTCTCTCTCTCTCTCTCTCTCTCTCTCTCTCTCTCTCTCTCCATCCCTTCTTCTCTCTCTAAAATAAATAAAAACATCTCCTCGGGTAAAGATTAAAAAAACAAAACAAAAAACTAACCAGGATGTGGCAAAGAAGACCCACTTCATCCTTGGAGGTAGCAAGGTCATGACCAATCAGCAATCTTGATTGAGCCCCAACCTGAGCTCTCCGCTTAGAAAGCACTCATGGGAACCACGACTCTGGGAGGCCAGTGAGGAGAGGAGCTGAGGGGACGCCACAGGGAAGGTGATGCCAGGCTGAAACTGGGCCAGGGGTCTGAGTTAAGTGAGCCAACCAAGCCCTCTACTTCAGAGACTCTCAATTCACTCAGGGGAGCTTCACAGAGTCCCAGATATGCCAGGTTTCTCAACTCTGGGGACATCAGTGAACAAAAGTGACAGGCTTCTTGCCCACTTGGCTGTGCATCCCTTTGGAAGATAGAGTGGGAAAACAAGTGCCCACCTGATCATCCATTCATTCCTTTGCTCAACAGGTACTCATCAAGGGCAGTGGGGACACCATGGTGACCAACCAGACACTGGCCCTGACCTCCTGGAGCAGGCCTAACAGGCAAGTCAGATATTTACAGTCAAATCACGCCAATCAACATGTGACAGCAAACCAGGACGGCCTCCGCTAGAAAAGCACCTCAGGGTCCAAAAGATTCCTCTGGCGTTGGTGGGGAGAAGAGACTGGGGATAAGGGGTCAGGCAGAAGATGGCCACCAATGTCGCAGTGGGCCAGGCAAGCGATGACAGGTGTGGGCCAAGGGCGTGACATAGGGAATGGAGAGACATCCGGGGCCAAGACTTAGCTTATGTAAAAGATAGAATTGACAGGACAGGATTGGGCTCCGTGGCTGTGAGGGGCAGATTAAAGCCAAGGATGATCCCTGGTCTTCAGCTCAAGTACCCTGGTGAGTCCTGCTGCTCCTCAGTGAGCTGGGGCAGGTGGGGGAGGCGCAGAGTAAGCTGAGGGGTGAGGAGACCCAGTGGGTCTGGTCCCTTCTGTTCCCTCCCCAGCCTCCAGCCTTAAAAGAGAATCTCTGCTCATCTCTTTGCCTTGTTTCCTCAGGTGAACTAAAGAAGGGCAGGAGAGCCCTCTGTCCCTGCCTCAGTTACCCTCCAGGAGACAGGGAGGCCAGCAGCCAGGCTCTGAGGTGTGCTGTGTGGCAATACAAAGTGCACCCTCATATACGGCCCCCAAAACATCAGTGTCCCAGAAGACTGAGCCACAGAGCGGGGAGCCACCCACCACAGCATTTGGGGCTGGGGCTGGGGCTGTACCTCAGGTGCTCTGCTCCGCAGCCTCGGGCTCCCTTTGTGAATGGATGTTAACTCTGTCTTATCTGATCCACAAAGAAGCAAGAAGAGACCCAGGAATTCTTACACAGCCAAGGAGCCCCAAGTCAGGGTTCTGGGACAGTGAAATACCCCATATTGTTTTCTTTGCAATACTGATTAAACTTCCTGATCTGGCTTTTCTTGGATGGATGCTAAATTATATTTGTACTGAATGAGGGTGCAGGGGCTGCAGAGGCACCTGGCATTGAGTGAAGGTGAACACCTAGGAATGTTCTCCATAGAGAAGGGGGTGCCCAGACAGAGGTAGGAGCAGCCTGGGGAGGGGGGGAGCAGCTTGGACGCCACTGGAACCGAAGTGCCTCTGCCTCTTGGGAGCAGACTAGAAGCTGTGGAAATGCACATGTCAAGTCACAAAGGCTAGAGGAGCTGAGCCTATTCAGCTGAGCAGAAGGGCCATTGGCCGCCACCTGGGGTGGGCAGAAGGCCTGGAGTGGGGACTCTGACAGCCACCAAGGAGAAGGAGGAAGGAAGGGAGATGGAGAGAAGAGAAAGAGGAGGAGAAAGAGAGGGAGGAGGGTCTGCAAACAAACTGGAAAGAGCAGGAAGGGGGGTGGGGCATAGCATCTCTGTCGGAGGAGCCCAGGGTCCGATCTACAGGGTTAGGACTAAAGGCCCTCCGGGAGCAGGCCCCTGTCACAGGTCAGAGGGACTCCAGGGCGGATCGGAACAAGCCTCCATTGATGAATGAATCTGCTCTGCAGTGAGAAGACTGTCCCCGAGTCCACCTGGGCTCAAGTAACATTAACCTCAACACGTGGATTACCAGGCTGCCGTGGCCAGGAATGAATATACTGAAGGAGAACTCAAAGCAGGTTTTAAAGGGAGAAAATGCCCCCACCCCCCCACCCCCGCC